>NC_139608.1:5813648-6413648 GCF_964270895.1 Podarcis filfolensis
GTGTGTTGGGGACACTGACATCCCAAGGGAAATTAACCATGGTCTCTCTCCTGTCACTGTGCTCCCCCTTCCCTGTTTTGATGCTTCCTTTTGCAGGACAAGGTGGTGTTTCTTGAGTAAAATGCAGGAGAGGTTGTTTTCTTTTGGGCTGGTTTAGCTTCCCAAAACCTATTCCTTGTAAAACCCTGCCCTCTGCTCTGATTGTGTTCTGCTCTGGTTTGTGAGCCTCTCCCACAATCCTCTGAAGGCCGTGTAATTTTCCAGACTCTGGTTGTATGTCCTAAGACACAAAGAAATTCCTCTTTAAGGAATTGGCTATGTACGGCGGCTGCTCCTTTCCTCCTCCTTATATTTCTGTGACACTCTCTTTCCTTCTTCCTAGGATCTTTCTGTCTCTTGCAAATACATGCACACACTTTTCACACCTTGCTGTCTTTAACATCCTATCTCTGTGAATCTTTCCTGGTTTCCTGCTGCTCCTAGGGCTCCTGTAGCATTCACAATATTGAAGTGTTCCTTTGGTGTTTGCTTGTGAGAACTGGACAGCAAGTTTTGTTAGAGCTTTGTAGTCCTACAAAGACATTCTGCTTGTAGCCACCTACCCTGGGGTTGTATCCTGCTCAGAGCTCTTGTTATAAAAGCTGATCTACAAGTGCATCACAAGTACATGGACCAGCTTTTGTGGTACTGTAGCAATTCACAGTAGAAATTGGTATTTGTGTGCATGCTCCCCCATACACAAAACATTTCAGCAAGAAAGCTAAGGTAGAATCTCTTTCCATGGGTAGTAAGCATTTAATGTGTGGCACATTTGATTCTTTGACTTTCCCCAACTGCATTCTGATATAGTACAGTCCCATAGCTCTCCCCACCCCCGTCCTCCTGAATTTGCAGATGACTGCAAAGGCTGGTTTTGACCTAACAATGCATGTTTGGCTCAGAAGCCTGCACAAAGCTTGTGGAAAATGTAGGGAGTAAATCAATAGGAGGCATTTCCCCCCCATATAAAGCACAGGCCATGATTTGCTGGTTTTCCTGGCATATGAAAAGTTCCAGGGATGTTGAGTTTTTTTGGCTCACGTATTTGCTGGCTCTGTGTTTGTCATTCTTGATTTCAGTATATTGTATCTTGGTCCCTAAGCCCTAATATTTTAGCTGAGTCTGCTGTGTGTTGCTAAACAGCTGTTGCCTCCCAGGCAGAGAGGGCCTGCCCTTTCCTTGGTGGAGGAAATGCTGTGGATATAATGTTTATAAACCAGCACATTAGGATCTTTGAAATCTTACACTGGAAAATAATTGGTGCAGGTCTGTTGCAATCTTGCCATATGGGCTGAAATTGTATAGTGGTAAATGAAACATATGGGAAAAGTCAGGCTATTCATATCCAGCACTATGGTAGGATAGTGACTAGTGGATCAGAACGTGACCATGGAGACTTGCGTATGAAGCTTTGCTTGGCCACTATCAATATCTCAGTTTAAGCTGCTTTATAGGGTTTTTGTGAGGATAAAACAAGAATACCCCGCACCCCCCTCTAAGTTCTCAGGATTGGTGGGATAAAAAATGTGACACAATGATAAAATACTTTATTTGGTGACAAAGATTCAAATTATTTATGCAGAAGAAACTCTTTAAATAAATAGGGTGAACTCCACAGTGCCTGTCCACCAGTCACATGGACATCACTGGCAAAATAGATTCTGCCTGCAACCCCACTTGATTTTTCCCCCAGGGGGTTGAAGGTTTTAGGGAGGAGACATTGGATGGGAAGGTCATCTCTCACAAGCAATGGTTGGGCAATGTTAGAAACTAAGATGTGGAAGCTAGGAACTAAATGGAGCATTAAACCTAGGTTATGGGTGCCACAACAGAGTGTCTAGGCGGTTTTTATAACAAGAATGCAAAGCTGCAAATGAATGAACTGCAGCTACAATCTTATGCTCATTTTTCACATGGTCTAGTTTTCATCTTGGTATGAGCTTTTGTGTCCATGCACACATCTTCAGATAAGGTATCTGAAGAAGTGTGCATGCACACGAAAGCTCATACCAAGAACAAACTTAGTTGGTCTCTAAGGTGCTACTGGACTATTTATTAATTTATTTTTATATATTTCTACTGCGTCAGACCAACACGGCTACCTACCTCAATCTAGTTTTCCTCTGAAGACTGAAAAACAACAACCCATACTTCCCCTGCCTTCCCTCCCTAATATTCTTATGAGGGCTCCTTCTCCAGTCTTAAGAGTGGCTGGAACTGGGGATGCAGAAAAAGGTCTTTATTTCTTTCCAGCAGTGGCAGTATTTATCTGAAATCTTAGGCGCCGTACTGTACCCAGAGCTCAGGAACTGCTCGCATTAATGAAAATTCCTGTCGCAAAATGCACCTAGAATAATGGGAGTTAAGAACACTGGTTTTCGGCAAGAGTATGTAAAGGTGTACATCAGCTCAGTTTGTGTATTGCACGTTTGCAAAACGTCTGCTTTTTTTTTTAAAGAGAAACAGTGTGGATAGCATGTTAAGCCAGGCCTTAGATCTGCATTTAAGTACTACCTTTGCAAGGATACATTGTGAGTAAAAGAGGAAAAAAGGGCTTCTAGCAAAATATTACTCAGTGGCCTGGTTTGCATGTTACACTAAAGTTTAAACATACTATGGTTAAATGCGTCCATGCTGCTCAAAAGTTCCTAGGGTGCTCCTTTCCTGTTCCTGCTGTTGCCATGCCAGAGACAAGAAAGCTGGACTCTGGCTTGTCACGTTATCTGAACCTGGGCTCCTCAAAACAAACCGCAATCAGGAACCAGGGTTTACTCTTGGCTTAGTGCTAGAGAAGCCAACCATGGGCCTGAGTTGGACAAAACACAGCGGAGACTCTGGCTTTTGTCATCTGCAGCACGGCAAAAGCGGGAGTTGGGGAAGTGCTTTGTGGGAAAATCTTGAGCAGTGTTCATGGACACACTGCTCAATCACATTAATTCATAGCTTGCTTTAAGCTATGGGTTAATGCAGGCGTGGGACACCTCTAGACCTCCAGAGATTATTGGATTACGGCTCCCATCATCCCTGACCATAGGTCATACTGGCTGGGACTGATGGGAGTTGAAGTTCAACAACACCTGGCAGGCTACAAGTTTCTACCCTTGGCTAACAGGATATGTGGACAGGGCCAGTTTTCTTTAATATGCAAAAAGGAGATAGGATGTTTAAGAGTAAACGAAAACAGAACTAGGAGATAAATAAGGACATTTATATCTATATAGCCAAGTCAAGTAACCTTTATTGGCATCACATAAGAACATTCAGAATACATTCAGAATAGATAGGCCAGTGCGATCTCGTTGCCACTCCAACGGCACAGTCACCCACCAAAGGGCAGAAGAGGCGAGCAATCTACCTCATCTCTGGGTTTCCAGCAAGGGCAGGATCCTGTAGCATACTTCGGCGACAAAAAATCAGATAGAGGAACTTAGCTACTGTCTTGGTGAGCTCCTGGTCTCTCCCTTGTAATAAGAAGTGCATGACCTCAGACTCTGGTTTCCATGTTGGAATACATAGATGGTCTAGAAACTGTTGGCGGAGATCATCATACATTTTGCATTTAAGGGCCCTGTGAATATATAGTAATGGAACAAAAGATTCCTCAAAATAACTTTAGAAGTGCATTCCTATATAAGCGTACTTGGAATTAAGTCCTGTTGAGTTCAGTGGGGCTTCCTAGTTAAATGGCCTAGGATTGCAGCCGAAAGTGGATTACACAGCTCCCAAATCCTTTGCCAGTGTACATTTTTACATAATGAAGATTTCCACTTCGCGTGAGCATGTTCTAAAATTTAAACAGTACTGGAGAAATATAACAAATATATCATTTAATAAATAAAACAGTTGAATGTTGGATATCATTTCCATTAATTTTGTTACTTTACTTGAAAGACTTCCATAGGAAACCATTATAGAAACCATTATCATTGTATCAACAACTGCTGGAATAGGCATGACAAAGAATTGTGTCTCTAAACTGTGAAAGCTCTAGAAAACAGTGGGGTTAACTTAGTAGACATAGTTAGTCAGCATGTGGGAACAGAGCCAACATCTGAATAGCTTCATTAAAAATGTGTACTGTAATTTGTGAAGTACTTCATGCCTTTTTTACCTTTTACTTTTGAAAACTGCTGTGAGCCTGTATTATTCCCAGATTTGCAGACTGAGGAGCTGAAGTGGAGAGGAGATGACTTGCTCAAGGCCTTGCCAGGAATCTGTGACAGATCTGTCTTTGGAGCCCAGCTCCCCCAGTTCCAAGGCCAACTCTCTTTCACAAGTTCTTGTTACACCTAACAAAGTGGGCTTGGGTCCACGAAAGCTCATGCTGTAATACATTTGTTAGCCTTTAAGGTGCCACAAGACTCTTTGCTGTTCTTGCTACAGATGTTTTTCTTTTAACGGTGGGAATATTGAGTTACATCAGTAAGCAAATCAAGGGTTTTTTTTGCGAATTTCCATATGTTTTGCTGTTCAGGTATCACTAATGTTATTTAAGCAAAGGTTCTAAGGTTCGAATGGAAAAGGTCCTATATAAATGGCAGACAGTAGTGAATTTTGGAGAGTGGTTTGTGTTAGGAGCAGTTGCCTTGGTTTCATAAATGGTTCCACAGAGAGAGAAGGGCAGGGTTTAATCTCGCAGGTCACAAATGGGATGTCTTTTAGATCCCAGCAAGGGCTGAAAGAACAAATGCGGAATGCTCAGGAATGGGCAGTAAACCTTGACTCACTTGGGCCCCAAAGCAGCTAAAACAGCTGTGGAGGAAATTCATCCTACACTCTCATCCTCTTGAGAACTGGGTTGCTTGCAAAGCAATGCAAATTTTACAAGATGTCAACTTAATAAAAGCCACTGTGTGTGTAATAATGGGCAGTTATGTAATGTGGCCCAGTCTGCCTGGGCCTGGGCCCCACTTCTATTCAGAAGAAAATCTCTTTCTCTGCAAGACAACAGGAACACCAGGCCTGGAATGTTGTTGTGCTCAGCCCTGGGCTTCTCAAACAAGAGGAATGAAGAACTGCTAATTTGGAGAAGAGCTTACTGATGTGTCTACTTGAGATTAGCATAAAGACAGCGGGCAGTTTGGGAGGGGGGAAGCTGCAACTCTGTAAATGCATTGAATTTCTCCAAAGGCTCAGGGGTGGGCAGCTGTTTTTCCTTCCCTCTTTTATAGTTGCATTAATCCTGCGAGTCAACAATATTCCTGTTTTACAAATGAAGATTCCTAGTCTTTGCAAGTATTATTTGCTCCTGTCACAAGAAGTGGAATGTGATGGTGGGGAGAGGCTAGAGCAGGGGTGGTTTGCCTGTGGTGCTCCGGGTGTTGTTGGACTCAAACTCCCATCTGCCCCAGACAGCATGGCCGGCAGTCAGGGAAGATGGGAATTGTAGTCCAACAACATCTGGAGGGCCACAGGTCAGCCACCTCTAACATATAGAATCCTGAGTTCCATGAGGGAAGGGTGTGACACTGATGTGATGGATGAGTGCAGAGATGGCAAGGAAGCCCCCTTGATGGAGAGAATAAAAAACAAACTACTGACCCCAAAGAACACCCACAGTTGGAAGCATGCATGCCAGACTGTGGGCAAGAGTGAACCATTTTGTATTGGATCCCTGAGTGATGGATCGGCTGCCGATCTTCTGTTAAGAGTTTTCCACCTCCTGTTTGTTCTAAGGTCCTGTTTGTTCAGCTACATGCATTTCGTTGTGAGCTGAAGTACTGTGTTTAACTGCCTTCTCACTGTTCCAGACAATTTGCCTTTTGCTACAGGTTGTGCGGTGTCTTGTAACTGCTGTGTGCTTGGGTTAAAGTGAATGGCAGTCACCTTTTTAATGGTTTTTTTAAAGCCCTTCCCACTACATTCCTCACTCACTCACACAGGGACATGAATGGCATGTTGGCATCTTGTTATCTTGCTATGATGACTGGCTTCTCCAGTTTATTATTATTATTATTATTATTATTATTATTATTATTAATGCTGATTAGTGCTTTGCACAGTTGTTAACCTTGCTTGTTCTTGTGGTTCTGCCCTGTTTTGCACAGCACTGTTGCTAGGAGTCAGAAGTCCAGCAGGTGTCTTCCTAACTGCTTTCTTCCTAACTGCACATAACAGCCTCTGTCGCACTGTTGGGGATGGGCACCCTGACACTTCTCATAAAAGCCAGATAAAACTATCAGTAAAGGTAAAACATACTAAACGCCTGGGCAGTGAGCCTTCCCCTGGTGCAGAAAATACAACAGTACTAGGCAAGCCTCCAGAAATAATATACTCCAATACATATTTTACCAGTCTGCGGATTCATACTGTGACAGTCTCCCAGTGTGTTGCTGATTTGATCTCAATCTCTTTGGTCAAGTTTGCATTCTCACTCTTTCCATCAAACAGATGTTTCTATTGTGGCCATTGATGAAGAGCATGATTACCAACAGAAGCTGATCCTTCTGGTCTTTCCTACATAACATTTCTGCGTTTGGCACTCTGGTTGCCTGTGCCAAGCATACAGTGCTTTACCACAGACTTTTGGGGCTAGTATGACATCCCCTCTTCATTACTAGGAAATTGTGGCAGTTTTCATAGAATCATAGAACTGTAGAGTTGGAAGGGACCACGAGGGTCATCTGGTCCAACCCCCTGCAGTGCAGGAATCTCTTGCCCAACATGGGGCTCGAACCCACAGCCATGAGATTAAGAGTCTCATGCTCTACCGACTGAGCATCCCCTATATAGAAGTTCAAGAAGCATGTTAACGTATCACAGCTCTAGGGTGATTGGCTAGTGGTGACAAGGTTGTGCCTGAAGTTCAGCAGTAGGTTAGTAGTAGTGCTGTGCCAAAACGGTTCCTCCAATTTCTCCGAAAGCTTTTCCTCTAGGTGTGAGAGAGGCTTTACAATTTCAGTTAGTGCAGGGTTGAGCTTAACTTGCCCTTGAGAGATGGCCGTGCGCGGTGTCAATTGGAAGGTATGTTGAGGTCCTGTAGGGTTAAAATATATAATTTTGCATCACAAGGGTGTGAAGACCTGCTCAAAACCTATCAATTTGGCGATTGGGGCAGAAGGTATGTGTTAATAGAGAGATAGTGACACTCCCTTAAGCTGTTGAAGGTCTCCAGGCAGGGGAACGTGTTCATTATCCTGACAGCTGGCAGGCGGTGCAAGGTCGGGACAGCTGTAGGCCTGTACTCAGCTGCTGCTAAGCAGGGGTTTTGGCATTGCCCTATCCTGTGAAAGCAAAAGGGTTTTTTCTTCCTAGGTGTTGGACTGCTTCCCCCAAGCCATCAGATTCCTGAATACCAAGCTTGCAATATCTTGCTCTGCTGACAATTGGTTGCATCTACAGTTAGACACTTCACACCCACACCAGAATTATGAAGTTTGATTGCTTTTGGCCATTTTTCTGGATAAATTTTGGAGTCTGTGGCAAGTGATGGGTGGAGAGTGGACAGATACTTTTGTGTGCAGTGGTGAGGAGACTACGAATGTGAGAGATACCTATCAGGATAATAAAGATAATTCAGATATCATCTTGGGTAGGTCAACTCACAGGCAGATTTGGATTCCTTGCTTATCCTGCCTTCTAGCTATGGCAGCCTGACTCGTTGCTGGAAATTTTTTTGATGGGAAGTACATAGTTAGAAGGGACGCGGGTGGCACTGTGGGTAAAACCTCAGTGCCTAGGACTTGCTGATCGTAAGGTCGGCGGTTCGAATCCCCGCGGCGGGGTGAGCTCCCGTCGTTCGGTCCCAGCTCCTGCCCACCTAGCAGTTCGAAAGCACCCCTAAGTGCAAGTAGATAAATAGGTACCGCTTTATAGCGGGAAGGTAAACGGCGTTTCCGTGTGCTGCTCTGGTGCCGGTTCGCCAGAGCAGCTTCGTCACACTGGCCACGTGACCCGGAAGTGTCTTCGGACAGCGCTGGCTCCCGGCCTCTAGAGTGAGATGAGCGCACAACCCTAGAGTCTGTCAAGACTGGCCCGTACGGGCAGGGGTACCTTTACCTTTACCTTTACATAGTTAGAAGTTAGAATTTTACCACTCCAATGTATGCCACTTCATTTATTTCTTGAATTTATTTATTAAAATTTATGCAGTATACCGCTTGATTACAAGAAAACACCTCAAAGTGTTTATAAATATAACCTGCCCCTCACTTTATGGTCCCAGAGAGGGTTACATAAGCAGTCACATTTTAAAAGAATGTTCAATTCATTGAAACCATACATTAAAACCACAATGCTAAAGAAAATCACAGCAACAGAAAAACAGGAGTTGCTTGTTATTATATTATGTATGTTTGTGGTTTTATACTGTAAACCACCCTGTGATCCTCGGATGAAGGATTGTATAGAAATACAATAAATAACAAATCACCATCATCTTCAAAGGGAAACATCCACTCAGCCCAAAGTCTTCCTGTTGATTTTCTTGATGTGCTGTTGCACATTCATCTAACCTGGAGACATCATCTTGGAATTCCAGTTCTCCAGGTAGCTGTGTGTGCTGAATGTGGCCCTCACTTATGAACACATTGCCTTGGGATGCCAGGTAAGGCATTGGGATGGAGACCATTTGTCTTCTCCATGAAAGTAAATGGTGTAGGATTCTTTCCATCGACTTGTATGAGGGGCCATAGTTGATACCCACTTCACCCCAGACTTGGTTATTCAGGGTCCATCTCCCTTACCGCCCAGCAGTAGTCCTCCAGTGTGGTGTAGAGCCAGTGTGGTGTAGTGGTTAAGAGCGGTGGACTCGTAATCTGGTGAACCAGGTTCGCTTCCCTGCTCCTCCACCTGCAGCTGCTGGGTGACCTTGGGCCAGTCACACTTCTTTGAAGTCTCTCAGCCCCACTCACCTCACAGAGTGTGGGGGAGAAAGGGAAAGGAGAATGTTAGCTGCTTTGAGACTCCTTCAGGTAGTGATAAAGTGGGATATCAAATCCAAACTCCATTGGGGCCCCCTCAGTCACCCTGCTCTCTCTGTCTGTGCTCTACTCCCATCATGATGCCCAGATCAAAAGAGATGAGGACTCGAGTTTGAAGAGGAACCTTGTGAATTAAGGATAGGAGTAGAGTGAGTTGTAACAGCCAGAGTATGAAATTTCAACCAGGAAGGCTTGGGTTTGTCTCCATTGAGCCCTGAGGCTCGCTGAACTCATTTGGGACCATCACTGTCTCTACCATAAAATGAGAATAAAATGTGGGAGCAGAGGGAACAATATGTGGCGGAAGGATGGGAAAAATGAAAGAACAACATTGTGCCACTGCTATTTTATAAAGTAAACATCAGCCCAGCAGCTGGCAGGCAGCCTGTGCCTCTGGGTCGCTAGGCCTGGTATAAATGCCAGGAGCCTGGTCTTCTTGCCCGTACCTGTTCAACAAAGCGGCACCTTCTAACTGCTGCACACCTGGCTCCAGTTTCAGCAAAGGACAACAGGAACCCTGTGTTGCAAGCTCACCATCTCAGGTCTAAAACAGGTATGGCCCTAACTGCCCCCCCTTACTCCTATTTGAGAATGCCTGGCTAGGGATTTACTTGCAAAGTAAACAGTCTACTGCTAGCTGCAACCCTTCCCTTAACAGAGAAGCAAGCGGTCTTTCTGTTAGTGTGACACAGCGATGAGATAGCTGCTTTCCCCTCCTGATTCTTGCATCTCTTTTTGCAGCTGGTGTTTCCAATTTTAAGTTCCGAGAGATTCCCTGGTCTCAGCTGGTGAGTGAAAATTAGTATCCCAAGTAATTGCTGGTCTGATGACTAAGCCAGGGCTGCTTAATTATCACCCATCTTTCACGGGATGGGTTCAAGGCTGAGCTTTGCGGGACTTCGCAGAGGAGAGAACAAAGAAAGCGCTGCTGGAATTCCCAGTGTGTCAGCCAGACGCTGCTGGTATTTGGCAGCCTCCTCTCGCACACATGTGCATGGGGGAAATGTGTTGACGTGGGCAGAGCAGCAAATTGATTGATTTTTATTGTATGTCCTGTTTGAAATCAGTGCCAGGAACCCCTGACCTCCTAGCAGAGACATTTTCCAAATAGAGGATGGATCTCCTAATAAATTGCAGTCCTCAAATGATGTTCCACCTTCCCCTGCCTTGTGAACTGCTAGCCATTTGTATCCCAAGTTGACATTTCTTGCTATTGTTGACAGTTTGCAGGAGCCCTTTGGCTGTGTCATGCCGCTGGCTGATGATGGCTGCCTCTGTCACTTGAAGTGGGTTTTGTGGAGGGCCAAGAGAGAATGTGAGGACACTGTTTCCAAGCTTTGGATGTGCTGTGTGGCTTGTTTGCTTTATTAATTTCCATTGTTGCTCATCTGGTTGAGTGGCAGGGCTGCCTTGCTTCTGAGCTCCAGGCACTGACTTGCTGGCTCCACCCAGATATTGTCGTCTGGCTCCTTAAAAGAGCCGGGAATGTTCTGCCCTTGAATTACCTTGGTTCACCTATTGTCCACTGAGGCGCATTTTGTCTGTTCTTTTGGTGCAGAATGATGTGATACCATGTTTTTTTCTCTCTCCTTTCAAAATATCCCCACAACTCCACTTTCTCCCTAAAACCATTTTGTCCTCCAACTGAATTTAAGCCTGAGTATTTGGCGCTGTGGGTTAAACCACAGAGCCTAGGACTTGCCGATCAGAAGGTCAGTGGTTCGAATCCCTGCGATGGGGTGAGCTCCCGTTGCTTGGTCCCAGCTCCTGCCAACCTAGCAGTTTGAAAGCACGTCAAAGTGCAAGTAGATAAATAGGTACCACTCCGGCAGGAACGTAAGCCAGAAGCGGCTTAGTCATGCTGGCCACATGACTCGGAAGCTGTAAGCTGGTTCCCTCAGCCAATAAAGTGAGATGAGCGCCGCAACCCCAGAGTCGGCCACGACTGCACCTAATGGTCAGGGGTCCCTTTACCTTTACCTAATGTGCACATTTGTCCATTGTTACCCTTGCCTCTCCCTTCTGTGGTCTCAACCCCTGCCCCCAACAAAATTAGTGTGTAGCTTCCTTGGAGCAAGGACCTGCTGTTTTGCTTATGAAATGGGGTGAACTTTGGCACTGTGTAAATAACTACTGATCCCCATCCCCACCCCGTGGGACTTGATGGCAAGTAATACCTGAAAGAATTCATCCACCTTTACTTGGGGGAAAGGAAGCCTATAGTTTGATTTGGGAAATTTTTGCAGCCATTGCAAATAAATAAATACAGTCACCAAATTTTCCTGGACCATTTTGTAGTACACTTCCTAGAGTTCCACTATCAAAAGCTCGTTCTCCTTCTTTTCATACCTATTTCAGCACCATAGGCTTATAACACACCTCTTGTTTAGATAGGTTTCTGTAAATTGGTAGATAGCTCGTTGTTGTTGCTGCTTTTATTATTATTTAAATGCATGGACTGTGCAACACTTGTAAAGCTCTTATGGAAGGGAGTAGTGGAAGGTTGTTTTAATGTTGTTTTTTTAATGCCGCTTTCAGTGCAACACTTAACACCACGTTAAAAAAACTAGTGAGCTGCAAAGTCGCTCAGAGGTCTCTGTGATGCAATGTAATGGCTGTTCCCTGAATAACGGACATTCACGTTTAACTTGAGGAGCACAGTGCTTTACTGTGTTTTATTGATGCAGGGCATTTTCCATTTCTGAAAAGAATGGCCTCAGATTCTGTACATTTTGGTGGTTTTTGAGGGAACCATCTAGACCAAATCTGCACAGTTGGCAGCATCTTAACCTATGAAGAATTGCCAGAAGACCCCGTGCCAGGTCAGGTCTTGTTAAAACAGTGAGTCATCCTCCCCCTCTGGCTACTTGGAGAAGAAGACTTGCGTGGTTTTCTGGTTTAGCCTGAACTCGCCTGTCTTAGGCTAACAACGAAGCTATAGCAGCAATTTGTTTGATCTGCTGATGCATCTTTTAAGATTTATTTCTTAGGACTTTGTTCAGATCCGGTTGCCATTTAGAATGCGAACACCTGCTGCAAATGGAGAGTAAATTTCAGCTTCCCAGAAGGACACATCCGGCACCTCTTTGAGGGCCTCTGTTATTCACTGCTGAGAGGGCTTCTCTCTCAGCATTATTGTGCCAAAGATAGGGTCACCAGATGTCCCCGTTTCCCGGGGACAGTCCCTGGATTTGCAAATTTGTCCCCGGACAAATTCCATCCCTGGAATGTCCCTGGATTTCATTGAATGTCCCCGGGAAACGTGGCAGCAGCAGTCTCAGTAGCCCGGACCAGCCTGGTAGCTCAGTTGGCTCTGGCTGGCTTCAGGAGCTGCCAGCTGCCTTGGCGTCCGCCATTTTGCCTTGCTGGAAGTCCCCATATGATGTGTTGCGTACAAGACACATCATATGGGGACTCGGTGTAGGGGCTGAAGATGCGGTGCTGGGCACCACCGGCGGGCAAGAGCTGCTCGGGGTTGTTGATCTAGGTGCGCCACTGTGACTTGGTCTCAGCTTGCTGTCAGTGCCACTGTCCAAGACTAGCAGCTCGGGCTCCGACTCGGCCTCTGGGTGGTGCTTGGGCAGCTGCGGCTGCTGCTCGGCTTCGCCATTGTGCTCCTCGACTTGCAAGCGGCGGCTCAGCTTGTTGGCCAGCTCATCTTTGGCCATTGCAGACGAGAGGCGGGCAGGCGACGAGCTGATCCGGCCCAAGCGCGCCTCCTTCCGCTCGCTCCTTGCTGGCTCTGCCCCGGACCCGCTAACTGGGCATGCTGTGGCGCAGGTAGGCGGTCGCCGGACGATTCCTGAGCAGGAGACGCCCAGACAGAGGGGCAGGGCAGCAGCAGGAGGAGGGGGTTTCCGCTTACGCTTACTCCTGAGTAAGCCTGTAGGGGATCGCAGTGCAAGGAGGGAGAGGGAGGGAGGGGGGAAGCATGGCTAGTTCTCCAAGAAAGGCCGGGACCCAGACGAAGGCCGTGCAACAGAGGAGACCACAGAAGAGATTACGTCTTTCTTTTTTTAATAACTTCTCCCCTCTTTTTTATTTTAAATAAATATTTATTTATAGTGTCCCCAGACTTACTGAAAAAAATCTGGTAACCTTAGTCAAAGAGCTTTATTGAAGTATAATACACAAGGCTTGGTTTTCTCATAATGAGACAATTGAGTTTAACTGCTGATAAGCCTTGTGATTGGCCAAGAAACCGAAACTAGGAATCATGGTTTAAAGTCTTCCTGTAAACTATGGGTTGGTGTGATGTCCGAGTTGACGAACAGTAGTTAGGGCAGTTGCCTCAAGTGCTGAGCTGATGGAAAAAGAAAGCATGCGAGCATCTCTGAACTATGGGATGTTCAAACCATGGTTTGGGTTGTAAATCCATCCTTTTGAGTTTTCTAATCAAACTTGTACATGGATGTACTCCTTTCTGGCAAGTCTTTCCTCTGCCACCTCTCTTCCTCAACATATCTTACCAAAGGTTTCCTTTTCCTGAAACCTATTATAGTACTCCTGCTTTTTCTCAGAATATTTCCGGTGCCTGGGCGATTGCTGACCAAAGACTAAAGTCCTGCAGCTGTGCAGCATCAAACTGTTTTCTCCTCAGCCAACAATATGTCTGCTGTGTCTTCCGCACAATGGACCCTGTGATTCAAGGCAGCTTCTGAGCTGCCCCATTGCTGTTCACGGCCTAATTCCCTCATAATTAAGGAAATAGCTGACAATGCGCAAAATGATGCAGCACACGGTGCTTCCTTTGTGCTGGGTGAGATCATCACTTGGACTGGGGTGGGGGCAGAAAAAGCATGTTGAATTGAGTGTTTGTCATTGTGTGTCAACTGACTCATCCTGCCTGTTGCTTACCTCTGGTAGCAGCATCTTCTCCCACAAGCAAGGGAAAAGCCTGGCTAGACTAGGTAACACCCCTTAGATTCCAGTGCTTAGCTCCCACAGTCTTCCAGGTGTGACTTTCCACGGCCCTCAGATCTTGCTAGCTGCTTGCAAGTCCTGTGTACTAGATAATCTAGTTGTGAGAACCATGGTCTGGCTACTTGGCCTCTGGCTCTGTTTGCAGATTGTCTTTTAGGGTAAGCATGCAGAGTGACCCCATATGCACAGAGCACTGTCTGCATGCTAAAGCATTCCCACATTTACCAGCTTCTGCCAACTTCCACTCACGTCTGATGCTTGGGATGATGCTACTCCAGGTAGTGCTATTTGCCCATCTCTGAAGCTTTCAATGGGGACGCGGGTAGCACTGTGGGTTAAGCCACAGAGCCTAGGACTTGCCGATCAGAAGGTTGGCGGTTTGAATCGCCACGACGGGGTGAGCTCCCGTTGTTTGGTCCCTGCTCCTGCCAACCTAGCAGTTCGAAAGCACATCAAAGTGCAAGTAGATAAATAGGTACCGCTCTGGCGGGAAGGTAAACGGTGTTTCTGTGCTCTGCTCTGGTTCACCAGAAGTGGCTTAGTCATGCTGGCAACATGACCCGGAAGCTGTGTGCTGGCTCCCTCGGCCAATAAAGCGAGATGAGCGCCGCAACTGGACCTGATGGTCAGGGGTCCCTTTACCTTTACCTTTAGAGCTTTCAATGGAGCCTGGACTTGCCTTCATTTTTAGGTATCTGTAGCACAGAGTACTTTACTCTCTACTGTGTCAATTTCTGGCCAAAAGTTCTTTTCAGATTTGTTTTCCCGAACTTACTCGTCTACTTCCTTCAAAACCCTGTTGTTGGCATATCATATGTTCTCTTTAAACCCCTACAGTCGTTACTCATTCCTGCAATTAAGAGTGAAGGGGGGGTCCCCTCACTCGCTGCCCCTGTTGTTGTGCCCCCTGGCAGCTCCACTGCCACACTGTCCACATGTCAGTGCGCCTGCAGTGCCCCAAATGCATGTAGGCTCAATACCAACTGCTGAACAAAAGGGAGGCATTGTAATAAATTAACAAGCAGAAGGCAAGTTTCTCTTGATGTGTGTGAAATGTTAGTTTTTTTATATATCATGGTTCTACAAGTCCATATACATGAGGGCCTAGATATTAACTTCCATTACTTCATGTATTCAGGCTATTGTGCCTACAGGAGATAGGATGAGTGCATTGCCCTTTTGACAATGATCTGTGCAAGCCTTAGCAGAGAAGCAACATGTTGGCCTTGCATTAAGCCACAGCTTTCCCCCTTAAATTGAGTCCAGATGTGTGATGGAGCTGTAGCAACATATGGAAAAACCCCACTGGCTGCTTGTGAGCAGCAAGTCACTTTGGCAATTGCAAGAGCTTGGCTTGAGGCCTTAAGACTAATTGCCAGTTGTCTTAAGCCACACGCCCCAGCCCAGGGAGCTAAGTAGCTGGGCAGGGGAGGGGTGTGGGATGATAACTAGCTTCTCAGAATTTACTTCTGACATTTTATCCTAGCCTTTGCTGCTGCAGGTCCCCTTTGAGCAGTGTAGATAGGGCTTGGCATCAAAATTAAGTGGGTCAGTCTAAAAAATAAATATTCTGTGTAGCCCCGGTGGGTCCTACCCACTTCATAGGCAAACTTCAACCACACTGCACTCGGCAATGAAATTTGAATGTCATGTGTGGGGCCTATATTTGGAGTGGCAAAGCCCCAAGCAATGTAGCACACCAGGGCACGCACATTTGGCAAAAGAGTTTTCACTCATAACTTGTTAGTTTTTACTCTCGAGCTGCAGTTACTATTTTGAGACGCCTGCAAATTCATTTCACATTCTTGATCTGGCACTATGCTGTCCTGTGGGGTTGGGAGCCTCCAAACTAGCAGCTGCTTATTGACTTTGTAAGAAACATCTACCCTTCTGAAAGCTGAAATGTGGCCAACTTCTTGTCCAAAAAAATCTTTAGAGGGAAGGAAGAGTCCAAGCGAAAGCTCTGTATGCTATGCTTTTGTCAGCTTGCATTTCTATGATTCAGGGTTGATTTCAACTTCTAGCCGGTTCAATATTTTGGAGAGGAAGAAGGGCAACACCCTATTTCTTGAGGGTGTGTGTGTGTCAGAAAAAGAGCTGGGAGCCTCTGATTATGAAGTTGGATGAGATGTAGTATGGAGGGAGATAATGAGGCTGTGTGTGTACTCAGTCCTCAGAGCCCTGTTCAGGAGCAGAAGGGAATGGCCGTATGCAACACGACCCTCTGCTATTAGCAGGCAGGATAAAGCATTCAGATTGGGCCGGAATGTGTATAAATGCTAGGATCCTTCTGTCCTGGTCCGGTCAACAGAGCAAGACCTTTCTCCAGCTGCACTTCAGGCTTCAAGTGAAGCCCCAGTTCAAGTAGAGAGGTAGCCCCCAAGAAAAGGAGAAAATTTAATATCTTTTATTGGGGAATTTCAGTAGCTCGTAGCTGTTGTCACTTTTCTAGTTGTAGCAGGGAGAGGGCTTATGTGGTCCTTGCAGGCTTTGGGATGAGCTTGATAAGCCAAGGTGCCACGCAAGAAAAATCCCGTTGCAGAGAGAGGATAGCTGCCAGAAGGCCATATTGCCTGTGCTGGGAAACTTCTCTGTCCTATTTTAGCTTGCCTTTGTTTCTTTGCTGAAACATACTTTGTTCTTCATGCGATGGTCATCTCCAGGCTTGACTACTGTAATTCGCTCTACGCGGGGCTGCCCTTGAAGCTGTCCCAGAAACTCCAGCGGGTGCAGAATGCTGCAGCGAGGCTCCTCACGGGGTCTCTGCCATGGGAGCATATTCACCCAGTGCTTTTCAAACTGCACTGGCTCCCGGTAGAGTACAGGGTCAGATTTAAGGTGCTGCTTTTGACCTTTAAAGCCCTTCACGGCCTAGGACCCTCGTACCTACGAGACCGCCTCTCCCGGTATGCCCCACGGAGAGCCTCAAGGTCCATAAATAGCAACACCCTAGTGGTCCCGGGCCCTAAGGAAGTTAGATTGGCTTCAACCAGAGCCAGGGCCTTTTCAACTGTGGCTCCGACCTGGTGGAACGCTCTGCCTCATGAGACCAGGGCCCTGCAGGATCTGATTTCTTTCTGCAGGGCCTGTAAGACAGAGTTGTTCCGCCTGGCCTTTGGCTTGGAGCCAATTTGATTCCCTCCCTCTCTTTCTTTTTTCTTTCCTTCTCCTCCTGCGTTGAGGCTACATTTTATTTTAATGTTGTAATATTTTAATATTGTATTTTAATTTTGTTTTTAAGTTGTAATCATTCAACTTGTTTTTATTATTGCTTGTAAGCCGCTCTGAGCCTGGCCTTGGCTGGGTATAAATAAAGTATTATTATTATTATTATTATTATTATCAGTAGTAGTAGTAGTAGTACAGCCCCCTGCAGTGCAGGAATCTCAACTAGATCTTACTTGACAGACGACCATCCATCTGTCCAATGAGCTTCTTGGCCTCATTGGCTTCTCCTACCTGTTGCTTCTTTTTTTTTTTAAAAAAATAAATTTTTATTAAAGTTTTACAAAAGAAAAAAGTAAAAATTTACAGAATAAAAAAGAAACCACAGATAAAAATAGACAATACAAAAAAGAAAACACAAAAAATACACAAAAAACATCTAATTAGGAAAAAAAAGGAAGTTAAAAAGCTAGACAAATCCATTTTTCTCAATATCCTCAAGTTCATATGCTTGTATCCTTGACCTCCTCACACCTCCCCCCTTTTGTGTTCCCATTTACATACTTGATTCAGCAAATTCTTACCCTTTTTCCAATATCTTAACTTTGTGTCATAACATATTATACCTTAATATTTTCAACCATTTATCAATACATTTTTTTACATAATCTTATTAACTTTTGTCGCTAGTTACCACTTATTACCAATCCAGGCATAATTTTAACATTCATTAATTTTACAATATTTCCGAAGATAGTCTTTAAATTTCTTCCAGTCTTCTTCCCTACCTGTTGCTTCTTTTTGTTGCTTTATAGTTGGCTTAGAAGATCCATTTAGAAGTGGATATGAGCAGTTTTGATCAAACTGCGGGAGGCAGTGGAGGACAGAAGTGCCTGGTCCATGGGGTCACGAAGAGTCGGACACGACTAAACGACTAAACAACAACAACAACAATGAGCAGTTTTGTAGAGGGGCATGCCTGTGTCACTGATTGCTTGCCCTGGCCTGAAAGAATTTAGATTTAGTAGGTGCCTAACAACTTGAGAGATGAGATTTGATACAGAAGATGTCACTTTCAGTTGATAGAACCTTTCACCTTCAGGTTTGATAACCATGTGCCTGTGAGCAGCAACACCACAGCGGTCTCTCAAGTACCATTGGTTGGCAACTGGCTAGAATACTTTTAACCAGCTGCCTTGTATTAAAAATTTCAATTATAAATACAATTACATTTGCATAGGTTAGCATAATAACAGAACTGTTTAAATTCATTGAAGTAATATATATATATTTCAGCATAACAGCCCTGCATTAGCTTGAATTGTGCTTTATATTACATATAGTGGTTGGCCTAGGTAGGGACATGCATCTCTTTGAATGGATCAGGGACACCCATCAAGCCAGATGTGTACTACAGTGTACATTTGCCTGCATATCCTGATAGGCTGCAAAGGGAGGTCTCCCTTGAAGGGTTGGGACACATGTCTCTGTGAGTTAAATATATATATGGACCTGTTTTTCTGTTGTATCATTCTATTGGCATCCTGTAACCAAGATGGCCAGTGCACAAGCTTTTGATGTTCTGTGGTCTGGCCCTGTGATGGGAGCTAAAGGGGAGTGGGGAATAGTTCGAGGATCACATGATGTGGCACACAGCTGTAGCCGCTTTTTGGGGGAGAGCATCCACTGAAAGATGCAACTGGTGTGGATGTCATTGCAATTTGTTGTTTCTGTTGATGGAGGCAAGGACGGTGCAGTCTGCCACAGCTGTTACTCATTGACCAGTGAAATAAATGACTTCGTAAGACAAAGAGGAAACAAAGCTGTAGCTGAATGGTCAAGGGAGATCTGGAGTGGAATTCTTTGGATGGAGCTGAAAACTGTTGATGTTGCTTCACAAAAACACTTGGCAAGATCCAGGAATGTGGCTTTGAAGCTGGTTGCAGCAGATAACCAAGGCCAGCCTACATCTTTCTGGCAAGTTGATAGAATTGTAGAGTTGGAAGGGACCACAATGGTCACCTATCTAGTCCACCCCCTGTAATGCAGAAACCTTACGCCCAATGTGGGGCTCAAACCCATGACCCTGAGATTAAGAGTCTCATGTTCTATCATTTGTTTTGTTTTATTTGTTAAAGTCATATCCTACCATTCCTCCCAAATCTGTGAAAGAACATTACCATTAAAAATAAAATCATGTTTGGAACATTTAAATACAATAAACATAGCAAAACATTAAACAAATGTTAAAAGAGATATGACTAAATCATGTGTCTGGATATGCCCACTGAATCAGAAAAGTTTCAGCAGGCGTCACAGTGTTACGATGTCATCTGCCTAGTGCTAGTGGATAGGAAATTCCAGAACGCTGGGGCTGCCACATTAAAGGAATTATTGTCTGTGCCGTTTTGCATGAAGAAAGTCTGAGTTTTGCGCTCTGGAGAAACAATGGAAATAAGCAAGTTGGTGGTATTCAAAGTTTTACTCAAAGTAGACTTACTGAAAATAATGAACCTAACTTAGCTATGTTTCGGTGAGTCTACTTTGAATAAAACTTAAAAACCACCCCATTTGTTGATAACCAGTTGAATGTTATTTCCAAACCAGGTGTTTCTATTTTTCCTTTTCTTCTTCTGAAATTACAGTATTGTTGGCATTCTGGGGCTAGTGGTTAGGCAGCTTTTTGTGATAATGCTTCTAGGTGTGGGGTTGAAGAAGCTCAACTCTGTTCTTTTCTTTTTTCTCTCTCCTCCCTCGGCCCTTCCTGCCCTCCTGCTGAGTTGAGGCTTTTCCAGGAATGAGCAGTTTTGCTCACAAAGCACATTCCACAGCCTCAGTTCCTTTTTGGCAAGAGCATTTGCCTGCTATTAAACCAGAGCCAGGCCCAACTTGTCAACCCTTTTTCTAAGGCTGGGGCTAGAGGGGTGCAAAGCAAATAGAGGGGTACAGAGGTGCTCTGTTTAGCTGCCTACTTGAGGAATGGTTCTGCCTTGATACCTGCTAAGTCCTTGGTGTCTGAGGAGCACACGGCTACTACCCCCCTGCCCACCCCCGCTCTGCATTCTGGCCAGACAAACTTGCATGGGACAGTCTGAAATCCATTTTACTACACTGTCTCCTGGGAATTAACTGAATTTTGTTGGCATACATGTGTCTCGAGAGACAATGGAGTACGCCTCTAGTGGTGAAGTCAAACCTGTGTTAGCAGCACTGAAGTGACTTCCCTAGGGTGCAGGCCTGGGCAGTGTATATGTAAATCCTGGGCTGCCCAGAAGACAAGACCCCTTCTCGGCCTCACTAGTGTGATCCAAAGGAAAGCAGAGCAATACCTTTGGCACCAGTTTCGCTGCAGGAGTTGCTGGAAGGAAGCGTACAAGGCGCCATCCCACCATCTTAGGGACTCTGGATTTGTGTACGGGTTTACACTTTAGACTTTTCTTCTCCCGAAAAGATCCTGCAAGGCAGCAGAGGTTTAGGATCAGAGTTTTCCTTCTTCTAGGTACACAAACCCCATCTGCCCCCATATCCCTCTAGACCACGTGTAGAAACTGCCTTCTTGACCGTTTGACCCACTACTGGTCTCATCTGTTCAATCCAACAGAGCCTATCTTTGCATGCAGGGGAAGTCCCTAATTCACTGAGGGTTTGAGACCCATTGGCTCCCCTCATCTGGTTTAGCCTGCGAGTCAGAGCTGTTCTAGAAGCTGTCAGCATTTACATGGAAGGAAACTGAGTGTGTGCAGGGCTTAGTTAAAGCACCAACACCCACCCACAGATTTGTTGCATTCCTGCATTACCCCTTTTCCCTTTATGGATCTCAGGGTAAAGGTGGTGAACTCCTGGTCTCCCACTCTGTTATTGGCCAGCCTCAGATCTGCTTAGCATCTGTGATGGAACGACAGCCAGCACCTTCAGGCCATTTTCTGGGGCTGGATTTGAACAAGAATTCACTTTGCAGGGGTAAGATACAGAGGGCGGTGAAAGGCTTATTGCAGCCACAATATAATCATGTCTAGTCACAACATTTTAACTGTCTTAATTACTACATGCAGAGGTAGAAAACATGTCACTAATGTGTTCCCTAATGGTCATTGTAGCCTCTTATTATCCTCAGAGCAATTTCAGTTTTTGGTGTGAGTAAAACACGCTTCTAGGCAGTCAAGCTTTACAAAAGGTCGTTCTCCTCCCCATTATTTGTTTTTTCTTACAGGCTACAAGTAATTAACATAGTTAGGTGTGTGTGCAGACAAGTAAGAATATTTGAAGGTTAGCCATTTCTGGTGACTTACTGCCAAGCTAGGATACAGCAAACAAAATAACAGACTTTTGTAGCTGGCAGCACAGCATCAAGTGACTTGCGTTGACAGTGATGTAGATTGTGTTATATGAACAGAGGACACATTGCTAGATTCAGTCAAAGTAGCCAATTCATCTTGTGCAATTTGCCGATCCTGTGAAAATTTGCTGTTGCTCATTTGGATGGTGTTCCTAGTGAGAAACCGCTTATGACAAACACAGGTTTGATAATCCTGGTGTGTGTTAAGTTGCCTGTCTTACTATGGGCACTGCTCTTGAAATATAATCAGTAATAATTTCTAATAGCTAACAACATTCAGGGTGGGGTGGGCACAGCATTTGGCTCAACAAGCGCCTAGAATCCCTTCCAGTATGCTGCCTGGTCAAGGTTTGTGTGCATTGCAGCCTCTGTGTCCTGGGTGTCAGAAGTGGAGTGGATGCCAGCCTTGGCATCAGATTTGCTCTCAGCTCCCTCCATTAAAGGGGGAGGGCTCCTGTGTAACAGGATGGTTCCTTGACTGGAGAAGATGAGAGAGACATATCTGGAAGGCAGGTGATGGGAAACACTTCTCAGAATTTTCCTGAACCTTCTTTGGGGGGTGGGTCTCCACCCCCCCACCTTCTGGGACGCTCCCTGGGATCAGACATCTTTTGGGGGGGTCGGCATCATTTACCCCGACCCCCTGGGACTCTCCTCCAGGTCTAACTCCCATTTTTCCTTGGGGTCTGACCACTCTTCCAGGGGACTCATGACAGATGGGAAGGGCTTCCAGCATTGATACATCTCTCTTGAAAAATGTAAGTTGCAGGCCATATGTATATTTAACCTTCAAGTAGATCCCATTGAACACAGTGAGGGTGATCTGAGTCTGGGTGCATGTGTATTGAACTTGATATAGCTTTATTTCTCTCAGAATCTCTTGTGACTTTGGTTTCGCTCTCAGTTTCTTCTCACCCTCTTTTATTTTTTTCCAAAATTTTGTCTTTTTTCTCATTTTGAATTCTCTTCTTTATTGCATTCTGTTGAATTAGAAACCCCCTCATAACTGCTTTGCTTGCGTCCAAGATTACTCTTTTTTCGATGGTGGTGTTCATATTTATCTCAAAATAGTCTCTCAAGGTTTTTTGGGCCTTCTTGGTAACCTCTTGATCTCTAAACAAGGTGTCATTCATCCTCCATCTGAAGGAACCGGTTGGTGTTAATTTCATCTCCATTTTCACAGCATTATGGTCGGAGCAAGTTTTAGGGCAAATTTCCACTTTTCAAGTCTTAGGTGCCAGTCCTCTAGTTATCCAGATTTGGTCAATTCTTGTCCATGTCATTTTGGCTTCAGAGAAGAAGGTTCCCTCTCTACCCAAGGGATTCTTTATTCTCCAAATGTCAATCAAGTCCATATTGTCAGTCATCTCAAAAAAGGTTTTTGGTAGTCTGCCATCTTTGGTAACTACCTGTCTCTGCGACTTATCCATGTTTGTAGATACCACTCCATTCATATCTCCCATCATGATAATGTTGTAATCCATATAGTCTAACAATGTCTCATGCAGCTTCTTAAAAAATTCAGATTTCCCCTCATTTGGTGCATATACTCCTACTATCAAAAATTTTTCTCCTTGTGTTTGGATTTCAATTGCCAAAAGTCTTCCTTGATCATCTTTAAAAATAAATTTCGATGATAGGCTCTCTTTTCAATAAATTACTACTCCTCTCTTTTTAACCTTGTCCGATGAAATAAACTCTTGACCCAATCTTTTATTAATCAATACTTTCCTATGTAGCCTTATCACATGGGTTTCCTGTAAACAAATCAAGTCCAATTGTTCCTTTTTCAATAAATGAAATACTTTTTTCCTTTTCTCGGGGGAATTAAATCCGTGAATGTTCCAGCTTAATAGTTGCAGAGACATGATGTCGTTATTATGCTTTTCCTCCAACTGCGCCAAGTAATTGTTCTTGTTCTGTCGGTGGTGTCACTTTCTCTAGTTTGTCTAGCCCCAAAGGTAGTGACACTAAGTCTAATATTCCTGGTTTTAGTGCTCTTGGCTCTTCTTCTTCAGCTTCTTTTTGTAGGTTTTCTCCGTGTTCTCTCAGAAATTTATCTTTATCTTCCACTGATCTTATTTTGATTTTTTTCCCTTTAAAGGTAAAAGAAAGGCCTTGGGGAAACTCCTACCTGAAAACAATTCTGTTTCCTCTCAGTAGGGCCACCAGCTCTCCGTAGTTAGCCCTAAGATCCAATAAATATTTCGGAATGTCCTTAAAAATCTCTACTCTTGACTCCTGTATCTCCAAAGTCTGCTGGAAATGCAGACTCAATATTTTGTCTCTCTCTTCTTTTGTTCGGAGGGTAATCAAACAGTCTCTCACCCTGTTCTTTCTCCCTCCTCTTCCAAGTCTAAAAGCACTTACTATCTTGAAGTCTTGCTTATCATCCAGGTTCCAAAAGCCTGCAAATTCCTGTGTAAGAAAGTCACTTAGGCTGTCTTTTTCAAGTTCAGGTACTGCCCTGATCCTCAAATTAGTCTGTTTCTCCTTCAGTTCAATCATAGACAAAAGTGACCGGTGGTTCTCAAGCTGCTTACATATCGGTGTTATCTTTTCCTCTACAGCCGATGCTTTTTCCTTTGCTTCCTCAGCTGTCTTTCGATTAGAAGTAGATTCTTGCAGCAGTTTTTCAATAGATTCTGTGTTTGAGTTCACCTTCTGCCCCAAGTTGTTGATGCTAGTAGTATTTTGGTCAATTTTAGTAGTTGCTTCAGTGACTTGTTTGCTTAATTTTTCCAAAGTTTCATAAATTTTACTTAATACCGAAGTAAATCCCTCTTCAGATGCCATTCCTTTTTACCCAGCTTGTGCAGGATCTTCCCCTTGTGGTGCAGAAGGGCCGGATGCAGATGCTCTGTGCTGCTGCAATGCTGCACTAGTCTGCTGCAGTCTAACCTTGCCCGATCTTGTTGTTTTTTCCTGAGGCAAGTTCTTATCCTGAGGCAAGTTTGCCATAACACTTTATCTGAGGAACAAGGTCAGTCCCACGGCCAAAGCTTGTTTTGCCAAAGCTTGTTTTGCAGTGGAAATTTCCCTGGCCAGTTAAAAGTGGAAAATTCCCCAACTAGTTGTAACAATTTCAGTGTTCCTCTAGGGGGACACAGTAACAGTCAATGATATTACAATAAAGTATCTTCTCCAACTTTCCCAAGTCCCCCTTCAACGCAATAAGCAACAGTTTCAAGTCCCAAGAACCCCTTCAGAAAAAAGTATCTCACTTGCAGAGTTAACTGTCAAAAAGTTACATTGTCCATAAACAGTGCGACTCTCAATACAGCAATACAGCAATTCTATTGATCCTGGCAGTCCGTTCCCAAGGATTAAGTGGTGGTCTTTATTCCCTTTTCTCTCCTTTTTTTCTCTTTTTTTGCAGGCAAAAGAAATACTTTCCCCTCTTCCCTCCCCTCTCCTGCAATTCAGGGATGGAGTTCTTTTAATTTGACGTTAGGATTTAAGTCCTTTTAACGCAACTCTCCAGGTCTTAGCTTAGACAGTCTTTGCTTTGATCTGTATACAGAAAATGGAGGGCGGACTTCCTGTTTACGCCTTCCCGCTTCAGTGCCAAACTTTTTTTTCTTAAATTCCCCGATCTTTAAACTTGATCTACTCACGGGTAGTTGTTTAGTAGCCGAATTGTCACAGGAAAAAGGTCAGCGCTCTCCGGCAACAGCTGTGCGGCTTCACTCCACGGAAGAAGCAATTGACTCTCAGCACCGCACCAGACTCCCCGTTTCGCTCCGGAGCCCTTTACAGGGTTCCCTCGCAGATTGGGGGGGCGCTAAAGGTGCCCGCCGAGTCCCACGGTCACAGGCTTCACCCGCCTGTGATTTCGAAGGGGTCCCCGCTTCGCCGTAGCGGCAAGACCCGATTTCCGCGGAGCTGCTCCCTCAGAACTAGAGGGAATCCGCCATTACCGATGGCGCCGCCTCCGGAAGTCTCTGGGTGCATGTGATCCAAGTGTGTGGGAGAAAGAAACGGAAAAAACCTGAGCATCCGGAATGCTTCCATGAATTGCAGTTAATGTAGAAGCAACATGTTCAGCATAATGAGACTAAAAATTAAGCAGTTCATGCATTGCAGTTTGACAGATATAACCCACATGTTTTTATTCCATTTCCCCCCCATCCATGAGGACTAGATCCTCCTGCAAATGAAAATGACAATCTTTGGGTTGCCAGCTTCTTCAATAGGTTCTGTTCTGACTCTGTTGTCACAGTGCCTGCCACCAAAATGTATATTGAGTCAGACTGTTAGTCTGTCTTGTTCAGTATTGACTTTATTGACTGGCAGCAGCCCTCTTGGGTGTCAGGCAGGGGGTCTTCCCAGCCCTACCTGGGGATGCTGGTGATTGCACCTGAGATGTTCTGCAGGTGCTGTACCACTGAGCTATGGCCCTTTCCACAAAAGGACCTGCATGCAGGTGATAAAATTAAAAAACCTGAGCATCCATAAGCCTCTTTCACCTAGAGTTATGATCCTGTGTCAAGGTGACCCCTTGGTGCTCTGCAGATTGCACTCCTGGTTTTGTGAGTAAGGGGTTGCCCACTGGCTTGCAGTTCAGTTTCTTGGCACAGAGCCTTCTGGAGCTCTTTGAACCTCTTCTGCCTGCATCTCAGTAAGACACAACTAGCTGGTTGGTTGATGCAGAAGATGTGGGAAATGGTGTCACTTTAAAAGACTCCATTCAGATTAAATGAGTGCATCTGAGCCTTCAGGGCTTCAAGGAGCAGGTTCCTTTGATGTATAAAGTAGGGACAGAAGGCGTCGTCTGGGTGGGGCAGAGTTAATTAGGATGGAAAACCCTATTTGCCTCCTGCAATTTTCTGTCCCATGTTTTGAAACGGGCAGAAAAATCCTGCCTGCAGAGGAGTTCCACAACTGGAAGAAGCACCAAGAGTTTCTGACTTCATCTTATTACCCCAGTTCCTAAGCGGATACAGGAGGCATGCAAGAGGAGTGCACCTCCAAAGCTAATCATAAAATGAGAAAAGATACTTAACATGCCCGCTGAAACAAACATGTCTTCACCAAGTGCCTGAAAGGGGCCTGTCTGATCTCAGCTGGGACTGAGTGACACTGAATTGAGCCCACAATATTGAACACTCCTGGTGGATCTGAGTCGTGTAAGACTACTCACAGTAATTCCTCTCAAGAGCTCTGTGATTGGGCAGGGATATAAGGCATCCATCAGCCCCTAAGGTATCCTTGAACCCAAGTCATTAAGGGCCTTGTAAATTAATACAAGAACCTTGAATTTGGCTCAGTAGGAACTAGTTGTTGTTGGCACCTGTCTACCTCGAGAGACAATGGAGTGTGCTTCTGGGGGTGAAGCCAAACGGCTGCACTGGGAGCACCGAAGTGACCTCCCTGGGATGCAAGCCTGGGCAGAGTGTATGGAGGCCCTAGGCTGCCAGAACGACAACACAAACACACACGGCATTGCTGATTTGGTCCAAAGGAAAGGAAAGCAATACGTTTGGCACCAGCTTGGCTGCAGGTGTTGCCAGAAGGAGACAGTGTATTAGGCGCCATTCAACCATCTTAGGGGCTCCACTTTGGATTTGTGTAGGGTTTACTCCTTGGCCTCATCTTCTTGCTTTTAAACACTATAGTTATATGATGGTAATAGCCTGTCCAGACTTACTCTGTGTCCCCGTGTAATTTCTAACCCTCCTTCCTTCCGGTGCTGTAGACTGATGGGCCTTTAAAGCTCAGCTTGCACATTTTCCAAACCCATTTTAATGTATGGTTCCTTGGAGCACCGGGAAAGTTGAAGATGAATAAGAGGTTCTCCATATAGGTGGCCATTTTTCAAATAATCTTTGTGCTGTACAGATTATCTTCATCTTGTGCATGAAGTTACTTGAGTCCGTTTTTTTACAGAACTCAAGGTCAGGCCAGAAAGCCAAGGATTCTTGTGTGACCAGAATAGCCAGTGGATTTATGAAGGGTGGGACTAGTCACCACCCCAGCTAGTAGAAGCCACATTGTGCCTCATTCAAGCTTCTCAGCTTTTTAGGCAACCGTGAGGACTAGAAACCCAACATTCAGAAAGCTGAGCTTCTGAGGATTTTGTTTGGAGTGAATACATTTTTCTCAGCAGAAGTGGGGTTAGTTGATCATGGCACATTCAGAGGTATTTTGCCTGAAGAACATAGGATTTCCAAATATGAAAGTGCTTGACTCCCCTTTTTAAAAAGATGGGGCCTCTCCTAACAGTAGCACAGCGTCTGAGCTGAACCCTGTGGGCTGCCTTCTCTGCACCCTCCATCCCGCCAAGGCGTTGACCCAAATGATTGTACTTTCTTGCATGGTTCCATCTGGTGAAGCGACTTCAAAGTCTGTCTCATTTTGGCAGGAACATATGGCCTTCCATAAGTGAGGAGGGTTTTGCGGTGGGGATATCTCAGCCTCTGTTCAGCCTGCACGCACAATTGCTTTCATTTATGGAGCTTATACTCTGTGTAAATTGAGGCGAAAAGGCCATATTTGTGTCTTGTCTTATGCCCCAGGATGCTCAAACATGTTGCTACATGTTCTTTGCTGGGATGGAAATAAAGCGATTTAAATAAGAGTCAGCTAAAGATTTCAATCTTAAGCTTTTAAAGGCCTTTTGTCAAATAGCTCTTGTTTTGCTGTGTGCCAGGGGAAGGTTAAGCCCATGTGCCTCTAAATCGTTTTCACCAGCCAAGGATGCCTGAGGCCAGTTGCTGGAGGACTAAAGGAGGGCAAGGGGGGCAGCAATCAGACAGCTCCGCTCTGTTGGCCAGGCAACAGCAGACGGTCAGGCTCCTTGTCTTTAAGTAATGCCTGGCCAGTCCAAAGACATTTTGCTGCCTGCCAGATTCAAGGCCAGATGTTGCTCACACCTGTTCCCTTCTGTCCTCAAAGGGGCCTTTGAGAGCTGAGTGCCCCAGAATCCCTGCCGCTCTGATCTGGAGGCATTGATACACTTGCGGAACAGAAGACAACAGTCCCTTCTTGTTCACAAATGTTGCATCTGTAGCATGGCTCGGAAAACTAAGGCCTGTGGGCTGGATCAGGCCCAATTGCCTTCTGGATCCGGCCTGCAAATGGTCCGGGAATCGCCATGTGGATCGCCAGCACGTGCGCATTCTTTCCCTCTCCCTCACATGGCGACTGCGCCTCCTCCCTCCCTCCTCCTGGCTTCTCCCCGCCCTGCCTAGAGGAGGAAGGGGGCTGGGCTTTGTTGGTGCCAGCAGCAGCAGCACTCGAGTGGCCGCCATTTTAAGCAGCCCCTCTCCGCAGCCCTTTTGCTCGCTGCTCATTGTCCCTCCACTGCTGCCACCAGCCCCTGCCGCTCGCAAGACACAGGTAAGCAGGGGCTCGTAGTGCTCTTGCATCATTCCCCCCCCCCGCCAAAATATAGTCGGGCCCCCCACAAGGTCTGAGAGACAGTGGACCAGCCCCCTGCTGAAAAACTTTACTGACCCCTAATCTATAGGTTCACTCCATTTAGCCAGCAACTATAGATTTTCTTTCATATCATTTGCTCCAAGTAGGCTTGCGTTCTAAGGAATCTCTGCTATTTTTTTTTTTTTTAAGGAAACATTAGTCTTGGCAATTCAATATAATATAGGCTCCCCATAGTTTATGCAGGTTACAGAACCCAGTTTTCCTTTCTACAGGATTGGGACCACCCCACCATGTCCCCTTTGACTTCCGTCTTCCGGATATGTTACGTTATAGTCTGCCTTTCATACCTTAAAATACCCTTGTGGTAAGATGTTGTGTGTAGTCTAGGAGCCAGCAATAGAAAGGGGATCAGTTCTCTTCCTCAGAATAAAACATCAATTGAAATATTGAGACCTGACAGGATAATGTGGCTTACTTTGATTTATCATTTTAAAGTGAACAATGTTTTCACCTGTCATTGTGCAAAACAGCCTTGCTCTCCCCCCATCTTTCTTTTAAGAAGGATTCCCATGCAAATTCTTGCTTAGTCATGTAGTTTTCCGGGCAGCCTAGACACGTCTCTACATCTCAATCTTGCTTTGCTTCACAGGGCTCTCTAAGGGACAAATGAACTGTTAAACACACACACTTCCTTTTATAGATGTAATGGTTATATGGGGTTGCTTGTGCGTAAGTTGCCGCCACTCCTGGCTAGGTTGCCTGGTTAAACCTTTTTCTGGCTGGACAGCCCTTCACTTCGTGGCTGTTTCAGTCGCTAGCAGAATCCGTCAGTGGGCGTTTCTTGAACTTCTTCCAGCAAAGAAGTTCTTTGACGCCAAGTCTACGCCTACTTTCCCTGCGCGGAAGTTTTCTGCGCAGGGTGGGTGTGGGTAGCGGAGGACCCGTGCTCTCCCCACTGGTCTCCGGCGAGGAGTCCTGGAGCCCCCTTGCCGATTCCCCCATCTGCCCCCCTTTATCCCTGGTGTTACGCTGATTTCCTTCCCCAGCCGATGAGCTCCCTCTCTCCCTGCTGGGCCCTTCTCCAGCATCGCTTTGGAGCCTTGTCTCCACCTCTGGCTCCGATGTCAGTTCCCTGACAATAGAAATCATAAATAAGAAGCAAAAATTTGAGAGGGCTTAGCTGCAAGTTGACAGATCCACAAATATGACCTGAGAAATAAGCAGATTAGGAAGTACAGATGTTTCTGGTTGGATTTGAGCTGTCTTGGTTGGGTAGGTAAGGCTTAGGATGTGGATTGAGATGCATTGATGTATCATGCCCAATCTCTGCCTCTTAAGAAACATCCTCAGGTTTTATTTTCGTGGCAATCCAAGTTCTTCTAGGGCTTTTTGCCCTAGAATCAGGCTGCCAGCTCTGTTATTTTTTGACCTCATGTGCTGGCCTGTACTTTGACATCTGTCTCTCTCTCTTCTTTTTGCAGCGTTGTGAAGGAAGAAATCTCAGACGACAATGCAAAGCTTCCCTGTTTCAACGGCCGCGTGGTGTCTTGGGTAAGCTGGATTCTTGACTGGGTCTTTTTCCAGGCATCTGTGTACAGGAGTGGCTTTACCATGTGGGCAGGTTAAGCAGCCGCTTCAAGTGACGTATTGGAATCCAATTAGCTGAAGTGCCCCTCCTCACAGGGCCTGTAACTGCAATGCCTAATTCTCAGGTTTACTGTGCCTATGTGGCCTCCTCATCTTTGGTTCTCTGGACTCTACCCACCCACCACCTTCTCCTTCTCCTTTTCCATTTAAAACTGAGCATGCTCTATTCCACCTTGCCTAACTGGTCGCAAGGGAGCAGCAGCTGCAGCAGCCTTGCCTTGCCTTGCCTAGGAAAAAGAAAGGCAAACTTGCCGGTCAGCTGGCAGGCTGGCCTGCCGGTTTGAGCACTTTATACCACACTGGGCTAGGAGTTCAGCTCAACCATTGGAGAGGAAGGCAGCAGAAGCCTTAAAACTTGGAAGGTGAAAGAATGTGAGAGTTAGCGGCTGTGTGCATGTGCAAGTCTTCCTGGTAGTCCTAAGCTGAAGCAATTCCCTGTTCTGTCTTCACTTGCCCTGCTTATACTTTGATGTGAGAGGAGCCAGGGCTTTGTACCCCCCCCCTTTATCCCTTAAAAGGTTTTTGCAAGGTAGTTCCTTCCAGTGAATGCCTTTATTTTGCACATGTTCAGCTGAAACCAGGTGGACCACCTCAGAGTAAGGAGGGTTGGGGATCACATTCTAGGCTCTGGAGCACTTCATCAAGCAGGACGCAATCCATAAAACCCATTTTTGGATTCCTTTGGACTCTTAACCCAGTGGGTAAGAACCTAGCAGTGTAAAACTTTCTTACGTATATCTACTCAAAGGTAAGTCCCCTTCTGTTGAGTGGAACATACACTGAAGCAAGGGCGCATGAGATGGCAGCCTTGGCATGAAAGACGAAGGAAGCAGGGACAGACTCATTGGCAAGTGACAACCTCTTCTTTTTCTTCCATGGCTGGATATTGGATAAGCTCCAGTGCATCCTCATGAACTGACTGATTGTTGCTGGAAGTAGATGGATCTTTGGTATTTAGTCATCAAAACAATTCAGTTGTATGCCACTGATAGAAAAGTTGGGCAAGTTATTGTGTTTGGGGACATGCTTCAATCAATTTGAATTAAAATTAATCAAGACCTTAGTAATATGTAAGTGCAGCATGGTTCAGACCAGTGTTTCCCAAACTTGGGTTTGCAGCTGTTGTTGGACTACAACTCCCATCATCCCTAGCTAGCAGGACTAGAATCATAGAATCATAGAATCATAGAATCATAGAGTTGGAAGAGACCACAAGGGCCATCGAGTCCAACCCCCTGCCAAGCAGGAAACACCATCAGAGCACTCCTGACATATGGTTGTCAAGCCTCTGCTTAAAGACCTCCAAAGAAGGAGACTCCACCACACTCCTTGGCAGCAAATTCCACTGTCGAACAGCTCTTACTGTCAGGAAGTTCTTCCTAATGTTTAGGTGGAATCTTCTTTCTTGTAGTTTGGATCCATTGCTCCGTGTCCGCTTCTCTGGAGCAGCAGAAAACAACCTTTCTCCCTCCTCTATGTGACATCCTTTTATATATTTGAACATGGCTATCATATCACCCCTTAACCTCCTCTTCTCCAGGCTAAACATGCCCAGCTCCCTTAGCCGTTCCTCATAAGGCATCGTTTCCAGGCCTTTGACCATTTTGGTTGCCCTCCTCTGGACACGTTCCAGTTTGTCAATGTCCTTCTTGAACTGTGGTGCCCAGAACTGGACACAGTACTCCAGGTGAGGTCTGACCAGAGCAGAATACAGTGGCACTATTACTTCCCTTGATCTAGATGCTATACTCCTATTGATGCAGCCCAGAATTGCATTGGCTTTTTTAGCTGCCGCGTCACACTGTTGGCTCATGTCAAGTTTGTGGTCAACCAAGACTCCTAGATCCTTTTCACATGTAGTGCTCTCAAGCCAGGTGTCACCCATCTTGTATTTGTGCCTCTCATTTTTTTTGCCCAAGTGCAATACTTTACATTTCTCCCTGTTAAAATTCATCTTGTTTGTTTTGGCCCAGTTCTCTAATCTGTCAAGGTCATTTTGAAGTGTGATCCTGTCCTCTGGGGTGTTAGCCACCCCTCCCAGTTTGGTGTCATCTGCAAATTTGATCAGGATGCCCTTGAGTCCATCATCCAAGTCGTTGATAAAGATGTTGAATAAGATAGGGCCCAAGACAGAACCCTGTGGCACCCCACTAGTCACTCTTCTCCAGGATGAAGAGGAACCATTGATGAGCACCCTTTGGGTTCGGTCAGTCAGCCAGTTACAAATCCACTGAGTGGTAGCATAGTCAAGACCGCATTTTACCAGCTTCTTTACAAGAATATCATGGGGCACCTTGTCAAATGCCTTGCTGAAATCAAGGTAGGCTACATCCACTGCATTCCCTTCATCTACCAGGCTTGTAATTCTGTCAAAAAACGAGATCAGGTTCGTCTGACATGACTTATTTTTCAGAAATCCATGCTGACTATTGGTGATCACAGCATTCCTTTCTAGGTGCTCACAGACTGTTTGCTTAATGATCTGCTCCAGAATCTTCCCTGGTATTGATGTCAGACTGACTGGGCGGTAATTATTTGGGTCCTCTCTTTTCCCCTTTTTGAAAATAGGGACAACATTTGCCCTCCTCCAGTCTGCCGGGACTTCGCCTGTTCTCCAGGAATTCTCAAAGATGACTGCCAGTGGTTCTGAAATCACATCTGCCAGTTCTTTTAATACTCTTGGATGCAGTTCATCTGGCCCTGGAGACTTGAATACATCTAGACTAGCCAAGTATTCTTGTACTATCTCCTTAGTTATTCTGGGCTGTGTTTCCTCTGCTGAATCATTTGCTCCAAATTCTTCAGGTCGGGCATTGTTTTCTTTATCGGAGAAGACTGAGGCAAAGAAGGCATTGAGGAGTTCAGCCCTTTCTGTGTCCCCTGTTTGCATTTCACCATCTTCTCCTCTGAGTGACCCCACTGTTTCTTTGTTCTTCCTTTTGCTACGAACATACCCATAAAAGCCTTTTTTGTTGCTTTTAACCTCTCTAGCAAGCCTGAGTTCATTCTGTGCTTTAGCTTTTCTGACTTTGTGTCTACACGTGCTGGCTATTTGTTTGAATTCCTCTTTGGTGGTTTCCCCCCTTTTCCATTTTTTGTACACATCCTTTTTTAATCTTAACATCCCTGACTAGTGCTCAGGGATGATGGGAACTGTAGTCCAAAAACAACTGCAGACCCAAGTTTGGGAAACCTTGGTTCAGACAATCATTCCTCATTTTATAAATCATTAGAAGAAAGGATCCTGGCTAATTTTCCTGGTTCGTTAACCAACACTAACGTAGATTAAAATGCTGAAACTAGGCCAGTACACGTTTTCGTAATGGGAAAGATCTCATACCACTGCTAAGCTCCCAGCACCTTTACATTCTCTTTCAGTGTTTGCCAGTGGAATGTAAACATCTACCCTAGTTAGGTCTAATGCTAAACTAGCAATCTGCTAAACAAATTAAGACATTCTAAATTTAAATGTCTAAAGTCACAGGCTGCTTGGTAGGTTCGATAGGAGTGAATGTGTAAAACTGATTTCTGACTGTTGGATACGCTGTAAACAGCTGCTGTGTAATGAAGCAGTGTCTTTAGCAGCTTCTTTTTGTATTTATTTTCAGACACATCCAGATATCTTCTGTGAGCTTGCTTTTACAGCAGCCATAGAATGGGCTGGGCTGGGCTGCCATAGTGTGTTTTGCTTCAGGAAGCAAATGTCTTAGCCCAGTACTGGCTGTGCAAGCCAGATGTCGTCTTCTAATACCACAGGTCCCAGTGGGGTGTTAGGTCTGGGAGCTTAGAGGCCCGGATTTAGGTTGCCGCTTATGCTAGATTTGGATTCTGAATGCTTTACCATCGGTTGCCCCTTTTATGACATGAATAATATCAAGACTGCTCTTGTCCTTATGATTTTAAGGAAATCCTGCACAAGTTGTGCCTTACCAGGTTGAGTAGACCTCATGTTTTGGGTGCCTGCCCGAGGCTGGAAAAACCAAGGGGTGGTTCACCACTGAAAGCCCACAACTCATGACTGGTGCAAGGTGTTGGTTTTATGGGTAACACATTGTGCTGGCCTGTTCTAGGGTGCAACAGTTTGCCCGGTCGCTTTACTGTGGAAAAAGTCCTCCTTAGCTTCTCTCTCTGGGCAGTCAGTCACAGAACTGCTGCTGCCATATTAATATTGCCAGATGCTCCAAAAATTGCTGCACTGGCTGGTGGTGATGGGAATTGTAGTCCAAGACATCTGGAAGGCACCAGTTGGGAAAGGCTGTTGTAAATGGTTGAACTTCCGCAATGCCTTCTTTGGGGCTCAGTCCTACTCCTGTAATGCAGGGACAGTGATAATGGATGTGTTCATACATCATGCATAGCCACTGCTCCCACCTTCTGTTGCACTCTGTCACCCACTTCTGGAAGGGGGCCACCCACCCACACGCAGGAGGAATCCAGAGGATGGAAGAGGAGGAGATATGTATACACTATGAGCAGACATCTGTCCTCCCTGCTGCCTCGCTGCCCCCCCCATCCCTACTCCACCACCCTCCATTACAGATTTTGGCCTGTCTTCTCTTTCTCATAGAAGCCAGTAGTCCTCATTGACCTGTAACGAAAAATGAATGAGGCTGCAGTAGGAAGATGTTTGATGGGGAGGACAACCTGTCTTGATTATCTGACACTGGTATCAGTTATCACTTACCTGGGATTTGGGAGGGGGTGGAGAGACACCGTATTTCCACAGCATCAGCTGCGTTTCTGTTTGGATAAAAGTTGAGGGGCAGTCAGAAACAGAAACTGAGGTTGGGGAGAAACAAGTCTCATAGATATAATCGGACCAAAAGTTAGTTGCAGCTGACACTGCAGCCCCTTCCCCCTCCCCTCTGATAGATGTCAGTGGCTGCCGTCAATCGCCATGGGAGACGTTGACAGAGCAGCAGCTGGGAAGGTTGGGGCAGCGGAGAGGTGAGGGGCAAAACCTGCCCCCTTTTAGAAATAGATGACCCCAGAAACAGCTATTTGCTGTAGAATATCCTGCTTATATAGATTACCAATTCTTAATAGCACTCAGTCCTAGAATAGTCATTATTACTACACAAATATGGCTTCTAGCACACAATCCTGAAAACTTCATTTTGAAGAATAAACGAAGCTTCTAGTCCATTTACCTGCAAATCAGGAAATACTCTAAACCTATTACTGTGTTAACAATCTGTGCTAGACAGAGTGTTGTAGGACTTTTGAATAGCCAGGTGTGAGACCTCTGCATTTATTCACCTGTCTCTTGGCAAGGTCCTGGCCCGCCTCCCTCCACTATCCTTTCCTTCCTTTTGCAATGATCCCACATTCTGCAACCCCTGAATATTATCCAATTAGAATAATCAGATTTCCTAACTGGCAGGGTTTATTCCGGGCACAGAATTTTGAGATTTCTAGGCACAGCCTTTTGGCTTTGTATGCCATCTGTTTCCTAGCAGGACAGCTGGGCCCTTTGAGTGAAGAGTGGCCTCTTCCTTTGTGCATTGTGCCTGTCGCCTCCTGCTCTCATATCCCCCATGACTTAGGGGTGGGGTGAGGGTGTGTGTGTGTTGCTGGGTCCAGACACTGAGGAGCTATTTCAGGAGTGTGACTCTAATTTTAGGAAGATGGGGTGGGGGAGTTCAGCCAGAGTCCGTCCAGACAGCTCAAGAGGCCAGGGATTAGGCAGGATTGTTCATCCAAGGAATCCTGTCTTCAGGCATGTTGGTAGACGGATTCCCAGCCTGTCGCTCCTGGGAGAAAGAATCCACCTACTTCCTGTAGCTGCCAAGTTGGCTCTCAGTGCTCTTCTCTACATAAAGGTAAAGGTACCCCTGACCGTTAGGTCCAGTCATGGACAACTCTGGGTTTGCGGGGCTCATCTCGCTCTATAGGCCAAGGGAGCCGGCGTTTGTCCGCAGACAGCTTCCGGATCATGTGGCCAGCATGACTAAGCTGCTGCTGGCGAACCAAAGCAGTGCACGAAAATGCCATTTACCTTTCCGCCGGAGCGGTACCTATTTATCTACTTGCGCTTTGACGTGCTTTTGAACTGCTAGGTAGGCAGGAGCAGGGACCGAGCAACGGGAGCTCACCCCGAACTTCCGATCGGCAAGCCCTAGGCTCTGTGGTTTAGACCACAGCACCACCCGCATCCTTCTTCTCTACATAGGTTTCCTTAAACATATGCATTGATTTTAGCAGAAGGAAGTTACTATTAAGTGATGGTTTAGTACTTTTAGGAAGTACTTGATGCAGGGAAAATGGTTGCAGCAGCACCAGCAACAATTAAAGAACAACAGATATTCAGTGGGCTATCCTTGCATCTCTGTTTTAATGTCAGTAAACTGTTAGGGACATGGGTGGTGCTGTGGTCTAAACCACTGAGCCTCTTGGGCTTGCCAATCGAAAGGTCGGCGGTTCAAATCCCCGCGACGGGGTGAGCTCCCATTGCTCTGTCCCAGCTCCTGCCAACCTAGCAATTCGAAAGCACACCAGTTCAAGTACATAAATAGGTACCACTCTGGTGGGAAGGTAAATGGCATTTCTGTGTGCTCTGGCTTCCGTCACGGTGTCCTGTTGTGCCAGAAGTGGTTTAGTCATGTTGGCTGCATGACCCGGAAAGCTGTCTGTGGATAAATGCCGGCTCCCTTGGCCTGAAAGCAAGATGAGTGCTGCAACCCCATAGTTGCCTTTGACTGGACTTAATTATCTGGGGTGCTTTTTTTACCTTAGGGTGTCCCCTCCCCATCTTTTGTAGCTTTGTTTGTTAGTATTATTATTTTTAGCCTGCAAAGCTGATTTTTAGTCTTCCTCTGAAGCCGCTTTTTGCAGGTGCCTCTGTAAGTGCTGTGATTTGTCCTTTATCCCTGCAGTTAGAAGTTAGATCTTGGCTCCCATCCCAGCTGCACAACCTCAGAGTGACATCATTATTTGTTATGGTGTCACTAAACAGATGTACGTAACGAGACCAACAAGCTGCTTTGTTATATTGCAATACTTTGAACCTACCCTTCAAAATGGAAGAAAATTTTTAGCTGCCTAGGCTGGCTTACCGTGAGCTTGTTTTTTCCTTTCAGCTGGTGTCTGCTGAGGGGTCTCATTCGGACGCCGGGTCTGTCTGCGCCGACAATCAGCCAGAGCTGCCGCCCTCCATTGAGCGTACTGGAGGGATAGGAGACTCCAGGCCTCCTTCTTTTCAGTAAGTTGTGTGTCTGTGTCTGTGTATAAGGAGCAGCCTTACCTTGAGCAGGGAGAAAGTTGAGCAGTTTCTCTGCAGGAAGCGCGTTCAAGATTCCATTCTCTTCTGGCGAAAGGGAGGCTTAGTCTCTGCCTGTTTCAAGTGGCAGGGATAAAAGTTAACACTAGAGAGACCCAATTCCGGAGCATGGTGGCCTCATGCCCAGCCTTGTGCCTGTAATGCTCTCAGCACGGGATCTGCAAAGGAAACTGAGACCACTATTGAACCTACTGGGCTTCTTTCCTCTTTTAACACGTAAACTTGACACGGTGGCTTATGGACACTGCTCTGACACCCACCCCTGCCGTATGTAGGAGTGTCCATAGCTGAGTGTTAATCCCCAGTAGCTCCTGTTGAAAAGGATCACAGATTGCTGGGAAATACCCTGACCTTGGAAAGACCTTGGAAAGTTGCTCTTGCTCAGAGTAAACAGTAGCAGGCCTGATGAATTGATGCTTGGCCTTGGGGTAAGGTGCCTTCACACACTGCTTTTGCTGTACATGGCTACCTTCACATTGGAAAAGCCTCAGAGCTTCCCTAGAGGAATAGGGGCACATTTGCAGTTGCCCCTCACAGCACTCCTACTACCAGAAAACAATTGTATTATTGATGGAGTATGTGAGGTTGGTGCAGCTGAGGAGTGTTTCTTTCTTGTGTCCTTGTTGAAGCGTTCTGATGGTCTGACAGGTAACTTTTATTTTAAAAATTCAGAAGCCTCGATCCCCCCCACATGGGCAGGTTGTTTGACAGCATTTTAACAGGGACGATGGTCCCAGGATCCTGGAAAGAGTCTAGAATAGTGGTAATAGTGAAACCAGGTAAAGATTCAGAGGCTTCAGAATCATATAGGCCCATTTCACTCATTGGGCAGGGTGCTAAAATATTTACTGGTATTTTAGCTAATAGATTGGCAAATATGTTGCCTAGTATAATCCATGCAGATCAAGTCGGTTTTGTTAAACATAGATATATTGCAGATTCTGTATGTAAGATGCTGAAAGCAGTATAAATTATGGGAAACTGTTGAGGAATCTGTGTGCAATTGCTTCATTAGATGCCCATGAAGCTGTTGATAAAATAGCTCCAGTTACAGATAGGTAGCCGTGTTGGTCTGCCATAGTCAAAACAAAAAAATTTTTTTCTTTCCAGTAGCACCTTAAAGACCAACTAAGTTAGTTCTTGGTATGGTATGAGCTTTCGTGTGCATGCACACGAAAGCTCATACCATACCAAGAACTAACTTAGTTGGTCTTTAAGGTGCTACTGGAAAGAAAAAAATTTTTTTGTTTTGATAAAATAGCTGTTGAAGTATTCTGGGGTGTGGGGAGCAAGTGGGATTCTTGGCAGCATCATGTAAGGTCTGTAGGTGCAGCCTGAGCACACTGGGAGCGTTGGCACTCCAGATAACTGCTGGCTTCCGCCCCTGACCAGAAAAAGTATCTAGTGAAGCCTTTTCTGGAGTGTACTACTTCAAGGAGCCATGTGTTTAGATGTTTTCCTGGCACATGTGAAACTAGCAGGAAGAAGAAGCCTGATCACATTTCTCTTTCATAGCATCATAGAATCATAGAGTTGGAAGAGACCACAAGGGCCATCGAGTCCAACCCCCTGCCAAGCAGGAAACACCATCAGAGCACTCCTGACATATGGTTGTCAAGCCTCTGCTTAAAGACCTCCAAAGAAAGAGACTCCACCACACTCTTTGGCAGCAAATTCCACTGTTGAACAGCTCTTACTGTCAGGAAGTTCTTCCTAATGTTTAGGTGGAATCTTCTTTCTTGTAGTTTGGAACCATTGCTCCGTGTCCGCTTCTCTGGAGCAGCAGAAAACAACCTTTCTCCCTCCTCTATGTGACATCCTTTTATATATTTGAACATGGCTATCATATCACCCCTTAACCTCCTCTTCTCCAGGCTAAACATGCCCAGCTCCCTTAGCCGTTCCTCATAAGGCATCGTTTCCAGGCCTTTGACCATTTTGGTTGCCCTCCTCTGGACACGTTCCAGTTTGTCAGTGTCCTTCTTGAACTGTGGTGCCCAGAACTGGACACAGTACTCCAGGTGAGGTCTGACCAGAGCAGAATACAGTGGCACTATTACTTCCCTTGATCTAGATACTATACTCCTATTGATGCAGCCCAGAATTGCATTGGCTTTTTTAGCTGCCGCGTCACACTCTTTGATATGCTAGGATTTTTTACATATAGAAAGAAGAGTGTGCATTTGTTTTTGTTTTTTAAAAATAATAATATAGGGAATGGCAAATATTCAGGCCCCCATCCTGCCATCTGACATGGTTCAGTCGAGAAAGGATTGCACAGCACACCTTCTGCATGTTTTAAGTTCTGCCCTCAGCCTTTTCTTTTAAGCCTCACACTTCTGTGAGCAAATTTGGAGGAGGTGCTTCTGCACAGTTTTTTACTATGTGTGTGTGTGTGTTTGTTTTTTACTCTGCAGCCCCAATACTGGAGGAAGTCGAGAGAACCTGGATAATGAGACGGAGACTGACTCAGTGGTATCGATACAGAGGGAAAGGCCGCGCAGGAAAGATGGACCTGAACATGGTGAAGTTTATTTCCTAGAGTTCAACTGGCTATAGTAGTAGTCCCCACCCCACCTCTATCAAAGTCTGCTCTGTAGGCTGTGCCCTTGACTCTGCTGCTGTGTGCATGGGTCATGTTCTTCCCCATCCTCGGGGCCTTGGGAGGTCCACCTTCTCTGCCGCCATCCCAAGCCAACAATTTTTGAAATTTCCGTGCAATTCAGGGCCCACAGCCCTGTACCCACTCAGGGGCTGGCTCCTCCACGGACCCAGCTGCCCATCTGACCAAATGGGCAGACTAACTTATGGAGAGAGTCAGAACTTACAGGGTTAAGAAGTTTTGAGTGACGTCTCACATTCTGAGGCGTGGTTAGAATACTGAGGGGAGTGTTCTACTCTGTCTCTCAGTCTGTGTGTTGCTCCGTGCCGGGAGAGGAGCAAGATGAGTGCTTTGTCACCGGGAAAGATCTGTTTGTTTTTGCTACGAGAATAAAGCTATTTGTAAGATAAGGAAGAAAGCGTGCGTCAAGCCTGATTTGTTACGCACACACGGCAACGGCGTCTGTTTCTACGCTGCGTATACACTCTGCTGAAGCAAGCTGTGAGGAGCCCTTTGGAGCAGAGAACCACAGCGGAAGCGTGTGGACTCCGGGGGCAAGCAAAGCTTCCAATAAATCACCCCATATAACTTTCCCTTTTAAAACAGAGAAGAAAAAATGATCTGACAAGTTGTGGGCAGAGGGAGCCCGCTCAAAGATTGCTTGGGACTCAGGAAGGCCTTCCTCTTCCCATACTGCTCCTTCTCACAACGTGAAAACTGGGTTCAGATTTTTAGTTTTCTGCTAATGGAAAGAGTTTGCCAACGAGGGCTGCTATGTTGATATAACCCTCTCCCACTCAACCCTGTCAACCTCCTTCAGGGTTGTTGTTCTGTAGGATTTCCTAGTTTGCGCAGTGTGTTACGAAGGTACTATTATTTGTAGGGCCCCTTATATTTTCGCTTCCCCATCACTAGAAAGGCAACTGGTGATCCTTTCCCAGATGGGATATATATTTGTTTGACTTTTTGAAGGCCTTCTCTTCTGAATGGTTCCCCTTGGCCACTGACCCTCTCCTCCTTTTACTCCAGCCCCCAGGGTGAACGGGACAGCCAAGGCAGAACGGCGGCGGGAACTAGGGGGCTATGAAAGCTCCTCTACCCTCATGAGCAGTGAACTTGAAACCACCAGCTTCTTCGACTCAGATGAAGATGATTCTACAAGCAGGTAAAGGAATATTCATGGCTTGGGAGAAAGTGACCTGCTGTGACTGGAGTCTGGTGAAGGATCCCAAATAAAAACTTCTCAGTTTCTTTTCCCCATCTAAAGCTTCTCCCTTGACTCGCCTCAGTTATTTCTTCCTCCAGATTCTAGTCTCCCTGGAACAATTGCAGAAGCAAAGAACTGATTTGAGTTCCAGAGATTTGGCCTTTCTTCACATTGTGGCAGCCAGCCAGGGTTTGCAAAAGTGTGTGGACTTGCCAGGGACCTGACCCTGACTCTCTTGACTGTATGCGTAGGAGACACTTTGTTGAACTGTGCTTGTCTTATTTGCACACACTGCAGTATTTACCTGTGCATCATTTTTCTTCTAAAGAAGAACCATCGCATCAGTATTCACCTGGAGTTTGGTAGACTGGGTGCAGGATATTTTTTATCTTCCAAATGCTCACATTGCCTAGCTGGTTTAGGCAGTTTTCCCTCTGTCCTGAACATTGTTCTGCCACAGTTAGGTACAGCTGCAAGTAGAAACAGACTGTTGAGTGATGTGAACACCTCCCCCGTCCCCGAAATGCTCTGTAGGTATGTTTTGTTCACCACCGGCTTTTGTTAGAAAGTCGCCCACCAAACATGTTCAAAGGAGGACAGTGTGTATTCCAGTTCCTCCCCAGTTCCCTTAACACCAGGAACGGAATACGTATGGTCCAGATGTTGTTGGGACTCCCAACGCCTGTCTGCCCCAGCCAGTGGTCAGGGAAGATGGGAGTTGTAGTCCAACAACACAGGCTCCCCCTCCCTGCTTTATGCAAGAAGCAATAAATGAAACTTTTTAATTGTTCGCCAGATTCCCCATGGAGTCATATTTCTCCCACAGTGTAAATTAGTCTTTGCCGAACTGGTGGCCCCCAGGTGTTTTGAATGACAACTTCCATCAGCCACAGCTGAACAGCTGTGCTTGCGGAGGCTGATGGGAGTTGTGGTCCAAATCTGAAGGGCAACATGTTGGCAAAGCCTGCTACAGAGCGCCTCTGCAGCATGTGGCCTAGCCTGTTCTAATCTCTTGGAAGACATTTTTGTGATGTGTCTGTTCATTTGCTGCTTTGTTTTTGTGTGTGCTTGGGGACAAGAAATGGATGGAAGAGGAGGTCCTCTGTTGTGCAAGAGATTGGCCAAGGTTGCTCCCTGTCCTCTTCTAATTACATTCTTAGTTACCCAGAGGTGGTGTTTTTTTTGCCTCCTCTCTACCTTTTTCTGTGCTTTTCCTGGTGGCCACCTTGTGAGCCTTGCCTTTGCCTCCATACTGTAGGTTCAGCAGCTCAACAGAGCAGAGTAGCGCCTCCCGGCTGATGAGAAGGCACAAGCGACGCAGGCGGAAGCAGAAAGTACCACGCATTGAACGGGTGAGATGCCTGGGGAGGGTGTCTGGGAGTAGGGAGAGTGCTGCAAGTGACCTCACGAGTGGTTGGGCACAATTTAAAAATTAAGGAAAAAGGGAGAGAACCTCTGAGGGCATTGTTACCCCACCCTCTCCACAGGTCTTGCAAGTGGCATCTAGGTTACGTTTTGGATCTCACCCTCTTCCTTTCTGTTGTAGTCCTCATCCTTCAGCAGCATCACAGATTCTACCATGTCGTTGAACATTATCACAGTTACCCTCAACATGGGTGAGTACAGCTGGTTGCTTGAAGCCATTTGGCCCACATAACCCAGATTGGGATGGCAGGGAGGAAGTGGGCAAACAGATATTTTGCATCTCAGGCCTGATTGCTGAAGAGCAAACTACAGTTGTACTTTGGATCCCAAACACCTTGCAAGTCGAACGTTTTGGCTCCTGAATGCCACAATCCTGGAAGTGAGTGTTCCAGTTTGCAAACGTTCTTTGGAATCCGAATGTCTGACACGGATTTCAATTGGCCGCAGGAGCTTCCTGTAGCCAATTGGAAGCTGCGCCTTGGTTTCTGAACGTTTTGAAAGTCGAAAAGACTTCTAGAACGGATTTCATTTGACTTCCGAGGTACCACTGTACTGGATTTTTTCTACCATAGACAAAATGTTATTTCATAATGTAATGCTAAATGGCCTGTGCCATTTATTTATTTTTTGCTAAGTGCTACATGTTTATATCGTTTTCCATTTGTCCACAGTCTCTAGTATGTGCTACCACACAGGTAATGCCTATCTCTGTGTGTGCCCCCCCTTTAAAAAAAGGCAGTTTCCTTTTTTGCTTACCAATAAAACAAGATGATTTAGATTTGGTCATCCAATCCCCCCCAAACATTTTCAGCCTGTCTCCATTTTCTGTTGTCTAAAAATACCTAACAGGCATTCCTTGTAGCTAGTTAATGGCCTGACTGAATTAATGAAATGCTGGCCATTGGTTGTGTGCTGTTCTAACTGCACAAATACCTCCCCTTCGGGTCCCTTCCAACTCTATGATTCTATGATTGTACAGAGAAGTACAACTTCCTGGGCATCTCCATCGTCGGGCAGAGCAACGAGCGTGGTGACGGCGGCATCTACATTGGCTCCATCATGAAGGGAGGGGCTGTGGCAGCCGATGGAAGAATTGAGCCCGGAGACATGCTGCTGCAGGTGCTTTTTAATTTTTTTAAAACTTTGAGAGCCAAATGTCCAAGAGGCCTTTGTTTCATGCTATACTCACAATACGCAAAGCTCAATGCGATGCGACACGCAAAGGGCTGGGGAGGAGCAAAGCAGCTGCAGGTTTCTGTCCAGGAGCCCACACAGTTGAACAGTGAGCCTAGGGTTTGGCTGAGCATGACGTGAGAACCAGGCCTCTTTCTACAGAAACTGTTATCCTGTGATCACGACAGAGATTTCAGTTATGGCTCAGTTGGAAGAGCATGAGACTCTTAATCTCAGGGTTGTGGGTTCAAGTCACACGTTGGGCAAAAGGGGGTTGGGCTTAGATGATCCTCCTGGTCCCTTCCAACTCTACAATTCTGTGATTCTATACCAGAGAGTGTACTTGCTATCTGTGGAAGGTGGAGTTCACATCTCCGTAGAGAAGCACAGCGACCCAGGACAGAGATAAAATCAGGGTGGCTATTTGGAATGTCTTGTTTGTGTAAATGATGTGGTTCTTATCTCAAGGGAACCCTGGGGCCATGATAAACCCTCTGGGCTGTGTACCTAAGGCTCTGAATGCTTAAAGCCTGCCTGTTACTAGGCAAGAACCGTCAGATCTAGGAAAGAGGCCATAGGTTGGGGCAGAGCACACACTTTGCGTGTACAAGCCCAAAGCTCAGTCCATAGCATTTGTTTAAAACATCTTTAGTCAGCCCTTCACTGACAAGGAACCCCAGGGCAGAGAACAAGAAAGCAATTAGTATTCCGCAGTACAAACACTAGAGCCGATAATATATCAACACAGCCATACCCCACAAATGCTTGGGTGAAAAATAGGTCTTCAGGTGGTGGCAGAAACTGCTAGGTGATTTCTGTTTCAGATAGTCTTCTATCTCAGAGGGATTGGCACCAGGGGACCACCACTGAGATAACTGCATAGCAGATCTCAAATGCCTGCAGCATAGCTGGGAAAGTCTGCCCTGCTGATCTTAATGCGGAGGCAGTTTCATATATATGAGCAGATTTTTCAAGTATCTAGGGCCCATATTCTATAGGGCTTCATAAATCACCCCTAGCTCCTTGAATTTTGCCCAAACAGCATATTCTGAAATCTTTCAGGGTAGGCGTTCCATGCCCCCAATGGGTTAAGCCACTTAGAAGCCTAGCTGTCACATTCTGCACTCGCTGCAGCTTCTGGATCTTCATCAAGGGTAGCGCCCCCCCCCCAGCACATTATAATAGTCCAGCTGGGAAGTCACCACTTCATTGGTCACTGTAATCAGGCACTCCCTGTCCAGGAACTGCTTTACCTGATGAACCAGCCATAGCTGACAGAAGGTGCTCCATGCTAGCCATCTCATTGTCCAAGGAAAGCGCAACCCCACTTGGAACAGGCCAGCAATCTACGTCCCGGATCTGATAACAGCCCATGCACAGCTCCTCTGTCTAGTTTGGTTTCAGTTTCGTGACCCTCCTCCAGTCCACCACTGTGTTTAGGCATTGTTCCAAGATGTGTACAGCCTCACCTGATTCAGATGGGAAGGAGAAACATGTCTGGGTGCCACTTTGCTCCGTGATGCTAAATAGCATGAGGGACACGATGGCGCTTTGCAAATCCCCGCAGCACAAAGTGTGCCACAAGGCTAAGCAATAGCTCCCTTCTGAAAGTGGCCCTGCAGGTAGTAGTGGAACTGCCAGATTACTATAGGCTTCCTAACCCACAGAGCTGTTCCAGAAAGATGCCTTGGTCAATGGCATCTAAAGCCACCAAGAGATGAGGAGGAGCAACAGTCAGACTCCTGCTGTCACGCTCCTGATAAAGGTCATCAGTCAGGGCAGCCAAGGCTGTTTCAGCCTCAAGCACAGGACTGAACCCAGACTGGAAAGGGTCAAGGCAATCAGTTTCTTAGAAGCCTATCTGATGTGGAGCAGCCACTGCCCTCTCCAGCACATCCCTACCTCGAAAAGGTTGCAGGGCTGGGAACTACTTCTATCTGATGGCGACCAGATTGAGCCATCTATCCCAATACTGCTATTGGGCATCTCCACATGTTCATTTAAGACCCATACACTTTTGTGGGACTCATACATTTTCATCTTTCTCTGCAGGTGAATGACATCAATTTTGAAAACATGAGCAACGACGACGCTGTGCGAGTGCTGAGGGAGATTGTGCACAAGCCAGGGTAGGTAGCCTTTTCTCCCCCTGCAGCTCCAGGGCAGATCACTCTCCAAACCTACAACTGTTCTTGGGAGTGTGGGCTTGGTGGCGTCTGGTAATGCAGGGCTGGCGCTCAGTTTCTAGCAGTGCCCCCTGGTGCCCTGCAGAAGACCCATGGCCATCTTGGACTGCTGACTGTTCCAAGTGGGCCTAGAGGACAGTTAAGTCCCGCAGATCAGTAAAAATAAAAATTTTCAAGGAAAGATAGCCCAAGGCTTACAGGTTCATTGTGTGTGAGCAAAAGACAAAAATATAGTGGCACCAGCCTTCATCTATTCTAGTTGCTGCATTTGGGTTTGGTGGCAGTGGAATTCTGTTTAGGCAAAAGGACAGCCTTTCTGGCCCCTGACACTTTGTTTTCCTCTTTCTATTATATTATGTTATTTACTTTGATATAGCAGAAAGAGGAAAACAAAGTGTCAAGGGGCCAGTGTTCAGAGCAAGCGAGAGCTTCTCACATGTTTCCCTGTCTTGTTCCATCATAATACCCCAGTACTGAGCTTTAGGGATGTAAAACTCACCCACTCAGTTTATAGGGGAAGATTTATTCTTGTTTCTTCTGCATGTCTAGACATGTGCATGTGGGTGGCTTTTCTGCAAACTGAGCTGACCAGATCTGGTAGCTGTGACAGCCATTGTGTTTCTTTTCCAGGCCCATCACTCTGACTGTTGCCAAGTGCTGGGATCCCAGCCCCAGGGGCTGCTTCTCGCTACCCAGGAGTAAGTGGTTTTTGCTTCATTTCTTGGTTTGCTTAGTAGTGTGCATGAGGAATGGTGTTCTATAGAACCAACAGTTAATAACGTGCCCCACCCCAATATTGCCTTGTTACACGATGCAAGTGGCCAAGGGAGTTGCATGGTTGAATGCTCCTTTACTGGGATGGAGTGGGGGCTCCTTGTACCCAGAAAAACAGTGTATGGGAGAGAAAGCTAGGCCAAAGCCCTTCACCCTGCTAGTTTTACTACACACAGGGAGATTTTACATATCTGAGATCCAGTGTGGTGTAGCGGTTAGAGTGCTGGACTGGGATTTGGAGGGCCGGGGTTCAAATCCCCACTCAGCCATGAAGCACCCTGGGAGACCTGGGGTGCCAGTCGCACTGGCTCTCAGCCTAACTTACAGCACATGGTTGTTGGGAGGGCAAAACGGGGTGGAGGGAGAAGCAAGTTTGCCACCTTGAGTACCTTGGAGAAAGGTGGCATAAAAATGTAACAACAAATATTTTGTAGGCGTGATCCCTCACCTGCACTAATAATAATAATGATGATGATGATGATGATGATGATGATGATGATGATGATGTATTACTTATACACAACCCATCTGGCTATCTTGGAAACACCTGACTGCTTCTTTCTGTTGAATGTATAAATTGGCCCTAAGGGTGTGACGGAGGTTTCAAACCCTTTTTTTCTGGCCCTCTGTGCTGCTCTCTCTCTATCTGCCTCTCTCTTGCCCCTCTCCATCACCCCATGCCTAATCAGTCCCCTATTCCACATCACACCCAAGACAAGCTACCAAGTTAGCAGGCCAATTCCATGCATGCAGCCCATGCCCCGCATACCCCCCTGTGCCCCCATGCCCGCCTCCGCCTAGGGGGATCTCCCCCCCGCACCCCTCATGTTGATCCTCCCTCTCTTCTTTCTCCCCCAGTTGCTCCCCAGCGGATCTGGGCTGGGCCAGACTCTCCATGCTCCGATCCGGGTGAGTCCCGGCTGATGCTGGGGGAGGACAGGGCTTGCCCAGAGGTTGCGGGTTTGGCGAGAGGGGATGTCTCTTGAGGAGGGGGCTTTCTCACGTGCCCTGTGTGTTCCCTTTAGGTGAGCCCATCAGGCCCATTGACCCAGCAGCCTGGGTTTCCCACACCGCAGCGATGACCGGCACCTACCCAGCGTACGGTATGAGCCCATCCATGAGCACAATCACTTCCACCAGCTCCTCCATCACCAGCTCCATCCCAGAAACCGAACGTAAGTCCTCGTGCCTGTGTGTCCCCCACCCCTGCTCGGCTTCTGGTCACCTGCACGACATAACCTGATAGGAGCAATACATGCACAGGGGCAAAACCCAGATTTGAGGCTTGGAAAGAGGATGGTTTCCCTCAATAGATCTTGAGCTGCATGGAAAGAGGTGTTTGCTCCATCTTTTGGGAGGTGTTTGCTCTTTTGTTAAAGCAACAGAGATGCTTTTAGAAGCTAAATATTTTAAACCAAAGATTGGAGGATGAGCAGGATGAGGGACCTGTGTGAGGCTAGGTGAAACAGAAGGCCACAGATTTCTTCACTTAGTTGCTTCTTCTAGGATAATGAACAGTTCCTGTTTGTTTGTGTGGTCGGTGGGAGAATCAAGAGGATTGCAAAAAGGAGGGAGGAGAACCCTGACAACTTTACAGGGCCATCTATTTTTATTTATTGTATGTATTGGTAGCATTTTTACATCCATGCCTCAAAGCGACTTACACGTTGAAAATAAAAATAACAAAAGACATCACATAAACAAGTAGCAGTGTGCAGTGATTTTTCTGGTGGAGCAATATCCTTCTCAGTGAAGCAGCGTTGACTGAATTGCTTGAGATAAATGGCTATGTTTGGCTGAAACACTGCAGAGTCCCTTGTAAATGGATTGAAGTTAAGCAGTCGCTGGCTGAAAACCCTGAACGGTCCCAGAACAACTTCAGGGAACATGGTTTATTCAGGTGGACGCAGTGCTGGCTTCCTGTTAGGCAAATGGTGAGGAAGTTGGAAGATGGGATGCTGAGCACAGGAGAACTTACCCTCTCTTCCAAAAGGGAGCTCAAGAGAGGAAAGGTGGATGTGTTAGGAATTGTGCAGCAAAGAGGTGTGTTTGGGACAGCTGCCTCATAGCGCTGGCCTCTGAGTGGGTTTTGGCCAGAGGCTATGAAGTTGGCCCGTTGAGAAGACTGGCAAGGCCTGGTGCTGCAGTGTTACTGAAACTAAGCAGATGTGTACCTGATCAGGTGTTTAAGCTGCTCTGAGCTTTCTAAAAAAAGCTGTTGTTGAAGGATAAAACAGTCTGGGTAGTAATAGAGGTTGCGTGCCAGGGACTGGCAGGGCTCTGCAGAGCAGATGGAAGGAGAAGCGGGCCAGAAGCTGACCTGGGGGAAGAGGGTCGCGATTTATGGGGTTTTGTGCCTCCTGCGAGGCAGCAGCCAGAGATGGGGGAGGAAGGACAGGATGTACTAGGAGAGGAGGGAGATGCGGTGGCTGAAGGAGGGAGGCTGGCAGAATACCCTCCCCACTGTCCCCCAGGACTAGGAGCAGCTTGAAGAGGCAGGCACAGATACAACTTCCGTGTTGAAGGACTCACAGGCTGTCAGATGAGAGTACTTAAGTTTGGGGCGGCCACCCATCGCGCCAGCAGTCCAGGTCGGAGCATAAGCCTGGGGAGCTGCGCTGGCTGCCTAGTCACCAGAAGTGTGTGTGTGTGTGTGTGTGTGTGTGTGTGTGTGTGTGTGTTTAGTGCACCTCTGGGGCAACTGTAAGTTTGTGCTTTGTCAGTAAGGGATTAAACCACCGGCCATTTGCCCTGCTTGGGCTGGGTGTGCTCAGGGCGTTGTGGTTAGACTGCAGTTGACTGTTTCTAGGAAAAAGGCAAAGAGCAGCCCAGTATGAGGCCTGCTGCTCTCTTTTTTTGCACCTTCAGTGGTTCTTAGGGGGAATCAGTGGCGTAGCGTGGGGGGTGCAGGGGGGGCCGGCCGCACCGGGCGCAACATCTGGGGGTTAGGGTTAGGGGGCGCAAATCCACGGGTTAGGGGGCGCAAATTACTTGCCTTGCCCTGGGTGCTGACAACCCTCGCTACGCCACTGGGGGGAATCCTGACCCAAGAAGGACTGCAGAAGCTTAGGGTGTGCCTGTGATGTATTGTTCCCTTGCCCTACCCTCCTGTGTGTGGCACCTTCATGTGCTCCTCTGCCTTTCCATCCCCTCTCATCTCTGCCTCCCTTCCCTCCGTCCAACCCGCAGGTCTCGATGACTTTCACCTGTCCATCCACAGCGACATGGCCACGATTGTCAAAGCCATGGCTTCACCAGAGTCGGGCTTGGAGGTGCGCGACCGCATGTGGCTGAAGATCACCATCCCCAATGCCTTCATTGGTAAGACGCAGGCCCTCCATAGGGCAAATGGGTGAAGGGCCACGGGAGAACCACTCGCTGTTTGCCTCTCCCAAGCAGATAACGGTCTCAAGCCCCTATTTGAGATAAGCGACAGTAACTTCATAAGGAGGACAGGTTAGATGTGTATCAGAGGGAAAACATACTAACCTGTTTGCAAGAGAAGTGTCTCTAAAAATAGGATTATACAGGGCATCTGCTGCAGAATTGGATTCCTTAGAGTCTCAGCTTTCACTCTCTAGCCCTCAAGATCAGCAGAATAAAGAGGATACTTAGCATTTACACAGTGCACTTAAGTGTTTTATGTATCCTGTAAGATGGGTCTTACTATACCTGTTTCAGAAGTGGGGCTGGGGTGTCCTTGAGGCTGAAAGCATAATAGCTTGCCTGGAATGAGTTCAGGTGTGAGAACAGATTTGGGTCAGAAACCTCTGGTTCACAACCTTCATTCTAAGCCACTGTGTTGCACCAGATCGAGCACAGAGGTTGGCAAGATGTTATTGAGCGTGTCAGGAGGAGCATCTAGGTACATTGTGACTCCATCACGACTTCTGAACATCATCTTCTGTATAGCTCAGTAAGCTGGACTAAGGCAGCAAAAGAACCAAGCACCTTCCTCTCCTCAGAGCAGAACAGGTGCTGTCTGCTTCCATCTTTGCTGAGTCCCTCTTTGCTGCTGTCTCTTGGCAGGATCCGATGTGGTAGATTGGCTCTACCACCATGTCGAAGGCTTCACAGACAGGCGAGAATCCCGCAAGTATGCCAGCAACCTCCTGAAGGCCGGTTACATCCGACACACTGTCAACAAGATCACCTTCTCGGAGCAGTGCTACTACATCTTTGGCGACCTCTGCGGCAGTAAGACTTCTTCTTTGCACTGTGCAGGGGATGGGGGAGCAAGAACAGGTAGTGGGTGGTTCTGGCAGGCTCTCAACGTGGCCATCTGTTTCCTGGGAGAGCAGAAGTAGGAGAGCACTCAAAGCAAGCCCTTGTGGCTTTGCAGAATCATAGAATTGTAGAGTTGGAAGGGAACCCGAGCTCATCTAGTCCAGCCTGCTACAATGCAGGAATCACAGCTGAAGGATCCACGACAGATGGCCACCCAAACTCTGCTTAAAAATCTGCAGTGAAGGAGAGTCCACCACCTCCCGAGGGAGTCTGCTCTACTGTCAAAACAGCTCTTATCATCAGAAAGTTCTTCCTAAAGTTCAGTTGGAGTCTCCTTTATTGCTGAACCTGACATTGTGCTTTCCCTTTTGTCCTGTATTTTGGAGTCAGACTAGTCACCTCCTCTGTGGGGATCTTTAGCTTTCAATCAAAAACTCCCCACCAGGAGATAAGCATCCTTCCATGCCGCTCTTTCCCTCTCTGCAATACAACCTGAATTTCATAGGTAAGAAATGAGGATAAGCTCACTTATGCCCTTGCTCCTGGTGTAACCTTTGCCCTTTCTCTGTCCCTATTTCACAGACATGGCCAGCCTGTCCTTGCATGACCACGATGGGTCCAGCGGCGCCTCCGATCAGGACACCTTGGCTCCTTTGCCTCACCCAGGAGCTGCCCCATGGCCCATGGCCTTCCCCTACCAGTTCCCGCCACCCCATCCATACAACCCCCACCCTGGATTTCCTGACCCAGGCTACAGCTATGGAGGCGGAAGCGCGGGCAGCCAGCACAGCGAAGGTAAATGTGAGCCGTGTGGGACATGGGCAGAATTCCTCCCATGCCATAAAGATCATATCACATGCAAGCACTTGGCTTGTTAAGTCTGAACAGCTGGGCTTCCTCTTGAGGAGCAACCTCGCTTCTGCCCAGAGATAAATGGGCCAAGTGGGTTTGGGGAGGGATTTGTTCCCTTTTATTGCAGGTATTTGTTAGGGTCAGGTTCTTGTGAGTGTGCCAGAGCCTGCATTTGCTCAGTTGTGAACCTCTTTTGGCATCTCTTTGTCAAAGCCAGAAGGTTTAGTGGCTGATCCCAAGGTTGTGAGATCTGCTTAGAGTCCCTGTGGTTCCCAACGTGGGGCACATGCCCCATGGGGTGGGGGGATTTGATTTTTAAGGGGGGCAATTCGGGAATGAGTTATTAACAGTGAATGGCCTTTTTAGGTTTCCTCCACGTGAATAGGAGTTCACTTTTTGAATAATAAGAATTATATGTCACGGCAGGGTGTGTGTGTGACATCAGGATTTTAGAGATGCTTAGGTGGGGCATGGCCAAAAAAAGATTAGGAACCACTGGCTTAGACCTTTGGGGGGAATTTCATTTAGGGCAGAGAGATCTGCTGAAAGTATTCAGAGCCTTCTCTGTAGCAGCACCCAAATGATACCCAAAGGCCCTTCTCGGTAGTGGCGCCCGCCCTGTGGAACGCCCTTCCATCAGATGTCAAGGAAATTAACAACTATCTGACTTTTAGAAGACATCTGAAGGAAGCCCTGTTTAGGGAAGTTTTTAATGTTTGATGTTTTATCGCTTTATTATTATTATTATTATTATTATTATTATTATTATTCTGTTGGGAGCTGCCCAGAGTGGCTGTGGAAACCCAGACAGATCAGCAGAGTATAAATATTATTATTATTATTATTATTATTATTATTATTATTATTATTATTAAATCCCGGGAGATCTGTTTGGCTTTTGCCCTGGCCGTGTTTTAATGTTGCCTGATGGCCTTTCTTTATTTCTGAAGGCAGCTGTGTATAGGGAAGTTTTGTAATGTTTGATGTCCTACTGTGTTTTCATTTACTGGAGGATGCCCAGAGCCTTTTGTTATATGATTGTCATTTTCCTTCTACTGGAGATCATATAACAACAACAACAACAAAATTAGTATAGCATCCCTGCTGCTTTGCTTCCTGCTCTCTCTCCCCCCCCCCCCCAGTTTGCTTGACTTCCCACTTTTGTGCTGTACTTCCATGGACTTTGGGCCAATCCAGCAAAGTGACAGTTGAAGGCTCCTGTGAGGTTATTCCTACCTATTCTGATGGGCCTGACCCAAATATTCTCTTGTCCTCTCCCTCCCCTCCCCCGCCCCATTTCTTGTGCAGGAAGCCGGAGCAGCGGCTCCAACCGCAGCGGCAGTGAGAGGAGGAAGGAGCGAGAGCCCAAGGCCGGGGAGTCCAAGTCAGGCGGCAGCGGCAGTGAGTCGGACCACACCAGCCGCAGCAGCATGCGGAGGGAGCGAGCGGCCAGCGAGCGCTCGGTGCCGGCCAGCCAGCGCAGCCACCACTCGATGGCTCACAGCATCCGCAGCCACCACAGCCAGCAGTCCTACGGGCCTCCTGGCCTGCCGCCTCTCTACAGCCCTCCCATGCTGCTGATGCCTCCGCCGCCTTCCGCCCTGGGACCCCCTGGGGCTCCCCCTGGCCGAGACCTGGCCTCTGTGCCCCCTGAACTGACGGCCAGTAGACAGTCATTCCGAATGGCCATGGGCAACCCCAGTGAGTTTTTTGTGGATGTAATGTGAAACACTGCCCCTCCCTCCGCCTGCCTGCCGCCCCCGTTGGTTTTGTCTCCTAGGAACAGCCCGGCCTGCGGGGGATTCCTTTTCTTTTCTTTTTTTGGTCTTGGCAATTATGAAAAGGGAAAACCCCCCGAAAATAAACTGAACTAAATGTTTTTGATTCTAATCCCTGCCTGCAAGAGGGCCCGGCAGCCTCGCCTGAACCACCCCTGGACTTGATTGCAGAGGCGCGTCCCCCCCCTTGCTTGTGCCAACCCCTCCCCCCATAACCCCTTCTCTAACCCATTAATCCGCATCTGCCTGGGGACTCTGCTGCTCGCCTGTGTTTTCCCTGCCGGCTCACTTCTCCTGCCCTAAACACATGCCCTCTTTCTTCTCGCCCCTTTTTGTGTCCCTCTCTGTCGAGCAGCCAAGAATTACGGGGTGTTTGACTTCCTCTGAGCTGGCCGCCCGTGCTGGGGAGAGCCGCAGCGTGCTGTGGTGGTTGGGCTCCCCCACAACCGAGGAAGATGCAGAGCCCTGCAGGCAGGCACTTGGCCATGTGGGGGCTGAAGATGGCTTCTTTCCATCCTGGTGGAAGGTGCCCCACCTTATCCATAACCCCGGGAAGGGAGCAGGGCTCAGATCCAGCTGTGCCTTCAGTCTTCCATCTGATAAGATGTAGCAGCTTGGTGGCCATTGGCATGAGGTTGAGAGGAGAGCTCCCACCTTGCCAGGCAGGTGAGAGTTCCCCTTGAGAGCTTCTCAGATGGTGATAAGAGCTGGAAGCCGCCAAAGAGGCTCACACCCTTCCTTGATTCTTTGCCTCCCATGTCTTGATTAGCGCCAATAGCAAGAGTGCCAACCCCCAGTATCCATAGTTCATGTTCCTGAAGGTACTACAGGTACATGTGCCCCCCTTTCTAATATGCTTTCTTTCTCTACCCGAGCACTCATGGTGAGCCATCTTCTTGCTGTATCTCTTCGACGTCCGGTGGCCTGTTTAGTAGAGCCTTTTTTACTGCCACCTTTTCACACCCAGGTCTCTCTTGTGCCCATCAGCCCGTTGTCTCTTAAGCCAATCTGTTTTTAGATGCTCTCCGTCCTCCTCAGCCTGCTCCACTGTTTCGTTTAAATGCCGAGCATCCACACTACATAACCCTGGCAGCAGTATCCCTTGGTATTTCCTCTGCCCACCTCCCCCTCTTCTTTGTCTCCTACCTCTCTTTCATCCTTCCTTTTCTTTTTAACAACCCCAAAACTGAAAAAGTGATGGGGGGGAGGGGATGAAGAGATTGGGGGTGGGGAGATAGACAAATATCATCAAAAAGATAATTTCATTAGCACAAATAGTATGAAATAAGTTCTGTGGGATACAGGTTTTTAAGCAGAGGTTGGAAGGCCACACGTCATGTATGATCTAGTTGCGATTCCTGCATTGCAGGGGCTTGGACTAGATGAACTTCCAGCTCTACAATTCTGTGAGGATTTTAACAAAGAAACTTTTGGGGTCGTCATGGTTGTGAACATGGGTGGATCTCCAAAATCAGAAGAGTTGCTGCACTAGGCTTATGTCCCAGGGGCCAGATGAGTTGCCCCAAGTGGACCCCTGCACCATGATTACCAGAAGCAAAATAAACAATAAACTTATGCGGTGCTCCTGTTCACTGTTCCTGTCACGCAGCATTGTTCTCCGCCATGATGCTGCAGTCCGTTTCCCTCCTCCCCCAAACATTCATTCATCTTTCCTTGGCCATTGAGAATACACTGAAATTTTTATTGGGTTGTTTTTAGGGTCTCCCCCCAAAAAAGTATTTTATGTACTCCAGCAAATATCAGATTGCTGAGCCTCCTCCCTCTTGGATGCAGAAGTCTAATAAATATTTTAACTGTATTTTTAACCATAACTATTCTCAACCATAGCTTCTACTAGAGGTGTGCTTAATTTACCCAAGTGCCAAATTGTTTTGCGGCAGCTCCATCACCCAGGCTAAGGATCAGTGAGGAGTGGCTGTCTGTCCATAGCTTTTTCCTCTGCTACTTTTTAAAGACTGCTGTGGTGATCTGTAATCCTGGACTCTTCCCTTTGATAGCTGAGGGACACGTAGTAATTTTACCAGTGAACTATGACCACCTTTATTCTGAACGTGCCCAAGGTTAGCTGAAGCCTCACCCTTAACTTAGACCAGCACATTTTATGGCGGCTGTCATGCCACTATCCATCCCAAACTGATGCTGAGCCATGCTTGGAAACGAGGCCTAACTTTTCACTGTTGTGCATGGAAGAGGGGGCTTTAAAAATGTACTCTCCAAGCTGAGTACTTGCTTCTGCTGTCCGCACCCTCTGAACGAGCACCAGCACACCAGTGAAAAGCAAGTGAGCAGGGCATGTGTAGAAAATAAGGGCTCCCTTTTGTCTCCCTTCCTGTCCTTTCCTTAGCAGCTGTTAGGTCTTTCTGGTTTCCCTTTTCTTCTTGGACACAAGTGCAGCAAGGTTTGGGCTTGAAGGTAGGGGAAAAGAGTCCCACAACCAAGCCCAGACTGCTCTGTGGGCACACTGTGCATTTCTTGTGTGTCTGGGATATAAGCAGGGCCTCTGGCTTATCTGCATTGCTTGCAGCTGTGCTGCCCCATAGACACTCCAGAATCGCACATGGGGGAATGTCAGTTTCCAAAACATTCCTAGCCCTCACACTTGCAGAGGGAGCACAGTGGCCATGTTTGCTAAATCATAGAAAATACAAATGGTTGAAGAAGGGATTTAGGAAGTCCAGAGACATCTTCACCCAGTGTAGCACTGTGTCCTTCCTTGTGGAATCTGTTTAATCCCCCTGCCTTTTCTATACTTGTCCTCTCCACTCCCTGCATTTCTCAGTGAATCCTAGCCCATCCTTCTCAGCCACCCATGTGCAGAATTTCTTACATCTGCAGGCAGGGAAGGCTTGCAATAGAGGAGTTATACTAAACTGCAAAGCACACAGACAGACACAGTCATGCGTGACTTTACACAATTTTCACGCAGTTTCCCGTACAGAAGTTCTTGTAGGAAACTCATCACATGTGAAGCAATACTTAACTCTGCTTGCTATGGCAGGGATTTGTTCAGTGGAGAATTCCAGAGCCCTTGCCCATCCCACTCCGATGCAAAAAATTCTACGATTTATCACAGCCCACTTTTAGCTAAACTGCTTTTGTGCTCTTGCCAAGGACCTGGTTGGGAGAAGCACCCTCTATTAGACGGTACATTCTAGTCCCCTTGCAGCCCATAACCACCTTTGGCCTTCCTGCCATGCAACAGTTGTCTTCTGCACCAAATATCAACCATTTTTGGAATGTCTTGTGGGGTTTGTTGTTTTTAAGATTGAAGTGTTCCTTCACTCCTGCTTTCCTCTCCAGTCCAGCATCGGCTCTCCCTTTTTTGCTAGTCCCCCTACGCCCACCACCGTGATGCCAGTTCTTCTACACCTTTGCCACTGCTCTGCTCATTTGGTCTATTGAACCATTTGCCCCCTTTCTGCCTACCATTAGTCTCTCTTTCAGGGCATTGCCCGTGATCTCAAGTGTCAAGTTGCCAGTCCTCCCTCTCTCCTCCTCTTGGTGCTATATTGCCATTCCATCTTCCCTCTTCCTCTTCCTCTTCCTCCTCCTTCTCTAGTCCCTTCCTCACCTGGTACTACGTCGCCATCTTGCTCTCTTTTCAACTCCTTTCCCCCCACTTTGGTGCTATTTTCTCTCGTCACACATATTGCCCCTTCCCTCACGCACCCTTCGGTTTTATATAAATTGAAACCACCCTACTTGTTTTTATTTATAAAATAGTTTTATTGGACTCCACCTTGCCTGTGTGTGGCTCATTTTTGTCAGTGTCCAAAAGATTTAACCTGCCCCTTGTACACATGACACCATCATAACCATATACAGTCGTACCTTGGATCCTGAACACCTTGGTACTCGGACGTTTTGGCTCCTGAACGCAGCAAATTCGAAAGTGAGTGTTCCGGTTTGTGAACTTTCTTCAGAACCCGAATGTCCAACGGGGCTTCTGCGGCTTCCAATCGGCTGCAGCCAATCAGAAGCCGCACTTTGGTTTCCGAACATTTTGGAAGTCAAACGGATTTCCAGAATGGATTCTGTTTGACTTCCAAGGTACAGCTGTATTTTTTATTATTAATTATTATTATGTATGTGCTACCCATGTGACTGGGTTGCTCCAGCCACTTTGGGCGGCTCCTGACAAAAAATAGTAAAAAACGCAATACTATAACACACACTAAAAACTTCCCTGAACAGAGCTGCCTTCAGATGTCTTTTGAAAAGCACACAATTGTTTTATCAGTTTGGCATCTGCTGGGAGGGCGTTCCACGGGGGGGGGTATGACTGCCAAAAAGCCCCTTTGCTGGGTTCCCTCTAACCTCCCCTCTTGTAATTCGGGAACCACCAGAAGACCCTTGGCGCTGGATCTCAGCGTCTCGGCTGAGTGAGATGCTCTGGCCCCATTCACATTTTCAGCTTTCATTTCGCTATAATGTCTACACACCCACATATTTTAATGCTTATGGAAATGCCCCTTTTGGCTCCCTCCTGCTTCTGGAGTAGAGCCCAAGCACTGGATGAGGTTTTGGAGCAGTGTCTTAGGAAGCTGTGGCTCAAATGTAAGCCTGGTTTCCAGGGAAGACCATTGTACAGAAAGGAGCAATGGGACAGATAGGAAGCAGGGGAAAGAGGGCCATGGCAGAGGTGAGAATGCAAAAGAAGAAAGCTGAAATGTTAAAAACAAAGGGGGAATGGAATAGAGAATAAAATACCGAGTGGACAAGAGAAGAATGGAAGAAAGGGATGTGTAAAATATAAGGAAAAGGTTGTGGAGAAAACAAGCAATGGTAAAATGGGGGGTGGCTCTTCTGAAAAGGCAGGTAAATGTGAAGGAGGAGGTGGAGCAACACCCTGCACAAAACGGCAGCAGCACCCAGAAGCCACTTTCTGCTGTTCACCAACACCTGTGTCAGCTCCCCGTCCCAGTGGTTGTCAGTGGTGTCTACAATTTTCCATCCCTCAGCAGAATGAACTGGAAGGAAGGGAAAGATGCAGCAGGCTCTACCGGCAAGTAGCAGATGAGTTGCATTTGTAACCTCACAATGTATTTTGACAGTACAGTGAACTTGGGAAATTGAGAATTTTCAGGCAATTATCTATGCAAACGGGACAAGATAACAAGGCACTGGTGCACTTCAAGTCAATGGGAATAAAATCACCAACCTATTCTGCCTTGCTCAGACCGCACCTGGAATACTGTGTCCGGTTCAGGGTGCTACCATTTAAAAAGGCTGTTGACAAGCTGGAACATGGGCAGACAAAGGTAAACAAGATAATCAGTGGTCTGAAAACCAAGCCTTATGAGGAATGGTTGAAGGAGCTGGGGATATTTAGCCTGGGAAAGAGGAGACTGAAAGAAGATCTAGCCAGTGTTGGTTTTTTCTGTGGGAACTCACATCTTCAGATATCTAAAGGGCTGCCACATGAAAGATGGAGCGAGCTTGTTTTCTCCTCTGGGTAATAGTACCTGTACCAATAGATTCAAGTTACAAGAAAGGGTGTATATATAGGTGTGGGGGTGTCGCATTCAACTAAGTTTTACTCAGAGCAGATCCACTGAAATTAATGGACTTAGCCATGTTCATTAAATTCAGCTAGTGTGCTTGGAATAATACCACCCGTCAACTACACACAAACAAATGTTGAGAAAAACATGTAGTACATGCTTCTGGAACTATATGGACCACTTCAGAATGCAGGCAGTGGCTCATTTTTCTTGAAGAGAGATTTTTCTTCTTCAGCCTGTCTGTTCATCTGCTATGCCATTGCTCTGTTGGCAAAAATAAGTCTTGTGGCTCCTTAAACACTATTTTGGGGGCAGAAACTTCACAATACTGCTACCCCTCTGTCAGCTTTTTTTTTTAAATGTACAAGTCTTTTTGAAGCGTAGGTGTCTATTTCTAAAAATAAAACGGACAGGACAAGCCTTTGTTTTGTGGGGGGAAACCCAAAAATGATCAGTGTTCTTTGGCTGCCTGTAATTCCCTTTGTTTAAGTTCAATTTACTTGAGTTGCTTGGTGCTATTTACAGTCAGACATGACAGTATGGCATGGCTATAAAATATCCATGAATTACAGTGGCCAGGTCTAAAATAGAACAGGTTATATAATGGGTATATAGAAGATGGAATTTATACATCTCTAACAGGTGTAACAGGGATGTGGGTGGCTTTGTGGGTTAAACCACAGAGCCTAGGACTTGCCAATCAGAAGGTTGGCGGTTTGAATCCCCGCGATGGGGTGAGCTCCTGTTGCTCAGTCCCTGCTCCTGCCAACCTATCAGTTCGAAAGCACATCAAAGTGCAAGTAGATAAATAGGTACCGCTCCAACGGGAAGGTAAACGGCGGTTCCCTGCGCTGCTCTGGTTCGCCAGAATTGGCTTAGTCATGCTGGCCACATGACCCGGAAGCTGTACGTCAGCTTCCTCGGCCAATAAAGTGAGATGAGCGCCGCAACCCCAGAGTCGGCCACGACTGGACCTAATGGTCAGGGGTCCCTTTACCTTTATAATAGGTGTAAAGAAGAGGGAATTTCAGCAAGTATAGCTTGTCATATAAGCTACTAGTAGTGGAGATAGGTAATTTAAGACTAGAGCCTGGGACTTCTCCTCCCCCTTCCCTTTAAGCATCCATGTGTATTACTTTACTACTGAATCACACAATTAACACTTTCCTTCTCCCACCTGCGGCCAATTACTGCTGCATTCCTAATAGGACAAAACCAATTTGTCATTCCTTTTTTTAAAAAACAATACTCTGAAGAACACAAATCATAACACCATCATTACAGGAAATAAAATGCGAGTTTTGCTTCTGCCAGCTTGATGCACAGGTCATTTCAAATGAGTAGTTTTGTTTTTAGAAATATATAATACATTTTAAAAAGTTAATTATAAAAATTACTGGAAGGAGCATCCATGAAAAGGCTCAGCCAGCCTCTCCCCTGTTAAATGTTTTGTATGGTTCAAAGTAGGGTTGCAAATTTTTCTTTTACTGTTTTGTATATGGCTTTGAGGGTTGGTTTTTATTTGCAGTCAAGTGGTGAATAAATTGTGTGCATGCCTGATGATCGTCTTCCAAAGCAACTACAGTGGTACCTCAGGTTACATACGCTTCAGGTTACAGACTCCGCTAACCCAGAAATAGTGCTTCAGGTTAAGAACTTTGCTTCAGGATGAGAACAGAAATCGTGCTCCGGCGGCGTGGCGACAGCAGGAGGCCCCATTAGCTAAAGTGGTGCTTCAGGTTCAGAACAGTTTTAGGTTAAGAGCGGACCTCCGGAACGAATCAAGTACTTAACCCAAGGTACCACTGTACTCTATTCCGAACTTAAAAATGGAAAGCGTAATGCTGGTGGTCAACAAAAGAGGTTTAAAGACTGTCTCAAGGCAAATCTAAAAAAATGTAGTATAAACACTGACAACTGGGAAACACTGGCCTGCGAGCGCTCCAGTTGGAGAACAGTCTTTACCAAAGGTGTCATGGGCTTTGAAGACACTCGAACTCAGGACGCAAGGGAGACACGTGCTAGGAGGAAGGCACGCTTGGCAAATCCACACCATGATCAACTCCCATCCGGAAATCTCTGTCCCCACTGCGGAAGAACGTGTGGATCCAGAATTGGCCTCCACAGTCACTTATGGACTCATTTATGGAAGACAATCTTACTTGGCTACGAGGGATCGCCAAAGAAGAAGAAATTGTACGAAATGTCACAGCTGGGTGGTGGTGGTGGGGAGATGTCTCTGCCTGCCCCAGTGCAACCTCCACCTGCTGAAAATCCCTCTGCAAAAATAAAAAAGGCAACCCTCAACTCAACCCTATTAAAAGTGCAGGAGCCTCGTCCACTTTTCCCACTTAATAAAAATAATACAAAATAAAATACGCCCCCCCCCGCCCAGTATGCAACGGCGGCAGCCTCATCATCCCGTAAGCAGTTTCTGTAATCGAACGGAGGGATATAAACTACACTTCCCATCGTGCCCTGCACGCCACCTCCGCCTCGAATGGAATCCGCGAACTTGCGCGTTGCATTCTGGGTTCAGCAGCAGCAATCGGCCCCGCCCCTCCTCCTCGGCACCCGCTCGTCCTTAACCACCATCCCGAACTCGCCCTCGCCCTCTCGAAGGAGGGCGGCAGCGCATGCGTCCTGAGGCCCGGGCGCGACCCGCGCGTGCGCAGTGGCGGCGGCTCTGCAGTGATAGGGGAGGGGGGAGTGGCCGCCATCTTGCCAGTCGGTGCCGGAGGGGGCGCAGCTGGAAGGACCGGCAGCGGCAGCCGCCTCAGCGACGGCGCCACTAGGTGAGTCCGGCCGGGCGGTGGTCGCCGCCGCCTTCTTCTTGCGGCCCATTTGCCGGCTCTTTCGTCGTTAGGGTGGTTGTCATTGTGGCTCCTTCTCCTCTTCTGAAAGGGGGCCTCGCCGACGCGGGCTGGGCTCGTCCTCCTCCTGAGGGGCTTCTTCTTCGCCCTTGAGGGCCGCTGTTCCTAAGCCTCTTCCAGCCTTCGAGGGATGCGGTCGGGCGCCCTTTCCCGGGAAGCTTTATAGTGTTTAAATACGTTTTTCTGTATGTTGGGGGCCTCCCAGAGTGGCTGGGGCAACCCAGTCAGATGGGCGGGGTACAAATAATTTTATTATTATTTATTCTCAATTAATTAATTAATGTGGCCTGCCGGAAGCGGGTTTCTGAGGGAGAGAATCGCCCTTCAGCAAACGGGGCGTGCGAATAACGGGCTGCCTTCTCCCTGTTCTGGCGTGAAGCTTCCCATGGCCGCTTCGGCTTTTCAGAGCAGAAACACCAGCGCACGTCCTCGGTAAGGATGTGTCTCCTCCGGGTGCTCGTGGCTGTTCTGGGTGGGATCGGGACGAGCCCGTTGCTCGTGAGGAGCCTCCCATTAGGCTTGGCACTCGCGGAGCGCAGGAAGCTGCCTCATGCCGAGGCCACCCAGCTCAGTGTTGGCGGCACTGGCTGGCAGCGGCTCTCCGGGTTTTCTGCTGGCCCTCCCTGGAGATGCGGTCAGGGGTCCTGACCTGGGACTTTCTGCTTCGCGAGGCAGGCTGTCTGCCAGTTAGTTTTGGCCCAGAGGCGGGGTGAGAAGGGAGGGATTCTGTACAGAGAGACCGTGTGGTGTAGTGGTTAGTTGGGCCTGGGAGACCAGAGTTCAAATCCGCGTTCGTTGGGTGAACCTGGCCTATTTACTGCTTCTCAGCCTAACCTACTTTACAGGGCTGTCTTGGGGATTAAATGAGGAGATCCATGTGTGATGCCTTGAGGTCCTTGGAGAAAAAGGTGCAAGAAATGATTAAATTTAAATAAATCAATCCTGCAGGGTGTGTGAGGCCTGTTGGTTTTGAACTTGGGTCAGGGGAAAGGCAGCGGGTCCGTCCTCATCACTGTCTTCATCCCTTATTTATAATGCTTCTGAAATTACTCAACTGGCATGCAGCGAATCCTCAGCGTGAGGTAGAAAGGCCTTGCATGGTTCCCCCATGAGTAAGTCCCTTTGCCTTTTGTCCTTTACCTTTTGAGCGCATTAAGTCAGAAATTGTATTTTGAGGGCAGTGCTGGCTGTCCCAATGTTTGAGGCTCTATGCAGCTTAATGCAGAATTGGAAAGCTACAAATGTTTGCCCCCCCCCCCAAACCTGGGGTCCTGTTGATGTAATAGCTCAGGAGTGTTGGGCTTCAAATTTGGCTAGCATTTGTGGGATCGGGGCAAAGTTAGTGTGACTCAATATTTGAGGGGGGGTGCTGTCGGCATGATCAAGCAAAGATGGTACTACTGGTATTCTTTATGGGGCAGGAGACTTTTGGCTTCTTGGTAGCTCTTCTCTTTTGTTCCCTGCCCCCACAACCTAGCCCAAAATTCCTGCGGTGTGGTGTCTTGCACACCCCGCTGTAAGAAGCTTTGAAGATGTAACTTTATCATTTGAATGAGGCATGTGGCAAGTGCAAGAATAAGGGAAGGTTTTTATTTGGAAGTGTATTCAGTTTAATTGGCTAGATGCCAGGAATAACAGACTTCATCCAGAGCTGGCTGCATGTTGTTGACCAAGCCAGTGAAAAGAGGCATTTCCTTGGGAAGGAAGTTGGAATTGCTGTTAGTCCTCTATCCAAAAGTTTTAAGTAATTTATGTCCAAAGGAAATACAGTGGTACCTCGGTTTAAGAACAGTCCGGTTTAAGAGCAATTCGGTTTACAAACTCTGCAAAACCAGAAATAGAACTTTACATTGGTCTAAGAACAGAATCCAAACGGTGGAAGGGCGCCGGTGGCGGAAGGCCTCATTAGGGAAAGCGTGCCTCGGTTTAAGAAAGGTTTTGGTTTAAGAATGGACTTCGAGAACAGATTAAGTTCGTAAACCGAGGTACCACTGTACCAGTAATGTCTCTGCAAGTGTGAAGCGGGGGTTGGGGTAGAGGGTGCAGGAGGTTATTGCCAACTTGCTTGAGTTAGCATAAAATTCAGCTCCCCCACCTTCCTCCCAACATTTGTTGGTAACATGTATGTTTCTTTCGGTTGTGGAGTGTTTCTGGGTGGAGAGCGGCATATAATAGGCTATAAGAACCAAGTGATGTATGCAGTCTGTGCACATTTATTTTGGAAAGCAGTAGAAATATCACATTGCTGAGAAGATGTGATTTTTTTGTAGTGTTCTAGACATGCTAATTAACTGTGTGCCTGGAACTATGCACTATGTGCCTGGAATACCAATCATACCAACCATGGTTGCACATAAGTATTGTGACTGAAAAAAATAGCTGGCTGAAATACACAATAAATCCTTTTCTCTTAAGCCAATTTCCAGTGTGCAGATGGCTACCTTATTTTTCTTTCCTCTAGAAAGGAAGGCAGGACTAGTAGCCGGCATAGCATTCTGCTGTGACTCTTCTTGCCTTAAAGTGCCAGTATCTCTTTTAAAAGTAGGTGGAAGAATGAATTATACAGGTTTCATAGTGCTTCATATTCCACAGGACCGTGATAACTGCATGGGTGGTACTATTCCTACTGCCGCTATAATAGTATAGCTGTAATCCTGACTATAATAGTAGTGTTGATATCTTGCTGCTTGAGGGTGATTGTGACTTGGCCAAAGGTCACCAGAACTCATTAAATTTTAAGGCTGCTTTATTGTTTCAGTGGTCTGGTAAACCTGGATGAAGGGACGTGGGTGGCTCTGTGGTCTAAACCACTGGGCCTCTTGGGCTTGCCGATTGGAAGGACAGTGGTTTGAATCCGTGCAACGGGGTGAGCTCCCGTTGCTCTGTCCCAGTTTCTGTCAACCTAGCAATTCGAAAGCATGCCAGTGCAAATAGATAAATAGGTACCACTGAGGCAGGGGAGGTAAGTGGTGTTTCCTTGCACTCTGGCTTCCACCACAGTGTCAGGTTGCACCAGAAGCGGTTTAATCATTCTGGCCACATGACCTGGAAAGCTGTCTGTGGACAAACACTGGTTCCCTCGTCCTGAAGTAAGATGAGCGCCACACCCCATAGTCGCCTTTGACTGGACTTAACAATCTAGGGGTCATTTACCATATTTTTCATTCCGTAAGGCGCACCTAGTTTTTAGAGGGGGAAATCAAGAAAAAAACACGTGTAGCCTGTCTGCTTCTCCCTGAGCTTCTCAGGGCTACTGTGGGAAGCCCGGCCCCCCCCCCCCCCAGCCCTAAAGAGCAAAGAAGCCAAGACAGCGAGCGGGATCCATCCCGCTGGCTGTCTTGACTTGTGTCTTGTCAGCTATCCCTGAAGCCTTTGGAGCGCAGCGGGACCTCCCGCTGTGTTCCGGAGGCTTCAGGCGGCTATCCCTGAAGCCTGGAGAGCGAGAGGGCTTGGTGCACACCGATGTGCACCAACCCCTCTTGCTCTCCAGGCTTCAGTGAAAGCAACGCGAAGCCTCAGGAGCGCTTCGGAGGCTTTGTGTTGCTATCGCTGAAGCCAAGGAGCCTGCATTCGCTCCATAGGACGCACACACATTTCCCCTTAATTTTTGGAGGGGAAAAGTGCGTCCTATAGAGTGAAAAATACGGTACCTTTTTAAACCTGGATTGCCCCAGCCACTCTGGGCGACACCCAACAAAATATTAAAAACACAAGAAAGCTTCAAACATTAAAAACATCCCTTCAGATGTCTTCTAAAAGTCATATAGTTGTTCAATTAAATTTTTGCTTTAATGCTCATGGACAAATCCAAAGGTTTCTGCTAAAGAACTGGCTATAGATGTATGTCAATTGCATAGATAGACTAGAAATGATTGATGGTAGCAGTACCACCTCACAGTCTTGCTAAAAGTTTACAAGGAGGCCTTCTGGGACTTGGGGTGTTTGTGTAATTGCCTGTTTCTGTTTGAATGTTCTAAAATTATATTGAGATCACTAGTAAAGATCAGCTATCCTTGCTGGAGGACAAGGTCCAAACTCTTCAAAGAGCATCCTCTTTCCTGGAATGGCTTTCACCTTACCCTCAGGTTTTTGCTAGTTAATAGGGAACCTAATGTAAATTGTCAGCAGCTGGGCTGAGAGGGGTGCCTTTAAGGTAAAGGTAGAGGGCTAATGGCAGAACTTGGTTGCACTGCCACTTGCTTTTGGCCTTTCTTTTTGAGGACAAGCTTCTTCTTTTTTTGCATAGTCACTGCTCTAGGCTTCCAAACAGGAGGCAGACTTGGAACAGTGTCAGTCAGAAATGCCAGTGGTGGACTCCTCCATAGTTGAGTAAATGCCTTGGCTCACAGAAACACACATTTCTTTTTGTCCAGTGGCTTCTCATTTTCAGTACTGAAAAGTGTGCCTTCAGTGTTCGAAACTCCCATTGTTCTAGGCACAATTTGCGACAGGGAATTTCATTAGTGCGAGCTGTTTCTGAGCTCTGGGCGCAGTACTGCACCCAAAATTTCAGGTTGAAACTGCAGAGTGGAAGAAAAGGAGAAGAGACCCTCTTAATAATATTAGGAGGGTGGGCAGGGGAAGGACTAGACCATGGAAAAATGAACATAATATTTTAGCTGCAGTTCATTCATTTTCAGCTTTGTATTGTTATATAAATAGTACGCCAAGGCATTCAATTGTTGCGCCCATAACCTAGGTTTAAGGTGCCATTTAACTCCCAGCTTTCATATCTCAAATACTGTGTGACTTCTCTGTTAAGAGGTTTGAGAAATGCTACTATAGTTACCTGGGTAAGGGGAACAGCATTCATTATAAGTGATGGTGACTTGAGCTGATTAATCTGTGTAGCAGATGGCTCTCAGAGATCAGAGAGCCATATACTGTCATACCTCATATTATGTTTGATTCATGATACGTTTTTTCAGGTTGTGTCCTGTGGCAACCCGGAAGTACCGGAAAGGGTTACTTCTGGGTTTCGCCGCATGTGCACAAGCGCCAAATTGCGCCATGCACACGCACAGATACGGCATTTCATGTTGCAGGCTTTTCATGTTGCGGACGGGCCTCCGGAATGGATCCTGTTCGCAACCAGAGGTACCACTGTAAATCTAGGATTTTCCAACTGGGGCTGGGTGTTATATTGGTACATTGTTCCAAACTGGTTTGAAGTCCATATCATGATACTGGTTTCATAATTTTTGACCTGCCAAAAACCCCTGAAGCCAGCCAATGCCTCTACATAACTCCATCCTTATTTCAGACATCACGATTCATCACGATGTTGAAACATTGTGATATATCACATTGTTGAAAACCAGCTATCACCCAACCCTACTTCCAACAAAGTGTTTCTTTGAGATTAGGATAAGGCTAACTCCCTTTTAAATTGGTGGCCATTTCTTGTTACAAATTCCATAGCTTTACTTCTCACTGTTATGAAGAAGCTCCTTTTGACTGTCCTTGGTGTTCTACCCCTCATTTTCATTGAATGATGATTGGCTTTAGTATTATGAGAGGTGGGGGGAAACCTTTCACTCCACTCTATGCATACTTTTGTAAATCTCTATCATATTTTCTCTTTCTGATGAGCCTGTTCATATTCTGCTCATTTGAGCTCTGACTACTTAGCTTGAGCTGAGCTGTGGAACTCCTTGTGACAAAGTTAGTCAGCAACATAAATTTCACTAATTTGTTGGGGTGTAAATAATATTTGATACATGGAATAGAAAGCGTTCCACTGTGTTGAGAGGAAGTCTTCCCAATAGGGTTGAGAAAAGCAGCAGTGCTCTAAGACAGTGTTCTTCAACCTTGGGTCTCCCCTCATGTTGTTGCACTATAGCTCCTGTCATACCTGACCATTGGCTATGTCAGCTCAGGATGATGGGGAAGCAAGGTTGAAGAATTGCGCTCTAAGGAGCATGAAGTTATTTGAGAGAGATACTAGTCTGTACTGATGCTATCTGCATTATTTGGAGAACGGAACAAAATATGCATGGCTGGCTGTGATCTGTAATTGCCATCAGCTCAAAATGGCTATGTGCAAGTCTGCTGTCTATAATCTCCCTTGCACAGTACTGTTAGGAAGCTAAGATAAGAGCCGTTGTTAAAATGGATGTGCTGATTTGTGTACAAGACGAATTTGTGCTACACCCTTCAAGCAACGATAAAGCCGCTTGCTTCTCTCAGAGCAGTTTGTGAAAGTGGTAATCCCAATTTGATGTCAACTTGGATGCCCACAATTCTCCTTGCCAGGGCAGACTATCTTTTCCCTCCGACTCGCAGCAGCCTCTAACAGGTGTTCGCTTGTGCAGTTTGGATAAGAAAAGAAAATGGCTGTCATTTCCTTGTCCTTGAACCAATGAAGCAAGACCCTGTTGTGTTTGCAGAATCAGTAGCCAAAAAGGTAGAGACTTGGCTAGTAGCCCAAGCTGATACTTGTGGATTATTGTATAAGAAGCTAGGAACAGTGGTACCTTGGGTTACAGACGCTTCAGGTTACAAACTCCGCTAACCCAGAAATAGTACCTTGGGTTAAGAAGTTTGCTTCAGGATGAGAACAGAAATTGTGCGGTGGCGGCAGCGGGAGGCCCCATTAGCTAAAGTGGTACCTTAGGTTAAGAACAGTTTCAGGTTAAGAACGGACCTCCAGAACGAATTAAGTTCTTAATCCGAGGTACCACTGTACAGTAGTGTCTTATTCCACCTAGTACTCTTATTCCACCTAGTACTCTTGGAGCATGACATTGAGGGGGGAAATGCAAATTTAGAGTCTAAGGTTATTGATTATGAAACAAGTTTTCTCTTTCATGTCACAACCCTTAAGATATTTGAAGATGGCTATTAGGCCTGGCCAGTGTATCGATGCATCTGAAAAGTTCTCACTCAATCCTCCCACTCATCCCAAAAAACTCTAAGCTGCACTGCTGGGAAACTACAGTGGTGCCCCGCAAGACGAATGTATCGCAAGACAGAAAACCCGCTCGATGAAAGGGTTTTCCGTTTTGGAGGTGCTTCGCAAAACGAATTTCCTATGGGCTTGCTTCGCAAGACGAAAATGTCTTGCGAGTTCCTGCGGGTTTTTTCCCCTCCCCCCACTTTTCCCCAAGCCGCTAAGCCGCTTATCAGCTGATCCGCTAAGCCGCTAATAGCGCTAATCCGCTAAGACGCTAATGGGCTTGCTTCGCAAGACGAAAAAACTGCAAGACGAAGAGACTCGCGGAACGGATTCTTTTCGTCTTGGTAGGCACCACTGTACACAGAATGTGACTGATTGTGACATCTGAATCTGGGCTCATAGTTTGTGTCTCTCCAAACAAACCATAAACACTAGCCAAGATTTTTGTAAGTCACGTTGAGGCTTTTTTCTTTTTAACGATCAGATGGTATATAAATTTTATGAAACAAATAATAAATTATTGGCTTACTGTTTGTGGTTTATTTGGAAATCAGCAAACTGTGTGCCTCTACCTTGGATGTCATGATAAACCAGATTGTGTCTTGTTTCCCAGCTGCATGGCAGCAGTAGGCACTGGGGAGGAGCAGAGTAAGAATTTGGCTGCTCATTCACATTAAACCATTTAAAAAAAAAAAAACAACTTCTGTGCTATTCCATAATTTGGTACAAATGGTGGATTCTGTACCCAAGCCTACTTTACATTGTTTAAAATATAAACTTTCTTGCTACATATCATGAGTTGTTGGTTCAAGGCAGAACTGAGAACAAAGCTTCCTCTTCTAATTCCAAAGAACAGCTATGGACAGTTACTTGGAACATGACTTTGTCTTTATGTGGAACAAATCTTGGCAACCTTCCACAATGAGTCATCCTGCTGTGTAATGTACTACAATCTAATGTTGCCAGTTCTGTGTCTTAGAAGACTGTTCTGTTTCTGGAGTTGCCAATCTGTTAATTAAGGAGCCACAGAATTCATTCAGAATACTCATAGCACTATCTATGACACTCCTGAGCTACTTCCTTTCTGTTATATAATTGAATGCACACAAGTTTTCTGGCCCAGTTGTTCCCAGAACTGTGGCGGTACATCCTTGAATTCTTATCTAAAAGCATCTTATCCTACCCCACTTTCCTTAAGATGTCTAGAGCTCCTGGTTTCTCTGGCTGGAGGTAGGCATCTGTCAGAGTTCCTCAAAGAGCTGAGGTGCATCCTGGCAAATAAGAATAAGGCTTGTGGAGAGGCAGCTGTTGCTACTAACAATATTTTCTTGCTTCTATCTCCTTGATGCTTTGCTCCTGGAAGGATGCTACCTTCCTGTTTTAAAAAGTTGAGTCAAGTGTACACATTTGTGTATCTGCTTAGGTGAACAATGTTAAACCCTAAGCTCACTGCCACACTAAGTGAAAATTGTAACATATTTTTGCTCTTATGCAGCTTCTGAAAATGGTTATGGCTGGCTGGCATGCCTTCTTAGCCCTTAGCAGGGCACTTTCATAGCTAACATTGCATCATCCAACCTATAAAGCATGCCACTTATCAACATAAAGAGTTGGTGAAACATGAGAATTGTGGACCCTATGAAATCAATACTTCTTATTCCTACTTGAGAATTCTCATCAGCTCTAAGTTTCCATGGAGAGCCTGGGGAAGCCCAGAACTTTAAAGCTTCAATTAGAAATCACCCAGCAGGTGGCTCTAGAAATCTCTCCTGCAGTGTTGGGACAGGCTGCATGCAGATTCATGTAACTAGGAGCCTATTGAGTGGTGAAGTAACTTGTACTGTTTGCAAGTGTGCTTTCAAGAGCTGCTTTTGCAAGGCTGATACTGAAGTTAGACCTATGCAGGTACAGACAAGCAGCTACTTAACTCTTCAGCTGCACCTTGCAAATAAGTCTAGCTTAGACTCTAAGGAACACAATATGAAGTTTGCCTTGACCAGAGATCATAACAAAATATCTTATTGGACTACCTCATGTAAATATTGCAGTTCCATGTGACTAATTAGGGGAATTGGACAAGCTTCCAAGCCAGTGTTTGCTTATTAGGCAAAGAGTAGTTTTGGGACTAGAAGTCCACTGATGTCAGTTGGTATTGGTATTCTACCAAAACCTGAAAGGACTCAGAACCTTGGTCTGGCAATTGGATTTATAAATTTGAGCACTGCATATTATGGAACTATCTGTGTAGTAGGGATTGTTGGTAAATGATGTAAGCATTAAGATGACAGCATGTTCTGTTAGGATGCATAAATACTGATTGTTTGGAATAGAAGTGCAAGGCATACGCTTCCTTGATGGGAACAAGCCAGTGTCCAAGAATAATCTTGATCTGGTGAAATGGGAGTCATTGAATTAGCCGACTTATCAAAGCTATTAAATTGTCCTAAGCCTATGCTCTGTACTGTAAGTCTCATAATCTCCTCTCTTGTATCTGTAGATATGATTTAAGCACCATGGAAAAGAAAGATTAAGATTTCAACATGATTGGAGGCCTATTCATTTATAATCATAAGGGAGAGGTTTTAATCTCTCGAGTCTACAGGGATGACATTGGGTAAGTACTTCAACAACATTTTCACCCTGCTTTCATTCTGCACCCGCATCCAAGTTCTTGTAGCTTCTGAGCTGCTGCTTTAACTGTGTATGCATGTAGAGATTGTGTGCTATGTGTTGCATCCAGTCTGTGTCTATTCTTCTACGTCTCTGGGTATATCATAGCTTGAATCATTCCCAGTCAAATGTCCATCATGATAGCGTAGTTGGGAATAGCTCTCCTTAAATGCCGTATTGATTCTAGTATGAGGAGAACTTCTTTAGGATGGTCTCTCATGGTTACAGGGCTACAGCCATCAATGTGACATTGATCATTGTCTGAACAGTTTCATAGGCTTTAATATGTTTAGGAAAGTACTTAAAGCCTATGAAACTGCTCAGATGCTGATCAGTGTCACTTTAATCATTGTACTCCTATGACCATCACAGACCTGTCTTGAATGCAGCACCTTGGTGTCTTAGTTCAGATTCCTGAGTGCTTCTCTGTTGGGTTTAGAGCATGGTTTAATTCTAGCTCCCTAGAAGTATAGATGGCTTCTGGATCAGGACTAGATTTTAGTATCTCTTTTGTCTCTTATCTTCCTTCAGCTTAAGAAACCGATGCATGCTTTGTAGAATCCTAGAACTTGACCCAATGAGTCAACCTTGCAAGCGTTTACTATAATTCTGCGCTTCAAGAGATATTTATTTATTTGGTCTATATACTACCCTTTATCCAAAGATCCCAGGGTGTGTACAACATTAAGAACATACCTTACACAGTATAATAATAAAAACATAATACAGTACATAATAGTACACAGCATAATAAAATAATCATAAAAAACAACAAGCCCAGCCTTCAAGCCTGCCTTGATGTTGTGCCACATACCTGGGTGGGCACAACTGGCTGAGAGCAACTCCACACTTTTCACCCACCAAGGGCTCAAAGACTTACAATTGCTGTAGAGTAGTGGCCTACTCTCTGTTCTGCTTGTCAGGGCTGCTTTGCCTTTCCTGTTACAGCCCTTGTTCCAGCAAAGGAGGAATCTGAAGCCCATGTTAAGCTCCTGATTGTTCGCTTGAAGACCCACCCTTACTTGCTGCACATCTGATGGCATGTATGATGCTCGGTGTAGTGCAGCTGAGTATGGCTTCCTCAGAATGGTCTCATGGGCCTACTTGGGAAGCATGGTGGGTCAGTTTTGGCCTACGGGCCTGAGTTCCCTCCCCTGAAGTACAAGTTTAGCATAGTTTCCAATTCAGACTTGGGCCTGCTATGGTGATTGGTGTCTAATCTTTTCTGTTATGCTTTAGGCAGCAGGACCTTGGATCCCTTTGGTGACCGTTGGTCTCATAACCTGTTACTGTTAAGCACTGTTCTGGCAGAAGCTGTAGCCTTTAAGTGCATAATTATAGTCTTAAAGATGAGTTTTTCCTCTTAAGGAAAGGTAAAATCAGGTTCTTAAAATCAAGAAAAAATCATAACCATACATTAAAACATACAAAAGATTGAAAAAAGGTAAATACCTATTTACTAATTGTAGTTTTGTGAAGTATAGCCACACTCCAGTAGCTGGCAGATGGGACATAATAGAAAACATTCTGCACACCAGATGAGGGAAAGTAAAAGTCAAGTTCTACAGCTACATAACTTCTCAGGGAGTTACTGTATTTTTTAATGAAAAGAGTGCAACTATAACTTACAGCCAAGGCCACACTTTCAAATGAGTTTTTTATTTTACCTGCAGTGTCTTATTCTGGATCTACTGCATGTTTAGCTACTGTACCTAGTCTCCAAAATATCACTCCTCATATCAGCTCAGTGTAATGCATAATGTGTGAATGTGTCTTAACTTTGTTTCTAGCCTTGGAAATTTGTGCTTTAAGGCTTGGAACATGGCTCCTGACACTTAAGCATGGCTCTACCCCAGGAGCTCATGCTAAACTGATTCTCATCTCTTTTTGAATAGATAATGTAAGCCTCACTATTCAGGTTTGTAAATAGCAACTTACCCATTACCTGCAGCTAGTTTATCCCTGCCAGGAGTCCTTACAAAAGTTGTTAAAGCAGAAAGTTATTGGTATATGTGGGATAAGAGGTCACCTACTTCTTGTGGACTGATAAAGCTGGATCAAATTTATTATGATGAGCCCAGCATTCACTATTACCTATTTGCCAGAAAGTTGGTGCATGGGGTGTTTTTTTTTTTTGGTCTTGTCAAAGTGCTTCTTCTGCCTCCTGAATGGTACATTAAACTATTGGTTTTGGGGAAGGAGAGGGGTTTGAAACCTGTACAATATGGACACACAGAATAAAGCTTCAAATGACACCTTTATCTGGTGCCTAGACATGATCAGGGTGACTAATGTAGATTGTGGATTGGTCACAGCTCAAATTTCTAAAGACAAAGAGGGCCAATAGTAGCATGCCTAGCTGCCTGCATGAGCTTGGAACTTCTGCACAGCTTATTACAGCTGATCTGTGCTGCCATCTTCTATCACAGGACTCTGTCAATCCTCTTCTCATAGGAGGGCTGTGATATGAAACTAGTTAACTATTTTGAAACATGTTTCCCTTTAACTATTTCTAAATGCACTTGGCTGCAAAGGATTGGGGCAGAGCTTTAAAAACCTGTAACACTTGTGGCCAGTCTCAAGTGGAGCTTCTGGCTTTCATTGAACAGCATGTGTCTGCCTAATATGTGAAAGTAAATTCCATGAACTTCGCATGGTTTAAACAGTGTAAAAATTAGTGAGTCAAATTAAGAGTTCTGGATTTTGTCTGAGAGCTTTGTACTGTACAGTGCCAAGAGATCACAGTTAACACTTAAAAAAAAACCCTTATGCATGTATAGAGAAGTGGGTTGTAGTATGGGTTGTAGTATGGGTTGTAGTATGGGAGATAAGCCCTACCTGATATTCTTGGGTGTATCCGGTGCATTATGGAAGTGCTACAAGTAGAAAATAGATGATTGAATCTTACTATTAAGCAGCCTGCTTGTCAAAGCGGAAGCTGCAAGGAAGCAGGGTTGCTGACTAAGCCACAATTGGGTCAAATGATAGTGAGATGGGAAGGAATGTGCATGCTTGCAATAGCACTTGTCCAGATAATGTTGTTATTTCCCAATAGATGCCACACTATTAATAACTCTGTCCAGGGCAGCAAAATAATGTAACAATGTTATAAACCTCATGTAATTCACTTGGCAACAGATTTGTTAGATAACTCCATCTCTTTGCTGAGATATAATTTTCATTCTTGGAACAGCAAGTCCCAAGTGACACTCCAGAAGCCACTGATGCAGAATGGGCTGCAGTTCTAAACAAAAGTGATGCCACTACTAAGTTTCTACTTGCAGATTTTAGTATTACAAGCAGGTGTGGGGAGCAGAATTTATCTGTGCTGGTGTCTTGCAGAGAACATGCAAGGATCTATTGCTGCTAGCCATGCCTTTCCTAGTTTCTACAGAAGGAAAGCTTTATTGGGCAAATCATAACTTCTGTTATCCATGAAATGTGTTTTCATGCATTGAGGACAAATTACCAGACCCATGTGGCTTTGGAATGTTGACCTAGTATGCCTATATAACAGTTCGATAAAGCAATGTCCTGAATTACTATACTGCTCATGCAAGACTTCTCTGGTCAGGTTTGTAGTATGCATGGAGCATGTTTGTCTAGTGTGCAGCAGTGATCTTCTAGCTGCATGTTGGCTTGGCAAAAAATAAAAAATATTGCGTACAGACAATCATATTAGGCAGCTATGAAGTTTGGGTACCGATCAGTCATTGTATTTCCTCATTAGCATTGCTGCCAGATACTGAATTTTGAGAACTTGCCCCTTCAGTAGCTTTCAAGAATCTGTTCCAAAACATAACTAGCATTTAGGTATTTGTATTTCTACCAGTTTATCTCAGTTAGAGCACACTTGTTCAGATTAGGATATATTTCAGTGCACTGACTAATTCAATGAAGTATTCTTTAGGAAAGGACATAGAAATATCAGATTGCAGCCACCACTTTTAGATGGACAAGTATGTGGCAAAGGATGTGTAGGCTAGATATAGGCTGCTCTGCCCACAACAGCACACTGTCTTCTTCTAAATGGTAATAACAGAATCTGAGCATATTCTAACTTGAACTTGCATATGTAAAGTTGCTGCCTTAAACATCAAAGGAAGTGAGGCTTTACAACTTGCTACTTGAATTCTTTTAAAATTTGTGTTTCTTCATATTGCATTTGCATAGCAGAGTCAGAATGGCTTGAAAAGTGGAACCATCCCTCTGAATCTTCAGTTGATGTAGAAATTGTCAACTGGGGCTAAGGGCAAAGAAAAGTGTTTGGCAGGGACTTTCAAAACTCGAAGTATTTGTTCCAAGAGTACTTGTTATCAATAGGATGAGGCTGCACTCATAGAAACAGAGTAATTTATTACAGTTGGTGGTTTTGTGCCTCAAAGGACTTTCGAGAACTGGCAGGCTGATGCTTCCCATCTCCTAAAGCAGCCGAGTTGGCCTCCAAAGTTGTAAGATGGACTTGAAAGCTAGCTAATAATGCGAATTCTAAAACATTCTGAGTTGTCACATTTACTCTTCAATATCTTTAGGGCATGAATGTTGGTATTCAAGTTTCTGCAGCTGAGGACTAGAAATAGTTAAAGCCAAAGCAAAGCAGGCTATTAAAAGTGTGGCCAAAGGCTAATTCAAGCTTTGGCTTCCTTGTCCCATATTTTATCAGTGGCATCAAGTGCCATGATCTGTAGCTGTCTCTTGACCTTGGGTTCTCCATGAACAGTGTTAAACCTGTATGTTTTGCTGCCCCTGTAAGAGCTTCAGCTGCCGCTGCCTAGGGAATTTAAGTACCACTTTGAAACTTTGGAGTGGGAGGGGGTTGCTGTCTGTCGTCTCTTCTTTCTTTTCTTTCTTTTTGTTCAGATTCATTGTGCTTTGTGTGTATGTGTGTGTTCTAACCTTTCTCTTGTTGCTGTCACTCCTCCTTTTTCTTCGCTGGCGCCATTTCTGTTCATCCCATCTCATTGGCTGCTGTAGCAATAGGTAAGAGATGTATGGCAGGATGTAATGGGCACTGCAGTATGGGGAAACTGATTTGATATACCAAATTTAATAGTATGGCCAAAGTCACTGTAGTATTACATCAAAAGCATATGTTAACATTAATGCAAATAGTCCGGCCCATTTCAAAGCAACTCATCACCCTCCCAGTTTAAGAGGTTGAAACCTACAGACTCTTAAGTCACTTGTATAACACATTGTCTGATCTCAAGGAAACTGGTGTATTGAGAAGCTATGTACACCTGAGTCTCCTCCCATTATTCTTAGAGCTAGTATTACTTGGGCAGATTCATCACGTAGTAACGTTGATGCAAAAGAAGCTTGCAAAGTGCACTCTCTTAAGAGTGAAACAGACACATATAACATCTGTCTGCAGCACTAAAGGCAGTTTGGCGCTCTGAGTAGAGCAGGCAGCTGAGCACCAAAGTTTCAACAAATCAGGTATTCTGTCTTTCTGGCTTCACCTCTCTTGGTTTTTCCTTCAGTATTCTTCCCTGTCAAAAGGCAGATCCGGGAGGCTTTGGAGAAGATAAACTTGTACATTTTATAGTTCTCTATCCTTGCCTTGCTTTATTTCTTACACCCTGCCCTTTCTCCAGTGTGCTCAACATAGCTTGGAAGGTCTCTCACCTCCCATTTTATCCTTGCAGTCCTGTGAGGTAGGCTAAGCCAAGCAGGAGTGACTGTCCCCAGGTCTCCCAGTAAGCTTGGTTGCTGAGTGGGAATTTGGGCCTCGATCTCCCTGGTCTTAGTTGCCACACAGACTTGATTTGAGTTTGGTGGAGCATGTATATTGCAACAGACTCTCACTCACTACTGCAACCAAATATTTAGTATGCATTGGCAGATGCATGGATGATGAGGAATGATGTGCTTTGGTACCTGAAAGCATTAAATGGTAAATAAAAGGTACTGCTTTGAAGTTTCTTACCATAGCCGAAAGGGACCCAGTAAGTTCCCAGGGAAGTTCCCTGTTGTTAACATTCCCATAGATGCTTGCAGAGCCTCCTGATTGACGATCTCCCCAGGGTGGAGATTCCTTGCCCTCCTGGGCAGCTTGTTCCACTGCTGAACTTGCTCTTACACCGGCAAGCAGTTGCTTCATGTGCAATATAATATACTGTTGTTCTGTCCATAGTGTTGCTTAGAGCAGCGCTTTTCAACTTGTGATACTTCACCATATGCCTGGCTGTTCAAGTGTCATTAGTTGAAAAGCGCTGATTAAGAGCTAAATTTTACATCTATTTAATAATAAACTTGGTATAGACTATACATGTAAACCAGATTAAATCCTTAAGAAGCATGCCTTCTGAAGTTGGAGGAATAGGTCAGCATGCCTATGTCTGTCAACACCACTTTGGTTTCTTCAGCAGAGATATAGGTAAACAACTTGGTGGGATAGTATGTATCCTGTCTGCCTGGTGCTTTTGGTCTCTTACTCTTGTCTTCCTGCCACATTCCAATTCTCCAGGCGGAATGCAGTGGATGCCTTCCGGGTCAATGTCATCCATGCACGGCAGCAAGTGCGCTCACCTGTTACCAACATTGCCCGCACCAGTTTCTTCCATGTCAAGCGTTCCAACATCTGGCTCGCTGCTGTCACCAAGCAAAATGTCAATGCTGCCATGGTCTTTGAGTTCCTCTACAAGATGTGTGATGTGATGACTGCCTATTTTGGAAAGATCAGTGAAGAGAACATAAAGAACAACTTCGTGCTCATCTATGAGCTACTGGATGGTGAGGATGAGCCGTTCTGACTCAATGCTGGGGGGTTTGTTTAGCAGTAGATGTCCAGAACTTGCATTGTAAACTTGGGGTTGCCAGTATGGGCTAGCAGGTGTTGGGCATGTTGTTGATGTAAACATTCAGGTCTCCCGAGTGCTTAGCCAGATGGGCGGGGTATAAATAATAAAATTATTATTGTTACTATTAGCCTTGCAATAACTTTCCATTTAATGCTAAATGCTAAAGTTACAATGAGCTGGTGCAGCTGGGAAAACTTTGAGTTGGGTGTAGCCCACCGCAAGCACTTCATTTTCTCTGTACAGTAGTTTGCTTCTGCTTTGTATTTAATTCTGCATAGAGTTTAAATTGGGAGGTTAACTTGTCTTCTTCCATCAAATGAATGAGACGACACAGTCATCCTAGCTTTGGAACCAAGATTTCAACTCGTAATGTGCTTTGTTTGTAGAATTAAGTTGCAGACTGAAGACTTTATTTAATGCAGGGTGTGTGTAGTACAAATACCACTTGTTTGGGAGGTAGAACTCTGCTGAACAGCCTTAGCTTACACTAACTCCATAATTGTCACTAGTGTACTTATAGAAATTCTGCTTTAATGAAAGTCTCATGACTTGACTAGTCCCTAATTTGCACCAAGGAGACAATTGGCTGTATCTGAATTTGCTGCTCTAACTGCAACCTTCCAGTTGGCACCCCTAATTCTGTTCCTGCTGCATTATTTGACTATTCTGATGCAGGGACTCTGCAGAACTACCTGCCCTCAGATTAGACACATCGTGGAACGTTTCACGTACAGAAAGATGTGATTAGGTTTGCGAGGGCAGGTAATTCTTCATATTACATGCTTTAAAAAGTGAACCATATGTTCAAAAAGCAAACCTTTTCAGGTGAAAAGTGAAGTGTGCTTGCAATTCTAATTCAAGAAAAAATATAGACCCTCATTTAACAGTCTGGTAAGCCTTGGTTTAAAGAGTCCTTCTTAACAGCTGCTGCTGAGAGATGATTCAGTTCAACTCTATTCCCACAGGCTATCTACTACTCAAAAGGTTTAGTACCTTTCATTTACAAGGTGGCAGATGTCCACTTTAGTTCTTAATGCTGGCCTTTCTGTGATCCAAAGAATATAATTAAGCTTCCTTAGTTCCCAAATTCTATAGTCATGGTTTAATTACTGCTGTATCAGTGTGACAAAGATAGTGGAATTCCAGGAATGGCACCAGTGTGCTGGAATTTATGAGCCTGGTTCTCTCTCTGGGAGAGAGAATAGGAAGGCTATATAGATCTTCAGCTTGCTGGAGTCTAGCAGGAAGCAGGTCCTCAAGCGCAGTGTCACTTCCTATTTGTGTTGCAGATCTGGATCCTGAGAGGCAGCTCAGAGGGGGGGCTGGGTGGGGGCAGCTAATGGCAGTTTTCTTTTTCCCAAGCCTGGCTGGTCGGCCTGCCCTGCGACACCTGCTACTCTGCTGTTATTTTTTTAGGTTTTGATTTTTATGGTATGCTCATGCGAAAATCAAAACCTAAAGAAAACGCTGCAAAGATAGATTATTCTGCTGCTGTTGGATAATCCTGCTTCAGAGCAGGTTCCCTTGGATGTCTGGATTCCATCCTGTTAAGTGGACTGTCTGTCTTACCTTTACTTCTGCAGACTATAGGGCAGCTCCGTGGGATCAATGTTGAACATGATTGCAGTTGGTGTGGGGAATTGGGTGGTTGCTTGTCAGTGTGAGCAAAGGCTGCAGTTGATGCTCCAAACTTTCCGGTGGTTGCCTTTTCTCTGATAACTCTTTACCCCCTTCTGTAGAAATCCTGGATTTTGGTTACCCTCAGAATTCCGAGACGGGGGCCCTGAAAACCTTCATAACTCAGCAAGGAATCAAGAGCCAGGTAAAAATGGGAAAGAGGGTAAGAAGAGTTGGGATATGGGGTGTGCACTTTTCTGTACATAATTAGTTAGAGTGACCACAGACTCTCAGTGACTGTGACAGAAAATGGCTATTTTTAAAACATCCTATGCCCTTTTAAAATGTGTTTTTTTGGGGGGAGGGTGTTATTTGGTTGCTGTTTTTATTTTGATTATATATATTATGGTTTTATGTTCTTGTTTTGTGAACTGCCCTGAGACCTCCGGGTATAGGGCGGTATATAAATTCAATAAATAAATAAATAAAACATTGAGCTCCTCCTATTGGGAGATAGATGGTTTTCTGGAGTCTCTCTTTTCTCATCGGGAAACAAGGTATATGAATCCCTGAAGTGTTCTTACTGTCTTGGCTTATATCCTCGGACTATTTTAAAAGAACAGCGTAATTAAAGGACCCTATTCAGCTTTGCCAGTTCTAGAATAACCTGCCTGCATCCAGTTCTCTAACATGGTCCGGGTAGGTGCTGGTATAGAATATCAAAGTTGGACACCTGTGTGTTTACTCAGAAACCTTTCAGTCAAATATTTCAGGTGTTGGCTTCTGCATTGTAATGACTCTGTGGCGTTAGCAATTGTATCAAAATAAGTTGAGATGCTGACTAAAGACTAACACTTTTGTAATAAACCTATGTGAGAAAGCGACAGATCTTCTGCCCTTGGTCTCTTAGTATAGGTGGAAAGATAAGAATGAGATATGGCTTCAAGTTACAAGAAAGGAGTTTCCGACTAAACATCAGGAAAAACTCTCTGACATTAAGAGCTGTTTGACAGTAGAAGGGACTCCCTTGGGAGGTGGTGGACTCTCCTTCATTGGTTTTTCAGCAGAGGTTGGATGGCCATCTGTCATGGATGCTTTAGTTGAGATTCCTGCATTGCAGGGGGTTGGACTAAATGACCCTTGGGAGTATCTTCCAACTTTACAATTCAATGATTCTGTTTTTGGAGTGGAGGGCAAGAGAAGGATGTTGGAAATGCTCTGAAGCAGAAGACTGGAGCAGAACTATAGCACTGTAATTCAAATGATGCTTCAGAAATTAGTTCTAGGTGGCATATGGAAGGAGTCATGAAAAGTGGCATGTTTTATGCTGTAAGTAATCTGGGACAGATTAAGTATAGATAAACAGGGCTTGTAAATTGGCCAAAAGATTTGACCTGCACTAATACTAGTGGTGCCTGTACAGCCTCCATGCAATGAGTCCTGGACAGTAAGTTGGCATGCTGTCATGAGGTAACAGGAATGTGGTTGATGTGTAGATAAAAGGCTGCCCTAGAACAGGGGGACTAGTGAAGAGTTGTCACTGTGGGCAGCTGTTATGGATGAACAGTCTGGTGCTGGGAAAGAGCAGTGGAGACCAGATTCATATTGCTGCTCGGCAGGTACCTTTGGGATAATCAGTGGCCAGTTTTGGATGTAGTATTAAGCCAGCGATGGGGAAACTCAGGCCTGGGGGCCAAACCCTGCTGGCCTCAGTCTGTTTCTAGGGACTCTGCCCCCCACAAACCCCCTTCTCAGGCACACCCCTCACCTGCCTTACTTTGCACCCACCTTCGATTTTTTTTACTTGGCTAGAATGTGTCCTTGAACTCTCTCGTAATGCCTCTTGCTAGCCTTCCTAGAGAATAAAGAGAGGTGTATGAGTCTCTCTAGAAACTAGCCTGCTGTTCAAAGGTAAATTTGACATTTGCTTTTCCGCCTTGTTTGCCCACCACTGGCATGTTACCCACCTCCTGGATACCAGATGTCAAAGACATGGGTGGCCAACATGCCAGCCAGTTTTGAGAGGTGGAGTGTGTTCTGGTATAGATATAGGCATGGAGTTGGGTCAGGATGTAGGTACTTGCCATGTCCACCCCCATCGTTTAGCCCGGACACTGAGGTGCAGCACCGAGGGCTTTCTGGCAGTTCCCTCACTGTGAGAAGTGAAGTTAGAGGAAACCAGGCAGAGGGCCTTCTCGGTAGTGGCACCCACCCTGTGGAACACCCTCCCATCAGATGTCAAGGCAATAAGCAACTATGTTACTTTTTAGAAGACATCTGAAGGCAGCCCTGCTTAGGGAAGTTTTTAATGTTTGAAGTTTTATTCTGTTTTTAATACTCTGATGGAAGCTGCCCAGAGTGGCTGGGGATACACAATCAGATAGGTGGGGTATAAATAATAAATTATTATTATTATTATTATTATTATTATTATTATTATTATTATTATTATGAAGAAGAAGCTAGCCTGTGGTCTGAATTGATCCATTGCCATGTGTCAAGTCACATGTGAATGGACAAATGGTCTCTCTCTCTCTCTATATATAGGTTGTAAATTTAAGAGGAAATCATCCTCTATTTCTGATGCTTCTCTCAAGGGGCAGATACTTAGCTTAGTACAGCATTTTCTGTCTCCAGCTCACCTGAGTTGCAGAGGCATCCAGGCAATCTGGCCTTGAGTCTCGCCCTGCAGTCCTGCCTGTTAGATTATTACTTCCCCATTGCTGGCATTCTCAGCCTAGTCTAGTCCAGCCTTTCTCAACCTGGTGCCCTCCACATGTTTCGGTCTGCAGCTCCTACCAGCTCTGCTCAAACCAAGTTGAGAAGGCAGGTCTACTAGAAGACTCCTCCCTCGGCCAGGCTTATTAACCGAATAGATGAGCAGCTTTGTAGAACCTGAGATTGTCCTGAGCATAACACTCTTCTCTCTTCCTCCTTCCCTCCCACTGACCTGCTTGGCTCCTAACCCTGTATGTGCTGCGCTTGCTGCTATGCATCTGTTTTTCTCACTCTGCGTGTGACTGGTGGACCTGCCTATAGCATCAGGTAGGAAAATTTGCAATTCCTCCCAGGTCCTTCCAAAGGGGCACCAGTTATGAGACGGTTCTGAAACGGGGACTGACCAGTGGCCTTGCACTGCGTGAATGATTGTAGAGTCTTTTTGGGATGAAAAACCAGTTGATTGGGCGGAATGGGCAGTGACCCTTTCTCTGGCATAACTACATCTTCAGCCTCCTTGTAGTATTCAAATTGTGTTTCCTTGTCGTACTCCTGGCTTGCAAGTGCCTGTTTCCACAGCACATACGAGGGCAGAGTGCACTTTCAATTGTAACATTTCCAAACCCAATGGGGGTGTAACTTTGAAATCTTGACCCTTAGAACAGATGCACCTAAGAACTTACCTCCTTTCCTAGTTGACGTGACTGATGTTCTCCACACTGATCTGCCCACTGGCCCCTTGGGTGTTCATAGAATAAATGGGTAGTGGTTGCAGGTATGTCTATTTGTAGCAAGTTTATTGTCATGCAGGGCAATCTTCTGTTGTTGGTAGAGTTTGCCTGTGACATATTGGGCTCCTAAAAGCATGTATGTTCTTTGTCCTTCAGACTAAGGAAGAGCAATCTCAGATTACTAGCCAGGTAACTGGTCAAATTGGCTGGAGGCGTGAAGGGATCAAATATCGTCGCAATGAACTCTTCTTGGATGTGCTGGAGAGTGTGAACTTGCTGATGTCACCACAAGGTAAGTGCTGCAAAGGGGCTCCTGTTCTAGTAAAATAAAGGAAGGAGGTTGAAGGTGATGACACTTTCTTCTCTCCTGCTTTAGCAGTTGTTCTTTCTGCATTTCTCTCCAGGTCAGGTATTGAGCGCCCATGTCTCTGGCAGGGTGGTGATGAAGAGCTACCTGAGCGGAATGCCAGAATGCAAGTTTGGCATGAATGACAAGATTGTAATTGAGAAACAAGGCAAAGGGACTGCGGATGAAACAGGGAAGAGGTAGGGGTGGGTGCTGACTGTGGGCCCCAGTTGGCACAGCTGAACTTTGTGTGTCTTTCTGCCCTGTCTTGCTCCCTTCTCATTTGGGAAGCCACTCTAGCTTTCTTGAGGGTGATTGTTCTTGTTTTACACCCTGCTGAGACCAGAACCACTTTTGTTTATAACCCATTTCCAGTAAGCTAGTCAATTGTTCTCTAGTCTTGCTGCTACTTCCAAATTGATGATGTTTTGAATGGGAGTGAGAACAGCAGAAGGTATAAATAGCGAATCTTGATTTAACGAGGTACCAAGCAAAGCTGATTTTTCATTCCACTCAACATTCCCCTATTGTTGGCTTGGCCAATTAGCAAACTATCCTAATCTAGTGTGTATTATATGTTATGAGCCTGTAAATTAAGAGCCATGAAATTGCGTCCCTTCCCACTGGGCTAGCTAGTCTGTGGAATGAATGGGAGTGGTGGGGTGGAATAATGCCGCAACCAGCATTGGTCTACTTCTCCCTCCATGTGTCAGCTTCAACTAAAGCATAGCTGTCTGTGGTCTTGTCAGTTTTCAAATGGACCACCTGGGGTGGTGCAGGCTGACTGGCTCTGAGGCCCTCCTTACTCCCTGATAACCACTTTTGTTAATGAATTCTTTTTTTTTTCCTTTTTGTGTTCTGCTGACTCCAGTGAAACAGGAAGGTAGATAACCTGCTTACTGCTGTGTGCACGCACTCCTCACCCCTTCCCCATCTTTTTGCTTTGTGTGACTTGTGCATGTGCCACCATCTTTAGACACTTCCACACAGGTCATGCCTGTGATTGAAGGCTGAGCTGCCACTTGCCTGTTCTAGGGAACAAAGCCCACTACAAAGTGTTGCTGTTCCATCAGGCTGGTCTGGGGACAGTCCTGCGCAAGCTGGGCGAGTTTCATAAGGCTTTATAGTAGGGGTTACTACTCCTGGCGAAGGCTGTGGTTGGCTTCTTGCATTTAGCAGAGTAGCCAGATGACGCAGGAACTCCTTCCTCCTCCCAGGTACGAAAGCAGGTGGGGAAACCCATGAGAGAAGTTTGAATAGGAAAATGAATCTAAATATGGTTTTATTGTGATAACAGTGGGCAGAGAAGTAAATTCATTGGGCTGTGGGAAAATTACTTTTCTTCAACACTGCATCATATGTGTGTGAGAGAGAGCCTGAATTTCAAAGAGATATTCCCAGTAGAATGCAAGAGACAAGTTGCTAAGTGAAGCCTTTACCAAACCCTTTCGGCAAAAGATACTGGCCAGGCTGTTCAGCCAGCTCCCTCTTGAAACAAAGCCTGAACCATATAAATATGAAGCAAGCTGTTTCCTATGCCCATTCCATGTCTTGGGCACCCCCTTCTGTACCCTGTGGCCCAGAAGCAACCCTTCTGTACTCTGGCACACCCTCCTTGAATGACGTCTGTGTCTCGAGTGTCATTCGCTTGCTCCCATTCAACACTTGCACTAGCCAAGAGTTGCAATGAGATCTTGGTGGTGTTGGATTGTTCCTGGAGTTTTTCTTCTACAAGTGGCTGCGGGGAGCCTCCCCTGCCTCTTTCAGCAAAAGGTGCAAAAAAGTGAGACCTCACTGGATGCTGTAAGTCAACACTAAACTCCAGTGACTTTGCTGATCTTTTAAGCCTGTGAGAGAGGAAATTTTCTGGCCCCCAAGTCCTTTCTGGTACATGGAAATGCAAAGGTTGGAGGGCAAAGAGCTCCTTCCGCCTTGTGCTGCCTAATGGTCTGAACAAAATCCCTCTTGTAGGGTTATGTTGCTTCTTCCACCCAAAGGGCTTGGGCAGGGCAGACTGGACTCCAGCCTGCCAGATGAAGTGTTATGGGCAGAGCAGGAGTGAGCCTTGTATAGGGATCACTGGTGGGCTGCTGGGGAAAAGCCTATTACTTGAGTCTTGATGGATAGCCAAACAGCCCTACTGCCTGTGAGGGAATCCGTTGGCTCCAGTTGCTCTCCTCTCTGCCTCGTTTACTTCATAATTCCTCCTGTGATGGCAAAGTGCTCCGTAGAGTAGTCTCATTGCAGCTGATAGCCTGAGTACTGCTGCAGCCTCAGATGCATGCCAGCAAGTGCTTCTGATTGTGACTCTCCTTGTGTTCTTGTGCCGTAGTGGGAAGCAGTCGATTGCTATTGATGACTGCACCTTCCACCAGTGCGTGAGGCTCAGCAAGTTTGACTCGGAGCGGAGCATCAGCTTCATACCCCCCGACGGCGAGTTTGAACTCATGAGGTATGGCTGGTGGGAATAGGCTGCTGCACAGGTTTGCCTCTGCCTTGGCTGCCATAGGGGAATCATTGGGGGGCTCCCTGCAAGTCACAGCTAAGTATTCTTCACTTGGCACTTGCATTTTTAGTACAGAACTGGCACAAGGGGTGGAGCTTATAACTATTGCATTGGTCGTGGGGTGGTGATGATTGACACTCTTCCGCTTGAGACATTGGAGGCCAAATGGTGCCTAAAGATATATAATGAAGGCGCCAGGTAAACCTCCCTAGGGAGAGCATTCCACAAACGGGGAGCCACTGCAGAAAAGGCTCGTTCTTGTGTTGCCGCCCTCTGGACCTGTTGTGGAGGAGGCACATGAAGAAGGGGCTCAGATGACAATTGCAGGGTCTGGGTTGGTTCATATGTGGAGAGGTAGTCTTTGAGGTATTGCGGTCCTGAGCGGGCTAAGGCTTTATAGATCAAAACCAGCACTTTGAATTGGGCCCAGAAACTAATTGGCAGCCGGTGCAGTTGGGCTTTGAAGGAAAACTCTGTTTCCCTCTCCCCAATAAATGTACATAAGCTCCACTGTTCTCAGCACCTTTTTGCCTGCTGGAAATAGATGTGGCTGCCTTTTCAGGTTTTTAAATTGCATTTTCATTTAATTGTTCTGCAAAGTAGACTGAGAGCAGTTTTTAACCTAACTGTACTTAACACCTGCTCTGTCCATTATGTCCTCTTTCCATTCAAAAGCTAACAAGTGGTTTAGCATCAGGCTGTCCTTTCAGATCAAGTGTCCTCTTAAGGCGAGGATTTGCAAACTGTGGCATGGCCAGCCTCTGTTTCTGTAAGCGAAAGCATATCGGTTTCTCTTCTTGTCACCATCCAGTGGTCAGACACTGGGATGCCTTCCCCTCCATCCACTAAAGGATATTAAATCTTGACTCTCAGGTATCGAACCACTAAGGACATTATCCTGCCCTTCCGTGTGATCCCCCTGGTGCGGGAGGTGGGCCGCACCAAGCTGGAGGTGAAGGTTGTGATCAAATCCAACTTTAAGCCTTCCCTCTTGGCTCAGAAGATAGAGGTAAGTGCAACAAGGGCATCAGGTTTGCACAAGATGCAGCAGTATGTTGTAGTGGTGGTGGGAGGGCGCTTCTGTGGAACTTCACTTCCAACTTGTTAGCCTATGAAAGATGGGGGCAGGGGCTGTTGTCCCTGCTTTTCCCTCTTGGTGCCTGAGTATAGATGCTGCCAGGCCTTTGCAAAGCCTTTGCTTTTTCTGAAGATCAGAGTGCCATAACTGTCTTTGGATATGATGCAGGTTTTGGCTGGATATGTTTGCACTGCAACAGAACCACACTGCTAGTAGCTGAGCATGGCTAGAGTCTTTTTGGCATACATTTCACTATCGATGGCAAAGCCAGCTGCTCCTTATGTGCCCTGGACTGTTTGTTGACAAACGGGAAAAGTTCTGTTGAAATGACCACAGAAATGACATTTCTGTTGAAATGGAATTCAAACTACTTCTGTCTTCCAGGTGCGAATCCCAACACCTCTTAATACAAGTGGCGTTCAAGTCATCTGCATGAAAGGGAAGGCAAAATACAAGGCCAGTGAGAATGCCATTGTCTGGAAGTAAGTCAGTCCTGTCACACTTCTTGCTCTAGGCAACTGTAGCCTAATAAGGGCTATTGGTACTGGCAGTTCTCATACTCCCCTCCAGGCTTACCTGACTTAGAGAGCAGCTTCCTCTTTATTCCCTTTTCTCGTTTCTTAGAATTAAGCGTATGGCTGGAATGAAGGAGTCTCAGATCAGCGCAGAGATAGAACTTCTTCCCACCAATGACAAGAAGAAATGGGCTCGGCCACCGATCTCCATGAACTTTGAGGTACGAGGGCAGAGTCTTTTCCTGGATGGCTGCTGAAGCTCCAGGAAGGGGCAGCATTACTGCAAAAACAAAGGTGCAGTGAGCACAGGCATTAATTTCTTGTATGCCCCTGTTTAACAGAAGTCATTTGTCAGTGAAGAATCTTTCACCATAGCTTTTGTGTGTGTGCCCCCAAAGGTTCTGCTTATCACTATAGGACTTTTCATTCTGATTCCCATTATGATGCAAGTTTAAGAAATCCCTTGCAAACCGAACTGCCATGCTTTTCTGTCTTCCTAAGAGTTTCTTCCTAAGAGTTGAAAAGCTGGAATGAGAGAGTCATTAGCTTTCAAAAGCCACGGTAATTGGCAAGGTAGTTTGCTTAACTGGCATTCCACAAGGACACTACAGGGTAACTCTGGAACATGGGACAGAAGTGGGAGGTTGAGGAAGATCTCAAGTTGTACTGAAAGCAAAATTTGCACATTCCTATCACAGTTCAAGGTGGTGGTTCAGCTAATCATTAGCTTCTTAATATATGTCCCTGCTGGGGAATGAACAGGATCCTGCAAGCCACCTGTGTATTTAAATCTGTCTCCCAGTTGTGTGCTTCTGGGTAACAGCTGCAGATTTCTTACTGGAATTATTAAAGAGTAGTCAGCCGTTTCGCTTTTGACTTAAGGAGATCTTCAGAACTGCTGAGGTGGTAGAGAACTAAAAAAGACTCCTGCTGTGAACAGTTTCTTTAGTGCTGTATGTTGGGGTGGGCAGCTTTTACCCACAGCATCCAGGCTGTAGACTTATTTCTGTTCTCCATCCTTACTCTCCTTTTGCACAGGTCCCATTTGCACCATCCGGGCTGAAGGTGCGCTACCTGAAAGTCTTTGAGCCAAAGCTGAACTACAGTGACCACGATGTGATCAAATGGGTGAGGTACATTGGCAGGAGTGGAATCTACGAGACAAGATGCTAGCCCTCAGCAGCCAGCTGGCTCCCTCTTCCCCAGCCTCCCTTGGTCTCAAAGTACAATTGAAGAGCATCTCTCTGGCCCCTCCTCCGTACAGAGGCTGGACGCTAGACTCCTGCAGCTTCTCTGGAAAAAGAACACTGGTGCCTGCTCTGGCTTCAGTCACTGTTGGAGTTTGCAGCTGGCGTTGGGCGGCTAGAGAGCCCCCCCGCCACAGCTCACCTCTTGCTTCTGTCCCAGGGTATAAAAGGGCCAGTCTAACCACCACCCCCTTGTGGTCATTCTAGGGAACATCCACCACCATGTGATAAGACCCTCCTCTTCTGTTGGTGTCACTACTTGCATCATATCCTAGTATTTTTGGAAGTTCTTGTGCATATGTACTTGTAGAATAGGCCTGAAAACCATAGGCTGGGCAAACCTTGAGTTGATTCTGGCTCCTGTGCTTGCTATTGCTGTTGTGATTGTTGCTGTGCTGCCAGAGTGGGGCTCACACTTCCTCTCCCTCTTTGTTGTGTAGAGTCCTTGATATGGAGCCCTGCTCTGGGAAGGTTTGTGACCAAAAAGGCAGAGGGTTGGCATCTGCTCCTTGTTGGGCTGGGGTGGGTGGGCATAGCACAACATTTCAAAGCCTTGGGGCCCTGCACCTTCCCCTTCCCCACCCCCAATCAGAACTACACCCTCCTCCAAAAAGTAAACCCAGCAGGCACATGAGGACAGGTCAGCTTGTCTTTAAAAATCTACAGGTTTTGTCCTCTTAATTTGGAATTGGCCAGTTATGTAATTCCTTGCCTCCATTCTCTTCTCTCTCCCTTGCCCCCACCCTTTTTTCTTTTTGCCCAATCAGTTTATGCTTTCATTTCCCAAAATGCTTTTGGGTCAATAGAAATGCTGCTGCAACCCACAGTCCTCTGCTTCTGATAGTGTGGTCTACCATTTTGTACACTTGTGATTTGTCCAGTTCTAAACCCAATAAAAGTATGTAGAACCAGCTTGTTTGTAAGTGGTGCTCTTATTAGGGGAGCCGCCCTGAGCCCAGCTTCGGCTGGGGAGGGCGGGATATAAATAAATAAAATTTATTGTTGTTGTTGTTGTTGTTATTATTATTATTATTATTATTATTATTATTATTATTATTGGTTGGACCCATCACCAGACTGTGGCTACCCTGTGCTCTAAAAACTGGGAAGGGACCAAAGCTGCATCCCTGTGCATTTGCCAGTTGTTGGCCTACTGCAGAGCTTTCCAAACTTCTCATGTTGGTGACACACTTTTTAGACATGTTTCATTTCACGACACAGTAATTCAGTTTTACTAGCAAGCAAGAGGTTAAACTAATCCCTTTCCAGCCCCTGGAGCGTGGAGAGCGTTAGCATGACACACCTACACACTGCAGCTGACACACCAATGTGTCGTGACACACAGTTTGGAAAGCTCTGTCCTATAGTGTCAGCAATCAAGCTGTATTTTTCAGCCTTGCAGTCATTGCCTACAATTGAGGAGGGAGAGCAAAGCCTTGACAGCATTGGCACTCGGGACCACCACCTCCTTGCTGCCACAGAACTGCCACAAAAGCACATTTCTGTTACTGATACACAACTCACATCTACAAAGGTCATTGTGTTAAAGTACTGAGGTTTCTCTGCTAAACAATCCCCACATGACTGCTGTGGAGTTCTTGCCTGGTGCAGATTTCTGGGAAGTGTTCTGCCATGCACTCTCAGTTCTGTTAGGGAACCAGCTGTGGCGTTTGCCCCTAGGAAGTGTCAAGGAAAGGGTTAAAATGGGTGTGATGTGATTGGCCAGTGAGAATGCAAGGGGGGACTAAAAGAATAGAATAGAATAGACTTTATTTGCATAGCCAACAGGCCATTGTGGGGGACTAAAAGATAGAATGGAAGGTTTTGAAAAGTCAGTTGAGGTCTGGGGGTTGACGGTTGGGAGTTGAGATTTGTCAGTTGGGAGTTGAGGCTTGGGTGTTGGAGAAGGAAGAGGGTGGAATACGCAGTGGGTTGGTTGAGTTGTATTGTGAGAGAGTGAGAGGAATTGTTAGGGAGTTAGATAGATAGTTGGGAATAATTCAGTTTGAAGTTGTAGGAACTAAGATTTAAGAAACTGACAAGAGAAAAATAAACTGAAACCATACGCTTATTCCTGCACTTAAAAATAAACTTGATTATTTGTTTATGTTAACAACTGTCTGGACTCCGTGTGTCCCCGTGAGAAGCGGGGTGGTGGCAGCGAAGAAAGCAACCGCAGTGGTGGCACAAGGTCAATAGACCGTGAAACGTCCGGGAGCCCTGTGTGATCGCCACACCAGCCAGAGCTGTTGGGCTTTATTGTAGCTCATAAGAACAGCATGAACGTCACACTGCAGCCTATCCCTCCCTTCAGGGCTGTGTCATAACAAGTGATTGGTCGAGGTGGAGAAGAGGTCTTTTGAGTAAAGTGTTTCAGTTATTATCACACTGACGGGAGTCATATCCAGCGCATGTTGAGGTTTTTCGGAGAGGATCAGCCTTGGAAGCATTAACTTATGCTCAAATGTTAGTTTTTGCTTCACTATGGAAATTGGTCAATAACTGTTGAGACAGTAGAAACTGCCTATAAAAATGATAAAAACCAGGCAGCCAGCAGGGAGATGGCCAGAGTGAATTCTACTGTGCCACATTGCAGTCCTGGACCCTACAAAAAACGAAACCTTGAAGAGGATTTTTAGTCAAAGCTCACTTTGCACTTGGAAAAGGGTTGTTCTCTTCATACAACTTTGCTTCTCCAACCTTTTGGGCTCTGATGCAGCTGCTTTAGTGCTTTATCAGCTCAACCTTCCTATTAGTATTTTTGGCTTTAGTGGCAGTTCACTGAGCCAGTCCACCTCCCCTGCTTTTCCAGGCAAGCCAGAAAGTGGATGCTATCACTCTGAACATTAGGCTGTGGTGTGGAGGTGTTCCTTATGTTGCTGTCGTGAATGGATTCTGGATTCTGCAGCGTCATAGAAGGCTCCAATTGAAAATGCTGTCTTGCTGCTGTGAAGGAACTTCACCACCAGAGGGATTTATTCTCTGTGAAGCCTGCCAGCACTCTTTGAGCAGTGGGTGGGTGCACATGCTTCTCTTAGTCTCTCATGGCAAATCTAGCCTGAAAGGTATATGACATAGGTGATTGGCAGATGACAAAGGGAATAAATATCAAGGGTATAGGGCCAGCTAGAGTGGACAGAAACATTGTGATTCATCTCACTGAATGCATCAGCCTGTTTATGGGGGGGGGGGAGCATAATAAGCCACTTGATTTTGCAGCCAGGCTTACCCTGGCTTACCCTGTCAAATTGCCTAGCAGGCTACAATCTATAGCTGCCTTTGGCTAGTTGTCAGAGGTGCCGGCTGAACGGCCAGACAGCTTGCAGATTGCAGTGGTCATGCTGGAAGGGGAAAGCTCAGTAGACTAGAGCCTGCTTATCTTTCGTTGCACAGCTGCCTCAGAGAGTTGGCCAGTTTTGCCTTTATCCACCTAGTAATAGCTGCCTCTACTTCCCTCTCAACTCCTAGCCCACCCAGATAGGAAGGAATACAGGGGAGCCGTAGGAAATACTAAAATCCTGAGACAATGCACCCTGCATTTCCCAGCCAAATCCCTCTCGCTATGCACAGAACCAGCCTACCGCACCCTGTCTTTCCCAGAGATCAGAGCACTTACTGTTTGTTTACACCTGCAATCTTACGCTCCTATATGAACCCAAGTGGCTTAGAATCATAGAATCATAGAGTTGGAAGAGACCACAAGGGCCATCGAGTCCAACCCCCTGCCAAGCAGGAAACACCATCAGAGCACTCCTGACATATGGTTGTCAAGCCTCTGCTTAAAGACCTCCAAAGAAGGAGACTCCACCACACTCCTTGGCAGCAAATTTCACTCGAACAGCTCTTACTGTCAGGAAGTTCTTCCTAATGTTTAGGTGGAATCTTCTTTCTTGTAGTTTGGATCCATTGCTCCGTGTCTGCTTCTCTGGAGCAGCAGAAAACAACCTTTCTCCCTCCTCTATGTGACATCCTTTTATATATTTGAACATGGCTATCATATCACCCCTTAACCTCCTCTTCTCCAGGCTAAACATGCCCAGCTCCCTTAGCCATTCCTCATAAGGCATCGTTTCCAGGCCTTTGACCATTTTGGTTGCCCTCCTCTGGACACGTTCCAGTTTGTCAGTGTCCTTGAACTGTGGTGCCCAGAACTGGACACAGTACTCCAGGTGAGGTCTGACCAGAGCAGAATACAGTGGCACTATTACTTCCCTTGATCTAGATGCTATACTCCTATTGATGCAGCCCAGAATTGCATTGGTTTTTTTAGCTGTCGCATCACACTGTTGGCTCATGTCAAGTTTGTGGTCAACCAAGACTCCTAGATCCTTTTCACATGTACTGCTCTCAAGCCAGGTGTCACCCATCTTGTATTTGTGCCTCTCATTTTTTTTGCCCAAGTGCAATACTTTACATTTCTCCCTGTTAAAATTCATCTTGTTTGTTTTGGCCCAGTTCTCTAATCTGTCAAGGTCGTTTTGAAGTGTGATCCTGTCCTCTGGGGTGTTAGCCACCCCTCCCAGTTTGGTGTCATCTGCAAATTTGATCAGGATGCCCTTGAGTCCATCATCCAAGTGGTTGATAAAGATGTTGAATAAGACCGGGCCCAAGACAGAACCCTGTGGCACCCCACTAGTCACTCTTCTCCAGGATGAAGAGGAACCATTGATGAGCACCCTTTGGGTTCGGTCAGTCAGCCAGTTACAAATCCACTGAGTGGTAGCATAGTCAAGACCGCATTTTACCAGCTTCTTTACAAGAATATCATGGGGCACCTTGTCAAATGCCTTGCTGAAATCAAGGTAGGCTACATCCACTGCGTTCCCTTCATCTACCAGGCTTGTAATTCTGTCAAAAAACGAGATCAGGTTAGTCTGACATGACTTATTTTTCAGAAATCCATGCTGACTATTGGTGATCACAGCATTCCTTTCTAGGTACTCACAGACTGTTTGCTTAATGATCTGCTCCAGAATCTTCCCTGGTTTCCCTTAAAGGGAGTGAAAGGCGGGATATCAAATCCAAACTCTTCTTCTTCTTCTTCTTCTTCTTCTTCTTCTTCTTCCACTTTCTGGACAATGAAGTTGTCTGCAAGGCCAGTGAGGAATCTGTTTGACCTTATGCTCTTGGCTGAGTTTGACATCCAACAAATATCCGGGTAATTGAAGTCCCCCATTACTACTATCTCCCTTCCTTTTGCATGCTTGGCCATCTGTTCCAGGAAGGCATCATCTATGTCCTCCGTTTGGCTTGGGGATCTATAGTAAACTCCCACAATGAGGTCACTGTTATTCTTCTCTCCCATAATTTTGACCCAAATGCTCTCACTTTGGCTTTGAGGTTCTAAATCTTGGATCTCTTCACAGGTATACACATCCCTGACATATAACGCCACTCCTCCTCCTTTCTTGTCTGGTCTGTTTCTCTGAAATAGATTGTATCCCTCCATTATTACATTCTAATCGTGGGACTTATCCCACCAGGTTTCAGTGATGCCTATTATGTCATATTTAGTTTGCTATTATGTCATATTTAGTTGGCTTATACATATGGGAGATCACTAGATTCCCAGATTTTGGCAAACACACACTGCAGACCCCAGTAGCCAAAGTACAAGAGGTTTTATGAATAATAGAAGGAAGGGAAGAAGGCAAAGGGATAAGGCAGGTGTTTTTTTTTTTTTTAAGGAGTGTTGTGGCTGAAAGCTACCTATTGTGACCTAATAACAACTCAGACTATTCACAAGCATTATAATGTAGATGGGCATGTTCTGATGGTTGAGGGCAGGTGATGAACCCCAGTAGTAGGGAGGGAATCAGCAGACCCTGATGCGAGGAGTAGGGAATAAGGCAACAACTCAGATTTAAAGGGCTTTTTTTCGCACACTGGTTTGAGTGGTCAAAAGGAGACAGGTGTCATTCACAGCCTGTGTCACAGTTGATATCTTCAGTGGGGAAGTGGGAAGGTGCTAGACACCTTGGGGCAGATGGAGCTGGTTAGTTTTCCAAATTTCCTGCCAGACAGCAATGGAAGGACAAGAGATCAGGCTCACAGTGGTTATTATAGAGCCTTATGCCGGGAGACCCAAATTCAACTCCCCACACTTCCATGAAACTCACAGGCTGAAATAGGCTAAGTTAGACTAAGAGTAACTAGCCCAATCTAGTGACCGTAAGTATAAAAGGGTAGGGGAGTATATTGATGTACTCTGGCTTGAGTTCCTTCCAGGAAAGGCAGGATATATAAATTAAATAAAAATGGAATCCAATGACTTCCTCACCAACAAACTCTGGCAATCTCACTTCCAGGCTCAAGTGACTTTATTTACATTTCCATGCTGATTAACTGTTAGCATTAGAAAGAAGTTGAACAAGTACAACTAACCACTTCAGACTCTGTCCCCTGCTTACAGTGAACCCTTAGTAATTTTCTTAAGTGCCAAACTAGGAATGGGCTAATTTCATCCATCAAAACCCTGTTTTTAATATTAAGCACCAGAAAGTTAATGTAGGGTTCCCATTATTTCAAGAAGTGAAAATCCAGACGCAAAAGTTGTTGAGCTTTTGGGAAGGTCCTTTTTGGGAAGATCCTGCCATGACTCAGCATCAGTATCACTAGCAAGATCTCGTGCTACTCGTGAGTGAGAGAACAACTTTTAGGCACTTTTGCAAGCTTGGAACTTTAAATTTGGCAGGGCTGGTGCACCAGATGGAGATGGGACTCCTTCCTTCCTTAAAAAAACAGAACATGTCAATTTATCACAGCTCCTCCATGGCTCCTATATTTTAGGTCTGGTCCTAACTACACCATGATGAGTTCTCAGTTACATAGGAGCCTGGAAGAAGAGGAGTTGGGGTTAAAACAGTGCAGGAAACGAGAGGAGCTTGAAAAAATAGCAAATAATGCCCTCCCCATCTCAGTGCAGATTGGAACCAGAGTTTTGCATGCAGGCCAAAGCAGCACAAGTCTTCGCTTGTCTGTAGTGTTGATTCTGGCCTGGGCAGCTATTCTGGGACAGTAAGAGGCAGTGTGCAAATTCGGAGTAGGAAACGGCAGGCCTTTGCTGAGCAAGAGGGGCTGCACCAAGAATATGCTGCACTCTCCAAAAGCTGCTGGCTGGGTACTCTGCTTGCAACTGCAGCCCACACAGAGGCCCTGAGGATGTCTGCATGTGGCAAGTGCTTGCACAGGCCAAAAATGTGAACATGGGACGCTGCCCTGTAGTGCACCAGGGAATTCATCCATCTGTCAGTGTCGTCTACACTGACTGGCAGTGCGGCTTTCTGAGTTTTCAGTTGGGAATCTTTCCAGTCCTGCCTAGAGGTGCCTTGCAATGCAATTGAGATCTTCTGCAAGCTTAACACTAAGCTCTACAATCCTTTCCTTCCACGCCACTGAGGTTTGCTGGAGGACAGCGCCCCCTTCTGTCCTGATCGCAGCAGTGTCGATACTTGCTAACTGCTTACAGTTGCTTCTCCCTCCCCTTCTAATGTTTTCTTTGGCATGCTTGAATCTCTACTGCTGGGTCTTCCAACAGTAACTCCATTTGGTTTAGCCCCAGACCTACGTCTGGAAAGGGAGAGTCTTGTGACAGTGGGAGCACTGCCAGTGGTGAAGACCTGGCAACATGGATGTGTGGATAGGCCTTGCCAGTCTCGCCCTTTCCCATCAGACAGAAACAGCAGCAGGTAAGATTAAGGAGGGCATCACCAGGGCTGCAGGACAAGATGCTTCTCATGCCTGGGAGGGTGGGGTAAGATGTACTCTTTGCATGAAGGATGGTGACCAAAACACTTAATTCAGAAGCAAAACAGAATTAAGGCTGTAAGCTGAGTTACATCTACTTCAGTTTTGGATATTGAATGTTCTGCTTTTTTGCAAACACTTTTTTCGGCGGTGCTCATGTTCCAGCCCTCTTGCACCTTAACCCTTCCAAAGCCTCAGTAGTAGTAGTAATAATAATTTATTATTTATACTCTGCCCACATGGCTGGGCTTCCCCAGCTACTCTGGGCAGCTTCCAACAAAATAGTCAAAATATAATAAACCCTTTCCCCCTTTCTGACCTTGCTGTACAGCTTTCTCCTCTTCATCCCTCTTCCTGTGTTTCAGCACCAAAAATATTGCAGCAACAGATGAGAAAGGCTGGCAGCTTTAAGGCTGTAGGGAGGCAATAAAGAGTTCTATGCTTGGTCCGCCAGAAGGTTTGTCAAGTTCTGCAACCTGCCACATGATGAATCTCACAAGTTCAGCTAACACAGCCAACAGCTTTCTGTTGTTTTGTTCCTGACAACTGGTATTCAAAAGCACCTTGTCTGCTGCAGAGGTTCCAAATGGCTTTTGCAGGTAGGCTCATCCTCTCTGAATTTGCCTGAATCTATCAAGGAAAGAACAAATACATCAGTGGCTGTCACCACACCAGCTGTGGCAAACTGCGGGGTGGCCCCAGCCTGGTGGTTGAGCATCTGCTTGGCATGCAGAAGGCCCCAGGGTCAACCCCCAACATCTCAAGGCAGGGCTGGCAAAGATTCCCTGTCTGCAACCACAGAGAGCCATCACCAGTCCGAGCAAACACTCCTGGGCTGGGTGGCAACTTCCTGTGTAATTTCATACATTCGTTGCGCCTTGTGGTTGCGGTGCCGAGGAACTGTGATGTCAGTGGTTCTCTCGATCGTAGGGAAGAGATGGGAGTCTGCATCTGGAAGTTCCAGCAGGCGCCTGCTTTTGTTCCTGTATATTTTGGACAGATGGATCCAATCTGGCGAGGCTGGGGGCTGGCCGTCTTGCGGCAGCAGCGGGGCTCCTTTTTGCAAAGCTGCACATCTTCATGGGGTAGGCAGCAGCGATGGGCGAATCCTAGAGGCCCAGGACGTTGGCAGGACTGGCCTCCATGCAGAGTCCTGGACTTCCTTCAGCTCCGAGGCCCCCTGTGTGCCCCAAAATGTCAAAGTGGGGCTGGGCAGCAGCAGTAGCCGCTGGAGCAGCAGTTGTATTCGTTCTGCTTCCTGCAGCTCCTTGGATTCTGCAAGATGTGGAGGCAGAGGTGAGTTGGGGGGGCTGTGCCTGGCAAGGGAAGCTGATGGAATGTGGTTGGCAGGAATTGAGGGGGGGAGGAATTTAGAGGGGGGTCTCTTCACTGTTAGATGGGAGCAGCTTTCAACAGAGAGGAAACATTTGTCCCTGGAAAGGGGATGCAAATTAAACAATACCAGTTCCGTTCAAGTTCATGGTGGAGGGAGGAGAGGTTGCAAAAGGGATTGGTCAAAGGTAAGACCTTTGCAGGGCAATCCTGGGCATGCCTGCGACTCAGAAGGAAGTCTCACTGAGTTCCGTGAGGCTTACTCCCAGGTGAGTGTGCACAGGGCTGCAGCTTCAAATTCCTTCTTCCACGCACACCTCCCTCCCCCTCTCCCTGGCAGCTTCTCACAAACCCCTTTTCCTTGACAGCCTCAATTTGCTGGAGGCTCCCAAAAGGTGGGTGAGGAATTTCTCCACATGGCAGCCAGCCAGGAAGACTAGCATTTGCATAGCTTGAGGTTAAGGGGAGTGGCATGTGTGTGTGAGAGTGTGTTTGTGTGTGTGTGGGGGGGAGAACATGGGATCCTCCAAGTTTAAGACTAGAATGGGGCTTTCAGCTGGAATGGCTCAAAAGATTTGCGGAATGGCCTCCCCTGCCCTTGCTTTTTTACAGGGGGACGAAGCAGCCCAATCTGTTGTGGCTTCTGCTACTTGGCAACCCAACAAAGGCTTGACCAGAAGGAGGCGCTATGCAATCAACCCTCTAGGCTACAAATGGGACCACGTGAATCTGACCTACAAGTGAGCATGTTTATTTGGGGTGGGGAACCAATAGCCTGGTTATTGCAGGCTTAGTAAATACAGTGTCACAGGGCAACTTATTGTTTTAAGAATTTTTTTTGGAGCTGTTGTGTTGCTCTGTACTACTAGATTTGATGCTTTCCATCTCTGCTTGACAACTGGACTACCTCCCGGTGGGTGTGCATGTTACCTCATGGGAGGTCCTCCAGACAATCTGTTTTTTGAGCATTCATCCTGATTTGCTTGTGCAAAGCATCCATGGGGGTTTAATGTTGTCCGCTGTTCACTAAGCATTTGTTCTGATTGGTTTTCAGGGAAGTTAAATGACAATGAACATTTGTTGTGATTTGTTTTTGCAGCAGTTATGCATCTTATCATCAAACTATTTCACCTCTTTTATTCCATTTCTCCATCACTTTCCTAACTGCAAAAATTCAATTTTTTAAAAGTGGATTTTTTTTGTGCCAGAGTGCGAGGGGAAAAAAAGTGAGCCAGGAAGGGCTGGGTGATGGGCTCCATGGTTTGGCGAATGTCTCCCTCTGTGAGGGAGTCTTCCCAGACCTGCTTAAAGAAGCTGCACCTGGCCAATATGGCCAACTATTGCCCTGTCTTAAATCTTCCATTCTTGGGCAAGGTGATTGAGTGGATGGTTGCTGAACAACTTCAGACACACTTGGAGGATGCGGACCACTTGGATCTCTTCCAGTTGGGATTCAGGCCTCATCATATGACTGAAACTGCCTTGGTTGCGCTGTTTGATGATCTCTGGTGGGCCAGAGACCAAGGTGAAAGCTGTTTCCTAGTTCTGTTGGATCTCTCAGCGGCCTTTGATACCATTGACCATGACATCCTTCTGGACCGTCCAGAGGAGTTGGGAGCTGGGGGCACTGTCATACAGTGGTTCTGTTCCTTCCTCCTGGGCCATGTCCAGAAAGCGGTGTTGGGGGATGAGTGTTCAGACCCTTGGGCGCTCACTTGTGGGGTGCCTCAGAGCTCCATCCTCTCCTCCATGCTTTTTAACATCTATGAAACTGCTGGGAGAGATCATCAGGGGGTTTGGGCGGGGTGTTCATCAGTATGCGGATGATACCCAGCTCTACCTCTCTTTTAAATCAGGACCAGTGAAGGCGGTGAAGGTCCTGTGTGAGTGTCTGGAGGCGATTGGAGGATGGATGGCGGCTAACAGATTCAGGTTGAATCCCGACAAGACAGAAGTACTGTTTTTGGGGGACAGGAGATGGGCAGGTGTGGAGGATTCCCTGGTCCTGAATGGGGTAACTGTGCCCCTGAAGGACCAGGTGCGCAGCCTGGGAGTCATTTTAGACTCACAGCTGTCCATGGAGGAGCAGGTCAATTCTGTGTCCAGGGCAGCTGTTTACCAGCTCCATCTGGTACGCAGGATGAGACCCTCCCTGCCCGTGGACTGTCTTGCCAGAGTGGTGCATGCTCTGGTTATCTCTCGCTTGGACTACTGCAATGCGCTCTACATGGGGCTAGCTTTGAAGGTGACCCGGAAACTACAACTAATCCAGAATGCGGTAGCTAGACTGGTGACTGGGAGTGGCTGCTGGGACCATATAACACCGACCCTAAAGGATTTCAATGGCTTACCCAGTGCGTTTCTGAGCACAATTCAAAGTGTTGGTGCTGACATTTAAAGCCCTAAATGGCCTCGGCCCAGTATACCTGAAGGAGTATCTCCACTCCAATTGTTCAACCCAGACACTGAGGTCCACCTCCAAGGGCCTTCTGGTGGTTCCCTCACTGCGAAAAATGAGGTTACAGGGAACCAGGCAGAGGCCTTCTTGGTAGTGGCACCCTCCCTGTGGATTTTGCCACTGGTATGTATGGCTAGACTCTTTTTTGCTTGTGGGGTGGTGGTAACGTGACAGTATTCATATTTCAATGAAAGTTCTGAGGTTGCCATCACGAAAGAGAGAGAAAGAGAGGTGAGTAGCATCACCAAAAAAATACTGGCTAGATTGACCATTTGAGGATTGTATCCTCCCTACAGCACCCCCTGTGGAAGAACCTGCCAGCACAATAGTTTGAAATCACCCCAGTCTTCCGCTGCTCATAATGTTCCTGGTTATGCTTTTCCCCTGGCTTGCTTTCTCTACCTCTTTCTGGCTGCAGGATTGTACAGTTCCCCAGCACCCTCAACAAGGTGGACACCGAGCGAGCCATAGCGAGCGCCTTTCGCATGTGGAGTGATGTTTCTCCCCTCAGCTTCCGGCGCTTGGCCCCTACCCAGCTGGCAGACATCACTATAGGTAGGAGCTGTATAATGAACCCATCCCTAATGCAATATTACTGTGTCAGGAATATGTTGCCCAAGGCACCTGCCATTGCACACCAGTCTGGAGGGGCCACTCCTCTAATTCTGCCCATCACCCCATTCCCTTACTGTCAGTCATTTCCCCACCAGCTCCTCTGTCACTGTAGAGAGCAGTTTCCTAGTCGCTTTTCATATTCCAAGTGGAAAGTGAAGCTGTTGCTTCCAGAAATGGTTTTGAAGAGCAGGTAAGAACCTCGGGCGCTCCCAGCTGTTGCATCAAGACAAAGGCCCATCTAGTTCAGCATCCCTGCTCTTGCAGTGGCTGAATTGCTCATAGAAATCACAGAACTGTAGAGTTGGAGGGGGGACCCTGAGGATCATCTAGTCCAACCCCCGGTAATGCAGGAATATGCAGCTGTCCCATACATGGATCAAACCTGCAACCTTGGCATTATCGGCACCACGCTGTAACCAAGTGAGCTATCTGGGCTGATGCCTATGTGAAGTCCCCAGGCAGGACCTGAGAGCAACTGGCATTCAGAGCCTTACTGCCTTTGATAGGGCAGGTATATCTTAGAAGGGGTTGTGATCTTCTTGTCTCCAAGATCTATTTCTGTATATCACATATGTGACTGTAGTGGTGCCATTTTGATTTTTATTCCATATGTGAAAACGCTCAAGGTTGGGACTGCCCTGGAAATATTAGAAAGTGCCTGTGATGGAGGACTTCCGGGTTAGCGCCTCCGGTAATGGCGGAATTCCTTTGATCGGGAGGATCCGCTCCGTGGAAATTAGGGTCTGGCCGCCACGGCGAAGGCGGAGACCCACTAAAAACCACAGGCAGGAGAAGCCTGTGGACCTGGGATTCGGCTGGCACCTTTTGCGCCTCCCCTACTCATGGGGAAATCCGGTTTCGGGGATCCGGAGCGACGTGGGGTGAGTGGCGCGATGCTTCGAATTGACTGCTTCTTTCACGGAGTGAAGCCGCATTGCTGTTGCCGGAGAGCGCTGACTTTTTCCTGTGGACAATTGGACTTTAAATAACTACCCGTGAGTAGAACGGAAAATTGGATCTTTAAACATTTTAATTTGGCACCGAAACAGGAAGGTTTCAAACAGGAAGTCCGCCTTCCTCTTTTGTAAATAGATTGAAGCAAAGGCGCTGTAAGCTAAAGTCTTGGAAAGCCTTTCGTAAAGGATTAAATTTCCATCGGTTAAAATCATTAACCCCCCCCTTGGAAGCAGGGGAAGAGGGGGGAAATTGTGGACCTAGTCACCCTGCAGGAGAGAGTGATGAAAATCAAATTACCACCGCTCTGAACCTGGAAACGGGCTGCCAGGAAGATTGACGTCTTGGGAGAGTTCATTGACTGTGAACAGAACGTATGTTGACAGCTAGCTAAATAAGAGAAATATATTGTTTCCATTGTCCTCTTCTGCGTTTAAAAAGGAGGAAAAGTAACTGAAAATTGAAACTAATTTTATTGCTTAAACTGTGCTTGAAAGGATTGATACAAGTGGAGACTGTTTCCCTCTAGAGGGAGCTTTTGAAATTGTTACAAGAGTGGAGCTGGGGAATCTCCAGCTGCAAGATAAGAAACTGTGAGAATCAGAGATTGACCTTGGACTATTTAAGAATGTCGACAGAAGAAGCCCTAGTGACTGCATTTTGTAAGATAAGCTATTCACTGGAACAGCTCCACAAGAGGATGGATGTTATGACTACTAAAATTGATAACTTGGGACAAAAAGTGAACATTAATACAGAAATTATTCAGGATTCGACACAGGAATCTACTTCGACAGGACAAATTGGGGAGAAGATGAAGGAGAAAGTTGTTGTTGAACCTAAAGTAATACAAGTGGGGCCCCCAGCCCTACAGAGGCAAATTGAGGACTATAAGTCGAGCCCTTTTATGATTGAATTTAGAAAAAGTCAGATTTTGAGGATCGGAGCCCTGCTTGGACTGGAGAAGGAAAGTTGGATAGATCCTTTAACACAGGGATTTACTGACCGTTGGGACCTGGATTTGGGTCAGGAGGTGATTGGAGTTGTGGGGGCCTTTGGATTTGGAGGAATTTTGAAACATGCCCTGAAATATTATATGGACCTTAGTTTTAACTATGGAAAGTTGGCTGCCCTGTCAAGAAGGAATAAAAGCATTGCTAGGTTGGAGTCTCCTCGAGATCTGCTTTTCAGCATCAAAGAATATGAAGAAGACCTGCAGAAGGGACTTGGAAAAGAGTTAAGAGCCTCGGATAGAAGATCTCCAGGTTGATGAACTATATGGAATTGACGGAAAGGACTGGCAGAATCCGAGACCAGGGAGAAGAGATGGTGGAAGAAGATTGGAAAAGTTTAAAGTTTATATATAGAAATACTGTAAAATTAATGAGTGTTAGAAAAATGTTGGAATGAAATTTTATGGCTTTAGTAGAAATGTTATAAGGAGTTAAGCATAAATAAGTATTTTAGCATTAATGGAAAATAAGGTTAAAAATATGTTAAGATATTTATATGACAAAAAATAGAGAAAAATGGAAAGGAATTGCTGAAACAATTAACAGAAGTGGAATACAAAAAGGGAGGTGAGAGGAGGTCGATGAAACAAGGGAATGAAAGATAGAGTATTGAAATGGCATGATGTATGTTTTTAAATTGTTGTTGTCTTGCTTTGTTTAGTTTAATGTGTTAAGGTTGCGTTTTGTATTGTTTATATATTGTATTGTATTGTTATCTTTTCTCTTTTTTGTTTTTTTTCTTTCTTGTCTTTTTTCTTCTTTTTTCTTGTAAGTTTTAAAAGTAATAAATACTATTAAAAAAAAAAAAGAAAGTGCCTGTGATGGTGCCCAGATGCCGTGGGTTGATCTGCCTTGTGCTCCCAGATGTGGATTTAGCTCAGCACAACTGGTTCCCCTGCCCTGGGCGTAGAGCTGAGGGAAGTGTCACAGGGCCTTGCAACTAAGACACAAGGCGTGTGCAGAATGGAAGGCGGGGGGCGGGGGACGACACGACGACCAAATTTTGACCTTGCACAGGGCACCGCTGAAATTTGAAAGACCAAAGTCCACCCCTGATGCTTCTCTACCTCCTTCCCCTCCCTTTTGCTACTGTTTTAACATCTCTTCCAAACTGCTTCTGGCGTAACCCAAAGAGCGGAAGAGAGACTTCCCCTGGCAGATTTATTACATCTGGGCTAGTTGGAGAAAGTTCAAAGGAGCTCAGCAGAGATGAAAAAGGCAGCAGAGGGAATGGAAGACACATGGAGAGAAGCAGCAGGAGTGGGATTTATTTCGCCTGGATGCAGGAGTGTGGGGGAGAACAAGAGAAAATGTTGGTCTAAATGGGTGATTGTTACTTAAACAGAGGGGCTGTAGGAGAACGACTTGTGTCTTGTGTTTCTGAAGGGAGATTTGGTAAGCGACAAATATCCGACATAAAATAAGTTGGGGACTCCTAGCCCTGCTTTAGTTTAACGAAATGGTTTGTAGAGGTTGCCAACATGTTGCCTTCCAGATGTTGTGGGCAACCATTCCCATGGCCACTGGCCACTGGTCATGCTGGCTGAAGCCGATGGGAGTCTGATACATAACGTTGGCTACCCCTGGTTGAGAGTCTGGTGATGCTACATCTTTGTCCCATCTATGATTGTGGGATTCACACCTTTTCTCAGATATTTTCTGTTGCATCAAGGCACCCGGGTCATAGGACAGGGGCTCAGAACCTATTCTCTTGACTACAATACAATGCTTCTTTCAATTCTGTGAGCTGCCCTAAGGGGTGGTTGATGAAGGGCGATGTGTAAATTTAATAAATAAACAAAATAATCCTAATTTCAGCAGGGGAGGGGAACCCCCGAGGGCATCAAGAATGGCCTCTGCATGGACCATGTTGGAACACCCCCTACTCTAAGATAAAGACCACATCTGTATTCATTTAGACTCTGCTTCTTGCACTTTTGCCAATCACTAGTAGGGAGGCTGGAGAAATTTATTTGCAACACACATACACCCCACGTGTTGTTAGACCCTTATTCAGAGCCTCAAAACTAAAAGGAGAAAAGGCTCTGGTGTTAATGGATATGAAAGCACCATTTTTGTTCTTTCTGCTGCTTTCTTCTCTCTCTTCCTGCATTCCGATTCTATAGTTCTAAAATTTCTCCCAGAGACCCCTAAATTATGGCTTAGTTCTCAGTGAGGCAGGGAAACCTGATTCTGGCCTGTACCACTTCAGTTTGCTGGTTGGGGGGGGGGTCACAGGACTGAACGCTCCTCCAGAAAAAGTTCCAGCACACAGAAAATAAATAATCTCAAGGAGATGGCTTTTCTGCCTGACATGCTAGCTTGCCAGGTGGAATGGAATTGTTTTTGTGTGGGCAAACATTCAGTCCAGAAATCTTCAATAAAAGGAGATTTCTGAATGTCTCATATTTGCTTGGCTCCTGGTCTGCAGAACAGGGAAGCAGGGCATTCTCTTACCCCACAAAAACAAAACCTAACACCTACCTCTGTGGTTCTCTTAAACTGGTTCTGCCCCCACCGTTCAGTCAAACTTATTCCCCCAGTAACCTGGCAGCTGTGAGGGACAGGAGTAATATTAAACCAGTCAGGTACAGATACAATATTTAACAAAGGTATTTGAATAAATAAATTGAATAAATGAAACACTTGCATTTATTTATTACAAGATTATTCTGTGCCCAAGCTTATCTGGTCCATTTAAAATAGCACTGGCTCTTTGGATGAGTCAACCCAAGAAGGTATAGGGTTAAAAAGGCCAGGACTAGCCGCCTGAGGAACAGTTTCTACGCTAATGCAATTCTGGTTCTAAACGCAGCATAAGGGGTCTCTGTAGTATAGTGTATTTTAAAATGGGGTTTTAGAGTTTTTAGGGGTTTTTGAATGTTTTATGTAGTTTTTATGTAGTTTTATGTAGTTTTGTGGTAGTTTTATGTAGTTTTATGTAGTTTTTCAATTTCATTGTTCCACAAGGGACAATGACAATAAAGATATCGTAATCGTAAAAACTTGTAACTATCACTTGAAATGGCAATTTCTTATTGTCCCAGGACAGCTTGAAGGAAGCAGTTCATCCCCCCTATTAAAAACCCTTTAGCCAAATTACCACTTTAATATCTCCACCCCCTGGTTAAACCTCACCAGCGGGATAACGGAGCCCTCCGCTGGAAAGCTCCTTTCCCAAGTGTTTACTGACCTATTGAAGCTCAGGTTTGCTTTGCTGCCCTGCCCTGGAAGTCTTCCCTCTGGTCCTCTTCCTACCAGTCACCAGAGGCTGACGTCCCACGCTGCTTCTCACGCCTCCCCTCAAGTGCTGCAGACAGGTACCCCCACCGTCTCTTCAGCCTCATGACGCAGCTCCATAGCTCATCTGGCAGAACACGAGACTCTTAATCTCAGGGTCCTGAGTTTGAGCCCCACATTAGGCAAAAGATTCCTGCATTGAAAGGGGTTGGACTAGATGGACCTTGGAGAACCCCTGTCTCACTCTACAATTCTATGATTCTAAGTCTTCTGCCACTAAGGCACTCCACCTGCCTCTCAGGTCTTCCTCTGCTTCCTTTGATTCTCTGCTGTTTTCTTCTGGCTGACTCCAGCTAACTAACTCCTTTCTCCCCAGCTCCTGGCTATATATACCATTCTTCTGGCCCCTCTTAGTCCAGCCCCAGCCAATCACACTGTCTAACTGAAAATTCAAAACCTGCACCCACCAATCGAAATATGAGTCCCTTCAAACCTTGTTTTGCATAATGAGAATTCTGACACCAACTGTCAGTTAAGGCCCCAAGTGACAGTTAAACGAACTTCTGCTGGACCAGAGAGAAGACTTCCCACACCAAATGCATTGCAATGCAGTTTACAATGCAGATGTCGGAAGACATGACACAATACCTGTTAAAGCTTATATCAAATGGATAGGATTTCGGCATGAAGGAAAAGGAAAAAGTTACAGAAGTCGGCCAAGTCCTCTTCAGATGTTCACACACCTTGGGTGGTAATCAACTGCATTTTACTCTGAGTAGACTCATTGGAAATAATGCCTCAATCTTAGACATGGTTGTTAATTTCAGTGGGTCTACTCTGAGTAAAAGTTAGTTGAACACCACCTGTTGGATTCCACGATACCAATCGCAGACTCACAACTAACTCAAGTCCAAGCAAAATCTGACTGACTGAGCAAATTTGGTCTCTTCCACCAAGGGCTCTCAACTGATGAACAGAGATTTGGCAGTGGGCTGTGGGAGAATCATGTAGTCCAACCTCCTGCGATGCTCTTGTGGTCCCTTCCTACTCTACAAATTCTATGTTTGTGGCAGTGGCCCAAAGGGCCACAATCAATGCAATAATGTGTACCCCTGTAAATCCTTGAGTATGCTTTTAATAGAGAAGTTATGGTAGCCTGTTACTTTAAGAAACTGCTGATTCTGCAAGTTGCCCCCTCCCCAAATTGGGACAGAAATACAGCTAATTTGTGAATCACAAAGATACAGCATAAAGCTAGAACATAAGTTGTTACATGATGCAAATGGCTACACGTAACACAGGTTCCCAACATGCACACTAACACAATGTATTCATGCAGGGTCATAGCAGAACACAGTGGGAATCAGAGTTTAGTCATCAGAAACAGCCAGTGCTTATGCATATGATTAGTCTAACAACTTAAATGAGGTAATGATGTATATGATTGGTGGAAATTGAAGTGCTTTGTTTGAAACTTTATAAATACCACTGCCTGAACCATTGGGCGGGATTGCACTCTTAGCGGAGCTATCCCATTGTAACCTATTGCTTTGCAGTAAACAGTGTTGGACTCCTAACTCCTCTCGTTTCTAAGTCTTATTAGCGTAAACTCAGGAGATAAGCTGTTTTCTGGCTTACCCCATGTTTAGTTGGAATCTCCTTTCTTGTAACTTGAATCTATGGGTTCGAGTCTTCACCTCTGCAGTTTACTGGATGGTATTAGATTGGCCTGATCACTGCAGATGGTGACAGCAGTCACGAAATTAAAAGATGCCTGCTTCTTGGGAGAAAAGCAATGACAAACCTAGACAACATCTTAAAAAGCAGAGACATCACCTTGCCAACAAAGGTCTGTATAGTTAAAGCTATGGCTTTCCCAGTAGTGATGTATGGAACTGAGAGCTGGGCCATAAAGAAGGCTGACTGCCGTAAAATTGATGCTTTTGAATTATGGTGCTGGAGGAGACTCTTGAGAGTCCCATGGACTGCAAGAAGATCAAACCTCTCCATTGTTAAGGAAATCAGCCCTGAGTGTTCACTGGAAGGACAGATCCTGAAGCTGAGACTGCAATACTTTGGCCACCTCCTGAGAAGAGAAGACTCCCTGGAAAAGACCCTGATGTTGGGAAAGATGGAGGGCACAAGGAGAAGGGGACGACAGAGGATGAGAAGGTTGGGCAGTGTTCTCAAAGCTACCAGCATGAGTTTGAAGAAACTGCGGGAGGCAGTGGAGGACAGAAGTGCCTGGCGTGCTCTGGTCCAGGGGGTCACGAAGAGGCAGACACGACTAAACGACTAAACAACAACATTACATTGGCCTAGGACTGCTGGGAGCTGCTGTCTAGAACACCAGGTTGGCAAATCCTCTGCCAGGTTCTCTCTCTCTCTCTCTCTCTCTCTCTCTCTCTCTCTCTCTCTCCTTATCTTACCTTGCTGGATTGTTGGGATAAATGACGGAAACTTTGTGCACTGCGTTATGGGAGCAAATGCTGGCAATAACCAAGCCCTCTGTCTTCTTGGCTGCCGCCAAGCAGGTTTCTACACGTTCAACCACACCGACTGCTGGTTCTCCCCGCTGCACCCTTGCTTCGATGGGCTCAATGGGGAGCTGGCCCATGCCTTCCTCCCTCCCCGCGGTGAGATCCACTTCGACAATCATGAATTTTGGATTCTGGGACGCTCCCGCTTCAGCTGGAAGCAAGGTACCATGCACAAAGTAGCGTCTACACGTTTTGGTGAGGGCAAGAGAGTGGATGGTTTTTGCTATGGGGTGGGGAGCCACATGTGGCCCCAGGGCCTCTCTAGCTGGCCCTTGGAGAGGAGGCCACGCCCCCTCTCTGCAGACCACAACTCTGCATGTGCCTCAAATGTCTTTGCCTATCTGAACTGTGATATTGCCTCTGACTTATCTGAATGGAAGGAGTCTCTGTGTGTAGAAACACTTGACTTTAGCGTGGCTTGAATGCACCTTGCTGTACAAAGCAGGGGCCACATTCACCCCATGTCAACTCTCCAGGGGCTGCATCCAGCAGTGAATGTGGCCACTGGCTCTTGCACAGACACTCAGATACGCAGCCCACCCGCTGCCCCCATGCAGATCTGTTGAGGAGAGGGTTGAGGGCTGGAGCCTAACAACACCACTATTTTGAAATATTAAGTGGTATATCAATGCTTTCCAATAAACACATTTGGAAGCCTAGAGGTTCTCCATCACTCTCAGAAGAGAGTGAGACTGGTGGGATGTTGTTCCAGAGGTTCCTATAACTTTCTGTGTGGGCTTCTCTTTGGAGCTGGCCTGCAGAGATGCCAGGCAATGGTGGCAGAGGAATTCCGGTCCTCTTCTTCTTTTTCTCTTGCCTTCTCTCTTTGGCAGGCGTCTGGCTGAATGACCTGGTACAAGTAGCAGCTCACGAGATCGGCCATGCCCTGGGGCTCTGGCACTCCCGGGACGCCCGTGCCCTCATGCACCCCAACGCCACCTACAGTAGGACGTGGCGCATTGGCCAGGATGACGTCTGGGCCATACAGCGGCTGTACGGTGAGGAGCACACCTGGCAGGCGGTTCCAAACCAGTAAGCTCCAACATCTGGTACCAGTAGACTTCCCTGTTCAGCTTGGGAGCACCTGCACTGCTACGGGGCAACTGTCCTGTGCGGAGATTGTCACTCCTTTGCTCATGCCTCACCTTTTCTCGGGTGCTGAAACAGGATGGGCTGCCCCTGGTTTCACAATATGTATCCTATACAATATGTAGGATAAGCACAGGGACAATTCACAACAGCTGTTATTGGTGGTAATAATATAACCTTCCTAGATTAGCTCTGTAGTGGATTTGTTAAATTGTACATGCAGGCAGCTGTAGGCCAGAGGCAGAGGGAGTCAGCAATCCATCTCACAGTCTTATGCAGCTGTTTCTGTTATCAGAATCCTTTTAGCAAACTTTCCCAGCCTACCTCCAAACTCCAGTTTTGATTTCTGCCCAAATGCAAACTTGTTTCATCCCTCTCAGCCCTTAATCTGAGACTGACTTTCAGCTCCAGTTGAGGCAGGAAGGGGCAATGCCTCTCCAGCTGGCTTGAGCAGGTTGATGGCCTGTTTTGGACTAGGTTCAAGAAGGCTTTGAATAGTATGTCTACAACTCCTGTTGGGCCAGAGCTAAAAGACGGCTCTTGTGAGTTTGGATGACCACAGAGGAGCAGTCATGCTAGTCTGCTGTAGCAAAAAATATTGTGGCACCTTACAGCCAAACAGGTTTTTTATGGTTTTATAGACAGTAGCCCACCTCATCCAATCCAGGATGGCTACATTCTCTCTCCACTGTCAGAGGCTCTGAGTACCCGTTGCTGGATATCTCAAGTCAGGAGTTGTTGCGCTCAGGTTTTTTGCATTGAGACATCTGGTTGGCCACTGTGAGAACAGGATGCAGGAGGACTTGATGGGCCTTTGGTCTGATCAAGCAGGGTTCATTTTCTTATCTTAAGCTGGCAGGTTTTATATACACACAGGTGTAGAGAAAAACAACTCAAACAGTGAAGGCAAGTGAAAATGAAATGTAAGGATTTCATCAAAGTTTAAATGTGTGCAAAATTAAGAACTGCGAGTTAATCAACATTTGTAGTGAGATGGAAAACTGTGATCACTATTTAAGCCAGAATTGACAGAAATGAATTTCTTCATATATTTTAATTCAGCTCATACATACACACACACACACACATGTATATACACATATATATATTCAGCTTCATATATTTTAATTCAACTTGAAACCGCCTCTGCTCCCTGAAGCCAGATCTATTTCAACCAAGGTATAGACACAGCTGCTTTATGTGTGATCCCCCCCTCCTCATTTTGCAGGCTGTGTGGATGAGAAGAGGCAGTGCCAGCTGTGGGCCAAAAAAGGCTTCTGCACACACCGACGGCGAGCCTTCATGAAGAAGCACTGCCCCAGGATCTGTAATGCCTGCTTTGGTGAGACCGGGAGCTCCTTGCTGCTCTTGCTCTGCAGTGGGCTCTCTGATTTTTTTGAAGGGGGGGGAGTGAGAGTTTGTTGTGCAAGAGCTCCAAATCAGCTTCAATTACGTAACCTGAATTTGAATCCCACCCCAAAATAGCAACAGTCATGTCTGTCTCTTTCTTACAGAGCACCCTGCGGCCACCACCGCCTCCTCCCTGCCTGTTCGGCCGTCGCATGTTCACACCAGATACATTTCCAAGGGCAAAGTCATCACCTTCCGCTGTGGACTGAACTCTTCCAGGTTGCACTTGCAAGCCAGGTGAGAACCCCTGTGTGTATTCTCAAGCAGACTCTGCAACACTGGCCAGTGCAGTAAATAATATTTGCCTCCTGACCTGAGCGCGGTGCATGTTTCTTTTAGAGCTCTGGAGAAGTAAGTGTGGCGATCACACAGGGCCCCCGGACGTTTCACGGTCTATTGACCCTGTGCCACCACTGCGGTTGCTTTCTTCGCTGCCACCACCCCGCTTCTCACGGGGACACACGGAGTCCAGACAGTTGTTAACATAAACAAATAATCAAGTTTATTTTTAAATGCAGGAATAAGCGTATGTTTTCGGTTTATTTTTCTCTTGTCAGTTTCTTAAATCTTAGTTCCTACAACTTCAAACTGAATTATTCCCAACTATCTATCTAACTCCCTAACAATTCCTCTCACTCCCTCACAATACAACTCAACCAACCCACTGCGTATTCCACCCTCTTCCTTCTCCAACACCCAAGCCTCAACTCCCAACTGCCAACCCTCAACCCTCAACTCCCAACTCCCAACTCCCAAACCTCAACTGCCAACTCCCAAACCTCAGCTGTCTTTTCAAAACCTCCCACTCTATCTTTTACTCCCCCCTTGCATTCTCACTGGCCAATCACATAACACCCATTTTTAACTCTTTCCTTGATGCATCCTAGGGGCAAACGCCACAGTAAGAAACCCTGTGATTTCTCTCCCACCCTGCCCAAAAGGCTGCAGCAATCCAGCCACCTGCCCACCTCCCTAACCCAACTTCTCTCTGTGGCCAGTGGGACAATATGGTGGGCATGAGGTTGGGGTGGTAGGCAAGATATAGGAGAGACATCTCCCTTCACTGCATGCTAAGAGCGCAGTCCAAAATATGTTCCAAAACATTTAAAGCAAGCATGGGAACCTTTTGTTATAAGAATTCTAAGGTCCCAAATATAAAATAAACGTTCATAAATGTACAAGGCAAGCACATACATAAGTATATAAACCACAGTGTCTGAAATAGTACAGGAGAGCAATTCTGAAGTCATTTTGACTCTCCCAAACCATTTTGATTACAGGTAGGTAGCCATGTTGGTCTGGCGTAGTCAGAACAAAATTTAAAAATTCCTTCCAGTAGCACCTTAGAGACCAACTAAGTTTGTCATTGGTATCTCCCAAATTGTCCTCAATATATTTCTCTGCAAGGAGGGAGGAAATGGGGAAAGCCTTCCCTTTGTCTTTTTGCTTACAAATCCTGTCTTAAGGGCATATTTGTGTATGAATAGGGTAAGCTTGTGACCTGTATTCAAAAACTAAAAGTATTAACCATCACAAAAGAATGGCCAGGCTGCCCAGGTAAAGCAATCAGTGACCATTATCAGGTATCCTGGCAGACAGGATTTCTGCTGTAGACTGCCTCCTTCTGTGATGTATGTATGATGTTTTAGAGGGTGGTGGTCTTGAGCTACAGGGTGAGCAATCTCAAAAGTCTATATAAGGGCTTGCACGCCAGTGTTCAGGGTTCTCTCCTCCCTCCTGTGTGTGTTGAGTGGGGACCCTGTTGCAACAGTTTAATAAAGTTCAGGCTTACTATCCTCTTTGCTTCTCAACATTCTCTTGTTGGCCTCTGTTATTTTCTCCCACCAAAAGGGAACCCACTTAAGGACTCTATATGGGCTCTTGGATACCCCATAAGAGAAAAGGAACAGTTTTTTCCTATAACACTTTGTTCCCAGGGCAGCAGGACTGAACCCCAAAGTGCAGGAGGCCAGACAGGAAGTGACCAGGGCACCCCCTTCCCCCTCTCTGCCATCCCCTTTCCCCCTCCCCCTCCCCCCCACTTGCCATTTCCATTAGGCCAAGGACCACATGGAATTTTGTCAATGGCCACGTGTGGTTCTTGGGTCACTGGTTGCCCACCCCTGATTTAAATTGATGGTACTCTCACACCCCTGCCAAACTTTATGTTGGGATTCATAGAATCAAAGAGTTGTAAGGAACCCCAAGGATCATCTTGTCGAACCCCCTGCAGTGCTGGAACATGAATCCATACAAAGATTGAATCTGCAACCTTGGCGTTATCAGCACCACACTCTAAACAACTAAGCCAGGGGTCAGCAAACGTTTTCAACAGAGGGCCGGTCCACTGTCCCTCAGACCTTGTGGGGGGCTGGACTATATTTTGGAGAAGAAAAATGAATGAATTCCTATGCCCCACAAATAACCTAGAGCTGCATTTGAAATAAAAGCACACATTCTACTCATGTAAAAACACGCTGATTCCCAAGACCGTCCGCGAGCTGAATTTAGAAGGTGATTGGGCCGGATTTGGCCCCCGGGCCTTAGTTTGCCTATGCATGAACTAAGCTAACTCGTCTTTGCTTGCTGTCACTTATGGCAAGTGTTAAGGTCTTATTGTTTAATAAGTTATTGGTTAATATAAGGCAAGGTTACTCACTTTGTAGGTCCAGAGCAGGAGGCTGTTAGCCTGCTCATCAATGTACACACAGCAATGTAGGAAAACGAGAGTAGCCACAAGCTAAAGGGTGGAGTGTTTGCTCCAACCCACAAGAACTGGAGACAATATTTAACTCGCAATTACCAGTTACTGCAGTGAGCACCCGACCTCAATGTTACCACATGTGGATAAGTCCCTAATGAAACAAGGCACTGTTAGGTGACAGAATACATATGGGAGGGTAATCCCACATTTCCCTAGCCTGAAGCAGGGAAGTTTGCCATACTAGCATGTGAAATGCAGAGGAGCAAATGGATGTTGAAATATACTCGGAGTCGAGAATGGATTTCATGCTCTTTATTCAGCTCATTTATTCAGCGAGGAATGGAAGTTCCCCCAAAACGTCTGCTTTATATACATTATTTACACAATGGGCCCCACGTGATTGGCTAATTCTGGGATTCTCCTGTAGGCCAATCAGGTTGCGGATTCACTTCCACCTGGAGCTGGATTGGGTGGCTCCTGCGGACCAATCAGACTGCTGCATTCTGGATCTTATTGTTCTAGGACCAATCAGACTGCTGCATTCTGGATCCTATTGTTCTAGGACCAATCAGACTGCTGCATTTTGGATCCTATTCAACTCAGTACATAACAGATGTGGTTTTGGTGAGGATGTGAATTGTGGGGCTGAGCTAGTCTCCTCCCTCTGACTCCTGCCTTTTCCCGCTTCCAGCTGGTATAAAGATGGGGAGCCTCTCTCTCACTCACTGCCAGGCTTTGAATTGCTGCCCAGCCAGGATCTGCGAGTCGTCGCCACTGAGTTCAGCGAAGGGAGGTACGCCTGTTTGATCCGCCACGGCAGCAGGACTCTCCGGGTTAATTCCTGGCAGATAAAGCTCAAGCCCAGAAGTCCTTTGCCTCCCACGATGGGCGCCCAGGGGAGAGCATGAACAGGAGCAGCATTGTGTGAGGTGTGTTTATAGCCCTAGCTGGCTTGGCACTACCCACATGGACCTGGCTTGGCATCAATCAGTCAGCCACTGCAGGCTCTGGTCTGGACTCACCTGCTCTGTTGCCAGATATCTTGATTTGGGAGGTCCTGTGGGGAGTAACATGTCCAGATTTTGGTACAGAACCTGGATGATGTGTTATTTGTCTTCTGAACCCACTGGGTTTTCACCTAATCACATCCAGAGGCAATAAGTTGAGTGTGTGTTGTCCCACTAATTTGGGGACAGGGTTAGAGTCACCTCAAGATTGTACCTAGGGCCTTCTGCATGCAGAGCAAATTCTCTGCTACTGAGTCTCACAACTCTTGCCACTTTAAAAAAAACCTGTTGAAGCCAACATTATTCCAAGACCTGCAGCAGAGGTGGGGAACTTGTGGTCTGCCTGATGTTGTTGGGCTCCAATTCCCATCAGCCCCAGCCAGCTTGCCTAATGGTCAGGGAAGATGGGAATTGGGAGTCCAACAACATATGGAAGGCCACTGGTTCTCCATGTGTGTGCTATCCCCGAGAAAAATTTCTTCATTTGAGTACACAGAGCAATCCTCAAGCCACCTAGGCTCATTTTGGAAAACCTTTCCCAATAGTTGTTTCACTCACAAATCCTTTAAATCCTGTTAATAGATAAACCTCTGCGAAACAGGTCTGGCAAGTATTTGTTAAAGCCAAAGCAGACCGACTGAAAGAGCATCTTCTGTCTATAAATAGGTATTTACCATTTCAAAGGAATGGACCAGACTAGCAAGGAAAGACAATCAGCAAATATTATCTTGACAGACAGGAGACAAGCTACACTCTCAAATTTCTGTTGTTGACCGCCTTTTTCTGTGATGCTTGTACGATGCTTTTGGGTGGTCTTTAGCTAAGGGGCTGGGCAATTTCTAAAGCCTTTAAAAGTTATTACCGTATTTTTTGCTCTATAAGACTCACTTTTCCCCTCCTAAAAAGTAAGGGGAAACGTGTGTGCATCTTATGGAGCGAATGCAGGCTGCGCAGCTATCCCAGAAGGCAGAACAGCAAGAGGGATTGCTGCTTTCACTGCGCAGCGATCCCTCTTGCTGTTCTGGCTTCTGACATTCAGAATATTTTTTTTCTTGTTTTCCTCCTCCAAAAACTAGGTGCGTCTTGTGGTCTGGTGTGTCCTATAGAGCGAAAAATACGGTACTCTCCTTTGTTCAGGTCCTCACATCCTTGCAAGGGGACTCTGTTGCAACAGAAAATTAAAGATCTTCCTTTTTGAATTTCTACTGGTTCCTGCCTCCACTCATGTTTCTCTGACAGACTTGGGGGACACTGAGTCCCTTGATGGAGAATTGGGCTGTAAATGCCAACCCCATTCCCCCCCCCATGCCATGAATCGGGGCCTTCTGCATGCCAAGCAGAGCTCCAGCTTTTGCCCTATGGAATCCTCCCATGAACACTGCCAATCTTCATTTGCCCTCTCTATGGGCTTGTCCATGGCAACTTCTGAAATTGGGCTGCCTCACACCTGTATTGCCTGAGGACAATCGTCATTTACCTCCAGTCCTTGAAAAACAGGTAGGCAGCTCAGGTCCCCATTTTGCATAGGAATTTATAGGCTTTGGGAAGCTTCTGAGTTCCTAGAGAAATTACACTGGCTTTTTCAGCTGGCAGATGAAGACTTATTTGTTCTTACAGGATCTGGGAACTGACTGTTTTTTAAGGAATGGGCTTTAAGGAATGGTGATGTTTTTATTGTAATGTTTTAATAAAGCACATACACACACTTCTGTTAATGTCCAACTGTTTTTTAATGATTGATTTCCCCCTGTGTTTTAGCTGTTTCTAGTTTATCAGCAAGCTTCATTGAATCCGTATGGGGGTGGGCAGGAAATGGGATACAGTGGTACCTCGGGTTAAGAACTTAATTTGTTCTGGAGGTCTGTTCTTAACCTGAAGCACCACTTTAGCTAATGGGGCCTCCTGCTGCTGCTGCACCGTCGAAACACGATTTCTGTTCTCATCCTGAAGCAAAGTTCTTAACCCGAGGTAATATTTCTGGGTTAGCAGAGTCTGTAACCTGAAGCGTATGTAACCCAGGTACCACTGCATAAATAAAAATAATGATAACAATAATCTCAACATTTTCGGTTAGAAGGAATTTCCCACCCACATTTTATCTTCTTTTTAATTTTAAAATATTTCCTCCCATTATTTCTTTTTAAAAAATTCTTTCAGCGTACAACACTATAAAGATAAATAGTGATATATCCCACTCATTAAACAAACTCATCTGATAGTGTGTGCGGTATAAATATGAGAATATATTCTTCTTTCTATAAGCGGAGGTATGGCATTTGCCTCATGTTGTTGCTTGACTAATGTTTCCTAGAGATCATTCACGACGCAGCACCTGACAGATTAAATTGCTTCAAGGTATGATGAAGTTATATTGAATACAGAAGTTCCTGGAATGCCAAACATAGCAGCCTTTGTGTGATGCAATTGTAATCTGAAGCAAACGGAAACTTCTCAAGTAATCACCGTGCTAAAAAGAGCTCAGTGCAAAGGTATCTAGCTTGCTTCCATCCTGTGCTAGTCTTTGAGTCTCTTTAGAATATGGTAATTTCTTTTTACTTTATTATTAATTTTATTGTGAAACAATAAGTACCACAAGCTAACAGGTAAGATGAATATATAACAAATATCAGAAAGCACATTTTGCAAAGAATTTGGGGAAATGACAAATTTGCAAATAATATTCAATTTCGGTGGATGTTTTGCTCTTCTAAAGGTCCCAACCGGGTACAGTGGTACCTTGGGTTAAGTACTTAATTCGTTCCGGAGGTCTGTACTTAACCTGAAACTGTTCTTAACCTGAAGCACCACTTTAGCTAATGGGGCCTCCTGCTGCTGCCGTGCCGCCGGAGCACGATTTCGGTTCTCATCCTGAAGCAAAGTTCTTAACCTGAAGCACTATTTCTGGGTTAGCGGAGTCTGTAACCTGAAATGTATGTAACCTGAATCATATGTAACCCGAGGTACCACTGTATGTGGTTCTGCATTTTTCTACGTTTTGCTTTTGTTGGCATCCATCTGTCTCGGGAGACAATGGAGGGGTGAAGTCAAACTGTTGGAGAGTTACAGCACCTGCTGTGGCTGCAGAGACCGATATGGGAGAGACATGTTTTGTTGCAGCTGGGGCAGATGGAGGCATCCGGTTCTGCTGCTGCAGATGCACCATGGCGTTTCTGTTGTGCCAGCACTGGAGGAGGAAAAAACTTAAACATGTAGTAGAGTGATAAAAAATAGACCAGAGGCAATTGTACTTCATCCAACAGAGCTTTTACTTTCTACTGAAGGCAAATGAGCATAAATGTTCACAAATCCAAAATGTTCAGGACTGGCACAGTCCATAAAAAAACCCAGTTGCAGCAAAAACAATAAAACTTACAAACTTTTGATAAGACTAAACTTTAACACCAAGCATACAGAACATTAGACTAGAACAAAGAGACAGAAAAGAGAAAGTGAGTGAGAGCCAGGCTCCTATTATAGTCAGCACGACCTTATAGAAAGATAACGGAACCAGTTTAAACCAGCTGTACACAGCTTCCCAGAAGGAAAACAACCCAAACAAAAACCTCCTTCCTGTGTCTCTCACATAGAAACAAACCTCCTTTCATACAGAAGAGAAACCTTCTAGAACCCTCTTGAACTAATCAGGATAGGAAAGATCTCTACACATCAGATCAATACATTCTGTACTAAGAAATGAAAACTGACAGTTTCTTCTCTCTGCGCTCTTCCCAGCGGTAATTTGTATTTAAGAACATAGGAACAGCCAAATGTGTGGGTATGAAGGTAAAGAGTCAAAATTCCAAGCGGAGGTATTGAATAATGAGTATAAAAATCTGTCCAAAATGTATAAAATGTTGCTGGAGTGGCATACAAAAGATGAAGAGGTAAAAGTAATGATACATTGGGCAAGAGATTTTGGTTATAATATACAGTATGATGACTGGATGAAATTATGGAATGAAAGGTTAAAATTTACGGCATGTACTGCATTGAAAGAAAATGGAATGAAAATGGTTTACAGATGGTATATAACGCCAGTTAAACTGGCTAAAATGTACAAAACATGCAATAAGTGTTGGAAATGTAAAGAAAAAGAAGGTACTTTCTATCATATGTGGTGGGAGTGTAAAAGGGTGAAAGGCTTCTGGGAAATGATATACAATGAATTGAAAAAGATGTTGAAATATACGTTTGTTAAAAAACCAGAGGCCTTCCTATTAGGAATGGTAGGAAATGAAATTAATAAGAGAGACTGTAAACTGTTTCAATACGCAGTGACTGCTGCAAGGATACTTCTGGCCCAAAAATGGAAGCAGGAAGAAATTCCAACAGTGGAAGAATGGAGAAGGAAATTGACTGAATATGCAGAATTGGATAAATTGACTGGGAAGATTCGATATCAGAAAGACCAAAAGTTTATCGAGGACTGGGGGAGATTTACAGAATAGCTGAAAAACATATGTGATGAGAACTTACAGGGTATGGGGGTAGGCCAAGGTTTTGAAAATGGTATAAGTGCAATATATTCTGAACAAAAGGCTAAATTAATTGTAAATAATGTAGTTACGGAACAATTTAAGATTGAAAAAGGGACACGACAAGGGTGCCCAATCTCCCCTTTACTTTTTATATCGGTCCTGGAGGTTCTGCTGAATATGATTAGAAGGGACCGGTTGGTTAAAGGCATACAGGTCGGAGCCAAACGGTATAAACTGAGAGCATTTGCAGATGACCTAGTTTTGACGTTACAGGAGCCAGAATCTAGTACTAAAAGAGTCTTAGAATTAATTCAAGAATTTGGTCAGGTGGCAGGATTTAAACTGAATAAGTCCAAAACAAAGGTTATAGAGAAAAATTTGACATTGTTTGAAAAAGAGAAATTTCAGAATGAAACAGGTTTGACTGTGGCGAAGAAAGTGAAATATCTGGGGATTAATATGACATCTAAAAATGGGAACTTATTTAAAAATAACTATGAGAAATGCTGGTCAGAAATGAAAAAAGATCTCGAAATATGGTCAAATTTGAAGCTTTCTTTGATGGGTCGAATAGCAGCTATAAAGATGAATGTATTGCCTAAAATGTTATTTTTGTTTCAAACATTACAAATTGTGGACAAGATGGATTGTTTTAAGAAGTGGCAGAAAGACATTTCTAAATTTGTCTGGCAGGGCAAGAAGCCCAGGATAAAATATAAGATCTTAACTGATGCAAAAGAAAGGGGTGGTTTTGCCCTGCCAGACTTCAGACTGTACTATGAATCAGCAGCATTCTGCTGGTTGAAAGACTGGCTGCTTCTTGAAAACACAGACATTTTGGATTTAGAAGGTTTTAACAACGTTTTTGGATGGCATGCATATTTGTGGTATGATAAGGTTAAAGCTCATAAAGCATTTAAAAATTGTTAGGAGATCTTTGTTTAATGTTTGGATCAGATACAAGGATTTACTGGAAAATAAGACCCCAAGCTGGCTGTCACCAATGGAAGCGAAAGCCCAGAAAAAGCTCAATATGGAGGCCAAATGGCCAAAATATTGGGAAATTTTGGAACAAGGAGATAGACTGAAATTGCAGAGCTTTGAGAAACTAAAAAATAAAGTGCGAGACTGGCTCCATTATTTTCAGATAATGGAGGCTTATAATTTGGACAAGAAAATTGGCTTCCAGGTGGAAAAATCTAAATTAGAAACAGAAGTGCTAGAACCTAAAACTAAGATTATGTCAAAAATGTATAACTTGCTGCTGAAATGGAATACACAGGATGAAACGGTTAAGTCAGCTATGATTAAATGGGCACAAGATGTTGGACATAACATTATGTTTGCTGACTGGGAACAGTTATGGACCACCGGCATGAAATTCATGGCATGTAATGCCTTAAGAGAGAATATTATGAAAATGATATACAGGTGGTACATGACACCAGTCAAGCTTGCAAAAATATATCATTTGCCCGATAATAAATGTTGGAAATGTAAGGAGGTTGAAGGTACATTCTTTCACCTTTGGTGGACGTGCCCAAAGATTAAGGCTTTCTGGGAAATGATTTATAATGAAATGAAAAAGGTATTTAAGTATACCTTCTTGAAGAAACCAGAGGCTTTTCTCTTGGGCATAGTCGGCCATTTGGTGCCAAAGAAGGACAGAATTTTTTTTATGTATGCTACAACGGCAGCAAGAATACTTATAGCAAAGCACTGGAAGACTCAAGATCTACCCACTCTGGAAGAATGGCAGATGAAGTTGATTGACTGTATGGGACTGGCAGAAATGACCGGCAGAATCCACGACCAGGGAGAAGAGTTGGCAGAAGAAGATTGGAAGAAATTTAAGGACTATTTACAGAAATACTACAAAATTAATGAACTCTGAAAAGATGCTGGATTGAATTCATGTGGTCTCTAGCTGTTATGATAAAGATAACTGGGATTAAAATTGTTTAAGTCATAAAATTTAAAAAGTTGATTGGAAAATAAGGTGTTAGTTAAAAGGAATGTTAAGAGATTAGGATTTGCTGGATTAACAATTTGAACTAGAAAACAAGAAGGGGAGGTATGAGGAAGTCAAAGAAACATGTTACTGAAAAATTGTTATTGAAATTGATTTGTTTTTAATATTTTTCTTTTTCTTTTTCTTTTTGTGTTTGCATAAAATTGGAAAACTTAATAAATATTTATAAAAAAAATAAAATGAAAAACATATGTGATGTACAGACAACGCTTGTTGGTTTTGAAGAGACTCTGTGAGATAGTAAGAAATAGTGCAAAAAAGAGAGTAAGAGGAAAAGGAGTTCTAAAAGGCAATATTATGTTTAGAAATGCGTTAACAAATAGAAATTCTACGAAAGATTGACAGTGAAACTGAGGGAAGTCAAAAACTGAAGAATGAGTGTTAAATTATCTGTTGACTGTATAAAATTGTTGGGAAAATGAATAATTTTTTTTTTAAAGAAAGAAAGAACATAGGAACAGCCTCCTGGATCAGGCCAATGGCCAGCATCTTGTTCTCACAGGGGCTAACCAGATGCTTGTGGGAAGAACGTGAACAGGAGCCCAGCACATTGTTCTCTTCCTCCTGCGGTTTCCAGTTCTCTCCATGCTGTGCAGAATTGTATAAACTTATATTGTGTCATCTCTTTTTTTTTTTACCTTCTCTGAACTAAAAAGTCCCCAAAGCTGCAACATTTCCTTGTAGGAGAGTTGATCCATCCCTTTGATCATGTTGACTGACCTTTTCTGAGCTTTTTCTATTTCTACAATATTATTTTTGGGTTACCTTTTTAATAATAATAATAATAATAATAATAATAATAATAATAATAATACAGTGTAAGGCTTATGGGGCACATAATTACTTGACTCGTCTACACTCACACAATTTTGCACCAAGCTCTGATGAGCGGCCTTTGGGTTTCTAATAAAAATTAAAGTACATTTCACAAGATTAAAGTCCTCCCTCTTCTGTATTATCCAATGACAAGAAGTCAGGAAATGTTGCAATCTACATTTGACAGGACAAAAAATTTTTTTCCTTCCAGTAGCACCTTAAAGACCAACTAAGTTAGTTCTTGGTATGAGCTTTCGTGTGCATGCACACTTCTTCAGATACACTGAAACAGAAGTTGCCAGATCCTTCTATATAGTGAGAAGGTGGGGAGGGGTATTACTCAGAAGGGTGGTGGGAATGGGTGATTGGCAGATAGCTGTGATGAGCCTGTTGACGACTCTTAACGACTGCAATAGGTCTTACAGGAAAAAGCAAGGGGTGAGAAGGTGAAAAAATGGCTTTGTCATGTATAATGAGATAAGAATCCAATGTCTTTGTTCAGACCAGGTCTCTCCATGGTTTTAAGTTTGGTAATGATTGCAATTCAGCAGCTTCTCTTTCCAGTCTATTTCTGAAATTCCTTTTTAGTAATACAGCTACTTTGAGATCTTGTATAGAATGTCCTGGGAGATTGAAGTGTTCTGCTGCTGGTTTCTCTGTCTTGTGATTCTTGATGTCCGATTTATGTCCGTTTATTCTTTGGCGTAAGGTTTGGCCTGTTTGTCCAATATAGAGAGCTGAAGGACACTGTTGGCATTTGATGGCATATACAATGTTAGACGATGAGCAATTAAATAGTCCCGAGATGGTGTGTGTGATGTTGTTGGGGCCAGTAATGGTGTTGTCCGGGTGTATGTGGCAGCAAAGTTGGCATCTGGGTTTATTGCAGGCTCTGGTGCCAGTGTCCGTGTTACGTCTGGTTGTAGTATTATTGTGGGTTAGGAGTTGTTTAAGATTGGGTGGCTGTCTGTAGGCAATGAAAGGTCTTCCTCCCAGAGCTTGAGAAAGAGAACTGTCATTGTCCAGGAGAGGTTGTAGATCTCTGATGATGCGTTGTACTGTTTTAACTTGGGAGCTGTATGTGATGACTAGAGGTGTTCTGTTATTTTCTTTTTTGGGTCTGTCTTGCAGCAAGTTCTCTCTGGGTATCTGTCTGGCTCTGTTGATCTGTTGTCTAACTTCATCTGCTGGGTATTTTAGTTCTAAAAAGGTTTGCTGTAGATCTCTTAGGTGAGAGTCTCTGTCTGTAGAATTGGAACAGATACGGCTGTAACGTAGTGCCTGGCTATATACAATGGACTGTTTGGTATGTTTGGGATGGTAGCTAGAGGCATGTAGATATGTTTGTCGGTCAGTTGGTTTACGGTATAAGGTGGTGTCTATGCGTCCATCCTGTATTTTTATAGTAGTGTCCAAAAAATGTATTTCTTGCATAGATTGATTCATTGTTAGGTTGATTGTGGGGTGAAAATCATTGAATTTCTGGTGGAAGGTGTCCAGGGTCTGTTGACCATGTGTCCAGATGATAAAAATATCGTCAATGTATCGCAGGTACAAGAGAGGTTTGAGTGGGTAGGAGTTTAGGAAACGTTGTTCTAAATCTGCCATGAAGATGTTGGCATACTGTGGGGTCATGCGGGTGCCCATTGCTGTGCCGCTGATCTGAAGGAACAGGTCATCACCGAATTTGAAGTTGTTGTGGGTAAGGACAAATTGGCAGAGTTTGGTGGCAAAGTCCGCTGTGGTTTTATCTGAAATGGTGTTCCTTATAGCTTGTAAACCATTGTTGTGTGGGATGTTGGTATACAGAGATTCCACATCCATAGTAGCTAGTATAGTGTTGTTGGGAAGATTATTTAAAGATTGTATTTTCCTCAGAAAATCTGTGGTGTCACGTACATAGCTGGGAGCACTGATGGCATATGGTTTCAGAACAGAGTCCATATAACCGGAGACACCCACTGTAATAGTGCCAATACCTGAAATGATGGGGCGTCCTGGATTTCCTGGTTTGTGTATTTTAGGTAGAAGATAGAAAGTTCCTGGTTGAGGTTCTGTTGGTGTGTTGGTGAGGATCTGTTCTTGGATGTGTGGGGGTAGCTCCTTAACAATCTTGTTCAGTTCTTTTTTGTATTGTTGTGTGGGGTCTGAGTCCAATTTTATGTAAAAGGCGGTATTGGAAAGTTGTCTGTGAGCCTCCTGAATGTAGTCAGTTTTGTTCATGATGACGACAGCTCCACCTTTGTCTGCTTCTTTAATTATAATGTCTGGGTTGTTTCTGAGATTATCTATGGCTCTCCTTTCAGCATGGTTTAGATTTTGTTGTAAGCGATGGTGTTTTCTGGTCACATCTGTTTGGATTCTGTGGCGGAAGCAGTCAATGTACAAGTCCAGTGTGGTATTGCGTCCATCAGAAGGGGTCCATGTGGAGTCCCTTTTTGTGTAACACTTTTTCGGTGGTAGTTGGTGGTCAGTGTTCTGTTGGGAGGGTGGTTGTTGTTCTCCAGTGGGTTGAGAGGTGTTGTGTTGTGGAGTTGTTGCTTGTTCTTCTTTGTCTTGTTGTTGTGTGTGTTGAAAATACTCCTTCAGGCGTAAACGGCGGAAAAATGCTTCCAAGTCCCCGCAGAACTGAATCATGTGTGGGGATTTGGCAGGGCAGAATGACAGTCCACGTGAAAGGACTGATTCCTCAGCTGGGCTGAGTGCTTGCTGTGAGAGATTGACAATATTGTTGATCTTGTTTTGATTAGTAGCCTGTAGGTTGGAAAGGTTAGAGAGTTTCTTGTTTTTCTGTTTTTTTCAGTAGCTCCAGTTGAGAGTGGTAAATGTTTTGTTTTTCCTTTTGGAACTCTTGCCAAGCTTGGTGGTTCCTGATAGAGTTGTCCAATACAAGGAGTTCCTCCTTTATTAGCTTCTGTTTAGAGTGGAGAACGCTGATCAGATGTTTGAGCAGCTTCTTAGAGAAAGTGTTGCATAGTTTTCTTGCATATTCAGTGGGATACGTGGATTGTAGAGGGTTCTTAATTCTAAGACCCTTGGGTATAATGTCCAGGTTCTTGCATTTAGTAAGAAAGAAGATATCAGTCTGTACCTGTGCAAGTTTCTTTGTGAGGTTGATGGACTTCCATTTCATGTGGCTCAATGTGGTGCCTTCCATAGTTCCAGTTACAGATAGGTAGCCGTGTTGGTCTGCCATAGTCAAAACAAAAAACATTTGAATCAGCTAATAAATGTGGGAAATTGCTGGCTTGGCAAATGAAAAAAAGACAAAAATTAAATACTATTACAAATTTAGAAGTGGAAGGAAAGAACATACATAACCCAACTGAGATTAGAAATTGTTTCCAGAGGTACTTTAAACAATTATATTCACAAGGGCCACAGAAAGAAATGGACATAGACTGATTTTTGGAAACAAATGGATTACAAAAAATCTCTCAAGAAAGTAAATTAATGTTGAACTATAAAATATCTGAACAGGAAGTAGAAGGTGTCATTCAAAATATGCAATTGGGCAAATCTCCAGGACCGGATGGGCTGACTTCTAGATATTATAGATCTTTGAAAGAGTGGTTAATACAACCTTTGAAGGAAGTCTGCAATGAAATTCTGGAAGGGAAGAGGGCACCAGAGTCGTGGAAAGAGACGTATATTACACTTATACCGAAAACAGAGACTGAAAAGACTCAGCTTAAGAACTACCTCCCTATATCGTTACTTAATGTGGATTACAAAATTTTTGCTGACATTTTGGCCAAGAGATTGAAAAAGGTATTGATGGAAGAGATCCATAAAGATCAAGCAGGCTTTCTCCCGGGAAGACATTTGTCTGATAATTTGAGGAACATAATTGATATTTTGGAAAAACTAGAAGTGAATATAAACACTAAAGCAGTTCTGATATTTGTGGGCACGGAGAAAGCTTTTGATAATATCTCTTGGAGTTTTATGAAAAAGAACCTACAGGGGATGGGGGTAGGCCAAGGTTTTGAAAATGGTATAGGTGCAATATATTCTGAACAAAAGGCTAAATTAATTGTAAATAATGTGGTGACGGAAGAATTTAAGATTGAAAAAGGGACACGACAGGGGTGCCCAATCTCCCCATTACTTTTTATATCGGTCCTGGAGGTTCTGCTGAATATGATTAGAAGGGACCGGTTGGTTAAAGGTATACAGGTCGGGGCTAAACAGTATAAATTGAGAGCATTTGCAGATGATTTAGTATTGACGTTACAGGAGCCAGAATCTAGTACTAAAAGGGTTTTAGAACTAATTCAAGAATTTGGTCAAGTGGCAGGATTCAAATTGAACAAGTCAAAAACTAAGGTTTTAGAGAAAAATTTAACACCGATGGAAAGAGAGAGGTTTCAGAATGAGACAGGTCTGAATGTGGTCAAGAAAGTGAAATACTTGGGGATTAACATGACAGCAAAGAACTTATTTAAAGATAATTATGAAAAATGTTGGACGGAAGTGAAAAAAGACTTAGAAATTTGGTCAAATTTGAAGCTTTCCTTGTTGGGTCGAATTGCAGCTATAAAGATGAATATATTGCCTAGAATGCTGTTTTTGTTTCAAACACTGCAAATTGTGGACAAGATGGACTGTTTCAAGAAGTGGCAGAAAGATATATCTAGATTTGTCTGGCAGGGCAAGAAGCCCAGAATAAAATTCAAGATATTAACTGATGCAAAGGAAAGGGGTGGATTTGCCCTGCCAGACTTTAAACTTTACTATGAATCAGCAGCATTCTGCTGGTTGAAAAACTGGCTGCTTCTTGAGAACACAGACATTTTGGATTTAGAAGGTTTTAACAATGTTTTCGGGTGGCATGCATACTTGTGGTATGACAAGGTTAAAGCACACAAAGCATTTAAGAACCATATTGTCAGGAAAGCTTTGTTCAGTGTTTGGATAAGATATAAGGATTTATTGGAAAATAAAACCCCAAGGTGGCTGTCACCAATGGAAGCAAAAGCCCAGAAAAAGCTCAATATGGAGGCCAAATGGCCAAAATATTGGGAAATTTTGGAACAAGAGGGAGATAGACTAAAACTGCAGAGTTTTGAGAAACTAAAAAACAAAGTGCGAGATTGGCTTCATTACTATCAGATCATGGAGGCATATAATTTGGACAAGAAAATTGGCTTCCAGGTGGAAAAATCAAAATTAGAAACATAGAATCATAGAATCATAGAGTTGGAAGAGACCACAAGGGCCATCGAGTCCAACCCCCTGCCAAGCAGGAAACACCATCAGAGCACTCCTGACATATGGTTGTCAAGCCTCTGCTTAAAGACCTCCAAAGAAGGAGACTCCACCACACTCCTTGGCAGCAAATTCCACTGTCGAACAGCTCTTACTGTCAGGAAGTTCTTCCTAATGTTTAGGTGGAATCTTCTTTCTTGTAGTTTGGATCCATTGCTCCGTGTCCGCTTCTCTGGAGCAGCAGAAAACAACCTTTCTCCCTCCTCTATGTGACATCCTTTTATATATTTGAACATGGCTATCATATCACCCCTTAACCTCCTCTTCTCCAGGCTAAACATGCCCAGCTCCCTTAGCCGTTCCTCATAAGGCATCGTTTCCAGGCCTTTGACCATTTTGGTTGCCCTCCTCTGGACACGTTCCAGTTTGTCAGTGTCCTTCTTGAACTGTGGTGCCCAGAACTGGACACAGTACTCCAGGTGAGGTCTGACCAGAGCAGAATACAGTGGCACTATTACTTCCCTTGATCTAGATGCTATACTCCTATTGATGCAGCCCAGAATTGCATTGGCTTTTTTAGCTGCCGCGTCACACTGTTGGCTCATGTCAAGTTTGTGGTCAACCAAGACTCCTAGATCCTTTTCACATGTAGTGCTCTCAAGCCAGGTGTCACCCATCTTGTATTTGTGCCTCTCATTTTTTTTGCCCAAGTGCAACAGAATTGTTAGAACCCAAAACTAAGATTTTGTCAAGGATGTATAACTTGCTGTTGAAATGGAACACACAGGATGAAACAGTGAAATCTGCTATGATTAAATGGGCACAAGATGTTGGACATAACATTATGTTTGCTGACTGGGAACAGTTGTTGTTTAGTCGTTTAGTCATGTCCGACTCTTCGTGACCCCATGGACCAGAGCACGCCAGGCACTTCTGTCTTCCACTGCCTCCCGCAGTTTGGTCAGACTCATGTTTGTAGCTTCGAGAACACCGTCCAACCATCTCGTCCTCTGTCGTCACCTTCTCCTTGTGCCCTCCATCTTTCCCAACATCAGGGTCTTTTCCAGGGAGTCTTCTCTTCTCATGAGGTGGCCAAAGTATTGGAGCCTCAGCTTCACGATCTGTCCTTCCAGTGAGCACTCAGGGCTAATTTCCTTAAGAATGGATGCATTTGATCTTCTTACAGTCCATGGGACTCTCAAGAGTCTCCTCCAGCACCATAATTCAAAAGCATCAATTCTTCGGCGATCAGCCTTCTTGATGGTCCAGCTCTCAATTCCATACATCACTACTGGGAAAACCATAGCTTTAACAATACAGACCTTTGTTGGCAAGGTGATGTCTCTGCTTTTTAAGATGCTGTCTAGGTTTGCCATCGCCTTTCTCCCAAGGAGCAGGCGTCTTTTAATTTCGTGACTGCTGTCATCATCTGCAGTGATCATGGAGCCCAAGAAAGTAAAATCTCTCACTGCCTCCATTTCTTCCCCTTCTATTTGCCAGGAGGTGATGGGACCAGTGGCCATGATCTTCGTTTTTTTGATGTTGAGCTTCAGACCATATTTTGCGCTCTCCTCTTTCACCCTCATTAAAAGGTTCTTTAATTCCTCCTCACTTTCTGCCATCTGCATCACTTTGTGTCATCTGCATATCTGAGGTTGTTGATATTTCTTCCGGCGATCTTAATTCCGGCTTGGGATTCATCCAGCCCAGCCTTTCGCATGATGAATTCTGCATATAAGTTAAATAAGCAGGGAGACAATATGCAGGCTTGCCGTACTCCTTTCCCAATTTTGAACCAATCAGTTGTTCCATATCCAGTTCTAACTGTAGCTTCTTGTCCCACATAGAGATTTCTCAGGAGACAGATGAGGTGATCAGGCACTCCCATTTCTTTAAGAACTTGCCATAGTTTGCTGTGGTCGACACAGTCAAAGGCTTTTGCGTAGTCAATGAAGCAGAAGTAGATGTCTTTCTGGAACTCTCTGGCTTTCTCCATAATCCAGCGCATGTTTGCAGTTTGGTCTCTGGTTCCTCTGCCTCTTCTAAATCCAGCTTGCACTTCTGGGAGTTCTCGGTCCACATACTGCTTGAGCCTTCCTTGAAGAATTTTAAGCATAACCTTGCTAGCGTGTGAAATGAGTGCAATTGTGCGGTAGTTGGAGCATTCTTTGGCACTGCCCTTCTTTGGAATTGGGATGTAGACTGATCTTCTCCAATCCTCTGGCCACTGCTGAGTTTTCCAAACTTGCTGGCATATTGAGTGTAGCACCTTAACAGCATCATCTTTTAAAATTTTAAATAGTTCAGCTGGAATACCATCACTTCCACTGGCCTTGTTATTTGCAGTGCTTTCTAAGGCCCATTTGACTTCACTCTCCAGGATGTCTGGCTCAAGGTCAGCAACCACACTACCTGGGGTGTACGAGCCATCCACATCTTTCTGGTATAATTTCTCTGTGTATTCTTGCCACCTCTTCTTGATGTCTTCTGCTTCTGTTAGGTCCTTACCACTTTTGTCCTTTATTATGGTAATCTTTGTATGAAATGTTCCTTTCATATCTCCAATTTTCTTGAACAGATCTCTGGTTCTTCCAATTCTGTTGTTTTCCTCTATTTCTTTGCATTGCTCGTTTAAGAAGGCCTTCTTGTCTCTCCTTGCTATTTTTTGGAAATCTGCATTCAATTTCCTGTATCTTTCACTATCTCCCTCGCATTTTGCTTGCCTTCTCTCCCCCGCTATTTGTAAGGCCTCGTTGGACAGCCACTTTGCTTTCTTGCATTCCCTTTTCATTGGGATGGTTTTAGTTGCTGCCTCCTGTGTAATGTTGCGAGCCTCCATCCATAGTTCTTCAGGCACTCTGTCCACCAAATCTAAATCCTTAAACCTGTTCCTCACTTCCACTGTGTATTCATAAGGGATTTCACTTAGATTGTATCTTACCAGCCCAGTGGTTTTTCCTACTTTCTTCAGTTTAAGCTTGAAATTTGCTATAAGAAGCTGATGATCTGAGCCACAGTCAGCTCCAGGTCTTGTTTTTGCTGACTGTATAGAGCTTCTCCATCTTTGGCTGCAGAGAATATAATCAATCTGATTTCGATGCTGCCCATCTGGTGATGTCCATGTGTAGAGTCGTCTCTTGTGTTGTTGGAAAAGAGTGTTTGTGATGACCAGCTTGTTCTCTTGGCAGAACTCTATTAGCCTTTGCCCTGCTTCGTTTTGAACTCCAAGGCCAAACTTGCCAGTTGTTCCTTTTATCTCTTGACTCCCTACTTTAGCATTCCAATCCCCTATAATGAGAAGAACATCCTTCTTTGGTGTCAATTCTATAAGGTGGTCAATTTCAGTTTCTTCAGCACCAGTGGTTGGTGCATAAACTTGGATTACTGTGATGTTAAAAGTTCTGCCTTGGATTCATATCAAGATCATTCTATCATTTTTGAGATTGCATCCCAATACAGCTTTTGCCACTCTTTTGTTGACTATGAGGGCCACTCCATTTCTTTTATGGGATTCTTGCCCACAGTAGTAGATATGATGGTCATCCGAACTGAATTCGCCCATTCCCGTCCATTTTAGTTCACTGATGCCCAGGATGTCAATATTTATTCTTGCCATCTCATTTTTGACCACATCCAACTTACATTCATGGTTCTTACATTCCAGGTTCCTATGCAATATTTTTCTTTACAGCATTGGACTTTCCTTTTGCTTCCAGGCATATCCGCAACTGAGTGTCCTTTCGGCTTTGGCCCAGCCGCTTCATCAGCTCTGAATCTACTTGTACTTGTCCTCAGCTCTTCCTCAGTAGCATGTTGGATGCCTTCCGACCTGAGGGGCTCATCTTCCAGCGTCATAACTTTTATATGCCTTTTGTCTTTGTCCATGGAGTTTTCTTGGCAGGGATACTGGAGTGGCTTGCCGGTTCCTCCTCCAGGTGGATCACGTTTGGTCAAAACTCTCCACTATGACCTGTCCATCTTGGGTGGCCCTGCTCGGCATAGTTCATAGCTTCTCTGAGTTATTCAAGCCCCTTCGCCACGGCAAGGCAGTGATCCATTAAGGGGATCCATGAAGGAGAGATGTATAGACAATATCTAAAAGAACCATGTCCCCATATAAAAGCTTTAGAATGCTTTGAATAACTCTCAAATGGAAATAAGGTAAAAAGAATACAAACAAGATTTAGTACACATCAAATTTGTTGGAATATCAGAGGCAAGGAATTGAGGAAACAAGGACCCATATCAAGGAGGTCGGAAGTTGAAAATTTTTTGTGTATTGGTGAAGCAGTGTTACAAATCTTTGCTTGTTTGTTTGTAAAAGATGTATTGTATACTTTTTCAATGCAAGTGTGTGCTTGTGACGAAAGAGAGAGAAGGGCTAACTGCCGTTGAATGCAATGAATTGTGGCCATTGCCTGAAGATTTGTTCTGCAGAAAGGGGAGGGACTCTCCCAGCACTCTTGCTTAAAGGCTGGGTTCGGAGGCTGGTCCAGTGTCTACGGCCATACTACCCTGAACACGCCTGATCTCGGAAGCTAAGCAGGGTCAGGCCTGGTTAGTACTTGGATGGGAGACCGCCTGGGAATACCGGGTGCCGTAGGCTTTTGCCTCCTTTTGCCGGTCAGCGGCCCCGCTTTCAACTCTGCCCCTCCACTTGCCGCCCATTTCATGCCAGGCGCTGCTGCCTGCTCTTTCCCTCTTTCCTTTCATTTGCTTTCCTTCTGACCTGCCCCTTTCAAACCTGCTTGCACGTGGAAAGCATCCAGGGCCCTAACTGAGCCAGCGCGCCGAGAATTGCTAGGCCAAAGGCTGACGGCCGACAAAGGTGCTTTCGCCGCTGGAGAGCGCCAGCTGCTGGACATCAAGTGCTCTACAGGAGAGCTGCAAGTGGAATGCATCTGCAGGCTGTTTCGTTGAATTGCATTCAAGGACAGCCACGAATGGACAGGAACCACGCATGGCGAAAGCTGCGTGTGGAAAGCATCCAGGGCCTCGGGGGAGGCGCTTTCCCTGCGCTCTTGCTTAAAGGCTGGGTTCGGAGGCTGGTACAGCGTCTACGGCCATACTACCCTGAACACGCCTGATCTCGGAAGCTAAGCAGGGTCAGGCCTGGTTAGTACTTGGATGGGAGACCGCCTGGGAATACCGGGTGCTGTAGGCTTTTGCCTCCTTTTGCCGGTCAGCTAGCCGCCCATTTCACACCAGGCGCTGCTGCCTGCTCTTCCGATCTTTATTTTAATTTCCTTTCCTTCTGACTCACACCTTTCGAACCTGCTTTTCCTTTGCAAGGCCCTGCCCCCTCCCCCTGCACCGCTCAGGGCGGCTTGCAAGCATTTAAAGTCACAGCTCAGCTGAAATCTATCAAGAGGCAGCAACTGCTGGACATGAAGTGCAGCACAGGAGAGCTGCAAGTGGAAAGCGTCCGCAGGACGGTCAGTTCAGTTGTATTCAAAGACAGCCACAAATGGACAGGAACTATGCAACGTGAAAGCCGCATGTGGAATCCTCCTTTCCTTTCTAACCTTTAAAAAGCAAATTTTGTATAATTTTGCTATTTCTTTGTCTGTTTTATTTTTGTTTTCTTCTTTGCTTTTTTCCTAAATGTTCTTTGTGTGTATGTGTTGATTTTATACCAGTAAAGATTAATATGTTTTAAAAAAGAGATGGTCGAGCATGAGATTCTTAATCTCAGGGTGGTGGGTCTGAGCCTCATGTTGGGCAAAATATTCCTGCATTCCCTTCAAACTATACAGTTCTTCTTCTTCTTCCTCCTCCTCCTCCTCTTCCCCCTTCCCCCTTCTTCTCCTTCCCATTAGGTATTTATTTATGGCCTGCCGTTCTCACCCTAAGGTCCCAAGGTGGGTTGCAACATTAAAAAAAACTATTATAAACAATTAAAAACAACTTAGAATCATAAAAATATGGCCAGTTGTTAATGAGTGTTCATTCTGATTTTTTTGCAGGGCAGTTATGTGACAATGATCATTCATCCTGATTTGCCTGTGGGTTGTTTATACACTTCTTGTTAATGATTTGTCCACCCCCCACTAAGTGTAAAAAAGTTGTTTTCTTCTTTTTTTAATTTAAAGAGTGGGGTTTATTGAAATAGGTTAACAGAGTATTTTAATTCACTTACCGCATAAACCTGAATCTCCAGTAAACCCTTGAATCATTTTTTGCAAAATAGTGACAGACTGGAGTGGAGGCACCTGAAATGTCTGGTTCTGAGGCCACAATACTCTGAAACATTCAGAGTGGGGTAGATCTGTGGTTTTCTCCCAATGTCTCTAAAGCAGGGGTTGGCAACCTAAGGCCCATGGGCCGGAAGTGGCCCACAGAGGCCATTTAACCAGTCCATGAGCCACCCCCGAACCAAACCGCCCGCTCGGCGAATCCCTGCGTGCTGCGCTAAACTAGCGCCGCGTGCCACAGGGACTCTCTTCCGCAGCTCTGGAGATCACTTCTGCACATGCCCAGACGCCGAAAATCACTTCTGTGCAGGCGCGATTTCCGGCATCTGAGCATGCGCAGACACGATTTCCGGCATTGCGCTGCACCGGCCCGGCCCACGGAGGATCTCCGCGGGAGTGATCTGGCCCATGCCTGGTAAGCCTTGCCGACCCCTGCTCCAAAGCCCTGGGCCAATGGAATGAATGCTGATGAGATTGTCTTGGCTGTTTGTCTGCAGGACGGCCTCTGGACCCTTCGCTGCCCATCATGCATTCAGTCTCCAAAGTGATTTGTTCTCTGGCATTTGGACATCCTGTTGCCGTGGACGAGAAGGCCTTACATGAGCTGACTGAACACATCAGCACTGTTACAAAATTTAGGGGCACCGCTGGAGAGATAGTGAGTAATGAATTATCCCCTGTTCCTTCTCGCTCTCCCAGCTCCGAGGAGGACAACGCTGTATCTGCACACAAACATGTCCAATGTTGAGTCAGAGCCAAGCCAGGTTTTCCTCATCCCTCCTCACTGAGGTCCTTTTTCAGTGGAAGTGATGGAGAAGGGACTTGCCACATTCTGCATGCAAATGGTGCATTCTGCCATTAAGCTATAGCTCTTCCCTAAGAGCTGCTGTATGATGATGATGATGATGATGATGATTACCCACCCTTTATCCTAAGGTCCCAGGGCAGGTCACAACATTAAAACGAAACATTAAAAACAATTTAAAACAGGTTACAACCACAAAAATAAGGTGGCTACTCAGTCCCAGTTTTGGGGCTTCCTGTAGGCATCCCGTTGAACACACTGAGAACAGGTTGCTGGACTAGATGGGCCATTGACCTGACTCTTCTGATGCCCTTATGTTCTCCCAAGTGACCTCTTTACAAGCTCAAGTCATATCAGTCATTTGGGGTGGTGGGAATTCTCTGTGGCAGCCCCTGAGCTGTGAGATTCCCTCTCCACAGAGGTGTTCCCGATGACTTCCTTGTATAGCCTCCATCGCTTCCTTCTGTTAAGTACAGTTGTTTAATTGACACTGAAATGGAAAATCCCTTTGGAGTCTCCTAAGCAAGAAGAGCTCTCTGAGATGCCTAGATAGGTTGCTAATTAACTATTATTGTTTTCTGGTAGCTCTGACATGGTGTTTTAACTTTAGATCACATGAGAGGTACTGAATTACAAATTCGCCTTCTTGGAAGGGTGGTGGCCGAGTCTTTGTTCTCAGGCTCTGTAAAAGTAAGATGCCTCTTCAGGAGCTGCATAGCCTAAGGAGCTGGAATGCAGGCTAATGGAGCCTGTGTGTTAGAGAGAGCTATGTTTGTCAGCTCTGGTTATAAGTTCATTTCATTTCTAAGATGCTGAGCCTGTGCTGGACTTGCACAAGATATTGTATGGAATTATTTGGATGTATCATTTACTGGCACTGTAGGGACGTGGGTGGCGCTGTGGTCTAAACCACAGAGCCTAGGGCTTGCCAATCAGAAGGTTGGCGGTTCAAATCCCCATGACGGGGTGAGCTCCTGTTGTTCGGTTCCAGCTCCCGCCCACCTAGCAGTTTGAAAGCACATCAAGTACAAGTAGATAAATAGGTACTGCTCCATCGGGAAGGTAAATGGCGTTTCCGTGTGCTGCTCTGGTTTGCCAGAAACAGCTTAGTCATGCTGACCACAGCTGGAAGCTGTCTGTGGACAAACACCAGCTCCCTCGGCCTATAGAGCGAGATGAGCATGCAATCCCAGAGTCATCTGTGACTGGACCTAACGGTCAGGGGTATTTTTACCTTTTTATTTGGATGTATCGGTTTTTGTTCAGCTTTTGAAGAAAGTTCTTCAAGTAAAGTTTTGAACAATCTAATGAGTCTGAACAATGCTTCATTCCCAAAGGAGTCGGTTTTTATCATCGAGTCGCTTCAAACTGCACAATATTCAGTACTATTTTTCTAGAAAAAGAGGTGCCAGAACTCACCATGTTCTCTTAGAATGGCAATGGGACCAACCTGAGAGGTGCTAGAACTGAGTTCTGGTGAGTTCTGGCTGGAAAAAAAAAGCCCTGGAAATACTGATATATGCAATATCTTCCAGTTCTGAACTTTTTGCCTTGCTCCTGAACAGCCACTCCCAAGCTTTCTGTCTGCTCCCAAGCCTGTCCCTTGACTTCCCTGAATCCAGGTCTCTTCCTTACAAGAACCCAAACAGGGGGATCAGGGATTACATTGCCAAAGCAACACTCACACATTTTCTTTTGCATTTCCTGCAGCTATACAACGCTTTCCCGTCACTGATGAGGCACATTCCCGGGCCTCACAAAAAGGTTTTCTCCTCCTGTGAATTCATGCGTTCTTTTATCAGGAAGGAGGTAGAAAAATGCCAGAAAGCTGGGGTTTCCCAGGAGCAAAAGGACTACACTCACCTCTATTTGGCTCAGATAGACAAGGTAAGTATCTGCTGGAGTGCCTGAATTTGGCACAGCTCATGAACCACTGAGCCAAAAGCCGCCCAAAAATGGCTGGGAAGCTGTGGCTTTGCAACAAGAAATTGTGTCTCACACAAGACTTTCTTTCCCTAACGGAGCATAGCCTGTTTATTTCCTGTTACGGTGAAAATATCTTGTTCAAGGTGCTCCTACCAGACCCTCCAAGTATCCCTATTTTCCAGGGACAGTCCTGGATTTACAGAAGCCATCCCGGTTTTTGATCTGATCCAGGAATGTCCCGCTTTTCCTTAGGATGTCCCTAGTTTCATCAGAGAAATGTTGGAAGGTATGCAGTTATGCAACGCCCCCGGCTAAGGAGATAAGTAATTATACAACCTTTAGAAGACATATGAAGGGAGCCCTGTATGGGGAACATTTTTAGTGTTTAATATTTTATTTATATATGTTGGAAGCCGCCCAGATTGGCTGGCGCAATCCAGTCAGATGGGCAGGGTATGATGATGATGATGAATAGAGTGTTCCTATTTTCATTGGAGAAAAGTTGGCAGGTATGTAGTACTGAACTATTAGAGCCCTATACAGTTCAGGACTAGGTTACTTGACAGGCTGCCTTATCTTGTCATCTAGCCAGTAGGTCACTGCAGTCTATTGGAGAGTATTTCCTAAAGGTTGCGAAGAGATCCGAGGCCCTCTCCATAGCAACTCAGAGCTTTTAGCATGGTTGCCCTAGTTCTGTGGAACTGCATTCCTATCAAGATCTGACAGGCAGCCGTTATCCGCACCTACTGGAAATAATTGTAGGCATTTTTGTTCCGACAAGCTTTTCCAGCTGGGCGAATAAGCCTCTGCCACGGAGTGCGGTGTGGTAAAGCAGCATTTAAATAAGCCAAACCAAATTAACACAATACAAATCTCTAAGCAGTTTACATAAAAGCAAGGATTGGTCCTGTGTGTCAGCACCAGCATCCATTCCAGGCCACATTGTTTAGTATTTTGAATAATATGGTACCGTTTTGGATAGAAGTCAATTAAGGCATTAAGGATCTGAACTGGGAGTGATGCACTGCTCCCTGACGGTTCAGTATTAGTGATAAATGGATTATTTAAATTGTGCATTTTTTCTGAAGATTGGATGTTCTGGATATGAACTCTCTCCACTGGCTGTTACTTGTTTTGTTTACAATTATGGCTTACTATGTTGATTTACAACAACAACAACAACAACAACATCCTCTACCTGCAGAAAGCTAGCCTGTCAGGGAGAAAGTTCTTAGTCTGGCTTCTCCCTTGACATGCTGCTTTTCTGTGTGCAGAGGTATTTTTGACGCAGGTGGCGCATACAGTCATGCAATTCTTTTGTTTGCTGTCTGCAGCCGCACAGTCCCATTATCAACATACCCATTCATTTGCCAGGCCACACTCATTTTTATTCCAGCCCCACCCACCACTGGCATGTGGTCCCCACTAAGTTGTCTACAAGCTAAGGTGGCCCTAGGCCTTGTTTCCCATCCTTGCCTTAACCGGCTCCCAAATCACAGGAATGGCTGGCGCAGTGGGGCAGGGCTGCGGATCTGACACCGAAATTGCTGCCGTTTACCTGGATGGGGCAGGACACAGGTGAGGTTGTGGGTACACAGGCCCAGCGACAGAGTGAATCTAGTGTTCCCGCTGGTGCACCTAAGTGGCAGGAGGGGGGCTTCATGGTGCAGCCTCACCATCCTGGCTGCTGCCACCAAATCACAAAACCCCAAGTGTTCTTGCAAGCTAGGAAGTGAGGCAAAGCTTCCATGGAGCCAACAAAGGAGGTAAAAATTAGTCTCAAGAACTGCACACAGGGCAAAGGCAACACAGTGGTTGCAACTGAGACAGCCAAGCTTTTGAGTACCTTGGGTTGAAATGTCATGCTTCTAATCCACAGGAGAAAATTGACTCCACAACTACGTTTGATGAAGACAACCTGGTACAGGTTATCTTTGACCTGTTTGCTGGAGGCACAGACACTCTAGCTGCCACTCTCTCCTGGGCTTTGCTTTTTATGGTGGCCCATCCCAATATTCAAGGTGAGAGGGGCTGTATGGCGCAAGTGAAGGATGCTTATTCTGTTCTATGTACAGAACAGCTTGGGAGTGGGGAAGGCTGTAGCTCGGTGGCTGAGCCTCTGCTTTGCATGCAAAAGGTCCCAGGTTCAGTCCTTGGCATCTCTAGCTAGGGCTGGGAATGTCTAGAACCAGAATTGTAGAGTTGGAAGGGACCGCAAGGGTCTAGTCCAACTCCCTGCAATGCAGGAATCTTGTGCCCAGTGTGGGGCTTGAACCCATAACCCCCTGGGCACAAGATTAAGAGTCTTATGCTGTACCAGCTGAGCTATCCCTGAAACCCTGGAGAGCTGTTCCCTGTTGGTGTGGACAATATTGTGCTGGGTTGCCAAATGACATTAAGCAGGCCCAGATGTTAAAACAAAATTGTGGGGTTGTAATTGAGGGAAGCCCTATATATTATTTGAGAGCATGGTTGATTGATTCTGCTTCAGTTTGTTCTCTGATGCTTCCCCAATAAGGGAAAAAGCAGGACAGAAAATCATGTCTTTCACATAGAAAGTGATGGGATTTCAGGAAGAAGTTAGAGGATATGCACTGATTGGAAATGAAGCAGCATGGCCACCCCAAAACATTTACAGGCACAGACATAATAGAAAGCATGATCATGTGTGACCGCCCCAATAGCAATGTGAGAACAAATCATCGTCAATGTGCAATAAAGGGCCAAGGGGCCATGGAGGGGCCAAGGGGTTCTCTTTCACAGCTCTTTAGTGGCTGGCACTCTGGTGACCCTTGAGACAAGAGTGCTTCCCAAATACAGCCTTCCCTCTGCCCACCTATGAATAGAAACACCTTTCCCCCCCGCCCTCAGAGCAAGTCCAGAAGGAGCTAGGAAGTGCTCTCAGTCCCTCCAAATTGGTCTGCTATGAGGATCGGAAGCGATTGCCCTATACCAGTGCTGTGATTAAGGAGACGCAGCGCTTCAGCAACGTCATACTATTTGGGGCACCCAGAGTTTGTGTAGACGATATGAATGTGCTTGGCAACTTCATTGAAAAGGTACAGAGCGACTTCTACCACCACCCTCCTCTTTCCCAGGTTGAACGATTGTTTGGCAACAAGTTTTAGCTAGTGCAATTGTTGCGTTGGATTCCTCTGTTGAGTGGCATTGAAACTCACCCATTCACTAGTGCAAGAGCCCTTTTGTGAGCAGACGGAAAATGTTGAATATATATATCCTTAAAGACCTACCTTGGCTCCCAGAATGTTTCGGAGCACAATTCAAAGTGTTGGTGCTGACCTTTAAAGCCCTAAATGGCCTTGGCCCAGTATACCTGAAGGAGCGTCTCCACCCCCATCGTTCAGCCCGGACACTGAGGTCCACCTCCAAGGGATTTCTGGCGGTTCCCTCCCTGTGAGGGAACCAGGCAGAGGGCCTTCTTGGTAGTGGCACCCACCCTGTGGAACACCCTCCCATCAGGTGTCAAGGAAATAAACAACTATCTGACTTTTAGAAGACATCTGAAGACAGCCCTGTTTAGGGAAGTTTTTAATGTTTGAAGTTTTATTCTGTTTTTAGTCCTCTACTGAGAGCCGCCCAGAGTGGCTGGGGAATAATAATAATAATAATAATAATAATAATAATAATAATAATAATTTGCTTGACTTACAGCATTCCTAGGAGTATAAATATTGATTTGGCTTTTATTGCAACATTAAGAATATATTTCTTTGTTCTGTGGAACAATTATGAAGTTGGCTTCCTTCTCTTACTCTAAAGAAACCTGTCAGTTTTATCGTATTTGCTATTTCAAAGGTTTTGATCATCCACCCTCAGGGTCCTTGTTGCGACAAATTGTTATACAGGTAGCTGTCAATAAATTTGTGACCATTTATCTATCCTGATCTTTAACACAGCCAAATAGAGGCGTCCATTGGAAGTGAATACCTGGTAATTAATAATAATAATTTTATTATTTATATCCTGCCCATCTGATTGAGTAGCCCCAGCCTCTCTGGGCAGCTCCCAACAAAAAATTAAGAACACCATAAAACATAGCACATTAAAAATTTTCCGATACAGGGCTGCCTTCAGATGCCTTCTAAATGTCAAATGCTTGTTTATCTCCTTGACATCTGATGGGACGGCGTTCCACAGGGCAATTAATAATAATGTTCTTATTTAATATTTTATTATATTATTATTTAATTCTTTCAATCCCTCTAACCACATTATCGCAGAACTTCTATATATGTGTGTGTTAGAACATGTACATTTCATTGTGGAGGGGAAATCATTTTAATTAAATTTAATTTTTTTAATGAAAGCCACACTGGTGAATCTGGCTGTGGACTCTATTGAAAATGGCTTCTCCATCCGAACCAGGAAGTGACCTCTCCAGACAACGGAGCGCCTCTTCTTTTCTTATCTCTGTGGCTGTGATCTCCTGGGTGATGCGGATGCCATTAGGCAGTTGAATAAGCCCTTCCACCCCCTGCCTTTGCGTGGCTCCGGGCACAGGCAACCCATGCTATGACACTGCTTCAGAGGTCCTAGCATTTGCCCTAATAGGCTATTTGCTGGCCTGGATGTAGGACAGGCTTCCTCAACCTCAGCCCTCCAGATGTTTTGAGACCACAATTCCCATCATCCCTGACCACTGGTCCTGCTAGCTAGGGATAATGGGAGTTGTAGGCCAAAACATCTGGAGGGCCAAGATTGAGGAAGCCTGATGTAGGAGTTCTCCATCTATACCTGTCTGACCAAGATATTAAGAAGTATAGCTAAACCCTCTTTTCTCTTCTTTGCAGAATACTCTGGTGATTCCTGATCTGTGCTCTATTAATCTTGATCCCAAGCTTTGGGAGACACCTCGCCAGTTCAACCCTAACCACTTCCTAGATAAGGAGGGGAAACTCATAGTGAGAGATGAATTCCTCCCATTTGGGACAGGTAAAAGCACAACTGCAAACTTGACCTGCGATATTGAACAGCAGTATTTGTTTTGAGGACAAAATCTTGAAGGAGGAGCTGAGAAAATGCAGAAAAGCCATAACAGGCTTTTGAAAGTAACCCTTTAAATTTTTGGACCTGCTAGCAGAGGACCAGTAAGGAACCAAGAAGCAATCAAATGCAAGCCTTTTAACTTTGTTCAGGCAACACTACGTGCCAAGCAATTTCGACAGAGGAGTCTTGGCAACAGTCTTCTAAGTACAGGCTTCCCCAATGTGGTGGGAAATAAAAGCCAGAGACCTAGCAGAAAATACATCTTTTTGCCTGGCATCTGAAGATATGTAATGGGGGTGCCAGGTGAGCCTCCCTGAGGAGTGAATCCCACAAGTGGGGAGTCACCACCAAAAAGGCCCATTCTTGTGTTGCCTCTTCTGGACCTCCCATGGAGGGGGAAACATGGAATAGAGCTTCAGATGACTATCATAGGGTTCAGGTCAGTTCATATGGGGAGAGGAAGTTTTTGAGGTACAGTGGTACCTCAGGTTAAGAACTTAATTCGTTCTGTAGGTCCGATCTTAACCTGAAACTGTTCTTAACCTGAAGCACCACTTTAGCTAATGGGGCCTCCCGCTGCTGCTGTGCCGCCGTTGCCCGATTTCTGTTCTCATCCTGAAGCAAAGTTCTTAACCCGAGGTACTATTTCTGGGTTAGCAGAGTCTGTAACCTGAAGCGCCTGTAACCTGAAGCATCTGTAACCCGAGGTACCACTGTATTAGTGGTACAGCTTTCTAGGTCCAGGAACGAATTGGTAGCCAGTGCAGTCAGGCCAGGATTAGTATTATATCTTCCAATTGTCTTGCTGCGGTGAGCTATCTGGCCTCTGAATTCTGTATCAGCTGCAGTTTCCAAACTATCTCCAAAGGCAGCACCAGGTATAATGCGTTTCAGTAATCTAACCTAGAGGATACCAGAGTGTGGGCAACAGAAATTAGGCTATCCCTTTCCACATCAATTAGGCTTGCCCACAAAAAAGAGGTGCAGGATTGCAGCTTGAGTGTCAACCATATGCACACTTCTTCTTTTCATTATTTACCACCCTTCATCTGAGGATCACAGAGAGGTTTACATTATAAGAACACAAAAATGCACAACATAATTGCAAACAAAACAATGTTTTTACCCCATGTTGGGTAAAAAGATTCCTTCATTGCAGGGAGTTGGACTAGATGACCCTCATGGTCCCTTCCAACTCTATAATTCTGTGATTCTGTAATACATGCATTGTGTCAGGAGAGAATTCAGGTAGAAATAAATGACAGAACTGGATGAAAGGATCTGAGAACAGTGGCAATGAGTGATCTGAACATATGCCATCATTCTAATACCCACATTCAGATTAGCCTGTTGAGTAGTAAAAGCACTGAGAAAAATGAAATCAATTTGCACCTGAGTGCAGATGGTCGCATTACATTTTATGTACTCTGGTTCATGATAAAAGGTAAAGGGACCCCTGACCATTAGGTCCAGTCGTGGCCGACTCTGGGGTTGCGGCGCTCATCTTGCTTTATTTTTTTTTAAAAAAAGATTTTTATTAAAGTTTTCCAAAAAAAGAAAAATAGAAATTCACAGAATAAAAAACCATAAATTACAGAAAAAAGAAACACACAAAAAAGAAAAAAAGGAAAAAAAATACAGAAAGAAAAGCACAACTAATTAAGAAAAATTACATTTAAACAAGGAAAAAATAAAACCATTCCATTTTTCCAATAGCCTCAATTTCATATGCTTATGTTCTTGACCTCCTCGCACCTTCCCCTTTTTGTATTCCCATTCAAATATTTAATTCAGCAAATTCTTACCCTTTGTCAAATGTTTAAACTTTGTACCATAACATATACTATATCCCTATTTTTCAACCAATTATCAATACCTTTTTTGCATAGTCTTAATAACTTTTATCACTAATTACCACTTATTACCCATCCAAGCACATTTTTAACACTCATTGATTTTATAATATTTCTGAAGATAGTCTTTGAATTTCTTCCAGTCTTCTTCCACCAACTCTTCTCCCAGGTCTCGGATTCTGTCAGTCATTTCCGCCAATTCCATATAGTCTATCAGCTTCATCTGCCATTCTTCCAGGGTGGGTAGCTCTTGTGTCTTCCAATACTTTGCGATGAGAATTCTTGCTGCTGTTGTTGCGTACATAAAGAATTTTCTATCTTTCTTTGGCACCAATTGGCCCACCATGCCCAAGAGAAAGGCCTCTGGCTTCTTAAGGAATGTATATCTGAAGATTTTTTTCATTTCATTATATATCATCTCCCAGAAAGCCTTAATCTTTGGGCATGTCCACCAAAGGTGAAAGAATGTTCCTTCACTTTCTTTACACTTCCAACATTTATTGTCAGGCAAATGGTAGATTTTTGCAAGCTTGACTGGTGTCATGTACCACCTGTATATCATTTTCATAATATTCTCTCTTAGGGCATTACATGCCGTAAATTTCATACCTGTGGTCCACAACCGTTCCCAGTCAGCAAACATGATGTTATGACCAACATCTTGTGCCCATTTAATCATAGCAGATTTAACTGTTTCATCCTGCGTATTCCATTTTAGCAGCAAGTTATACATTCTTGAAAGTATTTTAGTTTTGGGTTCTAACAACTCAGTTTCCAATTTTGATTTTTCCACCTGGAAGCCTATTTTTTTATCCATGTTATAGGCTTCTCTTATTTGAAAATAGTGCAGCCAATCTCGCACCTTATCTTTTAATTTCTCAAAACTCTGCAATTTCAATTTATCCCCTTCTTGTTCCAGTATTTCCCAATATTTCGGCCATTTGGCCTCCATATTGGACTTTTTAAGTGCCTTTGCCTCCATTGGTGACAGCCACCTTGGGGTTTTGTTCTCCAATAAGTCTTTATATCTTGACCAGACATTAAACAATGCTTTCCTGACAATATGATTTTTAAATGCTTTATGAGCTTTGACCTTGTCGTACCACAGATATGCATGCCACCCAAAGACATTATTAAAACCTTCTAAATCCAAAATGTCAGTGTTTTCAAGAAGCAGCCATTCTTTCAGCCAGCAAAATGCGGCCGAAAGAATAGAGTTTCAGGTCTGGCAGGGCGAAGCCACCTCTTTCTCTTACATCGGTTAGTATTTTAAATTTTATTCTAGGCTTCTTGCCCTGCCAGACAAATCTAGAAATATCCTTCTGCCACTTCTTGAAACAGTCCATCTTGTCCACAATTTGCAAAGATTGAAACAAAAATAACATCCTTGGCAATACATTCATCTTTATAGCCGCAATTCTTCCCAACAAGGAAAGCTTCAAGTTTGACCATATCTCTAGATCTTTCTTCACTTCTAGCCAACATTTCTCATAGTTATCTTTAAACAAGTTTAAATTCTTAGCAGTCATATTAACCCCCAAATATTTAACCTTCTTTACTATTGTTAGGCCTGTCTCCTTCTGAAACCTGTCTTTCTCAATCGGTGTTAAATTTTTCTCAAGAACTTTTGTTTTAGATTTATTCAGCTTAAAACCAGCCATCTGCCCAAATTCTTGGATCACTTCCAAAACTCTTTTCGAACTAGATTCTGGCTCCTGTAATGTTAAAACTAAGTCATCTGCAAAAGCTTTCAATTTATATTGCTTAGCTCCGACCTGAATGCCTTTTATCAAACGGTCCCTTCTAATCATGTTCAATAATACCTCCAGGACTGTGATGAATAACAATGGGGAAATTGGGCAGCCTTGTCGTGTACCTTTCTCTATCTTAAATCCCTCTGTCACCATATTATTCACAATTAATTTAGCCTTTTGTTCTGAGTAAATTGCACTTATACCATTTTCAAACCCTTGACCCACCCCCATCCCCTGAAGATTTTTCTTCATAAAGCTCCAAGAGATGTTGTCAAAGGCTTTCTCCACATCTATAAAGATTAAAACTGCTTTGGTGTTTATATTCACTTGCAACTTCTCCAAGATGTTGATTATGTTCCTTGTATTGTCCGACAAGTGTCTACCCGGGAGAAAGCCCGCTTGGTCCTTATGAATCTCTTCCAGTAGTACTTTCTTTAATCTATTTGCCAAAATGTCCGCAAATATTTTGTAATCCACATTAAGAAGGGATATGGGGCGGTAGTTCTTAAGTTGCGTCTTTTCAGACTCAGTTTTTGGTATAAGTGTAATATAAGCTTCCTGCCACGACTCCGGCGCCTTTTTCCCCTCTAGTATCTCATTGCATACCTCCATTAGTGGTCGAATTAACCAATCTTTCAAAACTCTATAGTATTTGGAGGTTAAACCGTCTGGTCCTGGAGATTTGCCCAACTGCATGTTCCGAATGGCACCCTCCACTTCCTGTTCTGTAATTTTGTCACTCAACATTATCCTCTTTTCTTGAGAGATTTTTTGTAATCCGTTTTTCCTCAGAAATTGGTCTAATTCGACCTCTTTCTGTGGCCCTTGTGTATAAAGTTGCTTAAAAAATCTCTGGAAGCAGTTTCTAATTTCCAATGGGTTCTGTATAATCTTTCCATTTACTTCCAAATTTGTTATGGTGTTTAGTTTCTGTCTTTTCTTCATCTGCCATGCAAGCAGTTTCCCACATTTATTAGCCGATTCAAAAGACTTTTGTCTCATCTGTTTGATTTTCCATTCCACTTCCTGATTTATCATTCTCATATATTGTACTTGATATAACTTAATTTCTCTCAGAATCTCTTGGGATTTTGGTTTCGCTCTTAATCTTTTCTCTCCTTCTTTTATTTTTTCCAAAATTTTATCTTTTTTCTCATTTTGAGTTCTCTTCTTTATTGCATTCTGTTGAATCAAAAACCCTTGCATGACCGCTTTGCTTGCGTCCCAGACTGTTCTTTTTTCCACCGTAGTGTTTAAATTTATCTCAAAGTAGTCTCTCAATGTTTTTTGGGCCTTCTTAATCACCTCCTGGTTTCTAAACAGGGCGTCATTCATCCTCCATCTGAAGGAGCCGATTGGCATTAGTTTCATCTCCATCTTTATTGCATTGTGGTCGGAGCAAGTTTTGGGGCAAATTTCCACTTTTCGAATCTTGGGTGCCAGTCCTCTAGTTATCCATATTTGATCAATTCTTGTCCATGTCATATTGGCTTCAGAGAAGAATGTTCCCTCTCTTCCAAGGGGGTTCTTAGTTCTCCAAGTGTCAATCAAATCCATATTGTCAGTCAATTCAAAGAAAGTTTTAGGTAGTCTTCCATCTTTAGTTACCACCTGTCTTTGTGACTTATCCATGTTAGTAGATACCACTCCATTCATGTCTCCCATCAAAATGATGTTATAGTCCATATAGTCCAACAATGTCTCGTGCAATTTCTTAAAAAATTCCGATTTCCCCTCATTTGGTGCATATACTCCTAAAATCAAATATTTTTCACCTTGTAGTTGAATCTCAATTGCAATAAACCTTCCTTGTTCATCTTTAAAAACAAATTTCGGTGATAGGCTCTCTTTAGCGTATATAACAACTCCTCTCTTTTTGACTTTGTCCGATGAAATAAATTCTTGACCCAGTCTTTTATTAATGAGAACTTTCCTGTGGAGCCTTACCACATGAGTTTCCTGCAAACAAATTAGATCCAATTGGTCCTTTTTCAATATATGAAATACTTTCCTCCTCTTCTCCGGCGAGTTAAAACCGTGAATGTTCCAGCTTAATAATTGCAGAGACATGGTGTGTTTATTTTAATTTCCTCCAGCCGCTCCCAAGAGCTCGTCAAGTTCTTGCGGTGGTATCTTCTTTTTTGATTTGTCAAATTCCAAAGGTGGTGGTGCTATGCCAGCTCCTGGTCTCAAGGCTTTTGGCAGATCTGTCGCTTCCTTTTGTAGATCTTCTTCAAAATCTCTCAGAAATTTTTCCTTATCTTCCACTGATCTGATTCTGAACTTTTTCCCCTTAAATGTAAAGGACAGTCCCTGGGGGAACTCCCATCTGAAAACAATAGTATTCTTTCTCAACAAGGCCACCAAGTCTCCGTAGTTAGTTCTCAAATCCAAAAGGTGTTTTGGAATATCTTTAAAAATCTCCGCTCTGGTCTCATTAATCTCTAGGGTCTTCTGGAAGTGAGCACTCAATATTTTGTCTCGTTCCTCTTTCGATCGGAGGGTCGCCAAACAGTCTCTCACCCTGTTTTTCCTCCCTCCTCTTCCAAGTCTGAAGGCGCTCACTATCTTAAAATCTTTATCCAGCTCCAAGTTCCAGAATTTCTGAAATTCCTGTGAAAGATAGTCATTCAAATTATCTCTCTCAAGTTCTGGCACCGCCCTGATCCTCAGGTTTGTCTGTCTCTCTCTCAATTCAACCATAGACAATAAGGCCTGGTGGTCCCCAATCTGTTTACGTATTGGTTTGATTTCTTCCTCCACAGCCACAGCTTTTTCTTTTGCCTCCTCGGCTATTTTCCTAGTAGTCGCAGATTCCTCCAACAGTTTTTCTATAGCTTTGGTATTTGAATTAATACTGGCTGTGTTCCCTTTAATTTCAGCTGACTGATCTGAGACCTGTTTACTTAGGCCTTCCAATTTTTCGTAAATTTTATTCAACACAGATGTAAATTCCCCTTCTGAGGCCATTCCTTTTGGCTCAATTTGCCCTGGGTCTTCCTCCTGAGTCACAGGGAGGCCAGGCACAGATGCCCTACGTTGCTGGGAGATTGAAGTAGATTGTTGGACTTTGACCTTGGATCTTGTTGCTCTTTGTTCAGTCATTCCCCTTTATCTTGAGTCAAGGTCAATTCCCACAGGCAAGCCTTGTAGTGGAAAGTCCCCAAAGTTGACAGTGGAAAATTCCTCCAGTCAGGTATTAACTTCAATAGTCCTCTAGGGGGATACAGTGGCTGCCATAAAATTCTCAATAGCCAGACAAACAAATCTTTTTGTAGCTTTCCGTATCCCCTCTTTAATTGAAACTAAGTATTCAGATCAGTAAAACTCAGAAATGTATCTTCTTGCAGAGTTAGATCAAATATTTACTGTATCCACAGTCAATGCGAGCTCAAATGTAGCAAACCTCATTAATCTGACAGACCGTTCCCATGAGAGTTCAAATAAAAAGTCTTTTAAAATTCCCAGAAGATCCCCAGAAGAAATACAGTCACTTTCTCAACTTCCCCTGCAGGGGAGTTCTCTCTTTTGGTGCTTAGAGTTAAAGTTGAACGATCCACATTAAAGTAATAGCACAGAAAGGTCTTTGCTTTGATCTTTTACAAAGCGGAAAGGCGGACTTCCTGTTTACACCTTTCCGCTTCGGAGCCCAAATTTAGTTCTTTTTGTTCTCAAATCCAAATTTCTTAAGTCCCCCTACTCACGGGTGTTCTCTTTTAGAGCCGAATTTCACAGGAAAAAGGTCAGCGCTCTCCGGCAACAGCTACGCGGCTTCGCTCTGTAGACGCAGCAATCGACCCGTAGCACCGCGCCGCTCCCGCTGCACACCGGAACCCCTTTCGGGGCTCCCTCGCAAAAACGGGGGGCGCAAAAGGTGCCTGCTGGGTCCCACGCTCGCAGGCTCTTTCTGCCTGCGATTTCAGATCGGGTCCCCGCTTCGCCGTAGCGGAACAGACCCACTTTCTACAGGGCTTCTCCTCCTACTCAGAAGGAGACCGCCATTGCCGTTGGCGCCGCCTCCGGAAGAAGCTCATCTTGCTTTATTGGCCAAGGGAGCCGGCGTACAGCTTCTGGGTCATGTGGCCAGCATGACTAAGCAGCTTCTGGAGAACCAGAACAGCGCACGGAAACGTCGTTTACCTACCCGCCGGAGCGGTACCTATTTATCTACTTGCACTTTGACATGCTTTTGAACTGCTAGGTTGGCAGGATTAGTTCATGATACCCAGGGACAAAATGCACACGCTTCTCACGTGTGGGGAGGGCGGGATATAAATAAAATTGCACACGTGTAAAATTTAGTATGTGGCTCTGTAAAATAAAGTGTATTTTTACAAAAGCATTTTTCAGTCATGACTTCTGAGTATTATTTTTAATATAATTTTTATTAAACTTTCACTTTAAAGAATAAACAATAATTTCCAATATACAACTACCAATCTCATTCCCTACCGCTCTACTGAGCTTATGACTTCCCTCCATCCCGCCAACAAGCTTTCCCTTTTCAAATCTATATCTCACAGTTTAATCTTATTTTATAAAGTCCACGTCGTAGGATTTATTTCAGTCCTGCTAGTGTCTTCAAACTTCTACAGTTATTATTTATATAGTCAATGAATTTACTCCAGTCTCTTTGGAATTTTAGTTCGTTGTGGTTTCAAATTCTGCAGGTCAGTTTTGCCAGCTCCGCATAGTCCATCATCTTTGTCTGCCACTCCTCCATCGTCAGTAATTCCTGTAACTTCCACTTTGGGGCTAATAAAGTTCTCGCCACAGTTGTGGCGTACATAAATAGTCTTTGATCTGCCTTTGCTGTTTCCTCTCCCATCAAGCCCAGCAAAAAGGCTTCTGGCTTTTTGGGAAAGGTATATTTGAGCATCTTTTTCAATGCCTTCTGAGTATTTTAAAGGACTGAATATGAATTCTGTAGCTTCACTGGTACATGCTCCCTGTCTTTTCATTCACCCATCCATTCCAATTTGTCCTCAGATTTTTACATTATAAGTTAGACCGGGGCTGATGTTGGAGTGGTGGCCCTGCGCCGCCTTGATCACCTTTGGCGTGGTGGGAGAAGCATGTGAGATAGGTTGAGTGGTGTGGGGTGTGGCCACTGGTGAGCCAGTGAGTCTGTTGCAGGTTGGCTGCATTGGGGAGAATGTCGCGAGGGGCAGGCAGGTGCAAGTGTGCGCTTGTGATGAAAGAGTGAAGGGCTAACTGCCATTGAATACTGTGAAAACAAAAAAAAAAATTCTTCCAGTAGCACCTTAAAGACCAACTAAGTTAGTTCTTGGTATGAGCTTTCGTGTGCATGCACACTTCTTCAGATACACTGTGCATGCACACGAAAGCTCATACCAAGAACTAACTTAGTTGGTCTTTAAGGTGCTACTGGAAGAAAATTTTTTTTTGTTTTGACTATGGCAGACCAACACGGCTACCTATCTGTAACTGAATACTGTGAGTTGTGGCTGTTGCCTGAAGATTTGTTCTGCAGAAAGGGGAGGGACTTTCCCTGCGCTCTTGCTTAAAGGCTGGGTTCGGAGGCTGGTACAGCGTCTACGGCCATACTACCCTGAACACGCCCGATCTCGTCTGATCTCGGAAGCTAAGCAGGGTCAGGCCTGGTTAGTACTTGGATGGGAGACCGCCTGGGAATACCGGGTGCTGTAGGCTTTTGCCTCCTTTTGCCGGTCAGCTAGCCGCCCATTTCACACCAGGCGCTGCTGCCTGCTCTTCCGATCTTTATTTTAATTTCCTTTCCTTCTGACTCACACCTTTTGAACCTGCTTTTCCTTTGCAAGGCCCTGCCCCCTCCCCCTGCACCGCTCAGGGCGGCTAGCAAGCATTTAAAGTCACAGCTCAGCTGAAATCTATCAAGAGGCAGCAACTGCTGGACATGAAGTGCAGCACAGGAGAGCTGCAAGTGGAAAGCGTCCGCAGGACGGTCAGTTCAGTTGTATTCAAAGACAGCCACAAATGGACAGGAACTATGCAACGTGAAAGCTGCATGTGGAATCGTGCCTTTCCTTTCTAACCTTTAAAAAACAAATTAGAAGAAAGATCGAAAGAGCAGACAGCAACACCTGGCATGAAATGGGCGGCAAGTGGAGGAGCAGAGTTCAAAGCGGCAAAAGCCTACAGCACCCAGTAGGTCTCCCATCTAAGTACTAACCAGGCCTGACCCTGCTTAGCTTCCGAGATCAGACGAGATCGGGCGTGTTCAGGGTAGTATGGCCGTAGACACTGTACCAGCCTCCGAACCCAGCCTTTAAGCAAGAGCGCAGAGAAAGCGCCTCCCCCAAGGCTCTGGATGCTTTCCCCACGCAGCTTTCGCCATGCGTGGTTCCTGTCCATTCGTGGCTGTCCTTGAATGCAATTCAACGGAGCAGCCTGCAGATGCATTCCACTTGCAGCTCTCCTGTAGAGCACTTGATGTCCAGCAGCTGGCGCTCTCCAGCGGCGAAAGCACCTTTGTCGGCCGTCAGCCTTTGGCCTAGCAATTCTCGGCGTGGTAGCTCAGTTCGGGCCCTGGATGCTTTCCACGTGCAAGCAGGTTTGAAAGGGGCAGGTCAGAAGGAAAGCAAATGAAAGGAAAGAGGGAAAGAGCAGGCAGCAGCGCCTGGCATGAAATGGGCGGCAAGTGGAGGGGCAGAGTTGAAAGCGGGGCCGCTGACCGGCAAAAGGAGGCAAAAGCCTGCGGCACCCGGTATTCCCAGGCGGTCTCCCATCCAAGTACTAACCAGGCCTGACCCTGCTTAGCTTCCGAGATCAGACGAGATCGGGCGTGTTCAGGGTAGTATGGCCGTAGACGCTGTACCAGCCTCCGAACCCAGCCTTTAAGCAAGAGCGCAGGGAAAGCGCCTCCCCCGAGGCCCTGCAGAACAAATCTTCAGGCAACGGCCACAACTCATTGCATTCAATGGCATCACAAGCACCCAGTGGCTTAAAGCAGGAGCCTAGAGCTCAAGCACCCATCCCCCTGGACCACAAACTCTGAAGAGGCACACCTGTCCCATTGCAACCCAGCCAGATGGGCAGGATAGAAATAATAAAATTATTAATATTATTATTATTCCATCCTACGTGGGGCATCCTTTCTGTTTCTTCAGGATTAGGCGTCTTTGTCTCCCTGACCCTCAGTGCACTCTCACGAAGACACCCGAGCCTCATTCAGAAGCAGCTGGTGCCCTCAAGCGCCCAAGACACACCTAAAGTGACCCCCCTTCCAGCCCTGAGGGGGAGGAGGTGGTGGCCGCAGTGTTTGGGGGTGGCTTGGAAAGGAAGGCATCGTGAAACAATATGTTTGAACCCTCACTAATTGGATTGGGATAACGTGGCCACTTTGTAGTCCTTTTTGTAAACTTGAGACTAGATTACTGCAATGTGCTTTCTGTGGTGCTGCCCTTGGCCTTGGGGCAGAAACTCCAGCTGGTACAGAATGCATCAGCAAGACGTACAGCTCAAATGATTTTCTTATGCAGTCCTCGCGCAGTGGGCCTGGAAAAGTAGAGCACCTCCTGCAGAAGATCTTGCACATTGATTACAATGTTTGAAAAGGAAGTATGTCATTCCTATATGTTATGCCAGTGTCTCTGGATTTGATGCTAATTGTACCTAATTGTTATTCAGCAGAACACCCAAGTTGTTTTATGATGTTAATGATGACTCTAAGAAAATGACGTCTTCCAGGAGGAATCTAAAACTGACTCAAGGGGCCTCAGAATCTGCTTGGTCACTACCCAGGGACCTAGTTATATGCTAATTGCTAGCTTCAGAAAGGACTGCTGGCTTAATTTGCAAATGACTAGGCTTGCAACAATTGTTTACAGAGACTACCTGGAGGTAATAGGAACCTATACACTGCCAAGCAATTTATTCTTAAATGGAAAAATGTGGATGTTGCATGACACATCTTTGCATATAGATTTAAAAGTGTATTTTTCTACATATGAGCTTAGCATTTGACCTTGCTTTGTTAGAGAGTGTTGGTGCATTTTGAAATACACCTCCACATAAGCCTACACTTCCATTCAACATTTGAAGCCTCTTAGTAGGCTAAAAAAACCTGTCCAGAAATCTGATGCAAGTAAGGTTGCCACCTTTGGTCGGGCAAAATATGGGAGAAGTCCAGGCGTGATGGTGAAATGGGGGGGCGGGGGGGAAGGCTAAAAATTACTTTCACTGGTGCAGAATGAAATGACTTCAAAGCAATCCAAAGCAATTCCAATGCTGGTCATACTGACTGAGTAGACCCAATGAAATTTATGGAACTAAGCTAGCAATGCACATTAATTGCAATGACTCACATCCTCCCCACCTGCTGAATTTCTGCCTATCAGAAGAATGGTAAATGTAGAAACCAGGCCAAAGAAAGAAAGAGCTGGAGATAGCAACAAATTAACAGAGCTTTGCCTCCAACATCCCTTTCCATATAGCTGTTAATGATAATTTATTCACACACACACACACACACACACACACACACACACAGACATGCATCATAGTCAGACAAGTTCATCCAACAACTAGGGTTACATCTTTTCTTGTCACAGATTTGAGGCTTTTTTAAAAAAGCCATTTGTTATCTATAGCATTCATAGAATCACAGAATTGTAGAGTTGGAAGGGACCCTGGGGGTCATCTAGTCCAACCCCCTGCAACGCAGGAATCTTAATTAAAGCATCATTTGAAGCACTCTTATACCACTTTAACAGTCACGGAGTCCCCCAAAGAATCCAAGTTTGTTTGGAGACCCCCTAGTCTTCTCCTAGAGATATAATCCCCAGAGTCTTGGGCCAGCCCAGTCCTGCCTCTTTAAACAGACTAGAAAGGCTTCCCTGAGCAGGTCACCATTTGTAGTTTCAGCCTTTGCCTAGAAGAAAGTCACGAAGTCCTGGTGATTCTGCCAGTCTCTGCTTCCTCCCCCTGCCTTTGTAATATAAGGGGTAACAAGGCTGGTCTGCAATAGAGGGATATAAGAAGTGCTGGGGGAAAAAAATACTAATTTTATTTTTTAAAAAAACACAACCAATTCTAACAATTGTAGGTGGCATGTGCCATCATAAAATATGCATTTAGTTGTGTGTGTGACAAGGGGGGAAGCATCTTTCCAAAAACTATTAATTGACAGGATTACTAGAGGACACCTCGTATTCACAGGCACCAGAGCTGCTGCTTCTGGGACAAAATGCTAATAATAGAAGTTCCCCTGGTGCGGGACTTGACATCTTTCCTCAGGGCCTGCAAGACAAAGCTGTTCCACCAGGCCTTTGGCCAGGGCACAGCCTGACTCCCTCCCTCGGCAATCTTCGCGGAGCTCTGGCCCAATGGTTGCCAGTGGCTTGATTTGAATTAATTTTATAATGAATGATTTTAGAGTGTTGTTTGTGCTGTACTTTTGTACTGTTTTATTGTTGTTAGCCGCCCTGAGCCCGGCTTCGGCTGGGGAGGGCGGGATATAAATAAAATTTATTATTATTATTATTATTATTATTATTATTCATTATACACCTTTAGGCTCCAAGCAAAAACATTCCTTTTTAACCAGGCCTTTGGTTGATTTGATTGACATCCTATGTCCTTTTAAAATGTGGTTTTATTTTTGGGGGGCAGGGTTACTGTTTTTGTGGTTTTATACTTTGATTTTGTTCTATGAACCGCTCTTAGACCTCCGGGTATAGGGTGGTACAGTGGTACCTCGGGTTAAGTACTTAATTCGTTCCGGAGGTCTGTTCTTAAGCTGAAACTGTTCTTAACCTGAAGCACCACTTTAGCTAATGGGGCCTCCTGCTGCCACTGCGCCGCCGGAACACAATTTCTGTTCTCATCCTGAAGCAACGTTCTTAACCTGAAGCACTATTTCTGGGTTAGCGGAGTCTGTAACCTGAAGCGTATGTAACACGAGGTACCACTGTATATTAATTAATTAATTAATTAATTAAGTAAAAAAATAGAAGGCAGTGGACCAAAACAAAGAAAGCCCCCTTCTCCAAATGCCTGGCCACGTGTTTCATCTTACAAACAAAACAAAACAAAACAAAACAAAACAAAACAAAACAAAACAAAACAAAACAAAACAAAACAAAACAAAACAAAACAAAACACACTCATTAGGCTGCTGCTCCACTATTGGCTATCCTGGAGCATCAATCAGCCAGCTATGAAGGGGAGGGTGGCCTCAACCTCCTAAGTACCTACCATGTTTAGTTGTGCATGAGACAAGCAAGCTGGAGTGAGCGCCCAAATGCCCACCTGGCCAACCCCTAGGTGTGGTCCTGCCAGCAGGGCTCTTATGGCGCCATTAAAAAGTTTTGGAAATAGGAAGTTAGCAGGCAAAATGAAATAACAACACAGCACTTAAAGGATCATGACATGCTGCTGAACCCCTGTTTCGTATTGCTCAACAGTGGATGGAAACAGGACAGTTTAGCTATAAAGATAATATCGTTAGTCTGTTACTTGCAGCTAAACTGTAGGTGGCTCAGAGTTGGAAGAAAACTCAGGCAAATACTTGAGTCGTAGCTCAGTGGCTGAGTAAAGTGTTTGGATATATACCAGCAATTCCAAAATCAGCAAAAGCTGCATGTGATCCAAAACAGGAAATTCATAGGGCCCCTTTCCTTGGTTAATCAAATGGCAAAACTGGATACATGTTAAACAATATATATGTTGCGATAAGGGATGAGGATGTTTCAGAAAGATGCATATGCTAGGGTGAAGCATGCATATATTAGTCAAAGTAACATACAGCGTGGGCAAAACTGCATGCAAAAAATATGCATATTAGGCAAAAATGACAAAGGTGTGGTAAATTGCAGGAAGGTGATGGTGAATGGATGGGGTATAAATAAATATTATTATTATTATTATTATTATTATTATTATTATTATTATTATTAGGATTTAATTTTTTCAAGAAAGAACAGAGGCAGAAATTTGGGGGACTGAACTGAAGAATGGAAAAATGAGAAAATGAAATGGATAATTTGCTCATCTTTGTGACAGCATGTTTATGCTGGGATAAACCTGCCTGAGCTATAGAGCTATTGGAGACAGGGAAGTGGACAGGAGAAACAATAATAATAATTGTCACAGAAACAATAATAATAATAACAAAAAATGCAAGACCTAGTTTAATATGGGACAAGCAGCTCACCCTACTTAAGAGTTAGTTAAATACAACCCTGATATCCCAGTTTTCTGTTTACAAGAAGAGAAGCGAAAACAAAATTCGTATAAAATGAACAAATACTATAAAAATAACTATTCCTATAGCAGAATCCGTAACAGAACAGTAGAGGAAAGGAGGCTAGCAAGAATCACTAGAAAACAAAACCAAGACCCAAAGGCTGTCACAGGGCAGAAACATTTTGATTCACTGCAATGGAAACCCAGACTATAATATAATGGGGATAAAACAATTAGCCATCTTGATAAGAGATACAGTCATGAAGGTGTGCTATAAATAGATAATTATAATAAATGCTAGTTAGTTAGAGAGTCAGATGAGTCCAGTTTGTCTTTCAAAAGTGGAGTACATAAATAGGTGCCGGCCAGGAAAATGAGAGAGGTGGCGATGTCTCTGATCAACGTAAAATGCCCTCAGAAAAAGGGGATTCCTCTCACCCGGCTCTGCCTGGAATAAAGGAAGACCGGACCATGGGACGAGCATCGGAATCTCTGATTACTCTGGTTCTGCGTAAGATTCTGAGCTTGATGAAACTGCCCTGGTCCCGCAAGCGCTACCCTCCTGGACCCCTTCGACTTCCCATCGTCGGAGGCCTGTGGCGGTTTGGGGTCATGCTCTCTCTGGATACTTTCATGAAGGTACTTCTTTCAAAATACTTCTTCAGCTGAAAAACAGGAAGAGCGAAAAGGCATTGCAAATTATTTCCTTTATTTGAGAACTGTGGATAATGATTCACCTGTGAAATCTAGGGCTTGAGCGTCTTGGCAGATTTTTCTGCCTGCTGTGGCAATTGCAATGTGCTGTGTTAGGTGCTGCATTGTTTAAATGGTTTTTCTTGCTGTTGCTTCTTTTATTTCTGACATATTGAATTTTAATGTATTACAATTTTAATTCCATAAGAGTAAAAATGTAATGCAATAAAATGCGCAGTATAAGAAATAAAAGAAGGAATACAAATACAATAAGAAATCAAAATGAATATTCAAATCCACAGACATGCTGTGGAGCATATTAATGCAGCTTGTGGACTCTTGGTGGCCATGGACCATATCTGGGAACGCTTGATCTATGGGTCTTTTAAGAATTTATGTGCAGAAGAAATCCTTGAAACAATATATTTTTGGTATTCTCTCCAACAAAAATACTGATCATATTAAAGGTTAGTGTGTATTCTATCAGAAATTTAGTTACAGAGTTCTCAATCCAATTAGTTTTTCAGGGTTTTTTCCAGTAATTCCAGCCAATTAGTCAAGAATTCTCTTCTGCTTGGTCACATTGCCAATGAAAATTATCTTTCTTTTTTTATAAAAATTAACCGATTGTGAAATAACTGGGTGAATGGCCATATTCATTATCTCATATAAAAGTTTGTGATATTCTACCCATCGATGGATGTGGAAACAAATAAAGAGACCTCAGTGGAACAAATAGCAGATCACCAACCTTTTGCCTTTGAGAGAGAGACCTGACTCTTTGGGAGTAGGTCAGATTCTTGTGGTTGAAGGGAAGCCTGTCTGAGCAGGTACAAAAAAGTTATTTAAGGCCATGTGCTAACTGCAGAAATACCTTTTATCATCTTAATTTGATATGTCACCTTCTTAGAAAGCTACTGTCTCAAGGCAGAGATCTATAGTGTTCTGTCCTCAAGGAGTGACAGCCACAATGTGCTTTACGTGAGACTGCAGCTAGACTGGTGACTGGCAGTGGCCGCTGACACCATATAACACCGGTCCTGAAAGATCTTCATTGGCTCCCCGTACGTTTCCGAGCGCATTTCAAAGTGTTGGTGCTGACCTTTAAAGCCCTAAACAGCCCTGTATCCCTGAAGGAGCATCTCCACCCCCATCATCCAGCCTGGACACTGAGGTCCAGCGCCGAGGGCCTTCTGGCGGTTCCCTCACTGTGAGAAGTGAGGTTACAGGGAACCAGGCAGAGGGCCTTCTCGGTAGTGGCACCCACCCTGTGGAACGCCCTCCCACTAGATGTCAAGGCAATAAACAACTATTTTACTTTTTAGAAGACAACTGAAGGCGGCCCTGTTTAGGGAAGTTTTTAATGTCTGATGCTGTATTGTGTTTGATATTTGGTTGGAAGCCACCCAGAGTGACTGGGGAAACTCAGCCAGATGGGCGGGGTATAAATAATAAATTATTATTATTATTATTATTATTATTATTATTATTATTATTATTATTAATGCTTCAAAAGCTTCAGCTAACCCTGCAGCACACCGGCCCCCCCAAGTATGGCTTCTTATATATCCAAAAATGGCACCACCCATGAACCGGACAGTGGTTCTGCGGCTCAAGAAAATCCTAGGGTTTGCAGAAGTGCACAAAAAACCCTTTAGAAAATGCATTAGGCTGTGTGGAGGACACACCCCAAAATGTCACATTGAGGGCTGCGAAGTTTTTTTGGGACACAGCCTGCTGGTGGGAGGAGGTGGACAACCAGCTAGGAGGTGGAATGTTATGAAGCACCCTGATAGTGGTCCTGGCTGACTGGCTAGAGCCCTGAATTGCGAGTGACACTTGCCCAGCCCAGTCGGCATACATTGCAAACTGAAACCACAAAAGATTCAAAAGAAACACAACCTGCAGCCAGCATAGTAGATCATGTTCTGTCCATTCCCGGTAACCTCCAGCTGGGTGGCCTTACATTATAAGTTCTAAGATTTCCCTGGGCTGCAGCATTCATCTCTCTCACACACCTTACGGCTCCAATGTTTCCTGAGGGATGATTCAAATCAAAATGCCCCTACGAGCCAGTACTTGAAGCTTCCAAAATATCCTGAATATAACTAATCTCTTTTCTCCTTTTTTATCTGAATGGCAGTTGGCAAAGCAATATGGGAACATTTGCACGGTATGGATTGGCCCTATACCTGCAGTCATACTGTCCGGCTACAAAGCAGTCAAGGAAGGCCTAATCAACCATTCGGATGATTTTGCTGACCGCCCAGAAACTCCGTTGGTGAAAAGTGCGGCGAAAAATAGGGGTAAGTTCTTGATTTGGGTAGGAGGTTTCACTAGCCTTTTCTCCAGTGAAGGCAACAAAGGACCCTTCCATATGGGACGTACCTTTTCCCCATGGGCTTCTTCTTCTGCAACATGTCATTGATGCAAGAATAGTGGTGGATTTATATTGGACAATCCACACCGCTTTATTAGTTGTTCTGCTTTCCCAGTGTTACTGCATTATCCAATCAAAGCTGGACAACCCTCCACCCGGAACATTTGCGGAATGGAAAGTTACAGGATTTCAGCAGGAAGTAACAGGACATGCACTGATGGGAAAGGGAGCAGCATGGGCCTGTGCATTCATGATGGTTTGTGCTGGTGTAGCGGTTAAGAGTGGTAGACTCGTAATCTGGTGAACCAGGTTCGCTTCCCTGCTCCTCCACATGCAGCTGCTGGGTGACCTTGGGCTAGTCACACTTCTCTGAAGTCTCTCAGCCCCACTCACCTCACAGAGTGTTTGTTGTGGGGGAGGAAGGGAAAGGAGAATGTTAGCCGCATTGAGACTCCTTGGGGTGGTGATAAAGCAGGATACCAAATCCAAACTCTTCTTCTTCTCTTCTTTCAGTGTTGTTTGTACCTGCAAAGTGTTGGGGCAGTGACTCACTCCCAGTCTGTGCATATCGATTAAAGAGCCGCAGTTCCATAATGGAACTGGTGTTGTTGTTGTTTAGTTGTTTAGTCGTTTAGTCGTATCCGACTCTTCGTGACCCCATGGACCAGAGCACGCCATGGAACTGGTACTGCAGTGTAAAAAAAGAAGAAGCTAGAAGTACTAACCAGTAAAACTAATGTAAAGACTTCTTTTAACAGTAGTTTTCGCATGCGCTAATTTTCTCTGAATCTTGATGGCCCCAGGTATTCTGCCAAGCTTAGGACCCCACTGGGCATGCTGATACCTCCCTGCTGTTGGCCTCATTTTGGCTCCAGTCCTGTTGGCACTCAGCGCTTGAGTTTGGTAACAGAGGGAGTGATGATGAAGGTCTTGTTTCTCATATGCATTTTCTGAAACATTCACTGGTGTCCCACATCAGAGATATAACACTCCACAACGAAAAAATTGATTCTGCACCAGTCGTCCTGTTCTTAGGTTCTTTAATGCCTAGGCATGGACTGCACTGGTGTTTTCTAGGCTGCTGATGTAATAGCTTTTATATGAATTTTGTAAGCAATAATTTCTCACTGGTCTGTGATGGTTTTAGGTATCGTACTTTCAAACGGTCACACCTGGAAGCAGCAGAGACGGTTCAGCGTGGTTACTATGCGGAAGCTGGGGCTGGGGAAGAAAGGCATGGAGCACCAAATAGAAGAGGCGGCCATTGAGCTTGTGGAGATCTTTGCACGTGCAAAGGGTATGTGATAGAAGAAAATGAGGCTAACTCAGGTTGGTTTGTTATCCACCTCTGCCTGAGACAATCTGCGGGTTGGGGCAACTTCCTGGGACCCACAGCAGAAGAGTGGTTCAGTTTTGGAAGCTGAGAGAGAAGAGCCCACTGGCATCCTGTAAACTGGGTAGGGATTGCTTGGGAACACAAATATTTAGCAGCCGCAGTGCAAAGAGCCAGTGCCTAGTTTGCATCCTGCTGGTGTAAAAAATAAATAAATAATAATTGATGGAAAATGATGGATTGCCGAGGTGACAGGACTTGCTGTTGTTTGAGACCATTACATTGTCTGTGAATTGTGCAATTGTCTCACCCTGATTTTATTAAGTAGGCAAAGTGTGTTAAACTGTTTTTTAAACTAAGGAACTTTCTTAATGGTTTCTTTCTTCTTTGGCGATCACTCATCGCTGAGTAAGATTGTCTTCCATAAACACGGTTTTAACAATGAGTCCGTAAGTGACAGTGGAGGCCAATTCTGGATCCACATGTCCTTCTACAATGGGAATATTGGTTTCCGGGCAGGAGCTGATCACGGTGTGGATTTGCCAAAAGAAAGGAGCAAGAAAGACTGATTTTGAAAAGCTGTTAACTAATCACAATTTCTCCTTTTGCATAGCAAAAGAATAATAAGTGTGTTTGTGTATGTGTGTATGTATGTGTGTGTGTATATATATATATGAGCATTGGATCTCATTAGGATTTCATCTGCAGGGCAGCCATTTGACCCATCCTTACACATCATCAATTCAGTCTGCAACGTGATATGCGCCATGTCCTTTGGATACCGATTTTCTGTTGAAGATAAAGAATTCCTGAGGCTGATAGAAGCCATTCGGATTAGCTTACAGTTTGGAGGCACCTTCTTTCATGGCGTGAGTAGGTTGAAGCTCAGGCTTGGTGATGGGCGAGTGGAGGAGAGCATGAGATGGGAGGCCCGTGAACTGTGGTTGCCTACAGTAGACATCAGTTCAAACTGGGATAGCCAGCAATGTCAACTCCAGATGCTGTGGACTACCACTCCCATCGGCCCCAGGCAGCATGGCCAATGATCACAAATGATGGGAGCTGTAGTCCAAATCATCTGGGCAACACCCTGTAACCTTATAAATGTGAACAATACTGAATTTCTCCTCCATCTCACCTTTCAGACACTCAGGGTGAAATTTCTAGCCCTCAAGAACAAGCCAAAGCATAATAATAATAATAATAATAATAATAATAATAATAATAATATATTATTTATACCCCGCCCATCTGGCTGTGCTTCCCCAGCCACTTTGGGCGGCTTCCAAAAAATATTATAATACTGTAGTACATCAAACATTAAAAGCTTCCCTAAACAGGGCTGCCTTCAGATGTCTTCTAAAAGTCTGGTGGTTGTTGTTCTCTTTGACATCTGGTGGGAGGGCGTTCCACAGGGAAGGCGCCACTACTGAGAAGGCCCTCTGCCTGGTTCCCTGTAACTTGGCTTCTTGCAGTGAGGGAACCGCCAGAAGGCCCTCGGTGCTGGACCTCAGTGTCCGGGTAGAACAATGGGGGTGGAGACGCTCCTTCAGATATAAGCATGAGGTTGGAGTTGACTTGTGGGTTGTGTTGCTGATAGGATTTGCCTTTTCTTTCCTTGTAGCTCTACGAAATTCTCCCGTTTGTCATGAAATTTCTCCCGGGGCCTCACAAAACCGCATTGTCCTCCATTGAGATGGTCGTTTCATTTGCAAAGAATGAGATAGTGAAGCACAAGGAAGACCAGACTGTGCATGAGCCAATAGACTTCATTGATTTCTATCTATCTCATATGGAGAGGGTAAGGAACTGCTTTGTGGGCGAATGCTTCTTCTTCAATGAATCGTTGCATTCTCTGTTATGATCGCACAATAACATCTGCGGGACCGCTGGGAATCCCCCCTGCCCTTATTAGTCATTTTATGTAAACTGTGTTACTTTTACTGTTGTTAGCCGCTCTGAGCCCGGCTTCGGCTGGGGAGGGTGGGATATAAATAAATTTTTATTATTATTATTTTATTATCATGGGAGTTGCAGGCCAAAAACATCTGGAGGGCCGAGGTTGAGGAAGTCTGGTATAGGAACATAATAAGAGCTGCTGTATCAGGCCAATGGCCCTTCTAGTCCAACATCCTGTTTTCACAGTGGCCAACAGGATGCCTGTGGGAAACTAGCAAGCAGGATTCAAGCACAAGAGAAACTCTCCCCTCCTGCGGTTTCCAGCAACTGCGATTCAGAAGCATTGCTGCCTCCGACCATGGAGGAACAGCATAGACATCCTGGCTAGTAGCTGTTCATAGCGCTCTTTTAAAGCCATCTAGGTTGTTTGTTGTTGTTGTTGTTGTTTTATTCATTAAAACACACCTCAAATTCTTAACATTTACAATATATTCCTCCCTCCCTCCCTCCCTCCCCTCCAAGGCTTCCCCCAACTTCCACTTCTGGTTTGTTTCTATTTTCACCCATTTTGATATCTCTTAACAGAAAAAGTTATTAATAACATAACTTCAAGCCTAAAGACATAAAAATAACAGTAAATACACCATCATCTTTCACTATTTTTCAAAACATTTTCTAATGCTAATAATGTGAATGTTTATTTAAATCCTGCCATCAAGTCTATTGACCTTCTTTGTTTCTGCAAATATAATATGAGTGGTTCCCAATCTTTTTCAAAGTCTTTTTCTCTTAGTCTATCTGTCATTTTTGCCAGTTCTGCATAGTTCATCAACTTCTCTTGCCGCTGTTCTTTAGTTGGTATTTTTCCAGTCTTCCAATTTTGTGCAATCAACATTCTTGCTGCTGCAGTGGCACACATAAATAAAGTCCTCATTTTCTTTGGTATGTCTTGACCTAAAATACCTAACAAAAAGGCTTCTGGTTTTTTTTGTTTTTTTAAAAAAGTTATTTTCAACATTTTCTTCAATTCATTATATATCATTTCCCAGTAGGATTGCAAAAAGGTAAAACGCTACTAAAGCCATCTAGGTTGATGGCAATTGCTCTCTCCTGTGAAAGGGAGTGCCATAGCTTACCTATGTGCAGAGATTCCTGCTTTGCAGGGGGTTGGACTAGATTCTCACAATAAGAATGGGGTTTTCCTTCCTGACTGTCATTGTTGTTTTTTTTGGATGGGATTCAATTGCAAACAAGCAAATTTAGGGTGCACGATTATCGAGGATTGTTGGAGGTTTTGAACAATGATCTACTCCCACCCCCCCGATACAGAAAGTGACAGGGAATTGCACTTGGAAGTGCGGGGTAACAATTGCTTCGATGCAACAGCATCTAACCTCCTCACAAACAAATCAGGATGAATGCTCAAGGAGCAGGTCACCTGGAAACAGCCTCACATTAAGGTCTGGTATCAAGAAGAGAAATAGCATGGTGTTCCGATAGTGGCAGGAATCAGATTACTCAGGTGGTAATTCCTCTACTCATCCTTGGTCTTCCTTGTGGCAGTCACTGTTTGACCTCTGCTCACTAGACAGCTGGAACTTCCTCAGTTCCTGATGGAGGTAAGTCTTAGTTGATTAACTGTATGCACTTATGTTGATTAATCAATAAAATTTACGTACAGAAATGCAAAAAACAATAGTTTTGAAGCAAAAAGTATACTTTTCTGATTTAGCACATCTGTGTCACAGCAGGCATAATCTCAGGAAAGGCACCCCCTCATTTAAAGAGGCACTTCGCTGCCTGCAATTTTTATTAATACTTGTATATTATATGGAAGGCCCATTTGCCATGGCTTATACTGGTGTAAGATCCACTGGTCTTAGTTTAGCTGACTGGGGCCTGTGAGTGAACTGAATCTAACCTCCGCTATTGCTTACAACAGAACAAGGATGACCCATACTCTACCTACAATGAGGACAACCTGGCTCAGTGTATTTTTGACCTCTTTATTGCTGGAACAGAGACAACTGCTACCACTCTGCAATGGGCGCTGCTACTCATGGCGACACATCCAGATATTCAAGGTGAGAGGGAACTGTGCAATGGCAGCAAGAGGCCATTTTGACCTCTTGATCTTGGACCTGAATTCCTCTCAGGTTGGCCCCCATCCAGCCCATTACTACTTCCGGGCAAACACCTTCAAAGCCTCTCTTGATTCAGATGGAATGGAGAGACAGAGTTGTGTGTCACCAGCATACTGACAGCACCATGCTCCAGATCTGTGGAAGATCCCGGTAGATCTTGCTGCAAGAGGCTACCCTTCTGAAAATCATTATTTAGGTTTTCCGCCCCAGCAGGTCTAGGTGGAATACTTTCCTGTGGAACAAATACCCCTTAATGATTGCTCAACTTGTTTAATTTGAGATGCTTTATCCGAAACAAAACTTAATTCTCGACCATTTTCCTCAGAGAAAGTCTACCAGGAGATGGAAGATGTTTTCGGTTCGTCTCACTCAATCCGCTATCAAGATCGGAAGAAGCTGCCCTACACCAATGCTGTGATTCACGAGATCCAGCGTTCAAGATATATCTTTTTAATTGGGGTTCCAAGGCAAACCGTGAAGGACGTGAACTTGCACGGTTTTCACATTCCAAAGGTACAGACGATTGTAACAGTTGCATTTCTATAGCCCAGGGGGAAGGCAGGTTCCCTTTCAGTGCAAATTCTGAAGAAAGTAACTATAGCTTCTTCCATTTCCAAAAAAAGGAGGGGAGTTCATGCAGGGACATCTTGCGCTTTGTCCTTCAGATGTGGTGGACCACAACTCACATTATCTGTGACCCCCATCACTGATCTATGTTGGCAGGGGCTGTTGGAAGTTGTAATCCGCAGCAGGAGCGGTTGGTGAGGAGAGGTGCAGCTGCACACCTAGCCTCCCAGCAGCAGAGTTGCTCCTGCTTCCTGGGAGGAAGAGGGATGAGATGACAGGGGAGACAGCATCTGCGCAGGCACATTGGTGGGAGTGCCCCAGAAATGCACAGGATCGCTTCTGCGGAGCTTCTTCACAATTTGCATCCTTCCATCAGCACTCAAGACTTTTAAATTCATGAAATGCAAATCTGAAAATTCATAATTTATTAAAGAAACAAAATGCAATTCTTCAGTTCCAGGAGAATGAAACTTGTATGTAAAGATTAGTGGATATAATAATAATAATAATAATAATAATAATAATAATAATAATAAAAAATTAATAATAATAATGTTTATACCCCGCCCATCTAGCTGGGTTTCCCCAGCCACTCTGGGTGGCTCCCAACAGATTAAAAACAGAATAAAACATCTAACATTAAAAACTTCCCTAAACAGGGTTGCCTTCTGATGTCTTCTAAAAGTCAGATAGTTGTTTATTTGCTTGACATCTGGTGGGAGGGCGTGCCACAGGACAGGTGCCACCACCAAGAAGGCCCTCTGCCTGGTTCCCTGTAACCTCACTTCTTGCAGTGAGGGAACTGCTAGAAGGCCCTCAGAGGTGGACCTCACTGAGAGATGCGGGTGGAAAATGGGGGAACTGAAGGGCAAAAGTGCAATGTTCTGTTTAGATGCATCCTGAGACAAGTCTTCTTTCCCTGCAGGGGGCTGTGATTGCTCCAGATCTCCGCTCTGTTCTTTTTGATCCTAAGGAATGGGCAACACCTAAAAAGTTCAACCCAAATCATTTTTTGGACGAGGACGGGCAGTTTGTGGACAGAGAAGCATTTCTGCCATTTGGTGCAGGTATGTGCAAGAAGCCCCAGCTGTCGCATTCAGGCAACACTTTATTCCATTTTCTTGATGTTTTCTTACCAGATGATTTTCACATTCTGTGTGATCTTCCACACAACATAAATGCCACTTCTGGAGATGTAGCAGAATCTAGTGGAAGTTTAGCGCTCATTTCAATTTGTTTCCAGAAAGCAACCTGTTCTCAGCTCTGTTAGCACGGAAAATAGAGCCACAAAATTTGGGGTGCTATTCCAACATACAGTTCTCTCCCACCATTTTCTTTGGTGCATCATGGCAGAACAGAAGCGCACATGCGCCCTCAGGACTAGCATTGGATACAACCCAATAAAAATAGTTATAATAAGTATTATTATTAGTAATAACTAGTATCATTCATAAAAACAATGGTAAGTATTAAATACTACTATTAGTACTACTAGCTAATGATAGAGATTTTAGCATACAGTTTTAACATGTAATTTTAGTACGTATAATTCTTTTTAAATTACTGGTTTGATTCTTTATATTGCCTTCATTATGAACCTTGTTTTCTGTGTTTGCTTTTACTGGTATTTTTAATGAACACTTTAGATTGTCTTTTGTAAGCCGCTTAGAGGTCTTTAGTTTGAGGAAGCAACTAAAACAACTTTTACTAGACTCAGGAATTTGGGGAGATCTCGCCTCCCGCAAACCCATAACAATACTTAAAAGGGAGATTTAAATAAACACATTACTGAAATAAAATAAGTAACCAGTCCTGATCTCATGCTGAGCCAGGTCTTGGCAGCCCCTGGAATAAAGCCCACTTTCTCAGTGACATCCCCACACCCCAAAGTTGAAAGGGAGGCATGGGGGACTCGGGAATCGTAGAAAGAGGAGTTGCTGCAGGATGCTTTCATAGACTGAATGAGGCCCAGAGACCCAGATTCTTTTCTCAGAGTCAAAGCAAATTGGTGCCCCGGGTAAATACTTTGGAGTATAGGTGGAATAGCAGATAATTCAGTTCCTGCTTTCCTCTTTTTTCATTTTCCTGCAGGTGCTCGGGTGTGTCCAGGGGAGCAAATGGCAAAGATTGAGCTCTTCATCTTTTTCACCAGCCTGCTGAGAGCATTTAGGTTCCAGCTGCCAAAAGGAGTGAGAGGAGTCCATAGGAAGCCTATAATAGGGCTGACGGTCCGTCCTCGCCCCTACAAAATCTGCGCTGTTCCCCGCTGCAGCCACATAAATAATTAGGGGGGCTGGTCAACTACTGCAATCTCCTCCTTTAATCACTTCCCGCCATCCTCACATTCTTTCTCGGCTTCCTCAGTTGAGATTCTCCAATCTGTGACGCCACTGTGATGCTGCTGCTGCTCTGCGTGAGTGCTGGGTAGACCGCTCCCTTTCCTGCCAACTCCATCGGGCCTAGGGGGCGGGGCCTGCACTCCCCGCCACAGTTTAGAGGCCTGAGCAGCTCCGTGCAGCAAGTGACAAAATGGTTTTAAATGTTTTAAGTGCTTTTAATTTGCTGCACCTTAAATGGTGGTTGTTGTTTTTTATAATTTTTTATAATTTTAATTCTGCTTGGGGTTGGATAAGTATTTAGTCAGGGTGGGGAGTAGTTTAATTTTAGCACTATTGTTTCTTGCTTTGCTTCTATTTTTATTATTCTGTTAAGTTATTATATAGTTTGTATTTTGCTTTTTAAGGGAAGGGTCAGGGCTGCCTGGGAGTAGGCCTCAGCCAATAGAATGGCTGGGGCAGGTTCCACAGGGGGGAATGTATTGGGACACCCGATCTCAGTGATCACGGGCAGGAGGAGGAGTTACGCTAAGACCAGACCACGTCATTACCGAGGAGGCAGGGTTAGTCGTTGTTTGAGGACTATCCCTGCCTCCAGGTCCGGTCCTGACTAGAAGGATACTGGAATCAGCAAGGGAAACCCACATGACCTGAAAGTGTTGCTGTGCAATGCCAGGTCAATGATGAATAAAACCACTGCCATAGAATCATAGAATCATAGAGCTGGAAGAGACCACAAGGGCCATCGAGTCCAACCCCCTGCCAAGCAGGAAACACCATCAGAGCACTCCTGACATATGGTTGTCAAGCCTCTGCTTAAAGACCTCCAAAGAAGGAGACTCCACCACACTCCTTGGCAGCAAATTCCACTGTCGAACAGCTCTTACTGTCAGGAAGTTCTTCCTAATGTTTAGATGGAATCTTCTTTCTTGTAGTTTGGATCCATTGCTCCATGTCCGCTTCTCTGGAGCAGCAGAAAACAATCTTTCTCCCTCCTCTATGTGACATCCTTTTATATATTTGAACATGGCTATCATATCACCCCTTAACCTCCTCTTCTCCAGGCTAAACATGCCCAGCTCCCTTAGCCGTTCCTCATAAGGCATCGTTTCCAGGCCTTTGACCATTTTGGTTGCCCTCCTCTGGACACGACCTGATTGTGGATGGAGGATTTGACCTGGCATGTGTGACAGAGAACTGGTTGGATGATGGGCCTGTCCTTGGCAGATGGGCCTGTCCTTGCCGCTGCTTGCCCACCAGGTTTCTTTTAAGCACAGCAACCCAGGTCATGTGGGTGGGGAGGGGGGGGGTTGCAGTGATTTTTAGGAAGTCATTAGTCTGTAGCAGGCACTTCTTAAAAAAAACATCTTTAGACCCGGCCAATATGGCCGAATATCGCCCAGTCTCAAATCTACCATTCTTAGGCAAGGTGATTGAGCGGGTGGTTGCTGAACAACTCCAAGCACGCCTGGAGGATGCGGACCATTTGGATCCCTTCCAATCGAGATTCAGGCCTCACCATGGGACTGAAACTGCCTTGGTCGCGCTGGTTGATGATCTCCGGCGGGCTAGGAACAAAGGTGAAAGCTGTTTCCTAGTTCTGCTGGATCTCTCAGCGGCCTTTGACACCATCGACCATAATACCCTTCTGGACCGTCTAGAGGGGCTGGGAGCTGGGGGCACTGTTATACAGTGGTTCCGCTCCTTTCTCCTGGGCCGTGTCCAGAAAGTGGTGTTGAGGGATGAGTGTTCAGACCTCTGGGCTCTCACTTGTGGGGTGCCTCAGGGTTCCGTCCTCTCCCCCATGATTTTTAACATCTATATGAAGCCGCTGGGAGAGATCATCAGGGGGTTTTGGCTGGATGTTCATCAGTATGCAGATGACACCCAGCTCTACCTCTCCTTTAAATCAGAACCAGTGAAGGTGGTGAAGGTCCTGGGTAAGTGCCTTAAGGCGGTTGGAGGATGGATGGCGGCTAACAGATTGAGGTTGAATCCTGACAAGACAGAAGTACTGTTTTTGGGTGACAGGGGGCGGGTGGGTGTGGGGGATTCCCTGGTCCTGAATGGGATAACTGTGCCCCTGAAGGACCAGGTGCGCAGCCTGGGAGTCATTTTGGACTCACAGCTGTCCATGGAGGTGCAGGTTAATTCTGTGTCCAGGGCAGCTGTCTACCAGCTCCACCTGGTACGCAGGCTAAGACTCTATCTGCCCGCGGACTGTCTCACCAGAGTGGTGCATGCGCTAGTTATCTCCCGCTTGGACTACTGCAACGCGCTGTACGTGGGGCTACCTTTGAAAGTGACCCAGAAGCTGCAATTAATCCGAAATGTGGCAGCTAGACTGGTGACTGGGAGTGGCCGCCGGGACCACATAACACCGGTTCTGAGAGATCTGCATTGGCTCCCAGTACATTTCCGAGCACAATTCAAAGTGTTGGTGCTGACCTTTAAAGCCCTAAATGGCCTCGGTTCTGTATACCTGAAGGAGCGTCTCCACCCCCATCGTTCAGCCCAGACACTGAGATCCAGCGCCGAGGGCCTTCTGGCGGTTCCCTCATTGTGAGAAGTAAGGTTACAGGGAACCAGACAGAGGGCTTTCTCGGTAGTGGCGCCCACCCTGTGGAACACCCTCCCTTCAGATGTGAAGGAAATAAGTAGCTATCCTATCTTTAAAAGACATCTGAAGGCAGCCCTGTTCAGGGAAGTTTTTAATATTTAATGCTGTATTGTTTTTAATACTTGATTGGGAGCTGCCCAGAGTGGTTGGGGAAACTCAGCCAGATGGGCGGGGTATTAATAAATTATTATTATTATTATTATTATTATTATTATTATTATTATTATTATTAATGAGTTACCACCAGCCTAGCAAATATTCATTGTTCCTCGTTCATTGCTTGTGCACAAGTATCCGGGACCGATTTCTTGCAGTTCTCCTGTGTGTTTCAGAGACGGCAAGGCGTTAGCTGAATAAACTATTTGGTCAGATCTATGTTCCGAGCTGTGAGTGTATTATTTGATAAAGGATGAGCTGTTATATGCCACCCCGGTCTCTGTGAGCGCTACAAGATTCTAAGGGTTGCAGGCACACTATAAACAGGAAATGAACGCATAGCCACTGTGGTTTTAAACTCGTTCATTCCCTGTTGATGGAAAAGCTGTTGATGTTACGCATGACCTGACCTGCTCCTATGGATCAGATAAGAAACTAAATAACTGATCAAGCTGGCCGTAATGAGGTCACCACAGGTGTCCTGTACTAGCCTACACATAAAATCTTCTTCACAATTTTCTATTTCCTTCTGGAAATAGTCCTTTTGAAAATAGCAGGAGTAGCAAGAAGGAGCAAATAATTTACTCGATGAATATTGAAGAAGGCAAGCTGCCACCTGGTGTATACAAAGTACAAAACTGGGTTTACTAACCACAAAAATGGGTTGTTCCACCGCCCTCAGAAGCTTGGGGTGGTGGCAGCCCAGGAAGGGCATTATTTGTAGCGGCCCCTAAGTTGTAGAACTCCCTCCCACCTCTTTACCCTAGTTTTTGATACGTGAGATGCGTATATTTTTAGAACCCACCTTATTTTTATAATGTAAAGTTGTTTTTCTGGGGAAACCCAGCCAGATGGGTGGGGTATAAATCATCATCATCATCATCATCATCATCATCATCATCATCATTGTGTAATATTGCATTTTAACATTAATATTGAGTTTTAATTGTTGTAACCCAACTTTGGAACTCAGGGTGAAGGGCAGGTAAAAGATTGTAATAAATAACAGTGACAACTTGAATGCTGCACTTCAGAACTTTCCTCAGCACAGAACTCTTATCTAGTTGTATGCTATAGCGCTTGGACTTACATGTATCAACCTCTGCTGTCCCCCCCATTTATTGAAGAACTTAATTACAGTGGTACCTTGGTTCTTGAACTTAATCTGTTCCGGTAGTCCGTTCGATTCCCGAAACTAAGAGCGTGGCTTCCGATTGGCTGCAGGAGATTCCTGCAGTCAAGCGGAAGCCATATCGGACGTTCGGCTTCTGAAAAACGTTTGTGAACCAGAACACTTACTTCCGGGTTTGCGGCATTCAGGAGTTGAAATATACGAGTACCAAGGCGTTCGAGAACCAAGGTATGACTGTAAAATTGTCTCACAGGGGATTTGTTCAAGTGGAATAAATTATCTCCAGTTTAATTGCTGGATCTATGAGACAATGGGCTGCTATCAACTTCTGCCTGCTGACAAGTTTGAACAGTGTGTGTGTGTCTCCTTTTGTTTCTTCAGGGTGAAACATTACATTGCATTTTGTTTTTCAATCACATAATGACAAGTATGACGGAGGGCTGTCAGTGATTGCTTACCACCCACATGGATGGAAGCTGGGCTTCTGCCTCAGTGGAGTCGACGTCAAGGCCAGCAAAGGGGGGGAGTGCTGCATCTTACACACAGTCACAGACACACACACACACAGAGAGAGAGAGCCCATGCCCCACTATCAACATGAGTAGAAATGGGCAAATCTGTCCATTTTGGATTATGCTTAGGATGGTGCTGTTAGTTACTATATGCTCTTTCACCACCTGTAAACGGTTTTAAAGGGAATTCTACAGGCTAGGTTGATTCTGCCATCTAGGGTTGAAACTCGGTTACTTAACTGAGCCCCAGTGCTAAACACAATTCCTAACAAGGTGAAGGTTTAATCCCATGTAAACTCACTTGGAGACCAGCTGCATTAAGGATGCACTTCTTATTTGTAATTGCCATCCTCACCACCCTCATACATGTGCCACCATTGCATAAGGCTATGTGGGCAGGAGTGATTTTATCCCACAGTAACTGCATGTTCTTACACTAGTCTACTTATAATCATAGTATTGTAGAGTTGGACAGGCCCCAATAAGTAGGTTTACTTCCTGATAAGTCTAGATACAGGTAGGTAGCTGTGTTGGTCTGCCGTAGTCGAAACAAAATAAAAAACTTCCTTCCAGTAGCACCTGAGAGACCAACTAAGTTTGTTATTGGTATGAGCTTTTGTGCACATGCACACTTCTTCAGATACACCAGGAGTGTGCATGCACACGAAAGCTCATACCAAGAACAAACTTAGCTGGTCTCTAAGGTGCTACTAGAAGGAATTTTTTTCCTGATAAGTGTGTAGGATTGCAGCCTAATTGGGTGTGTCTTAAACAGGACACAGAACAACAAAACAAAACCACCCATCCCTTTTTCAGCCAGCTCCCCCACCCCATTACAGTGGTCAGGCTGTCCTGGCCCAGCTGGTAAAAAGCACTCCTAGCCACTGAAGGAGCATATCCACCCACATTGTTCAGCCTGGACACTGAGGTCCAGCTCCAAGGGCCTTCTGGTGGTTCCCTCACTGTTGGAAGTGAAGCTACAGGGAAACAGGAAGAGGGTCTTCTCGGTAGTGGCGCCCGCCCTGTGGAATGCCCTGCTTTCAGATGTCAAGGAGATGAGTAACTATATAGTGGTACCTCGGGTTAAGAACTTAATTCGTTCTGGAGGTCTGTTCTTAACCTGAAGCACCACTTTAGCTAATGGGTCCTCCTGCTGCCACTGCTGCATGATTTCTGTTCTCATTCTGAAGCAAAGTTCTTAACCCGAGGTAAGATTTCTGGGTTAGCGGAATCTGTAACCTGAAGTGTATGTAACTTGAGGTACCACTGTATAACCTTTAGAAGACATCTGAAGGCAGTCCTGTATAGGACAGTTTTTTAATCTGTAATGTTTTATTGTGCTTTTATATATGTTTGAAGCTGCCCAGAGTGGATGGGGCAACCCAGTCATAACAACAACAACAACAACAACAACAACAACAACAACAACAACAACAACAGATGTAACCTGTGCATTTAGCAATGAAGATGGATCGAGGAGCACCTCTAGACTATGAACCTGCTATTTCAAGGGTAGTACAGCACCATGCAAAGAAAGCAATGGAGCAATTATCTGGACCACCTACTTTCAGGAAGCACGTGTTCACAGAGCCTCAGTTTTGCCAGGTTTCAGAGTCAGGGCTTATCCACACTTACCTTTCCTCTGTTCCTTCCAGGCACAGCCAGTGCTCTGTAGCTTTCCCTATCAAAATCCACTCCTTAAAGCTCAACCAGAGTGAACGGCAATCTGCAGAGAACCTAAATTGACATTTGCTCTGACCGAGCGCTAAAGAGCGGTCCCTGGCTGGGGAATTTAGATAATAATAATAATAAATTTTTATTTATACCCTGCCCTTCCCGGTTTAAAAACCAGGCTAACAGCAAATATAAAACATTGATTAAAATGCGACTTAAAAACAGCATAAAATACAGCATAAATGCAGCATCAATGTCAATAAAATTCAAAAATTCAGGGGTCATTTTGGGGAGAAAAAAACACCCCAGTCAGTAAATATCAAATGATACCAGGGCTAACTGGCCAGGTTGGTCCTACTAGGGCCAGGAAGGAGACCAGGAAAGAGTTTAAATGTGGGGTCACCTAAAGACAACTTGGTCAGGCCCTGATAGTCTTCCTTCACTCCATTCCAGTCTCTGTATCACCGCCCCATAGTCCCAAATAATTGTGTCTGTACCCTTAAGGTGTATGAGGTGTGAGGGGAGGGGGAGTACCTTTGGTGGGGAACACACATGCTCCTTCGGGGGTAGTTTTGATCCCCTGCAATCAGCTCTCACCTGTAGCTCCTAGAAGCTCCTAGAAGCTGTCAGCAGCCACACCTCTGGAAAGGGCTTTGACTGGATGGCACAACCAGGTGAGGGAGCTGATGAGTCTCAAGTTCTCAGTGAGTTAGGGACTTCCCCAGCATGCGAAGGCAAACTCTGGGAGATTGAGCAAATGAGACCAAGAGTGGGTCCAATGGTCCTGAAGGCAGTTTCTGCAGATGCTGTAGAGGGAAGTGAGAGGCAGATGGGGCTTGTCAACGAGGGAAGGTAGCCCACCTAGGAGAAAGAACTCTGACGCTAAACCTCCACTGCCTTGCGGGATATCTTCAGAAGAAAAGGCTAAGGAATCTTCTTCTTTTTTCTTTGGCGATCACTCATCGCTCAGTAAGATTGTCTTCCATAAACACGGTTTTAACAATGAGTCCGTAAGTGACTGTGGAGGCCAATTCTGGATCCACATGTCCTTCCACAGTGGGGACATTGGTTTCCGGGCAGGAGCTGATCTTGCCAAGCATGCCTTCCTCTAAGGCTAAGGAATTAAAGCTACACAAATCCAGAGTGGAGTCCCTAAGATGGTTGGATGGCACCTTGTACTCCTATCTCCGGCAACTCCTGCAGCCAAGCTGCTGCCAAATGTATGGTTCTGCTTTCCTTTGGACCACACCAGCAATGCTGTCATCTGGGCAGCCCAGGACCTCCATACACAATGCCCAGGTTTGCTACAGGCACTATAGTTTGCCTATAGTGAACTTTGATTTCAAATTTATCTCAATTATTTGAGTGACACATATCAGGATCAACCGTGTTGACTGCTATATAGTCAACCATGTTGACTGCTGTATAGTATCCATGCCTGGAGGACCACATTTCTGGGCTACTTGAATAAAGTGTCAGAAGGCATCTCTAAAGATATGGCCTTCATAAGTGGCATGTATAAAAGGGTGTTAGCAGGAAAACAGCAGGGGGCAGGTGGCAGCTTCTTTGAAGAAAGCAAAACAGCATTAGGGAGAGAACATTCAAGAAATATTCTAAGAGAGAGAAAGAGAAGGCCGGAGGAATGTTGTGGGAAATGGGATCTTTGATTACTCTGATTCTGCACTTTCAGAAATGGCTCTTTTCACATGAATTTTACCCTGCTGGGCCTTTCTGGCTTCCTATCGTCGGAGGCATACGGCAGTTGGGGGGTCATGCTTTCAGAATATACTTTCATGAAGGTACATCTTTTAAAACTGTTTATCGTCTGAATAAGCTGTCATCAAAACCAATTTGTTTTATTTATTTCTAAAAAAATATTTATATACCATTTGTCAGTTAAAAACAAAATGAAAAACCAGAGCAGTTTACAAAGATTATATATAAAATCATATAATAAAAAAGTTTTAAAAATGTTAAACCTAGAAATCAGGCAACTATTGTGGAAAGATGTGTTCGTAATTGTCTGCATAAGCCTTTTCAGCAGGTGATTAAACTGTGTTGCACAGCTGATGTTCTTTGGATGGTCATCTGTCCAGTCATTAATTAATTAATTAATTAATTAATTAATAATATTAATTCTGCTGGGTCTGCTCTGGGTAAGCATTCATGGAATACAACTTGTGGGTTCTGCATTTGAGCTGAGTGCACTGTGGAAACATTTTAGAGTATCCTTTCCCAACCTGGAGCCCTTGGTGCCCATTGAACTAAGGAGGCTGTACTAAAGCTAACTCAGGATGCCTGAAGAGCAAAAGGCTTACATTTTTTTTTTGTAAAAATACATAGACCCCCATTTCTAAATGAACTAAAATGAGCCCTCAGTGGATGCCTCAGAGACACACAAATGCATTCGTATTTCGTAGACCTGCTAGTTCCAGAAGTCCCTTGTGATTTCTTGAAGGAACTGTACTTTCCGTGTACAAATCATAACTGAATCCTAAACTGGAAAATGAAAATGAGGCTACAATTTTAAGTATGTTATACTTGAAAGCTAACTTCCACAAGATCAAGAGGAATCACATCAGAGAACATATGTTTACAATGTTAAAATACAGCTTTTAAACCCCTTAACCCTGCCTCCAAATTGCTTTGGTGGTGGATTTGGGCTGGGTGGCTCCCAGGGTGGCACAGGGTGATTCGCCGCTTCAATTGCAGCTACAGAAAACAGCAGCAAGAGACTCTTTCAGGTGGTTCGTAATCTATCGGAATCTTCGTCATCGGGGCCCGGTAAGGACCCCAAGATTGCCTGCAATGCTTTTGCAAAGTTTTTTTGCAGATAAAGTCGCTCAGATTCGGAAGGAGGTAGACTCCACCGTGGGAGCAGGGCCAGGGCGGCAGAGTGCTAGAGTCCTGTCTAGTCATGTTATATGGGATCAGTTTCAATCTGTTACCTCCAAGGATGTGGACAGGCTGCTTGGATGAGTGAAACCAACCACCTGTCTTCTTGATCCTTGTTCATCCTGGCTGATAAAAGCAAGCTGGGAAGGGCTGGGCAATGGGATCTGTGGGGTGGTGAATGCTTCCCTCTGTGAGGGAGCCTTCCCAGACCCGCTGAAAGAGGCGGTCATTAAACTGCGTCTTAAAAAAAACATCTTTAGACCCAGCCATTTTGGCCAACCATCGCCCAGTCTCAAATCTACCATTCTTGGGCAAGGTGATTGAGCGGGTGGTTGCTGAACAACTCCAGGCACGCCTGGAGGAAGCGGACCATTTGGATCCCTTCCAATCGGGATTCAGGCCTCATCATGGGACTGAAACTGCCTTGGTCGCACTGGTTGATGATCTCCAGCGGGCTAGGGACAAAGGTGAGAGCTGTTTCCTAGTTCTGCTGGATCTCTCAGTGGCCTTTGACACCATCGACCATAACATCCTTCTGGACTGTCCAGGGGGGCTGGGAGCTGGGGGCACTGTTATACAGTGGTTCTACTCCTTTCTCCTGGGCCCTGTCCAGAAAGTGGTGTTGGGGATTGAGTGTTCAGACCCCTGGGCTCTCACTTGTGGGGTGCCTCAGGGTTCCGTCCTCTCCCCCATGATTTTTAACATCTATATGAATGGTAAATTTGAGACTGGGCGATTGTTGGCCACCCCCTGCCTCCACATGCCCCCAGGCACTGGCAACCCACACTATGCCACTGCAGCTGTATGAGGCTTGCTTGACTGGCTAGTCATTTTAGCGGTTTGTACTGTTTTTAATGGTCTGCTTTTTTCTGCTTTACTCTGATATCACAGTATATAAATGGCAGTGCATAAATTATTTTATAGATTAAAAAAACTCATGCATACATAATGTGAAATATCAATGGTGCAGGCTGTCTCAGAAAGGTGTGCTTAATACATCAAAAACAATGTTTAATTTCATTCCTCTAGGGGGCGTTTGCAGCCTCTGTGTTTGCAAGCTGCTGAGAAACAGAGCTATGGAGGCCTTTTCCTAGCCCTATTTTATTTGTATACTGCTTATCTGTCAATAAAACCTCTAGGCAGTGCACAAAACCTGAGCTGACCACAAGACCTGAGACTTTTTGTCCTGCAAAACAAACCTTGGCCTGGCTGCGAGGTGGAGGTTTGGAGTGTGCAAGAGCTACAGTCAGCCCTGGGCCGGGGAGGAGTAAGTGGCCAGTTGGAATAATGGACCTAGATTTGAGAGACGGCGGCTTATTTTAATTTATGAATTAGCCTTATGGGCAGTTTTGTCTCCTGGTGCAGTTGCTAAAATAAGGTCTATAGTGTGTGGATAATATACAGTGGTGCCCCGTAAGACGAACGCCTCGCAAGACGAAAAACCCGCTAGACGAAAGGGTTTTCCGTTTTTCGATGCGCTTCGCAAAACGAATTTCCCTATGGGCTTCCTTCGCAAGACGAAAGCCCATAGGGAAATCTCCAGGACAGCGGGGAAGCACAGCGCGTCTTCCCCACTGTCCTCGGACCTCCTCCGAAGGCTGGCGGTGGGGCGGAGAGACCTCCTCCCACCGCCAGCCTTCGGAAGGCTCCTCCGAAGGCTGGCGGTGGGGCAGAGAGACCTTCTCCCCGCGCCAGCCTTCGGATGGCTGTCCTGAAGACTTGTGCTGGGAGGAGGGTTTTCCTTCCCACCGCCAACATTCAGAATGCTGTTCTGAATGTTGGCGGTGGGGAGGAAAAACCCTCCTCCCACCGCAAGCCCCGGGAACGGAGGAGAAGCGCTGCGCGCCTTCCCCTCTGTTCCTGGACCTGTCCTAAAGGCTTGCGGTGGGGAGAAAAGCCCTTCTCCGCACCGCCAGCCTGGCAAGCGGTCTCCATAGGAACGCATTAATTGATTTTCAATGCATTCCTATGGGAAACCGTGCTTCGCAAGACGAAAAACTCGCAAGAAGAAAAAACTTGCGGAACGAATTAATTTCGTCTTGCGAGGCACCACTGTAATTATATAGTTTAGCCACAAGGTGGCACCGGACTTAGTTGTATCTGGGTTACGTTTCTGTTGCTCTTCTGTTCTTGTGTGAGACACACAATGAACATTTCTGTCTGCCACCTCTACTGCCATGTCCTGTGAGCCGTTTGTGACACAGTACACAGTACACAATTTGGCCGTAGGTTAGGGAAGGGTGTGTGGATGGGTAGAATATTGTAGATACGGGTGGAGGTGGCTTTTTTAAATTTACAGGCCAACCCTACAGGGCAGTTTCCTTACCCACTCATTTCTCAGTAGGGCAGCTGGCCCAACCCATTGGGGTGCTGGTGTTGGTTTATAGCCAGAAGGTGTGTGTGTGTGTGTGAAGGAGAGGAGGTGCTGGCTTTGTTGCAATTTGTATTGGACAGGAAGTTTGGTGAGATTTCTGAGACCAAAAAGACATTCCCCAGCAGCCTTAGTTGTTCAGTGCAACATTTGCATCAACCATTTGGGGTGAAGTCTTTTTGGACTCAAAAATCTAAAGTGGGAGTAGGTGAAAAACATACAGGGGATGGGGAGAGCATAGCTAGCAAAGACTATGATAGTTTTTGTTCCAAAAGACTGGCCAGGCTCCCCAGGGTATCCAATCAAGTGAGCATTAACAGGCAACCCGCCAGACAGGAGATAAACAACGACAGGAGATAAACAACGCACTCAGATTTCTGCTGCCCATTTTGTGATGTAGGTATGATGTGTCTGGGGGGTGGTCTTGAGCTACACCCCTTCTGTGATGTATGTATGATGCTTCTGGGGCTGGTCTTGGACTCCAGGGCAGGCAATTTAAAATGTCTATATAAGGAGGGGCACACCTTGGTTCTGGGTTCCTCCTCCTTTCCTGCGTGTGAGGGGAGCACCCTGTTGCAACAGATCAATAAAGATCAGGCTTACTAGCTGCTTTGCTTCTCAATATTCTCTGGTTGGCCTCTGTTATTTTCTCCTACCAATAGGGAACCTACGTAAGGACTCTATATGGTCTCTTGGATACCCCATAAGGGAAAAAGGGCAGATTTTGCTTAATTTTGTTTAGAACACAAGTTATGCCAAAGTTGGTTATGCTTATGAAATACACTTTTCAGTTTGCTTTGTGTTAATCTAACCTAGAAGTTACTCAGAGCAAACTGTCTACACAGCGAGGGAGCCTTTATCTAAGGAGCTACCTCTTGTTGCACAAAGGACTATGAAATTGTGCCTTAAGTCTCTTTTGCTAAAACATTCTCTTCTTATGTTTGGATGAATAATTGGAGAGAGAGCTGGAATCTCCCCGATATTTAGCAATACTGTGCATATGTTAAAATGTCAGCATGCAATCAAGGCACTGTCCTTTCGCCTGCTCATCGGTGTTTGCTGTACAGCTCAAATGATTTTCTTACGCAGTCCTTGCCCAATGGGCCTGGAAAAGTGGAGCACCTCCTGCAGAAGATCTTGCACATTGATTACAATGTTTGAAAAGGAAGTATGTCATTCATATATGTTATGCCAGTGTCTCTGAATTTGATGCTAATTGTACCTAATTGTTATTCAGCAGAACACCCAAGTTGTTTTATGATGTTAACGATGACTCTAAGAAAATGACGTCTTCCAGGAGGAACCTAAAACTGACTCAAGGGGCCTCAGAATCTGCTCGGTCACTACCCAGGGACCTAGTCGTATGCTAATTGCTAGCTTCAGAAAGGACTGCTGGCTTAATTTTCAAATGACTAGGCTTGCAACAATTGTTTACAGAGACTACCTGGAGGTAATAGGAACCTATACACTGCCAAGCAATTTATTCTTAAATGGAAAAATGTGGATGTTGCATGACACATCTTTGCATATTGATTTAAAAGTGTATTTTTCTGCATATGAGCTTTGGATTTGACCTTGCTTTGTTAGAAAGTGTTGGTGCATTTTGAAATACTGTACACCTCCACAAAAGCCCGCATTTCCTTTTTTTTTTAATGCTTTTTATTAAGTTTTCCACAAACAACATATAAAACAATCTTTACAATCAACATTTTGTGTCATCTTATTTACACTGCGTATATTCACACCCCGACTTACTTCCTTCCCTGTTTTGGTTTTCTTAATATATGTCTTCTCTTGTAGTTTCTTATTCATATTCTATACACATCACAGGATTTATGTTAACCCTGCCATAGTTTTTAAGCTTCTACAGTTAGATCTTATATACACAAATTTACCCCATTCTTCTTCGAACTTTGTCTCTTTTTGGTCTTGAATTCTGTATGCCATTTTAGCTAATTCTGTATATTCAAAAAATTTGGTTTGCCATTCTATTAATGTTGGGGTCTCCTGTAATTTCCATTTTTGGGCCACAAGTATTCTAGCTGCTGCAGTAGCATATTGAAGTAATTTATGATCTTTTTTTACTTCCTTCCCTATTATCCCTAATAAAAAGATTTCAGGTTTTTTTGGAAATGTATACTTAAAAAGTTTTTTCAATTCATTATATATTAAGTCCCAAAACTTTTTCATCTTTTCGCACTCCAACCACATGTGGTAGAGATCCCCATCTTTTAATTTGCATTTCCAACAGGCTCTATTGTTCAATTTATACATTTTGGCCAATTTGTCCAGGGTAATATACCACCAGTACATCATTTCCCCTAAATTTTCTCTTAAGGTGGAGCATGCTGTAAATTTCACCCCTTCATTCCATAATTTGACCCATTTGTCATAATCGATGTTGTAGCCAAAATCAACTGCCCACTTTATCATAACTTCTTTGACCATCTCATCCTTAGTGTCCTTAGTGTTTTACCTTCTTTTAATAAACCATTAACCTGATGATATTGTAACCATCCTGTAAGCCCATCTTTTATTTCCTCATATGGTTTAATTCTCCACCCATACTCTGTTTTCACTAATATATCTTCATAAGTTATTCTCTTTCCCTCCATATTTAATTTTTTTGTTATTAACATATCTGTCGGAGATAGCCACCAGGGTGTGGTTCTTTCTAACAGGGTTTTGTTCTTGTCCCATACATCATATAGGGCGCCCCTGAAAATATGATTGGTAAAACCTTATGTATTTTCACCTTGTTTTGCCACAGATAGGAGTGCCATCCGTATCTATTATTATATCCTTCTAGATCCAGCAAGTCCGTGTTTTTTAAAATTATCCCTTCTTTTATCCAGCACAAACAAGATGCCTCATAATATACCGTATTTTTCGCTCTATAGGACACACTTTTTCCCCTCCAAAAATGAAGAGGAAATGTATGTGTGTCCTATGGAGCGAATGCAGGCTTTTGCTGAAACCTGGAGAGCGAGAGGGGTCAGTGCGCACTGACCCCTCTCGCTCTCCAGGCTTCAGGAAGCTATCTGCAAGCCTTCGGAGCGCGGCAGGAGTGCCTGCCGCGCTCCGAAGGCTTGCGGATAGCAGCCTGCAGCCCGAAGCCCAGGGAGCGCTGCACAGCATGCCCTGGGCTTCGGGCAGATATCCGCAAGCCTTGGGAGCTCGGTGGGAGTTGCGGGAAAATCTTATAGTCGTTATTTAACAATGAAATTGGCCTGTAATTCTTAATGTTTAGTCTATCTGTATCTTGTTTAGGGATTAAAGTTATATATGCTTCCTTCCATGTGTTTGGTGTATTCCCTCCTTGTAAAATATTATTCATGACCTTATAGAGTACCGGAGTTAATTGTTCAAGAATTTTGTAGTATTTAGTAGAAAGGCCATCCAGACTCGGAGCTTTGCCTATTTTCATCTTTTTTATCACATTTTGTAACTCTTCTGTTGTTATTGGTTTATTTAATTGTTCTCTTTCTTTCACTGTTATTTGTTTCCCTTTATAATCTTCTCGATATTTTTCTATTTTACTTACTTCCTTATTCTCTTTCTTATATAAGTCTTTATAAGATTCCTGTAAGGCCTTCTTTATTTCTCTCTGATCTTCTAGTTGATGTTCTCCAACTTTAATTTTACTTATCACATTCTGCTTTTGTCTTTTTCTTAATTGCCAAGTGAGAAGTTTCCCTACTTTATCAGCCGATTCAAAAAATCTCTGCTTCATGTATTTAATTTTCCATTCCACTTCCTGATTTACCAATATTGCAAAATTGTGTTTGTAGCATTTTCATTACTTGTTTAGTCTGTTCATCTTTAGGTTTTATAATTAATTTCCTTTCACACTCTTCTAATTGAGCCAAGATCTCTTCTTTTTTCTTTTCTCTCAGCTTTTTCCTGTAATTATTTTGTTGAATCAAGAAGCCTCTCATAAGCCCGCATTTCCATTTGACATTTGAAGCCTCTTAGCAGGCTAAAAAACCTGTCCAGAAATCTGATGCAAGTAGGGTCGACACCTTTGGTCGGGCAAAATATGGGAGAAGTCCAGGCGTGGTGGTGAAATGGGGGGGGGGAGGGCTTAAAATCACTTTAACTGGTGCAGAATGAAATGACTTCAAAGCAATCCAAAGCAATTCCAATGCTGGTCATACTCATAGAGTAAAGTAAAGGTAAAGGGACCCCTGACCACTAGGTCCAGTCGTGACTGACTCTGGGGTTGCGACGCTCATCTCGCTTTATTGGCCAAGGGAGCCAGCATACAGCTTCTGGGTCATGTTGCCAGCATGACTAAGCCGCTTCTGGTGAACCAGAGCAGTGCATGGAAACGCCGTTTACCTTCCTGCCAGAGTGGTACCTATTTATCTACTTGCACTTTGTTGTGCTTTCAAACTGCTAGGTTGGCAGGAGCAGGGACACAGCAACGAGAGCTCACCCCGTGATGGGGATTCGATCCGCCGACCTTCTGATCGGCAAGTCCTAGGCTCTGTGGTTTAACCCACAGCACCCTGCTCATAGAGTAGACCCAATGAAATTTATGGAACTAAGCTAGCAATGCACATTAATTGCAATGACTCACATCCTCGCCACCTGCTGAATTTCTGCCTATCAGAAGGATGGTAAATGTAGAAATCCGGCCAAAGAAAGAAAGAGCTGGAGATAGCAGCAACTTCTGTTTCTCTCCCTAACAGAGCTTTGCCTCCAACATCCCTTTCCATATAGCTGCTAATGCTAATTCATTCACACACACACGCACACACACACACACACACACACACACACAGACATGCATCATAGTCAGACAAGTTCATCCAACAACTAGGGTTACATCTTTTCTTGTCACAGATTTGAGGCTTTTTTAAAAAAGCCATTTGTTATCTATAGCATTCATAGAACCACAGAATTGTAGAGTTGGAAGGGACCAGTGGCGTAGCGTGGGTTGTCAGCACCCGGGGCAAGGCAAGTAATTTGCGCCCCCTAACCCGTGGATTTGCGCCCCCTAACCCGTGGATTTGCCCTAACCCCAGATGTTGCGCCCGGTGCGGCCGGCCCCCCCTGCACCCCCCACGCTACGCCACTGGAAGGGACCCTGGGGGTCATCTAGTCCAACCCCCTGCAACGCAGGAATCTTAATTAAAGCATCATTTAAAGCACTCTTATACCACTTTAACAGTCACGGAGTCCCTCAAAGAATCCAAGTTTGTTTGGAGACCCCCTAGTCTTCTCCTAGAGATATAATCCCCAGAGTCTTGGGCCAACCCAGTATTGCCTCTTTAAACAGACTAGAATGGCTTCCCTGAGCAGGTCACCATTTGTAGTTTCAGCCTTTGCCTAGAAGAAAGTCACGAAGTCCTGGTGATTCTGCCAGTCTCTGCTTCCTCCCCCTGCCTTTGTAATATAAGGGGTAACAAGGCTGGTCTGCAATAGAGGGATATAAGAAGTGCTGGGGGAAAAAATACTAATTTTATTTTTTTAAAAAACACAACCAATTCTAACAATTGTAGGTGGCATGTGCCATCATAAAATATGCATTTAGTTCTGTGTGTGACAAGGGGGGGGGGAGAGCATCTTTCCCAAAACTATTAATTGGCAGGATTAATAGAGGACACCTCGTATTCACAGGCACCAGAGCTGCTGCTTCTGGGACAAAATGCTAATAACAGAAGTTCGCCTGATGCCTTCATTATACACCTTTAGGCACCAAGCAAAAACATTCCTTTTTAACCAGGCCTCTGGTTGATTTGATTATCATCTTATGTCCTTTTAAAATGTGGTTTTATTTTTTTGGGGGGGCAGGGTTATTGGTTTTGTGGTTTTATACTTTGATGTTGTTCTATGAACCGCTCTTAGACCTCCGGGTATAGCATGGTACATAACTTAATTAATTAATTAAGTAAAAAAATAAAAGGCAGTGGACCAAAACAAAGAAAGCCCCCTTCCCCAAATGCCTGGCCACGTGTTTCATCTTACAAACAAAACAAAACAAAACAAAACAAAACAAAACAAAACAAAACAAAACAAAACACACTCATTACTCAAACTCAGTGGTGGGACCCTGCTCTTTTTCTCTCTGCCCTTTGAAAAGGCTGCTGCTCCACTATTGGCTATCCTGGAGCATCAATCAGCCAGCTATGAAGGGGAGGGTGGCCTCAACTTCCTAAGTACCTACCATGTTTAGTTGTGCATGAGACAAGCAAGTTGGAGTGAGCGCCCAAATGCCCACCTGGCCAACCCCTAGGTATGGTTCTGCCAGCAGGGCTCTTATGGCCCCATTAAAAAGTTTTGGAAATAGGAAGGTAGCCTGCAAAATGAAAACATTAAAATAAAACAAAAACATTGAAATGAAAACATTAAAAAGTTTTGGAAATAGGAAGGAAATAGGAAGCATGCAAAAATAGGAAGGTAGCCTGCAAAATGAAATAACAACACAGCACTTAAAGGATCATGACATGCTGCTGAACCCCTGTTTCGTATTGCTCAACAGTGGATGGAAACAGGTAAGACAGTTTAGCTATAAAGATAATATCGTTAGTCTGTTACTTGCAGCAAAACTGTAGGTGGCTCAGAGTTGGAAGAAAACTCAGGCAAATACTTAGTCGTAACTCAGTGTTTGGATATATACCAGCAATTCCAAAATTAGCAAATGCTGCATGTGACCCGAGGCACTTCCGAAACAGGAAATTCATAGGGTCCCTTTCCTCGGTTAATCAAATGGCAAAACTGGATACATGTCAAACGATATATATGTTGCGATAAGGGATGAGGATGTTTCCGAAAGATGCATATGCTAGGGTGAAGCATGCATAAGCATGCATATGTTAGTCAAAGTAACTAACTAACTAACAGCGTGTGCAAAATTGCATGCAAAATTACAAAGGTGTGGGAGAAATTTGCAGGAAAGTGCTGGTGAATTTTCATGAGGATTTAATTTTTTTCAAGAAAGAACAGAGGCAGAAATCTGGGGGACTGAACTGAAGAATGGAAAAATGAGAAAATGAAATAGATAATTTGCTCATCTTTGGGACAGCATGTTTATGCTGGGATAAACTTGCCTGAGCCATAGAACTATTGGAGACAGGGAAGTAGACAGGAGGAGAAAACCCCCAGGAATTGTTTTGGTTCTTTATATTGAAATTAATCTAATAAATGTTGCAGAAACAACAATAATAATAATAACAAAAAATGCAAGACCTAGTTTAATATGGGACAAGCAGCTCACCCCACTTAAGAGTTAGTTAAATACAAGCCTGATATCTCAGTTTTCTGTTTACAAGAAGAGGCGCAAAAACAAAATTCGTATAAAATGAACAAATACTATAAAAATAACTATTGCTGTAACAGAATCTGTAACAGAACAGTAGAGGAAAGGAGGCTAGCAAGAATCACTAGAAAACAAAACCAAGACCCAAAGGCTGTCACAGGACAGAAACATTTTGATTCACTGCAATGGAAACCCAGACTATAATATAATGGGGATAAAACAATTAGCCATCTTGCTAACAGTTACAGTCATGAGGGTGTGCTATAAATGGATAATTATAATAAATGCTAGTTAGTTAGAGAGTCAGATGAGTCCACTTTGTCTTTAAAAAGTGGAGTACATAAATAGGTGCCGGCCAGGAAAATGAGAGAGGTGGCGATATCTCTGATGAACGCAAAATGCCCTCAGAAAAAGGGGATTCCTCTCACCCGGCTCTGCCTGGAATAAAGGAAGACCGGACCATGGGGCGAGCATCAGAATCTCTGATTACTCTGGTTCCGCGTAAGATTCTGCGCTTGATGAAACTGCCCTGGTCCCGCAAGCGCTACCCTCCTGGACCCCTTCGACTTCCCATCGTCGGAGGCATGTGGCGGTTTGGGGTCATGCTCTCCCTGGATACATTAATGAAGGTACTTCTTTCAAAATACTTCTTCAGCTGAAAAACAGGAAGAGCGAAAAGGCATTGCAATTTATTTCCTTTATTTGAGAACTGTGGATAATGATTCACCTGTGAAATCTAGGGCTTGAGCGTCTTGGCAGATTTTTCTGCCTGCTGTGGCAATTGCAATGTGCTGTGTTAGGTGCTGCATTGTTTAAATTGTTTTTCTTGTTGTTGCTTCTTTTATTTCTTACATATTGAATTTTAATGTAATTCCATAAGATTAAAATTGTAATGCAAAAAATGCACAGTGTAAGAAATAAAAGAAGGAATACAAATACAATAAGAAATCAAAATGAATATTCAAATCCACAGACATGCTGTGGAGCATATTAATGCAGCTTGTGGACTCTTGGTGGCCATGGATTATATCTGGGAACACTTGATCTATGGGCCTTTTAAGAATTTATGTGCAGAAGAAATCCTTGAAACAATATATTTTTGGTCATCTCTCCAACAAAACTACTGATCATATTAAAGGTTAGTGTGTATCCTATCAGAAATTTAGTTACACAGTTCTCAATCCAATTAGTTTTTCAGGGTTTTTTCCAGTAATTCCAGCCAATTAGTCAAGAATTCTCTTCTGCTTGGTCACATTGCCAATGAAAATTATCTTTCTTTTTTAATAAAAATTAACCGATTGTGAAATAACTGGGTGAATGGCCATATTCATTATCTCATATAAAAGTTTGTGATATTCTACCCATCGATGGATGTGGAAACAAATAAAGAGACCTCAGCGGAACAAATAGCAGATCATCAACCTTTTGCCTTTGAGAGAGAGACCTGACTCTTTGGGAGTAGGTGAGATTCTTGTGGTTGAAGGGAAGCCTGTCTGAGCAGGTGCAAAAAAGTTATTTAAGGCCATGTGCTAACTGCAGAAATACCTTTTATCATCTTAATTTGATATGTCACCTTCTTAGAAAGCTACTGTCTCAAGGCAGAGATCTATAGTGTTCTGTCCTCAAGGAGTGACAGCCACAATCTTGACGGAAATCCAGCCGTCATGAGATGGTGATTAGCATAGAAAAATGACACAGAGAAAGCCAGCTATATTTTCATGATGGTAAGGGCAGCTCCTTTCTCTGCCCTTTCCCGATTTATTCTCCTTTGTTCTCTCCAGCTGCATGGCCGTTTGCCAATGTCTCACGTTACCTCATCCGGTCAAAGCTTTTATTACACACATCACCCTATAGGGTCATCACTGCCCAGAGGAAACACAACTCCATTTAAGGTCAATACATTCCAATACATTGTAAAGCTCAGAGTGCTGGTCAGCCGAGGTCAGGGGGCACCCTGCAGTATTTACAAGCCTCTGCCATGGCTTTATGACTCCTACATGCCCTCTTTCTTTATTTTATTAATCAGAGTCATATATGTCATTACCAATACGGTTATATCGAGTGCGATAAGCGACTCTTGTGAGACCGGAAGCGGGCCACGGACTGGAGACCCATGCAGTACATACAGAGATTAAAGAAGGAATACATTGTATACAGCAACACAAAATAACGCAAATAACTACTATAAGGATCACTAAAATCAATAAATGTCGAAGCCAACTTCCATCCGGAAGCCAAGAATATAAGAATTCTGATTCCAAGCTGCATGGTAGGCTTCCTTTCTAGTTTATTAGCCATGCACTGGTGTCACTCCTATAGCACTGAGATTGGTCACTGTATGTTCCTGTAAGAGAACAAGAGCTATTAAAAGTGAAATTCAATGTATATTGACAGTTTGGATATATGCCCCATGATTCTTTTCCCTCTTTAATTTGAAAAAAAATGGGGGCAGGCTTACACAACCAACATTTAGAAGCATGCAATAAACTGGCAAACATAATCATATCTTGTACAAAAATATTATCCCTCCATATGTTATGATAATTTTCTCCCCTTAAAATCTTATTCAACAACACTGTTCTTATAGTTCGAGAGTGGCTGAGCCGTGGATGCTGCCAGCCAGAGTAGGATTCTGATGACAGCGGCTTGCCAGCTGATAAGGTGAAATATGGTGGTTTCCACTGGACTGGGTCGTCTGCTTCTCTTCCTTGTATAACGGTGCAGCAAAGGATGGCAAGGCAAATGGTGAGGAAGGCAAACACTGCCAGATGCAGTTCGTGTGCAGCACCTCTAGGTGGCGCATGCGGAAAGGTTTCAATGCTTCATCCACAAAATGTTGACAAAGTGTAGGGGAGTTCCGCATGCTCTGAGGCAGGACAACCCACTGATATCGCTGGGTGGGCTGCGAATTGTTATATACTGGCAATGTAAAAGCAAACCGTTCCCTGTCTGCAGGAGCCAGTGGGATAGAAAAAAATCAGTCCTTTAAATCAATCACAGCCAACTGATATTCTCGTGGGAGCATATTTGGATTTGGCATGCCAGGTTGTAAAGTTCCCATTGGCTGTATTTGGTTATTAATTTTCCTCATATCCTGCAAAAGACGCCATTTGCCTGATTTTTTTCTTAATAATGAAAATTGGGGAGTTCCAGGGAGATGAGGACGGTTCAATGTGGCCAAGGGTCAATTGTTCAGAAATGAGCTGGGCCGCCGCTGCTAGTTTTTCTTTTGGTAAAGGCCACTGTTCTACCCATAATGGGGTAGTGGTGATCCATCGTAACGGCAGTGCAGTGCATGGAAGTGCAGGGGTGGCCCTTAGAATAAATTTGACTCCAATTTGGTGTCTGCAATAGACAAAATATCGCGCCCCCATAAGGAGATTGGAATGTCCATTATTAACGGATAGAGGGTGATCTGAACCCCGCTATCGCTTTGGATGAGTATTGAGTGGAGACTGCGCCGTGCCTGTGATTCACCTCCTACACCAATAACTTGTGTGGCTGGACAGGTGGGCCAACTGGATGGCCAAGCAGATTTTGCCACGACTGTTACATCCGCCCCTGTGCCCAGAACTCCCTCAATGCGTCGACCTCCCACTGTCAGAGACACAGAAGGGCGTGAGGCTGTAATGCTCATGGCTGCTGCAATTAGGGGTAGTTGTTCGGATGGGGGAAAATGATAATCTTCGCCACTGAAGTATTTGACTGTATTCTGCATGGACGATCCGCATATAGCGTGATCTCAGGGAAATTCACATATGGTCCGTGTGTTAGCATCGGTACCGCATGAATTCCTGCTGTTTGTGCAGATAATAAGGGCAATACCAGACAAGTGGCATGGTTGTCTAACCCTGCTTCAGTGAGGACATGAGTCTTTAAAGGGCAGAAAGGCAAATGGAATTCCACGTCCTGAGTTAGGCGAAGCTGTGGTGCTGTTTCCCTGGACTCCGGGGGGTCCCCTATTGATTTATCTGGGCCCGGGAAGGGCCTGGCTGCCAGTTTCCCTGCTGTTGTCCTTGCTGATTTCGGGCAGTGTACTGACCCTGCTGTTGGTTTTGAGGAAGCAATCTGCATTGATTGGCCCAATGAAAGCCTTTTTTGCAGATTGGACATTTGGTAGAAGGACGCCTAGGCTGTTGCATCTTAAAGTGCGCCTTAAAGTGTCCTACATTGCGCCTTAAAGTGTCCTGGTTTGCCACACTGGAAACATGTTTTATCGGTGGCTACAGGCTGGTTTTTATTTAACACTGCCGCCAATAAATGTGCTTTATGAGTGGCTGTACCAACAGACTGACAAATGCAAAGCATAGCTGCTGTGTCTGTGGTAGGATTGTGTATTATCGGGAGCAATGCAAGTTTACAATCCTCGCTGGCATTTTCAAAGGCCACTTGTTTGATAATTATTTCTTTGGCTTCAGGATTTTCAATTTGGCAACTCACTGCTGTAAGCAGCCTGTCCATGAAGGAGGAATATGATTCTCTTGCCTCTTGCCTGATCGACCCCCATCTAGACTGAACACTGGTGGGCTCTGGGATTTTTCTCATTACTTGTTTAGCAGCAAGAGCGGTGTCCCTCAATAAGATTTGCAGCAGTGTGGCTTGTACTGAAGCCTGAAGAAAGGGACCATGCCCCATCATGGCGTCTAGGACGTCTGCGAGGGTAATATGTGGATTATTCCCTCTGATTTGTTGTAACAAAGCCGGGGCATAAACACGGCAGGCAGTTTCCCATTCATGGGCAAACAATACACCTGCTGATGGGGGTAACACTGTACGTGCCAAAAGCTTGATGTCATCTGGAACCAAAAGCTGGGCTAATGTGGCTTCCAAAAGAGCCTGTGTAAATGGGGCTTGAAGTCCATTTGTCCTTACTGACAATTGCAGCTCTTTCAAGATTTTAAAGTCAAACGGTTGGTGCTGGGCTTGAGTTCCTGCTGGAGCACCAGCAGGGGGCACAATGACGGGAAATGCCACAGTATCCTGAATTAAGGAACAGGCAAGTACTGCACGTTGAAAAGGGGTGGCTGGTTCTGTCGATGAGAGAGTAGGATCATTGCCAGCCAAACCATGCTATTTTTGCAGGATTGGGTCCTCTGGTGAGGAACTGTAGTCCGGAGGCTTGGGGTCTGGGGGTGCTGGCAAGGCGAGTGCTGGAACAGGCGGCATCACAGCAGGCTGGACTAAAGAAGCCGGGGGTGATGTTGGCAATACAGCCATGGAGATATTTTTTGGAGTTAAAGAGCCCATGGCGTAACGAACCTTGCACCATGCATTTAGAATCCGAACACCAATGCTGGGGTGTCCATGAAAATGTGTTCCAATCTTATCCCAATGTTTTAATTCCCAAGTCCCATCTGCAGGAAACCAGGGGCAATGCTCATCGATGGCCAGAATGAGCTGTATCAAATCACCCTCAGGAACTTCCAATTTGTTGGAGGAGAGGAGAAATTTTAAGTCTTTTAAAAATTTCTGTTGGGGAATAGACAGAGAGCTGCCCATTTTTCTAAAATCAATATAAAAGGGATCGACTCACCGGGATCCGAAGATGATTCAGCGCTGTGTAACCCTTGCCAGGCGTAGTGAGTCGATGATCAAGAAGCCTCACACGGTTTCCTTTGAAGTCAGCCTCACACTGTCTTCTTTAGTTAGCCTCTTCTTTTAAGTTAGCCTCACACGGGGCACCACTTGACGGAAATCCAGCCGTCATGAGATGGTGATTAGCATAGAAAAATGACACAGAGAAAGCCAGCTATATTTTCATGATGGTAAGGGCAGCTCCTTTCTCTGCCCTTTTCCGATTTATTCTCCTTTGTTCTCTCCAGCCGCATGGCCGTTTGCCAATGTCTCACGTTACCTCATCCGGTCAAAGCTTTTATTACACACATCACCATATAGGGTCATCACTGCCGAGAGGAAACACAACTCCATTTAAGGTCAATACATTCCAATACATTGTAAAGCTCAGAGTGCTGGTCAGCCGAGGTCAGGGGGCACCCTGTAGTATTTACAAGCCTCTGCCATGGCTTTATGACTCCCACACAATGTGCTTTACGTGAGACTGCAGCTAGACTGGTGACAGGCAGTGGCTGCTGACACCATATAACACCGGTCCTGAAAGATCTTCAGTGGCTCCCAGTACGTTTCCGAGCGCATTCCGAGTGTTGGTGCTGACCTTTAAAGCCCTAAACAGCCCTGTATCCCTGAAGGCGCGTCTCCACCCCCATCATCCAGCCTGGACACTGAGGTCCAGCGCCGAGGGCCTTCTGGCGGTTCCCTCACTGTGAGAAGTGAGGTTACAGGGAACCAGGCAGAGGGCCTTCTCGGTAGTGGCACCCACCCTGTGGAACGCCCTCCCACCAGATGTCAAGGCAGTAAACAACTATTTTACTTTTCAGAAGACAACTGAAGGTGGCCCTGTTTAGGGAAGTTTTTAATGTCTGATGCTGTATTGTTTTTAATATTCGGTTGGAAGCTGCCCAGAGTGGCTGGGGAAACTCAGCCAGATGGGCAGGGTATAAATAATAAATAATAAATTATTATTATTATTATTATTATTATTATTATTATTATTATTATTATTATTGCTTCAAAAGCTTCAGCTAACACTGCAGCACATCCCCCCCCCCAAGTATGGTTTCTTATATATCCAAAAATGGCACCACCCATGAACTGGACAGTGGTTCTGTGGCTCAAGAAAATCCTAGGGTTTGCAGAAGTGCACAAAAAACCCTTTAGAAAATGCATTAGGCTGTGTGGAGGACACACCCCAAAATGTCACATTGAGGGCTGCGAAGTTTTTTTGGGACACAGCCTGCTGGTGGGAGGAGGTGGACAACCAGTTAGGAGGTGGAATGTTATGAAGCGCCCTGATAGTGGTCCTGGCTGACTGGCTAGAGCCCTGAATTGCGAGTGACACTTGCCCAGCCCAGACGGCTTACACTGCAAAACTGAAACCACAAAAGATTCAAAAGAAACACAACCTGCAGCCAGCATAGTAGATCATGTTCTGTCCATTCCCAGTAACATCCAGCTGGGTGGCCTTACATTATAAGTTCTAAGACTTCCCTTGATGGAAACCAGCCATCAAAAAGTTGTGCACAGCATAGAAAAAAGACACAGAGAGACAGCAGTATTTTCAGGGTGGAGGGCAGCTCATTTGAACTTCTCTCCTCTCCGGTAATTTTATTATCCTTTGTCTAACCGCCTGCATGGCCGTCTGCCAATGTCTCACGTTACATCGCCCGATCATGGCTTTACAACACCCATCACCATATAAGGTAATTATGGAGAGAGTCAGAACTTATAGGGTTAAGAAGTTCTGAGTGACGTCTCACATTCTGAGGCGTGGTTTAGAATACTGAGGGGAGTGTTCAACTCTGTCTCTCAGAGTGTGTGTTGCTCCGTTGCGGGAGAGGAGCAGAAATGAGTGCTGTGTCACCAGGAGAGTTATGATCTGTTGTTTCTGCTACGAGAATAAAGCTATTTGTAAGATAAGGAGGACACCGTGCGTCCAGCCTGATTTATTACGCACACACGGCAACAGCTTCTGTTTCTACGCTGCGTATGCACTCTGCTGAAGCTGTGAGGAGCCCTTTGGAGCAGAGCACCGCAGGGGAAGCGTGTGGACTCCGGGAGCAAGCAAAGCTTCTAATCAATCATCCCATAGTAATTACTGCCCAGAGGGAACACAACTCCATATAAGGTCAATACACTCAATACACTGCAAGGCACAGACATGCCGGTCACCGAGGTCAGCAAGGCACCAGGCGGCACTTACAAGCCTCTGCCATGGCTTTATGACTCCCACATGCCCTGGGCTGCAGCATTCATCTCTCTCACACACCTTACGGCTCCAATGTTTCCTGAGGGATGATTCAAATCAAAATGCCCCTACGAGCCAGTACTTGAAGCTTCCAAAATAACCTGAATATAACTAATCTCTTCTCTCTCCTTTTTTTATCTGAATGGCAGTTGGCAAAGCAATATGGGAACATTTGCACTGTATGGATTGGGCCTATACCTGCAGTCATACTGTCCGGCTACAAAGCAGTCAAGGAAGGCCTAATTAACCATTCGGATGATTTTGCTGACCGCCCAGAAACTCCTTTCCTTAAAAGTGCAGCCAAAAATAGGGGTAAGTTCTTGGTTTGAGTAGGAGGTTTCACTAGCCTTTTCTCCAGTGAAGGCAACAAAGGACCCTTCCATATGGGACGTACCTTTTCCCCATGGGCGTCATCTTCTGCAACATGTCATTGATGCAAGAATAGTGGTGGATTTATATTGGACAATCCACACCGCTTTATTAGTTGTTCTGCTTTCCCAGTGTTACTGCATTATCCAATCAAAGCTGGACAACCCTCCGCCCGGAACATTTGCGGAATGGAAAGTTACAGGATTTCAGCAGGAAGTAACAGGACATGCACTGATGGGAAAGGGAGCAGCTTGGGCCCCTCTAAACATCCTTTCTTTGTGCATTCAATGATGGTTTGCGCTCTTGATGCTTTTGGAGTAGCCACAAAGAAGCTCTTCTTTCAGTGTTGTTTGTACCTGCAAAGTTTTGGGGCAGTGACTCACTCCCAGTCTGTACATATTGATTAAAGAGCCGCAGTTCCATAATGGAACTGGTAATGCAGTGTAAAAAAAGAAGAAGCTAGAAGTACTAACCAGTAAAACTAATGTAAAGAATTCTTTTAACAGTAGTTTTCGCATGCGCTAATTTTCTCTGAATCTTGATGGCCCCAGGTATTCTGCCAAGCTTAGGACCCCACTGGGCATGCTGATACCTCCCTGCTGTTGGCCTCATTTTGGCTCCAATCCTGTTGGCACTCAGTGCTTGAGTTTGGTAATAGAGGGAGTGATGATGAAAGTCTTGTTTCTCATATGCATTTTCTGAAAGTTACTGGTGTCCCACATCAGAGATATAACACTCCACAACAAAAAAATTGATTCTGCACCAGTCTTCCTGTTCTTAGGTTCTTTAATGCCTAGGCATGGACTGCACTGGTGTTTTCTAGGCTGCTGATGTAATAGCTTTTATATGAATTTTGTAAGCAATAATTTCTCACTGGTCTGTGATGGTTTTAGGTATCGTACTTTCAAACGGTCACACCTGGAAGCAGCAGAGACGGTTCAGCGTGGTTACTATGCGGAAGCTGGGGCTGGGGAAGAAAGGCATGGAGCACCAAATAGAAGAGGAGGCCATTGAGCTTGTGGAGATCTTTGCACGTGCAAAGGGTATGTGATAGAAGAAAATGAGGCTAACTCAGGCTGGTTTGTTATCCACCTCTGCCTGAGACAATCTGCGGGTTGGGGCAACTTCCTGGGACTCACAGCAGAAGAGTGGTTCAGTTTTGGAAGCTGAGAGAGAAGAGCCCACTGGCATCCTGTAAACTGGGTAGGGATTGCTTGGGTATACAAATATTTAGCAGCCGCAGTGCAAAGAGTCAGTGCCTAGTTTGCATCCTGCTGGTGTAAAAAATAAATAAATAATAATTGATGGAAAATGATGGATTGCAGAGGTGACAGGACTTGCTGTTTATTGAGACCATTACATTGTCTGTGAATTGTGCAATTGTCTCACCCTGATTTTATTAAATAGGCAAAGTGTGTTAAACTGTTTTTTAAACTAAGGAACTTTCTTAATGGTTTATAATGACAATGGCAAGGGAAGGCTGCAATTAGCACAGTAAATTCAAAATGTTTAATTGAGTGTTAATTTAGTTTATAATGAAAGGAAGTTGAAATTAATGAACAGGGTTGGGCTTGGGTCACTATACAATATATTCTCACGCTCTGGTAATAATTTGCAGTTGACAGCAACTAATTAGAGTGATGCATACAATGAACTTTTGGCTGGATCCAGGAGTGACTTGTATGAGCAGAAAGGCACTTGTGCTTGAGCTTGGTGCTCTCATCCCCAGATTCTGCAGATTCTCCCTGCTGCTGCAACCTGGCCGTGCTCCATCACTCACCATTAAGGAGAGTTCCCTGATCCTGAAGAGCAAATTGTTGAGAAAGCAAGAAATGCACTGGAGTGTGTGTGTGTGTGTGTGTGTGGAGTGAACTGGCAGTAAATCACACAGTAGAATTTGGAGTTAGCTCTTTATTAGCAAAAACATGATCTGCATGGACTTGACGGAGTGTCAGGTTTAATGAGCACAGCCACCCATCCCCGGCAGATCTTGTCTGCATGGAGCAGTTCCTGAGACTGAAGGTCCCTGCGTTCCCACTGCTGCCTAAGTCCCCTCCAGGGTTTTCCCCCAAGCAATCGGAGACTATGCCTACATGCAGCCAATCTCTCCTCTGCCCTTTTCATGCCTCTTCTGGTTCTGGGAGAGCAGGGGGGAGGGGCAGACACCAGTGACTCTTCACCAGCCTGACTCATCTCTGTCTCTTGGCCTCTTTCTTCCCACCCTCCTGCTTCAGCTTCTGCCTCTGATTCTGGACTTCTCTGTGCCACAGACACTGCCAGCTCACTAAACCCAGTTATCGCCTCATTCTTCTGTCCCATTCTTCTGTAAAATGGATGCCTAATTGATTCCAATTTGGAAACAAACAAACAAACAAACAAGAACATATATTGGAATAACAATGGAGATAAGGAGCAAGAAAGACTGATTTTGAAAAGCTGTCAACCAATCACAATTTCTCCTTTTGCATAGCAAAAGAATAATAAGTGTGTTTGTGTATGTGTGTATGTATGTGTGTATATGTAGATACATATGTGTGTGTGTGTTTATATATATATATATATATATATATACACACACACACACACACACACAATATTTTTTGCACCATAACACTCACTTTTTTCCTCCTAGAAAGTAAGGGGAAATGTCTGTGCGTGTTATGGAGGGAATGCCTACGGGTGGCATGCCTACGGATTTTCCTCCTCTAAAAACTACGTGCGTGTTATGGTCGGGTGCGTGTTATAGAGTGAAAAATACGGGTATATATGAGCATTGGATCTCATTAGGATTTCATTTGCAGGGCAGCCATTTGACCCATCCTTACACATCATCAATTCAGTCTGCAACGTGATATGCGCCGTGTCCTTTGGATACCGATTTTCTGTTGAAGATAAAGAATTCCTGAGGCTGATGGAAGCCATTCGGATTAGCTTACAGTTCGGAGGCAGCTTCTTTCATGGCGTGAGTAGGTTGCAGCTTAGGCTTGGTGATGGGCGAGTGGAGGAGAGCATGAGATGGCAGGCCCGTGAACTGTGGTTGCCTACAGTAGACATCAGTTCAAACTGGGATAGCCAGCAATGTCAACTCCAGATGCTGTGGACTACCACTCCCATCAGTCCCAGGCATGGCCAATGATCAGGAATGATAGGAGCTGTAGTCCAAATCATCTGGGCAACACCACATGGGCTACCCCTGCTGCAAGGGATATGTCAGTATACTCTCTCTCTCTCTCTCTCTTTTAAAAAAAGATATGTTGGTTGAGTTTTCAAAAGCAGCAACCTGCAAACAAGACAAGCAACATGGGAGCAAAGGACAAGAACTGTGTGGAGCACATTATTGCAGTCAGAATAAAATAAATAAAGGTTCAGTACACTCTTGCAAATGCCATAATAAAATAGATTCCACGAAGGGACATTTTGGAAGGAAGCCTCACCATACAGACATGGTCAGAGGCAGCAAATGCCTCTGAAGACCAGTTGCTAGAAACCACAGGAGCTCTTGGGGGGCCACTAGGTGGCGCATTGGAAGATGGCTGACAATAACATCTCTCCGACCCACACGAGGTAATTTGGAGGCTATGATGGGGGTAATTAGCCTCCTTAACCCCCCCAGGATGGTGGGGGGGGCGGCCCTTGCCTGCTGTGCCCTATACCACCCCCGAATTTGTGGGGGTGGGGGCACTAGGCACAAAGCCCTCCTGTGGGATTTCGGCACTCCTGGACGCCGTCCCTGATTCGCGCTGCTAGTTGCAGGCATCTTCAAAAGAAACAATTTGGACGAGATAAATTGCACATGCTTCAAGGAAAAAGGGGAGTAAAGACTGCTGACAGAAGAGATCTCTGATAACAAGAGAAGAATAAAATATGAGAAGATACGTCAAGATACGGCATGACTGAGGGGGGAGGGGGAAAAAAACCTGCCTTCCTTTTTCTTATGTGATTTAACAAGAATCCCCTCCCCTAATGAGTCAGAAACTAAGGACTTAAGCTGTGGATTTAAGGCTGTGTGGAGATAAACTTTCGAACCAAAGCAATGTTTCAAGATGAAGTTGGAAAGCTAAGAGTTTTGGAATGACGCAATTAAAAATGCCGTCGCCATTTTGGGAGGCATTGTTGGAGCTCTTGGGTCTGGGAGGAGAAAGAGAGAAATAGAGTTGTTTACATATCGTGGATCAACTTCTCGGTGGGACTTAAGAGCGACAAATGCCAAATTTATGATGGAAAGAGCGATGTTATCCACGAAGGAGATATATGGAAACCATCTGGACTTAGTGGAGGAACGGGAAATCCACACAGGATTATTATTTTGCTTATCGGCTTAAGGAGACTAACAGAAGAGATCGTAAAGGAAAAACAGAAATTATATGAACAAGATATGATGTGGAAACACCAAGATAAGACTGGATAGAATTATGAATTTTGTTTGGACTGATTGGGACTGATTTGGACATTAACGCAGTAATAAGAAGATAATCTGAATCCCCCTTTGGATCTTGAAGTATGGGTTCCCCCAACAAAATTTAAAAATTTGGCTTTGTAATTTGGAATTTATGTGATGTGATTTAATTTGATGTGATTGGCCAGTTAATAAAAAATATATTTTTTTTTAAAAAAATAGAAACCACAGGAGCTCTTGTGCTCTTGTGCTCAGATTGGTTGGCCACTGTGAGAACAGGATGCTAGACTAGATGCAACCTGATCATGGATTCATAGAACTGTAGAGCTGGAAGGGATAATGGGGATCATGTAATCCAACCCCTTGAAATGCAGGAATCTTTTGCCCAATGTGGGGCTTGAATCCCATGACCCTGAGATTAAGCATGTCATGCTGTACCATACGAACCATCCCAGATACAGCAGGTTCTTCTTTATGCTCCAATACATCTTTGCAAAGCAAATTTTACACTGTTTTCACTAATATATATGCTTCTTATGTGCCCTTTACCCTAGCATATGCATTTTTACACATTGCTTGCCTGGAGAGCTGCACTATAAAGATCAGAGGAGTGCAGATTTCAAAATGTGGCTGTTTCTGTTCCTGTATTGTTCCAGAAAGTTCAGGCCAGAAAGTTCACTTATAAATGTGAACAATACTGAATTTCTCCTCCATCTCACCTTTCAGACACTCAGGGTGAAATTTCTAGTCCTCAAGAACAAGCCAAAGCATGAGGTTGGAGTTGACTTGTGGGTTGTGTTGCTGATAGGATGTGCCTTTTCTTTCCTTGTAGCTCTATGAAATTCTCCCGTCTGTCATGAAATTTCTCCCGGGGCCTCACAAAACTGCATTGTCCTCCATGGAGATGGTCTTTTCATTTGCGAAGAACGAGATAGCAAAGCACAAGGAAGACCAAACTGTGCACGAGCCAATAGACTTCATTGATTTCTATCTAACTCAGATGGAGAGGGTAAGGAACTGCTTTGTGGGCGAATGCTTCTTCTTCAATGAATCGTTGCATTCTCTGTTACGATCAAACAATAACATCAGCTGGGAATCCCCCCTGCCCTTATTAGTCAGCCGCCGTGCAGTGAAATGGTTGGGGAAAGTAGATCTTTTCATATCCTTGACAGTCTAGGACAGGCTTCCTCAACCTCAGCCCTCCAGATATTTTGAGACTACAATTCCCATCATCCTTACCTTACTTTACCTTTCTCGTCCTGATCTGGCCACAGTGATCCATGCGACGGTCACCTCCAGGCTTGATTATTGTAACTCGCTCTGCACGGGGCTTCCCTTGAAGCTGACCCTGAAACTCCAGCGGGAGCAGAATGCCGCGGGGAGGCTCCTTATGGGGTCCTTGCCGCGGGGTCACATTCACCCAGTGCTTTACCAACTGCACTGACTCCCGGTGGAGTACAGGGTCAGGTTTAAGGAGCTGGTTTTGACCTTTAAAGCCCTAAGTGGCCGAGGACCCACGTACCTATGGGACCGCCTCTCCTGGTGTGCCCCGCGGAGGACTTTAAGGTCCACAAATGAGAACATTTTGGAGGTCCCAAGTCGCAAGGTGGTTAGGTTGGTCTCAACTAGGGCCAGGGCCTTTTCAGTACTGGCCCTGACTTGGTGGAACGCTCTGTCACAAGAGACTAGGGCCCTGTGGGACTTGACATCTTTTCGCAGGGCCTGCAAGACAGAGCTGTTCCGCCTGGCCTTTGGTTTGGACTCAGTCTGACCCTTATGTTTCCATCCCCTTACAGTTTTGATCTATGGGATCCTTTTAAAATGAGGCTGCATTTTAAATTGCATTTTAACCTGTATTTTAAATTGTTTCCCCCCCCCTATTATGATTTTACTGTAATTCTACTGGTGTTATTCGCCCTGAGCCTGGCTCTGGCTGGGGAGGGCGAGGTATTATTATTATTAATAATAATAATAATAATAATAATAATAATAATAATAATAATTATCATCATCTCTGACCTACAATTCCTGCTAGCTAGGGATCATGGGAGTTGTAGGCCAAAAACACCTGGAGGGCTGAGTTTGAGGAAGTCTGGTATAGGAACATAATAAGAGCTGCTGGATCAGGCCAATGGCTTCTCTAGTCCAACACCCTGCTTTCACAGTGGCCAACAGGACGCCTGTGGGAAACTAGCAAGCAGGATTCAAGCACAAGAGAAACTCTCCCCTCCTGCGATTTCCAGCAACTAGGATTCAGAAGCGTTGCTGCCTCCAACCATGGAGGCACAGCATAGACATCCTGGCTAGCAGCTATTCATTAAAAGGTAAAGGGACCCCTGACCGTTAGGTCCAGTCATGACCGACTCTGGAGTTGCAGCGCTCATCTTGCTTTATTGGCCGAGGGAGCCGGCGTACAGCTTCTGGGTCATGTGGCCAGCATGACTAAGCTGCTTCTGGCAAACCAGAGCAGTGCACGGAAACACCGTTTACCTTCCTGCCAGAGCGGTACCTATTTATCTACTTGCACTTTGATGTGCTTTCGAACTGCTAGGTGGGCAGGAGCAGGGACCGAGCAACGGGAGTTCACCCCGTCGCGGGGATTCGAACCGCCGACCTTCTGATCAGCAAGTCCTAGGCTCTGTGGTTTAACCCACAGCGCCACCCGCGTCCCTTAGCAGCTGTTCATAGTGCTCTTTTAAAGCCATCCAGGTTAGTAGCTGTCAGAGCTACCCTAGGTCCCAGCTCACAAAGGACCAACGCTGCTTCGTTGTTAAGTATAAAAGTCTTTATTGAAGTTCAGTTTCACTTCCAGAGCCGCAGCGCGCAGCTCTACGTCTCAAGTGTCAGACCGCTGATGCTCCGTCTGAGTCTCCTTCCCCTTGACACCAATTTAAGATTCTAGCCTTGCTCCACCTTCTCCGCTGCTCCTTCCTCCTCTGGGTCCGCCTGCCCGCCGGGGTTCCGCCCTTTCTAGCCTCTTCTCCCGCTGATTCCCCTGAGCCTTCTCCCTCCCTCCGGCGGGCTTTAGGAGCTGGTTCCCCATCCGGGTCTCCTGCTGTTCCGCGCGCCTGCACATTTGAACTTGGCACGCGCGCCCAGCCAGCAGCTTTCCTCCTGACCGTTTCACTGCTGCTGTCACTGCTTCCCCCTTCGGGGGGGCTAGCTGCGACTGACCTCCCCTCCGTTGGAGGCGTGGTCAGCCCTGACTCCCTCTCTGGAGGAGACACGGCCCCTGACACATGTGACTCTTCCCCCCCACTACGCTCTGGTGGGGAAACTGGTCCCGATCCTCCACTGCTACTTTGGGGTTCCCCTCTGGCTCCTTGTTTCTGGTGCGTCCCCCCTGGGACCCCCCTTGCCCTGACCATCGGCGCCCCCTTCTGGGAATCTTCTGATTCGCTGGAGAAGCTCATGGAATCTCTCGGGCCACTGTCATACTCCCCTACGCTGCCCTCGGATTCTTCCCCTTCGCTCTCCCAATCCTCTCTCCCCAGTGCTCCTGCTCCTGATTCCCTGACAGTAGCAATTGCTTTCTCCCGTGAGATGGAGTTCCATAGCTTACCTGTGTGCAGAGGCTGGAAGGCCACCTGCCATAAATGATCTCATTGAGATTCCCTCATTGCAGGGGGTTGGACTAGATTCTCACAATAAGAATGGGGTTTTCCTTCCAGACTGTCATTGTTGTTTTTTTTGGATGGGATTCAATTGCATACAAGCAAATTTAGGGTGCACGATTATAGAGGATTGTTGGAGGTTTTGAACAATGATCTACTCCCCCCCCCCTAAGATACGGAAAGTGACAGGGAATTGTACTTGGAAGAGCGGGGTAACAATTCCTTGGATGCAACAGCATCTAACCTCCTCACAAACAAATCAGGATGAATGCTCAAGGAGCAGGTCATCTGGAAACTGATGGAGGTAAGTCTTAGTTGATTAACTGTATGCACTTATGTTGATTAATCAATAAAATTTACGTACGTAAATGCAAAAAGTATACTTTTCTGATTTAGCACATCTGTGTCACAGCAGGCATAATCTCAGGAAAGGCACCCCCTCATTCAAAGAGGCACTTCGCTGCCTGCAATTTTTATTAATACTTGTATATTATATGGAAGGCCCATTTTCCAGGTCTTATACTGGTGTAAGATCCACTGGTCTTAGTTTAGCTGACTGGGGCCTGTGAGTGAACTGAATCTAACCTCCACTATTGCTTACAACAGAACAAGGATGACCCCTACTCTACCTACAATGAGGACAACCTGGCTCAGTGTATTTTTGACCTCTTTATCGCTGGAACAGAGACAACTGCTACCTCTCTGCAATGGGCGCTGCTCCTCATGGCGACACATCCAGATATTCAAGGTGAGAAGGAACTGTGCAATGCCAGCAAGACGCCATTTTGACCTCTTGATCCTGGACCTGAATTTCTCTCAGGTTGGCTCCCATCCAGCCCATTACTACTTCCGGGCAAACACCTTCAAAGCCTCTCTTGATTCAGATGGAATGGAGAGACAGAGCTGTGTGTCACCAGCATACTGACAGCACCATGCTCCAGATCTCTGGAAGATCCCTGCAGATCTTGCTGCAAGAGGCTACCTTTCTGAAAATCATTATTCAGGTCCCCCCCACAGGAGGTCTAGGTGGAATACTTTCCTGTGGAACAAATACCCCTTAATGATTGCTCAACTTGTTTAACTTGAGATGCTTCATCCGAAACAAAGCTTAATTCTCCACCATTTTCCTCAGAGAAAGTCTACCAGGAGATGGAAGATGTTTTCGGTTCGTCTCACTCAATCCGCTATCAAGATCGGAAGAAGCTGCCCTACACCAATGCTGTGATTCACGAGATCCAGCGTTCAAGATACATTTTGTTATTTGGGGTTCCAAGGCAAACCGTGAAGGACGTGAACTTGCACGGTTTTCACATTCCAAAGGTACAGACGATTGTAACAGTTGCATTTCTTTAGCCCAGGGGGAAGGGAGATTCCCTTGTAGTGCAAATTCTGAAGAAAGTAACTATAGCTTCTTCCATTTCCAAAAAAAAGGAGGGGAGTTCATGCAGGGACATCTTGTGCTGTGTCCTTCAGATGTGGTGGACCACAACTCACATTATCTGTGACCCCCATCATTGATCTATGTTGGCAGGGGCTGTTGGAAGTTGTAATCCGCAGCAGGAGCGGTTGGTGAGGAGAGGTGCAGCTGCACACCTAGCCTCCCAGCAGCAGAGTTGCTCCTGCTTCCTGGGAGGAAGAGGGATGAGATGACAGGGGAGACAGCATCTGCGCAGGCACATTGGTGGGAGTGCCCCAGAAATGCATAGGATCGCTTCTGCGGAGCTTCTTCACAATTTGCATCCTTCCATCAGCACTCAAGACTTTTAAATTCATGAAATGCAAATCTGAAAATTCATCATTTATAAAGAAAGAAAATGAAATTCTTCAGTTCCAGGAGAATGAAGCTTGTATGTAAAGATTAGTGGAAATAATAATAATAATAATAATAATAATAATAATAATAATAAAAAATTGTTTATTTGCTTGACATCTGGTGGGAGGGCGTGCCACAGGACAGGTGCCACCACCAAGAAGGCCCTCTGCCTGGTTCCCTGTAACCTCACTTCTTGCAGTGAGGGAACTGCTAGAAGGCCCTCGGAGGTGGACCTCACTGAGTGATGTGGGTGGAAAATGGGGGAACGGAAGGGCAAAAGTGCAATGTTCTGTTTAGATGCATCCTGAGACAAGTCTTCCTTCCCTGCAGGGGGCTGTGATTACTCCGGATCTCCGCTCTGTTCTTTTTGATCCTAAGGAATGGGCAACACCTAAAAAGTTCAACCCAAATCATTTTTTGGACGAGGACGGGCAGTTTGTGGACAGAGAAGCATTTCTGCCATTTGGTGCAGGTATGTGCAAGAAGCCCCAGCTGTCGCATTCAGGCAACACTTTATTCCATTTTCTTGATGTTTTCTTAACAGATGATTTTCACATTCTGTGTGATCTTCCACACAACATAAATGCCACTTCTGGAGATGTAGCAGAATCTAGTGGAAGTTTAGCGCTCGTTTCAATTTGTTTCCAGAAAGCAACCTGTTCTCAGCTCTGTTAGCACGGAAAATAGAGCCACAAAATTTGGGGTGCTATTCCAACATACAGTTCTCTCCCACCATTTTCTTTGGTGCATCATGGCAGAATAGAAGCGCACATGCGCCCTCAGGACTAGCATTGGATACAACACAATAAATATAGTTATAATAAGTATTATTATTAGTAATAACTAGTATCATTCATAAAAACAATGGTAAGTATTAAATACTACTATTAGTACTACTAGCTAATGATAGAGATTTTAGCATACAGTTTAAATATGTAAACATGTAATTTTAGTACGTATAATTCTTTTTAAATTACTGGCTTGATTCTTTATATTGCCTTCATTATGAACCTTGTTTTCCGTGTTTGCTATTACTGGTATTTTTAATGAACACTTTAGATTGTCTTTTGTAAGCCACTTAGAGGTCTTTAGTTTGAGGAAGCAACTAAAGCAACTTTTACTAGACTCAGGAATTAGGGAAGATCTGCCCTCCCGCAAACCCATAACAATACTTAAAAGGGAGATTTAAATAAACACATTACTGAAATAAAATAAGCAACTAGTCCTGATCTCATGCTGAGCCAGGTCTTGGCAGCCCCTGAAATAAAGCCCACTTTCTCAGTGACATCCCCACACCCCAAAGTTTAAAGGGAGGCATGGGGGACTCGGGAATCGTAGAAAGAGGAGTTGCTGCAGGATGCTTTCATAGACTGAATGAGGCCCAGAGACCCAGATTCTTTTCTCAGAGTCAAAGCAAATTGGTGCCCCGGGTAAATACTCTGGAGTATAGGTGGAATAGCAGATAATTCAGTTCCTGCTTTCCTCTTTTTTTATTTTCCTGCAGGTGCTCGGGTGTGTCCAGGGGAGCAACTGGCAAAGATTGAGCTCTTCATCTTTTTCACCAGCCTGCTGAGAGCATTCAGGTTCCAGCTGCCAAAAGGAGTGAGAGGAGTCCATACGAAGCCTATAATAGGGCTGACGGTCCGTCCTCGCCCCTACAAACTCTGCGCTGTTCCCCACTGCAGCCACATAAACAATTAGGGGGGCTGGTCAACTACTGCAATCTCCTCCTTTAATCATTACCCGCCATCCTCACATTTTTTCTTGGCTTGCTCAGTTGAGATTCTCCAATCTGTGATGCCACTGGTTGATAAATGAGTTACCACCAGCCTAGCAAATATTCGTTGTTCCTCCTTCATTGCTTGTGCACAAGTATCCGGGACCGATTTCTTGCAGTTCTCCTGTGTGTTTCAGAGACGGCAAGGGGTTAGCTGAATAAACTATTTGGTCACATCTATGTTCTGTGAGTGTATTATTTGAAAAAGGATGAACTGTTACATGCCACCCGAATTTCTGTGAGCGCTACAAGATTCCAAGGGTTGCAGGCACACTTATCAGAGTCTGTGTTCCCTTTTGGGACAACAAGGCACAATAGAAACTGTGGTGTCTTTATGATAGATGGTTTATTTTCATGTACCGTATTTTTCGCTCTATAACACGCATCTGACCATAACACGCATGTAGTTTTTAGAGGAGGAAAACAAGGAAAAAATATTCTAAACGAAACAGTGGATGTATGATTTTTATGGTTCATGCTGTGGCCACAGACATGTGATCTGACAGTGAGTTTGGGGTAGCCCAATGCAAAAATCCTGAGGATCCATGTGGATCCATGCTTTGTAACGTTTTTGCGCCATTGCGGCCCCATGAAACAGTGGGTGCGTGTGTGTTTTTTGGTGCAGGCTATAGCCATGGAAATGCTATGTGATCTGATGGTGAATTTGGGGTGACCCAGTGCAAAAATCCTGAGGATCCATGTGGATCCATGCTTTGTAACCACGTTTTAAGTGGGGAGGGAAGGAAAAGAACTCAAGGGACAAGGAGCACGCGTGGGGTGTGTGGAGAAGGAGCTTTTCTGCGAGCTGAGCGGGGGGGGGGGAAGAGCACTGTTGCTTTAAAGGTATACTTAAGGTATTTGCCCTGTGCCTGGGTTTTTTTTCCATTTAACAGTTTGCAGCCTTTTCCTTCCGCTCCTTGTTTTGAGGCAGAATAGATTTGAGCAAGTGAGGAGGACTTGGATTGCAGGGGATTCGCCATTAGCTGTGTAAAAGCGCTCCTCCTTGCAGCCTGAATGATAAGCAGCCACCAGCAGCAATAGAATGGAGCACAAAAAAGCGGTAGGGGCACTAGGACCCAGACAATGCTCAAATCTATCCTGCCTGAAAATAAGCTGCTCCGTCCCCGCGGATCAGCTGAGACGCGGGGGGGGGGGGATTTGCGAAGTTTCCCCCTCTCCCTCATGCCCTCCCCAGCCTTTTTTTTTACTTCCTGGTTTTCACTGCGCTGGCTCAGAGCTCGAGGTTGGTTTTATTTTGCTGCTGGTTGCTTAAATTTTATCTTTCCTGCCATCCCTCTGCAGCCTCACTGCTCTGTTTAGAGAGCGCACGGACTTTTGCTAGCTCCGTCCCTCCTCCCGTGTAAGCGGCTGCTGCCGGCTTTGCTGCCATGACTCTCCTTCCCTCCCTCCTCCCCGGCTCCAGGTCGCTTTAAAGCAAGCAAAGCGAGAGCCTCGTAGAGTGTGTAAGCGGCTCCCGCTTTGCTTGACTGATGGCAGCCATGGCTCCGATCCGTGCATTCGCTCCATAACACGCACAGGCATTTTCCCTTACTTTCTAGGAGCAAAAAAGTGCGTGTTTTGGAGCGAAAATTACGGTATGTACAACCTGAGCCAACGGTGGATAGGTTCCCAGCATTACACACTCCAAGAGGATCTCTTGCTTCTCTCATAGGTGCAGCAGCCAATCTCCTGCTTTCCTATTGGCTGTCAAGTTGGTTGCACCCATTGGTAGCTTTGCCCCCCCCCCTGCTTGCCAAACTGCTTGCAAAATGCAACTATTTTCCTTTAGCTTATATCACTGCCCACCAGGGAATTCCCCTTCCCTTGCTTGTAGCTGCAAACAGACCCAGAGGGGTTTTCTTTTTGCCCACATCAGGCCAACACCATTCCTGAAACTTAACTCTGCTTTTGTCTCTGCTAACCACCCCCTGAGTAAGCAGGTGTTCTTCTCTAGAAGATCTCCAGAACTCATCTCTATGGAGGCCACCTAACAGCCTGATGTGCAATTAGAGCTACATCACCAGTTCTAATCATTTATGTCCCTAAACAACTCATAGCCACTGTGGTTTTAAACTTGTTCATTTCCTGTTGATGGAAAAGCTGTTGATGTTACGGATGACCTGACCTGCTCCTATGGATCAGATAAGAAACTAAATAACTGATCAAGCTGGCCGTAATGAGGTCACCACAGGTGTCCTGTACTAGCCTACACATAAAATCTTCTTCACAATTTTCTATTTCCTTCTGGAAATAGTCCTTTTGAAAATAGCAGGAGTAGCAAGAAGGAGCAAATAATTTACTCAATGAATATTGAAGAAGGCAAGCTGCCACCTGGTGTATACAAAGTACAAAACTGGGTTTACTAACCACAAAAATGGGTTGTTCCACCGCCCTCAGAAGCTTGGGGTGGTGGCAGCCCAGGAAAGGCATTATTTGTAGCGGCCCCTAAGTTGTAGAACTCCCTCCCACCTCTTTACCCTGGTTTTTGATACGTGAGATGCGTATATTTTTAGAACCCACCTTATTTTTATAATGTAAAGTTGTTTTTCTGGGGAAACCCAGCCAGATGGGTGGGGTGAATAACAACAACAACAACAACAACAACTTTGTGTAATATTGCATTTTAACCTTAATATTGAGTTTTAATTGTTGTAACCCAACCTTGGAATTCAGGGTGAATGGCAGGTAAAAGATTGTAATAAATAACAGTGAAAACTTGAACGCTGCACTTCAGAACTTTCCTCAGCACAGAACTCTTATCTAGTTGTATGCTATAGCGCTTGGACTTACATGCATCAACCTCTTCTGTCCCCCCTCCCCCATTTACTGAAGAACGTAATTACAGTGATACCTTGGTTCTTGAACTTAATCTGTTCCGGTAGTCTGTTCGACTCCTGAAACCAAGGCACGGCTTCCGATTGGCTGCAGGAGATTCCTGCACTCAAGCGGAAGCCGCGTTGGACGTTCGGCTTCCGAAAAATGTTCGCAAACCAGAACACTTATTTCCGGGTTTGCAGCGTTCAGGAGTCAAAATATACGAGTACCAAGGCATTCGAGAACCAAGGTATGACTGTAAAATAGTCTCACAGGGGATTTGTTCAGGTGGAATAAATTATCTCCAGTTTAATTGCTGGATCTATGAGAGAATGGGCTGCTATCAACTTCTGCCTGCTGACAAGTTTGAACAGTGTGTGTGTGTCTCCGTTTGTTTCTTCAGGGTGAAACATTACATTGCATTTTGTTTTTCAATCACATAATGACAAGTATGACGGAGGGCTGTCAGTGATTGCTTACCACTCACATGGATGGAAGCTGGGCTTCTGCCTCAGTGGAGTCGACGTCAAGGCCAGCAAAGGGGGGGAGTGCTGCATCTTACACACACTCACAGACACAGAGAGAGAGCCCATGCCCCACTATCAACATGAGTAGAAATGGGCAAATCTGTCCATTTTGGCTTATGCTTAGGATGGTGCTGTTAGTTACTATATGCTCTTTCACCACCTGTAAACGGTTTTAAAGGGAATTCTACAGGCTAGGTTGATTCTGCCATCTAGGGTTGAAACTCGGTTACTTAACTGAGCCCCAGTGCTAAACACAATTCCTAACAAGGTGAAGGTTTAATCCCATGTAAACTCACTTGGAGACCAGCTGCATTAAGGATGCGCTTCTTATTTGTAATTGCCATTCTCACCACCCTCATACATGTGCCACCACTGCATAAGGTTATGTGGGCAGGAGTGATTTTATCTCACAGTAACTGCATGTTCTTACACAAGTCTACTTATAATCATAGTATTGTAGAGTTGGACAGGCCCCAATAAGTAGGTTTACTTCCTGATAAGTCTAGATACAGGTAGGTAGCTGTGTTGGTCTGCCGTAGTCGAAACAAAATAAAAAAATTCCTTCCAGTAGCACCTGAGAGACCAACTAAGTTTGTTATTGGTATGAGCTTTTGTGCACATGCACACTTCTTCAGATACACCAGGAGTGTGCATGCACACGAAAGCTCATACCAAGAACAAACTTAGCTGGTCTCTAAGGTGCTACTAGAAGGAATTTTTTTCCTGATAAGTGTGTAGGATTGCAGCCTAATTGGGTGTGTCTTAAACAGGACACAGAACAACAAAACAAAACCACCCATCCCTTTTTCAGCCAGCTCCCCCACCCCATTACAGTGGTCAGGCTGTCCTGGCCCAGCTGGTAAAAAGCACTCCTAGCCACTGAAGGAGCATATCCACCCACATTGTTCAGCCTGGACACTGAGGTCCAGCTCCAAGGGCCTTCTGGTGGTTCCCTCACTGTTGGAAGTGAAGCTACAGGGAAACAGGAAGAGGGTCTTCTCGGTAGTGGCGCCCGCCCTGTGGAATGCCCTGCCTTCAGATGTCAAGGAGATGAGTAACTATACAGTGGTACCTCGGGTTAAGAACTTAATTCGTTCTGGAGGTCTGTTCTTAACCTGAAGCACCACTTTAGCTAATGGGTCCTCCTGCTGCCACTGCGCCGCCGCTGCACAATTTCTGTTCTCATCCTGAAAAAAGTTCTTCACCTCTAGACTATGAACCTGCTATTTCAAGGGTAGTACAACACCATGCAAAGAAAGCAATGGAGCAATTATCTGGACCACCTACTTTCAGGAAGCACCTGCTCACAGAGCCTCAGTCTTGCCAGGTTTCAGAGTCAGGGCTTATCCACACTTTCCTCTGTTCCTTCCAGGCACAGCCAGTGCTCTGTAGCTTTAAGGCATCTGATCAAGATCTGTATTTTACAATGAGCTTAAAAAATATATTTGCAAATGTTTGTATCTCTCATGCCAGGCATAAAGCAGGTGGCTGAATACTCTGGCAGCTGTTTATCTTCCTGTTCAAGGGCCCCATTGATCTATAGCAGTATTTCAGGGTTGTAAAAGGAAATTACAGGCTGGGAGCAAAAGGTCACACTGACCATACAAATTATAGAATACAATCAAGCTACAAAAACACAATTAAGAATTGGTAAATAGTAATAATTATTGTGCCTCCCATTAAACTTGAGCCACATCTTCCTAAGGTTAAAAGGGAAAGAGCTAATAGAAACAGCAGCTGGCTTGAAAGGGGGGGGTGTAGATCTAAGGGGTTGCTTTCAAAACTGTTTTTATTAAGTTCCTTTTTTACTTTGAAAAGGCCTTTCCTTTCCTTCTAAAAAGCTATATATGTTAATGTATGAAATATATTGGCTTAAATGTAATTATGCAAAAGATTTAGAAAGTAAGAAATGTTAGATTCTTATTTCATAGAATCATAGAATCATGGAGTTGGAAGAGACCACAAGGGCCATCGAGTCCAACCCCCTGCCAAACAGGAAACACCATCAGAGCACTCCTGACATATGGTTGTCAAGCCTCTGCTTAAAGACCTCCAAAGAAGGAGATCTTTCATTGATAATGTGTGAGAGGAGAACCCAAGATCCTTTTAAGATAAAAATTAAAAAACCATGCACCATCTGTTTTAGCCATCTGTTTTGCAGTGAATAGGGCAAAAGGGCAAAAGGTGAAATGTTAATTAAGGTATAATAATTAAGGTATAATAATGTTAATCTAAGATATATGACTACTTATTTGCCATTTATAGATAGAAGGAAATATAGCTCTTTGTCTCCCATAAAAGGCAATAGGAAATGGGTGTATCTTTTATGATTGGTTCGAGCAAACAGCCAATAGGAATTTCAACCAGGCTGATGGACAGAGGCAGCCAAAGGAGGAGCAAGGGGGCTGAGCTGAGGAAATATAAGTGCTGACCATCAGGGCTGGAGTGGGCAGAGCTTTGGTAACCATATACCACTGTGTCTCTCATTTATTTGTCTGACAAATAAATTATTATTTTAATTTCTCTATTGCTGCGTTGAATATTTCATTCCAGCTAAGCGTTAACCACAAGCAGGGTGCTACAGCTTTCCCTATCAAAATCCACTCCTTAAAGCTCAATCAGAGTGAACGGCAATCTGCAGAGAACCTAAATTGACATTTCCTCTGACCGAGCACTAAAGAGCGGTCCCTGGCTGGTGAATATTGATAATAAAAATAATAAATTTTTATTTATACCCTGCCCTTCCTGGTTTAAAAACCAGGCTCAGGGCGGCTAACAGCAAATATAAAGCATTGATTAAAATGCAACTTAAAAACAGCATAAAATGCAACATAAATTCAGGGGTAATTTTGAGGAGAGAAAAAAACCCCCGTCAGTAAATATCAAACAATACCAGGGCTAACTGGCCAAGTTGGTCCTACTAGGGCCAGCAAGGAGACCAGGGAAGAGTTTAAATGTGGGGTCACCTAAAGACATCTTGGTCAGGCCCTGATAGTCTTCCTTCACTCCATTTCAGTCTCTGTATCACCGCCCCATAGTCCCAAATAATTGCATCTATACCCTTAAGGTGTATGAGGTGTGAGGGGAGGGGGAGTACCTTTGGTGGGCAACACACATGCTCTCACCTGTAGCTCCTAGAAGCTCCTAGAAGCTGTCAGCAGCCACACCTCTGGAAACGGCTTTGACTGGATGGCACAACTGTTGAGTGATTTATTGCCCAGATAAGCCTGGCATCCGGCCCACTTCCAAAGCTGCGCCAGGCCTCTGCATCGCAGTCTGCATTCCAAAGCTCTGAGCAATAGCAGAGTCCGGCAGCGTTCAGAGAAATCAGCTTCTGTGCGTCAGTGTGCATAAACAGAGTCACACACAGACTTCCGGTCAGCGCCAGCGACCGTAATGGCGGATTTCCTCTGATCTCCGGAGGAAATCGGCTTCGTGGAGCTAGGGTTCTACCGCTACGGCGAAGCGGGGACCCGAAAAAAATCACAGGTGGGGAAGCCTGTGAGCTGAAGGCTCGGCAGGCTCCATTTGTGCCCCCCCGCTGCAAAGGAGCCTTTTTAAAGGCTCCGGAACGGACCGGGGGTGAGCGGCACGGAGCTGAGAGCTGTTTACCCGTCTCTGCGGAGTGAAGCCGCATGCCATGGTTGGAGAGCGCTGACTTCTTCCTTTGAACATTTGGACTAAAAGTAACAACCCGTGAGTAATACGGAAATTGGACTTAAAATTTCTTTTTTGGATTTGGCATGAGTGGGGAAGGCGCAAAGAGGAAGTCCGTCTCCCCATTTTGTAAACATTTTAAAGCAAGGACTAGATAACTAAGGTTGAGAGAACACCTTCTTCTTGAGAGGATAAAAGTAATTAATTTCACGTTTTGGCAGTATAAGTGACTTTGCTGGAGGATAAGAGATAATTTTGAGAGTGGAACTGTCACCCCCCCCCCCAGGACCCGGGAGCGATCTGTGAGAGATCCTGTTGAAGAGACATAGAAGATTTTGACAGCTGTCAAATTAGCTGTCAAAGCTGGGGGAAAAAAGAGACTTTGTTTCTGTTGCCTCGGCTGGTTATATTTGTTACATTCAGGTAATAAATTGTTGAAAATAAAGAGAAAAAAGTTATTTTGACTTTTGGATTGGAACTGAAAGGAATACTAAGTAACCAGAACTCCTCTAGAGGGGGCTCTGGGACAGTACAAGAATGGCTGTAAGTGGAAAAATACCGATTGAACTGGAAAAGACTTTTCTTCTTCTGGGAAAACTTCAAGAACAATGCATTGTTTTGGCTATAAATGTTACAACATTGAATGAAACAGTAAATAAACTTGCTGAAACTGGAAGGGACTTGACTCAAGTCTTTGTATCAGAACAAAAAGATTTTGTATCTGAGCTAAAAAAATCTGCAGCTGAACAAGAAAAGAAATCCGAGAAATTTGAGAAAGTAGGGAAAGAGATACATGACAATTTAGAGGGAAAGGAAGGAGGAGCTATAATGCCGCAGATGATTAAGGAGAGCCAGAGGCCTGCTAAGATGGATATAAAGGAAAAGAAGAATGAGATTATGAAAATCTGGTTTGAATGGAAGAATGAGGAATGGAGAGATCTCCTCATGTGGAGATCTGAAGACTTATGGATTACAAACCTGACTAAAGTGGAAGCTGGAGTTTCTGGGACATTTGGACTTAAAAGAAGTAAGAAACAAGATTTGGACTACAATTTTAAATGTGGAGGTCTGGCTGGAAGAAACATGGACCTTATTGGGACAGAGCTTCTCCGAGATTTGGTGTTTAATATAAAGGACTACCAAAAAAACCGGCAGAGAGGAAATGAGAGAGACTTAAGAGCCTTGGATGTGAGGTCACCAGGCTGACACAAGATAGACTGATGGACATTTGTTGGAGCTTGAAACCGGGAAAGGTGGGGAGTGGGGTTTTGGGTATCCAAAGGCTGTACAATTATACTTTGCTTTTATATATTTTTGTTTTGTTACTTATATCAAAATGGGGAACTCGTGAAAGGGAATTGGGGTCGATCTTAGAAAAAGATATTAAGAATAAGTATTGATGCATAAAGAATGAGGTTTATGTTAAAATTGGTTAATCAAAAGGATTTAAATATAATAAGGTAAAATTTGGGGATAAGAACTTGCTGAACTAAAAATTGAATTGGAATACAAGAAGGGGAGGTGTGGGGAAGTCAAGGAAATATGTTATTGAAAGAAAGGAATGTAATGATATGTGTGTTTTTTTATTTTTGTTTTTATTTTATTTTTTCTTTATTTTTTGAAAATTTCAATAAATATCTTTAAAAAAAACAACAGAGTCACACACAGAGGTACTAAAAACTAAAAGCAGTTTATTTACACATTCAGGATCAGGCCCACGCACATGATATGCGGGAAGCATTACGTCGCATTCATAGTCTATTAAACGTTAAAAGCTTTCGTGAACTTTGTTCAATTTAATATGATTGATGCATATAATAATGATTACAGTGTATGACTGTAGTGCGTGCCTTGACACATGCAAAGTCACATAAGATGCCAGAAAACCTGTTTGTCTTTTATAACAATATATATAAGCAGGAAAGAGAGAGACAGGTGCGGTTGTCTCTGAGGAAGGCAAAAAGCCTTTAGAGAGAGTTGAACCCAATCAGGCATCGTAGGAAGAAACAAGGTGAAAGAGAAGGCAAGAGAAGGATGGAGATACGGGCAGTTTTGATTGCTCTGCTGGTGGCTCTTCTGATTCTGCACTACCTGAAACAGCTCTGGTCATCTAGGCACTATCCTCCAGGACCTCTCCAGCTTCCTCTCATTGGAAGTATATGGCGGGTTGGGTTGAAGCTTAGTAAAGATACTTTCATTATGGTACGTATTTCTTACTATAACATTGTCTAATGTGAAGAATTGTTTTGTTTATGTTCTCCAACCATTTTGATATTTAAGCTTAAACAGTAGCATCAATTTCAGTTAGGTTAAAATGGTAAATGCAATGGCCACAATCTAAAACAAAAGTGTTCATTCGAACTAGAAACTACTTCAAAGAACAACTCAAAGACTAGAAAATAACAAATTATTCTAAACAGTGCTATTTTTCAGGGGGGGGGGCGGATTGTGCTGGAACTCACCATGAATGCCTCCCTTGCTCTCTTATAATGGCAGGGGTGCACACCTGAGCAGTGCCAGGACTGAGTTCTGGCAAGTTTTGACTGAAAAAAACCCCTACTTCTAAATGCATCTCTGCAGTTAATACTATTCTCTAGTAGGCTTGCTATATTTTAAAGAGCAAAACAGAGGGAGCATTTGCCAACTTCTACTTTCTTGCACTGCTCTAAGTTTGGGGTGGTATGCAATAATATAAATTCTGTACCGCAGAAAATATTAGGCATTCATCTCATAAAAACGTATGTTTACATGTTGTTACTAGAGCAGGTTGTTAGTATGCATACCAATCAATAAGCTACTTGATTTTATTAGCCCTATTCTTGGCTGTTTAAATCATCTCCACCATCCTCCTAGAAGGTCACAAACCATTATGGGATTCAGGAAGGGTAGCCTAGGATATTGTTAGAAGATGGTTGGCTAAGATCCCTGCAATAATTTTGCTGGCCGCAGCTAATAAACAAATGCCTCTATAGTTTCCACAATGAGTTCTATCACCTTCTTCAAAGAGATTGGTAATTCTAGCATCCCTAAAGTCTGCTGTGATCTCCTCTCTCCCCCAGATTTTTTCAATGAGCTTGTGAAATTGTTGTGTAAGTTCAATTCCGCCCACTTTGAAGATTTTGGCAGGTATCACATCAGGTTCGCTGGCTTTGTTGTTTTTCATTTGGTTAACAGCTGTACACAACTCTCCCATGAGCTTGCAGTATGAGTGGCAAGAAGAAACAGCTAACAAGAAGAGTCCTTACTATGTAATTTATTCAGGTTTTATAGAGAGGAACAAAGGAATGCAGTCTCTATCCATCACTGTCATTGCTCTGAGTAATCCCCCTTTCCCTCTCTCTCGTCAGCAGCAGCTTCACCCCCCTTACGGTGGCTACATAAAGCCCTTTGTGGGTTTGCTTTCTGCTCTTCCACTCTATCAGCTGTCCTAGTTCTGGGGGAAGGCGAGGTCTGCAATGCTTCTAATGATAATGAGTCAGCCAGCTTTGTTGTTTTTAATTTTGTTAATAGATGTCCACAGCTCTCCCAGATTGGGAGATACTCCAAGCTCATCTCTAATTTGCTTTTGCGGAATGTGTGAGAGGAGGAATTTGTAATTGTCTTGGAATCAGGTACCTAACTCTTTATGAAACCCTCGATGGAGCAATGTTAAATGTGTCTTGGTGGCACTGCAATAATGACAGCATCTTCATAAAGTTTTCTTTTAGTGTGTAACACTCTGTAAATTTTAAATCTCTGATCCATAATTGTTCCCAGGCATCCATTTGTATGGTATGCCCAAAATCTTTTGCCCATTTAATCATAACTTCTTTCACTTCTTCATCTTTTACTTCCCAATCAAGTCTATACATTTTAGATAACACTTTGCTTCTGCTTTGTATTAATTCTTTTTCCAGCCTCAAAATTTCTGTTGCAAACCTATTTTTCTTTTTTTCTTTTTCAGATGATCTTTATTAATTTTTTAGTTACATACTGTACATACACATACATTATATTTCACATTTGTTCTTGCTCTCCTGAGCTGACTTCCCTCCTTCCTTCTTCTGGCTTTTTTATGTCCTCTTTGACTTTTTGCATTGTCTTTGTCCATTTTCAATAAGATTGTTCTTCATTTTTTCCATTAAATGTCCATAAACAAATAAATCTTTCTATATATACAAGTTCTTGTTGTCTGTCTATATTCATTTACAAATATTGTTCAATAATAGTCTTAATATACATTTTTAATTCATTTTGATATTATAATCCAGTAAATTTCTTGTATTTTCTCGTTATGAGATATTATTTTAACTCTGCTGGTTTCCCTATTTCACATCATCTTCTCTATATATAACATAAATTTTCCCCATTCTTTTTGATATGTTTCATCCCCTTGATGTTGAATTTTTACTGTTAATTTGGCTATTTCTGCATACTCCATAACCTTGTACTGCCATTCTTCTATTGTAGGCAATTTTTGCTGTTTCCATACCTGAGCCAGCAGTAACCTCGCTGCCGTTGTTGTGTATAAGAACAGTTTCTGGTCATTCTTGTCAATGTCTTCTCCCACCATTCCCAACAGGAATGATTCTGGTTTTTTAAAAAACGTATACCTAAAAATCTTTAATTCGTTATATATATTTTCCCAATATGTTTTCACTATGTCACAAGTCCACCACATGTGGAATAAACTGCCTTCTTTCACCCCACACTTCCAACAATTTTTATTTCCTGTTTTATACATCTTTGACAATTTAATTGGCGTGAGGTACCATCTGTACATCATTTTTAACAGATTTTCTTTTAACAATGTACATGCTACATATTTTAGGCCGGTATTCCATAATTTTATCCACTTTTCATACTCAATGTTGTGGCCTACATCTATTGCCCACTTAATCATGATGCTTTTGATTTCTTCATCTTTTGTGTGCCATTCTAATAAATACTCATAGACCTTAGACAGTGCTTTTTTGTTATTTTGTAGTACTACAGTTTCTAATATTGATTTTGTTTGTTCAAACCCTCTTGTTTTCTTATCCTTTGAGAAGATATCACCCATTTGATGGTACTCCATCCAACTTTGCAGTTTATCTTTCAATTCCTCATATGGCTTAATCTTAATTATATTGTTCTCTTCCAATAACATGTCTCTATAGGTCAACCATTTTCCTTTCATATTTAGACTTTTCAGTGAAAAAGCCTCTTGGGGTGACAGCCACCATGGCATCTTTCTTTCGAACCACTCTTTATATCTTTTCCAGACTTCAAATAGTGGTCTTTTTATGATGTGATTTAAAAAGTCCCAATGTACTCTGACCTTGTCATACCAAAGGTATGCGTGCCACCCATATCTGTTTCCAAAACCTTCCAGATCTAATATATCCGTATTTTCCAAACTAAACCACTCTTTTAACCATATTATAGATGCAGCTTTGTAATATATTTTGAGGTCCGGTAGTGAAAAGCCTCCTCTTTCTTTTTTGTCCCTTAAAAGTTTGAATTTTATTCTAGGCTTTCCTCCTTGCCATACAAACCTGGAGACCAGTTTTTGCCACTCATTAAATTGGCCTTGTCCTGTTATAATTGGAATGGTTTGAAATAAAAAGAGCATTTTTGGTAGGACATTCATCTTAATAGCTGCTATCCTTCCACAGAAGGATAGCTTCAGTCTGTCCCATATTTCCAATTTCGTTTTTACTTCTTTCCATATTGTTTTATAATTATCCTTGAACAGGTTTGTATTTTTCGGGGAGAGCCAAACACCCAAATATTTTATTTTCTTTACTGTTTTTATTTCTGTTTTGCTTTGTAGTTGGTCTAGTTGTTCCTCATTCACGTTTTTTACCATCATTTTTGATTTACGTGTTATGTGTGTTTCTTGTACACAAGTTATGTCTGGTTTTTTTAATAACACATATTCAATTTTATGTCTTTTGTCTTTATTGTTCATGCCATTAACATTCAATGATATAATTTTAATTGTCATTTTGATTTATTTATATAAATACAATTTTATTTTATTGTTTACATTTAAATATCTCCCTCTTCTCCCTCTTGTTCTTGTTTATCCTCTTCACTGTCCTGTTCCCCTCCCTCCATCTTCCCCAACTCCTTATATCTTCTCCCAAATTTCTGCATTTCTTGTAATGTCTTAATTTTGAATTTCTTGTCTTTATAATAAAATGACACACCCTTTGGATACTCCCATCGAAACCTTATTTTGTTAGCTGTTAAGAATAGAATATCATTTATTACGGCCATAGGCCCATACAGGTAAAAACAACACATAAATAACAGCTTGTGCCGTAAGGAGAAAAAAAAGCAATCGCTAAAACACTACTATAACAATAAAATACTATAAAATGGAAAGGCATACTACGCCTTAATTAGCTTGTAGAGCTCCTTGGCGTCGCTTTTGGGAAAGGACAGCAACTAGGAACCTAGCCACCTTCAGGGTCGTGTGGGTATCCTTGTCCTGCAAGATTTGGGCAAGGTGGAATTTTGGTGGGGTACCCTCTAGTTTCTGTATGATTGATCCCAACAAATTTGCCCGTAGCACATTAAACAAGGGGCAAGTGAACATAATGTGCTGGAGCGACTCCGGCGACACCTTATCACATTCGCACACGGCGGGGGCTTGACCCTTTGAGAACCTATGTCTCAGGACATTGGAGGGAAAAACGTTAAACCTCGCTTTGGTGAAGGCCAGTCTATGTGCAACAGTCGAAAGGGAGGAGAGGTATGATGGAACGCAGTAAGTTAAAGTGATACCAATGTTCTGGGGCGAACAAACACCTCCCCCCAGCGTATAATTTCGCTGTAAATCGATGTCATCCAGTCTTTGGCGGATCAGTCTCTGAGCAGTGATTTGGTCTAGTTTTAGGGAATCTGAGGGAGAGATTCCATAACTCAGGAGTTTGGCATGAATTCTGCTAGTCCAAAGGCTGGAGAATTCATCTCGCCATAAGCATTGGGCAAGGTAATGGTTTGGTAATCTATGCCACAATGATAACCAGTAATTGAAGACTTGCTTCCACAGGCAAGTTTCTAGGGATGCGACCTTCAATTCTAGTCGCATGGCTGCGTTGCTTACGCACAGGGGGAGCATTAGGAGCCGACGTAGGAATTGGCTTTGCAGAGTCTCAAGGGGAGCAAGATCTGTCATCACGGCCCAGAGCGGGGCAGCATAAGCAAGCACGGCAACCACTTTTGCCTTGAACACCTTTAGGGCCGAGGGAACATGCAAAGCTCCGTCCGAAAAGAAGAATCGGAGGAGCGCATATGACAAGGTTTTGGCCTTATTAAGTAGGTGTTGAATGTGAGCTTTCCACCCCAAATTGTATTGAAAAATGACTCCTAGGTATTGAAATTTTAGGACTTGCTCTATTTTTGCCCCACCAAGCTTCCATTTGTATAATCTCCGGCTTCTGGAGAAGATCAGGATCTTGGACTTGGCATGGTTGATGGTTAATTGATTGAGTTGACAATACGTGGCAAAGATCTTCAGAGCTCTGGTTAGTCCAACACGTGTATAGGATAGAATTACCGCGTCGTCCGCATATAAAAGGAGTGGGCAGCGGTAATCCGCTAGTCTAGGCGCGTGTGTACTTGGAGATGAGTTGACTAGGGGTGCTCGCATGTCGCTGATGAATAGGTTGAATAGGCAGGGAGCCAATATACATCCTTGGCGCACTCCCTTGTTTATTGGTATCGAGTTTGTAAGGTCGCCCGCTGGAGTGAATCTCACTCTGGCAAGGGTACCTTCGTGGAGCTGGCTTATGAGCCATAAGAGTCTTCTATCAATGCCCTGTTTCACAAGTTTCTCCCAAAGAATATTTCTAGGAACGCTGTCAAAGGCTGCCTTTAGATCTAAGAAGGCAGCACAGAGGTAGCCCCGGGGGGGGGGGGGAGGAGTACTTCCGTGCCAGATGATAAAGAACTATCGCATGATCGGTTGTAGAGCGTTTAGTTCTGAACCCTGCTTGTTCATGGCCAATCTGGTTAGTCTCATCTACCCATCGCAATAATTTAGTCATCAAAAAGCTGGCATAAATTTTCCCTATAATCGAAAGGAGGCTGATGTTACGGTAGTTTTTCGGCTCCGTTGGAGAACCTTTTTTATGAATTGGTACAATAATGGCCTCCTTCCATGTTTTGGGGATGAGACCGGAAGCGTTGATTGCATCGAAGGTTTTGGCCAAGATGCCGGCCCACCATTGTGGGTGTAGTTTGATGGCTTCAGCAGGGATCAGGTCGGGCCCAGGGGCTTTGCCCGGTTTCAGCTGAGCTATTAACTTGGCTATTTCATCAGGATCGGGGGGAGGCCAAATAGGTAGGTGGGTAAACAGGTGCATCAGATGGTCGGAGGGAGCATCTGCCTGTGAGAAGCATTTCTTCAGGAACCGTTCCCATGTCGGTGCAGAGATGACTGTCCTTGGGGAATTCCTCCCCCTTCTGTTAATCAAAGACCAGAATTCCCTGGATCTGTGTGGTTTTGAAGCAGTAATCAGAGCCTGCCAACGATTATGTTGCCACTCACGCTTGGCAATTATCTGCGTGCGTTTGTAAACTTGCTTGGCTTGTGCATAGCTAGCTGGCAGAGTAGATGCATCAGAGGTCTTGTATGCATTATATATAGCACGGAGGCGCTGTCTTGCTTGTTTGCACTGAGAATTATACCAGGGAGCACCGTGAGTATACTCGTTTCGATTTAAATTTTTGGGTGGTAACCTGAAGAAGGACGTAAGATCAGTCATATGATGGTAGAAGCGCTTCAATACTATGCTATGCTCGTCTGAGGCAGAGCCTATGTTGGGATAGGGCCCGAGGATTTCTTTTTGAAAGAATTCCAGGTACTTTTGAGCCTGTGTCTCCGACCATTTGATTCCTCTTACTTGGAAAGATTCGTTGGTTACCATCTGAGTCGCATGTCTATGAGCCTCCGGCTGCCAGTTCAGGGAAAGCTTAGCAACAAGGGGAAGGTGATCACTAAATTGTACATTCTCGATCTTAAAAGTGGAAATACACTTAAATAGATCCCTAGAGACCAACAGGTAATCGAGGACGCTGTTTGATTTAACGCTCAGGTGGGTGAAATCCCCTGGAATATCGGGGAGGCATGTGCCATTTAAGGGGACCAAATTCAAACGGATGGCCATTTGATAGAGGAGTACTCCAGCCTCGTTTACTCTGTGGTCCTTAGAAGTTCTCTTCATGATGTGTTCCAGGTCATAATTATCAAGGTTTGGGGTAACCCACCATTTGGCTTTGGTCAACGAGTCCCAATTTGCTGCCGTACGGGCATTAAAATCACCACCAATTATGGCCGGGGTGTTAGGAAACTTAACATAGCATGAAAGCAAATGCTCTTCTAGCGAGCCCCATTTAGAGCCCAGTTCAAGGGAAGAACCCCCAGGTGGCAAGTAAACATTTGTAACTAGGAGCGAGATCTTTTCCCCCGCAATCAGCCCGGTAAGGGCGTAGGGAGGCAAGGCCTGTACTAGAGTAAATTTGGAATGTAGGTTGAGGGAGATGCCTATTATTAGGCCCCCTTTAGGGCGGCCTCCTTTCAGGGAGGGGCAGGCAGGGAGTTCTAGAAGCTCAAAGCCATTTAGCACAATTTTTTCTACTTCCCACGATTCTTGGAACAAAATGATATGAAACCGATTGATATACTCCAAGAATTCTGGCTCATGTTTTTTTCCCCTCCAGCCCGCAATGTTCCAGCTGAGGACTGATAGGGGGGAGTTCCTGTTGTGTTCAATTCGCTGTCATTTCGGGGAGAGAAGTGGGTCCTTTGGAGGCAGGGCAGACCCCACAAAAAAGTCAGTTATTTTACTTTGCATGGCAGGCACCTGCTGGAGGTACCTAATCTTGGAGTTGGTAGTGGGGTGTTCAGACTGGGACAACAGAGCGGGTCTCCCGCTGGCTAACCCAAGGGTGGCCACTTCATTAGGAGGCTCCACAGGATTTGCAGAGACTGCCCCACCGCGAGGTCTGAAGGTCGCCAATGAAACCATTTGATTTATATGTCCGGCCGGGTCTTCAGTCAAATCCGGATCATTTTTTGATGTAGGTGGAACGCTCCCCTGACCTGATGCTAGCGAAGGTACTGGGGGTGCTCGACGTACAGATACCATTTGTATGTCGTGTCTGTGCCGCTCAGGAGAATATGAGGACTCCAATTCCGGCATTGATGGATTAGATGGTAAGGAATTGTTTTGGTGGAGGGGACTCTGAATTACACTCTTCAGCGGGGGACTCTTGGAGGGCGAGTCAAAATTTATCAGGAGTTGAGATGAAAGGCCAACTTGTGAGGCAAAACCTGGGTCTGCCAAGCGTTGATGGGCTTTGCCCACAGGTGGGGGAGGCATGGGTTTAGGAGCTGGACTGAGGTGTGGAAGTCTTCCTGCTTCCTTAGAACACGACTCCGAAAAGCTGGCATGGTTATCCTGAGAAGTGGGCAGGACTTTTCCGTTCTTCTGGACATATATGAGCTGATGGTTAAGTACTTCTAATCTATCAATTATTTCTTGTTGTTCCCTCGGTGGAAGGTTGCCAAAGGTGGCTAAAAGCTCTCTTTCCTCCGGCGGGGTCAGAGAATTACATGCGCCAGTGGATTCCTTTAGAGCTCGTGGGGACGTAGGGTAAGTCCAGTTTCGGTACGGATGGGTATCCTCCGGAAAAGGAGGCTCAATATCCCGAGATGCTCCCGACCTCTCCGACAGGGTCCGCTCCGTGCCGTAGTCGGCAAGTAGAAGGGGATGGATCATGCTATCCATAAAAACTCTTGTTGGGATGATATCGTACCTAGCCAAGAGTGATTTCTGCCTGATGATAGCTGAAGGGATCCTTGGAGAGTAAAACGCAAGCATCACTCTCTGTTGCCTGAGGTGCTGGTTCAAAGGTAATACTGCAATGAGATCGCATTGTGTGATTTCTATGTTTAGGAGGTTGCTTAGTTGCTTTTTAACCCCACCCAAGGTGAGCCACCTTGCTGACCCTACCCCGATATTTAGGCAGATTTTCTTAGGTTGCAGGGACAATGCTTGATGTTTCAGTGCAGTATTTGGTTTATATTTAGGGATCTCACTTCCTTTTTTGGTTGAGTGTAAGGTCCTCTGGCACTTCATTTCCCCCGTATCTACAGTTGGTTTAGACATTGACCCGAGGTTGTCAATTTTCTGTTCAAGGCTAGATAGCTGGGAGGATAGGACATCAATCTTCTTGAATATGCAATTAAGGGTTCTGACCACAAGATGGAGATGTTCATGTTGTTCTAGTCTAGCGCAGTCCTCGGCTCTGGCGTCCTGCACCACCCCCAGTGGGGGGCTCCCTCTTCCTCCGAGCTTGCCGTCCGCAGTTTTAGTCTGGGGTAAAAATAATTCCTCTGGAGTTGACGTTGTTTCAGGAGACGGTAGAGGATAGAAACGGTTCTGAGTTTTCACCCTATAGCAGTGATCAGTGGGGATACTCCATTTGCCAGACACGGGGGGGTCGGTTTTTGATTGTTTAGTTCTTGGGGAGGGCGAAACCTCGTCACAATCCCTTCGGCGTTTGCCTTGGCCCATCGTTGTGAGTCTTTTAAAATAGCAGTGCTTAGAAGGTAATAAAAGTGGTAAAAATAGAAATACAGCCGGGTGTGGGCCGGCGCAAAGCCAGAGAGACAAAGGTTGCTTCCAAGACTGCCGGAGAACACAGTTATCTGCTCGTTAAAGCTAATTTACGATGCAGGCTTACAGTTATCAGTTATCAGTAATGTGAGCTCCTGGCATGGGCTCCAACACCCTGGTACAATCTTCAGCAAGAGCTTGAAGGGCTGGGAGCCGCAGCACAAAGTTTAGGCAAAATGCGTCTTACCTCGTCGCCTCCTTGCTTCTGCCTCACCACTTTCTTTCAGTCTTGAGTGGTCGTGAGACTGTGGAGAGACCCGGCGAGCGAGTGACGGAGGGGCAGAGCAGCGTCAAGGTTGCTGCTGCTCTAGGCAAGTAATTAAAACCAATTGCTGAGCTCCTTCGCCGTGGGAGTCACAGGCTTTCAAGATTAATGGTGTCGTCTATTGTTCCTTATCTTCAAGACGCTGACTCATCCGGCACTTTCTCTGCTCACAGCTCTACAATCTTCTGCTCTCAAGCTCCGGCTAAGGGAAACAGTTGTAATTAAGAAAAATAAAAGAAAAGAAAAATAAAATACTGGTCTAAAACGAGTTAAAACGAGATAAAATCAATTAAAACTCAGTTAAAATTTGTGGAGCTCTGGGGCTGACTGCTTAGCCTGCCGCCATCTTAACTCCTCCCCCCAACATGCATGGGAACTAGCTAGCTGTTAAGTTTTTTGTCAATTCTTTGTAGACATTTCTCTTGTGTAAAAAATGATTGGGAATACCCTTGAACACCACATTTGTTTTCCCATCTATGATCAATTGTTTTTCTCGACTCTTCCTCAGAATAGTATTCCTCACTTCTGCTGAATTAAAAATTGCTAAACAGTCTCCAGGGTATTTTTTTTGTCTTGCCTAGACTGAGGTGACTTTTATTCTAAAAACATTAGTCACCATGTAATCTAAATCCTCTTCCCTCATTTCTAATAGTTTAGCAATTTCTTTAATGAGTCTTTAATGAGGTTGTTTATTTTTGGTCCTAATTCCTGAGAGGTTTATCGCTCATTAGCTCAGGATTGGATTAGCTCTGAGCTTGAGGTGTCGCACAGCTGAGAAGACAATATATCCAGTGCTGAGGTTCTCCCTTCCTCTGTCACTTTGCACAGTGCTGGAGCATTCGGGAAACCCCTTTTTGCACCGCTTGGATCAGCTGCTTAGACAGTGCTTAAGACCCCCTCTTAAGCCTTTTAAGAGGTTTGCGTCCCTTGCTTGCCCCTTATTCCCTTTTATGAGTTTGGGTTTGCTCCAGTGTGCAAACGTGCCCCCCGATGCTAAGTGTGATAAACCATTGTGTAAGTTCAATTCCCCCCACTTTGAAGACTTTGGCAGGTATTACATCAGGTCCTCTGGCTTTGTTGTTTTTAATTTTGTTAATGGCTGTTCACAGCTCTCCCAGATTTGGAGTTACTGCAAGCTCATCTCTAATTTGTTTTTGTGGAATTTGTGAGAGGATCTCAGCATGTACAGGGGAGCTGCAGTTAAGGAGATGTTCTTTCCAGTGCAGTGCAATAGCTTCTTTATCTTTTAGAAGTGTGGTACTGTCTTTGAGCTCAGGGGGCATATGCCATGATTTAGTGGCTTTAAAGGAACTCTGTGCATCATGAGTTTTGGCTAAGTGCTGGATCTCTTGAGCTTTTTTTATCCACCAGGTGCGCTTTAGTTATCTGGTTCTTAGCGTTGGCATAGGTTTTTTTTTCTTAGTAGCACAGTTTCTATCTCTTTGCCACAGTTTCTAACTCTATGAAAGGCCTTCCTTTTCTTGCCAATAATGTGTTCAATCTCAGTGTCATTCTCATCAAACCAGTCCTTGGTTTGGTATCCAACAGTTTGTTCATAGGCTGCAATAATTGATGTTTTTAGCTTGGTCCAGTGTTCCTTGATGTTATTAGGGAACTCTGAAAGCAGATGGTCCTTAAGAGTTGTTTGGAAGCAATCCCACTTAATAGGATCTTGAAGGGTTTGAGTATTCATTTTGCACCCTGGTTTCCTTCCTTGAAGCCTGTGTTGAGGTATAAACTTGATAGCCATAGTGGAATGTATTAATCAGTGCTCTGTCAAGCAGTTGTCGGCACTCGCCATAGCTCTGGTAAGGAGCACATTACAGCAATCTTCAGCTTGAACAATTACATAGTCTAAGAGATGCCATTGGTTCGACTAAGGGTGCCTCCATGATGTTTTAAATTTATTTTGTTGTTGAAAGAGTGTGTTGGTAATAACAAGGTTGTGCACTGCACCGATAGTCAAAAAGATTCCGTTCTGGTTGCTGTTGCCAATTCCTTCTTTCCCAATAGTCCCAGGCCACAGATCGAAATCTCACTCTACTCTTGCATTAAAATTCCCCAGGAGGATAATTTTATCCTCCTTAGGCATCTCTGATAGGATGCTGTCTCCCCCCCAACTGTATTACCTGGGTTATGAAGGCGCCCAAAAGGTTTTAAAGCAAAGATTATGGGACAATGCACACAGTGACTTGTGATCTCGATCACACGCAGTCTGTAGTCCGCTGGCAGCAGGAGTTCAATATGGGTATGTCTTTGAGTTAACATCTTACATCAAAAACCTGACAGTACCTAACTATCGAAGGCTTTTCACCAAAGCCAGACTAAATGTCCTCCCCTCTGCAGTGCTGGATGGTAGGTTGAGAGGAGTTCCCTACCAAGACAGACTTTGCTCGTGTGCTCAAGACATTGATTCCATAAATCATATTTTGTTGCATTGTGCGAAGTATGAGCAGGCCAGGGCTGAACTGATACTACCCTTGCTGGTGGCTTTCCCGGGAAAATCAGAGGCTCACTATGTCAGGTTCCTACTGGAAGACCGGACAAAAGCTAGAACGTTGGCAGTGGCAAAGTTTTTATCGGTGGTTGCAAGAACAAACGAGCCCTATATTCTAAACAAAGTGCTTGATTAACCTGGAGGTAGGCTGTATGAACTCTGTATTGATTTGTAATGTTTTGTTGGGTCTCTGGACCGTAATAAAGATTGTTGTTGATAGGATGCTATCCAGCTGAGAGTAAAAAATTTCTTTAATGTCGTCATTGGCATCCAGTGTTGCCGCATAAGTGCTTAGAGTAGTAGCCTGTTGGTTTTTTTGTGAATTTTATTCAAAGGGTTGAAAGTCACTCATTAATGCCGGTAGGGAATTCTGAAAAGAGCTTCACAATATTGTTTTTGATAGCAAAGCCTACTCCATGTATTTGACATTCTTGTTGAGGTAAAGCTTTCCAGAAGAATGTGTAGCCTCCTTTTTCTTTCTTCAGTTGTCCCTCACCTGCTCTTCGAGTTTCTTGAAGCGCTGCAATATCAATGTTAAAACATTGCAACTCTCTTGCAAGAAAAGGAAAGGAAAGGGGGAAGGGGGAAGGGGAAAGTAAAGCTGGGGGGAGGGGGAAAATCTGCAGAGAGGAGATGCACACTTGGCCAGAAACTGCAGAGGTGAGGAAGGCTGAAGTTCATGTTGAAATAATCATCTGCTTACTTTGAACCTAATATCTCTCTCCTCCCTTATGACCCAAACGGTAGATGGCAAAGCAATATGGAAACATTTATACCTTATGGGGAGGACCACTAGCTGTGGTAGTACTGTCTGGATATGAAGCAGTGAAAGAAGCACTCATTGACCGCTCTGAAGAATTCTCTGAGAGATTAGAGTCGGCTTTCCTTAATGATATAATAAAAGGAAGGGGTAAGTAGTCAAGAACGAGAAGTCCTACTGCTATTTCCCCAGGTAAAACATTTAAAGAGGGTATCTGGAAAAAGAGAACAAAGGATCTCTCTTAATGTTGCAATCAACAGAAAATGGGTTGTATCCAATGTTAGCTCTACTCACAGTAGACCCATTACAGTTAATGGACACAGCTAACTTAGGTCTTAGGTTTGACCAAACTGCAGGAGGCAGTGGAAGACAGAAGTGCCTGGCGTGCTCTGGTCCATGGGGTCACAAAGAGTCGGACACGACTAAACGACTAAACAACAACAACAACTTAGGTCTGTTAATTTCAATGGGTCTACTCTGAGTACAACTTAGCAGGCTCAAGTGAGCTCTAATAGTAACAAATGGTGTTGTTTTTGTTTAGTCATTTAGTCGTGTCTGACTCTTCATGACCCCATGGACTAGAGCACTGTACTTAACAGCTGGAAGGAGCTGTCGACGGACAGTAACAGAAGCATCCTTTTGCTTTGTTCTTCCCACCACCTTGCTGTTTTCTTCTCACTGCCTGAATGCAAACTTGTCCTGCAATCTGCTGAACCCCAAACTGACAAATGCCTAAAAGTCTCACATTGGAGTGAAAATTCAACTGCCTGCTCCAAACAGAGAGCAAATTGTACTTATTGTAAACCAGCACCAATGAAGAAGAAGAAGAAGAGTTTGGATTTGATATCCCGCCTTTCACTCCCTTTAAGGAGTCTCAAAGCGGCTAACATTCTCCTTTCCCTTCCTCCCCCACAACAAACACTCTGTGAGGTGAGTGGGGCTGAGAGACTTCAAAGAAGTGTGACTGGCCCAAGGTCACCCAGCAGCTGCATGTGGAGGAGCAGAGCCGCAAACCCAGTTCCCCAGATTACGAGACTACCGCTCTTAACCATTACACCACACTGGCTCTTATGACCTTGAGCCTTAGACATAACAATAGGTGCAACAATAGGAGCCAAGTATTTCAATTAGCTGTTGCTGAATGTGGAAATTACTGATGGGAACTTCCATTTGTGCTGTGCTTTGTAGGCAAAGGTTCAGGATTTGTTGAGATGCTATTCCAGGCTGTATCAACAGACGTATAGTATCTAGATCAAGGGAAATAATAGTACCTCTCTATTCTGCCGTGATCAGATCCCACCTGGAATACTGTGTCCAGTTCTGGGCGCCACTATTTAAGAAGGATGTTGAGAAGCTGGAATGTGTGCAGAGGAGGGCAACTAGGATGATCAACAGTCTCGATACCAAGCCCTATGAGGAATGGTTGAAGGAGCTGGGTATGTTTAGTCTGGGAAAGAAGAGACTAAGAGGAGATATCTAAAGGACTGTCACTTGGAAGATGGAGCAAACTCGTTTTCTCCTGCTTTGGAATGTAGAACTTGAACCAATGGCTTCAAGTTACAAGAACGGAGAATCTGACTAAACATATGGAAAAACTTTCTGACAGTAAGAGCTGTTTGACTGTGGAACAGTCTGCCTCAGGAGGTTGTGGACTCTCCTTCCTTGGAGGTTTTTAAGCAGAGGTTGGATGGCCATCTCTCTTGGAGATTCCTGCATTGCAGGTGGTTGGACTAGATGACCCTTGGGTCCCTTCTAACTCTAAGATTATATTATTCTATGATTCTATGATCAATCAGCAGAATTGGCACTACTACAGGTGCCACATAATAAGTGTTCCGTATTTGTAAGAACTTGGAAGTTTAGTGCATCAGGGCCCACAGTTTGGAACTCCCTGCCTGTTGAGATTAGGTAGGCCCTTTACTCTTTTTGGTGTATAAAAAACATCCTTGTTTAGACATGCCTACCCAGATGCTTAGAAAGTTGAGGCAAATTTAATCTGTTTAAGTATTTTAGCTTTTGTATATTTTAAGGTAGGGTTGGAATTTTTTCTGGATTTGATTGCCTAATCTTTTTGTGAACTGCTTAGAAGCTTTTTACTATAAAGCAGTGTATGAAATAAATAAATACATACGCAAAAGCTATAAAGGGCTAAGTGCAAGGTAAGACATAGATTGAACCATAGGAGCCAACTCCTAGGGACTGAGAGGGCTTCCGCCTCACAAATAAAATATTAGAGGGGGCTGCCCCCCAAGTTGATGGGCATTGCCATTCAAATGGTGAGTGTGCACCATGTCATGTGATCGATTATGTGGGATAGGGCATACCTGAGCCCCCACAATATTTTGTTCAAGTTGGCACTCCTGGATCAAACAAGTGACATGTTCCTTACACCTAACTATGTTGAATAAAACACAAGTGTGGTGGACCCAACAGAAATAAGCTGCAGTTTAAGTTTTTCTGCAGAAAGTATCACTGTATTAAATACCAATTCACTCCCCCCAGCCCAAAATCATAATTTGTTGTTGTTGTTTAGTCGTTTAGTTGTGTCCGCCTCTTCGTGACCCCCTGGACCAGAGCACGCCAGGCACTCCTGTCTTCCACTGCCTCCTGCAGTTTGGTCAAACTCATGTTGGTAGCTTTGAGAACACTGTCCAACCACCTCGTCCTCTGTCGTCCCCTTCTCCTTGTGCCCTCCATCTTTCCCAACATCAGGGTCTTTTCCAGGGAGTCTTCTCTTCTCATGAGGTGGCCAAAGTACTGGAGCCTCAGCTTCAGGATCTGTCCTTCCAGTGAGCACTTAGGGCTGATTTCCTTAAGAATGGATAGGTTTGATCTTCTTGCAGTCCATGGGACTCTCAAGAGTCTCCTCCAGCGCCATAATTCAAAAGCATCATAATTTGTAGAACTGCCCAAAGATGACCCAGAAGCTGTTTGCGGACAAACGCCGGCTCCCTCAGCCAGTAAAGCAAGATGAGTGCACAACCCCAGAGTCGTCCATGATTGGACCTAATGGTCAGGGGTACCTTTACCTTTACTGTAAATTGCCGGAACTTCTGGAACCATCTGATTTGTCTTCTGTTGTCTTACAAACTGAGAAAGCCAAGACATTTGGGTGAATCCCTTGTAAGTGTCTGAGTGCTCAAATAGGTTCTCTCAGGCACTGTATTCATTTCATTTTCATTCCATAAATTTTATATAAAGCTTGGCTGCACAAAAGAAACTCAGAGTTGTTGTACAAAGCTTGCAGTGCTGGCCTATATTGTAGAGATGTCCATGTAACACACAGATGTCACCTTTGCTTCAGAGAGACAGAGCAGCTCTTGAGTGCTAAACATAGATTCTTCTGGTTTAGCTGTTTAATTTTCAACATCAGTTTATGTAAGTAATAATTTCTCATTGATTTTCCATAGGTATTATATTATCAAATGGTCACACCTGGAGGCAACAGAGACGCTTTGGTGTGGTTACTATGCGGAAGCTGGGGTTGGGGAAGAAAGGCATGGAGCACCAAATAGCAGAGGAGGCCCATCAGCTCGTGGAGGTGTTTGCACGTTCAAAGGGTATGTGATGCTAGGTGATGGTGCTGAGCTGGCATATATTCCAGTTGAAGAAATCTTTGTGTACCACTGCTGTACATTTTGGAAAGGAATGTTGATAGTTTTGCTTAAATCTAACATAAATATGTTCTCAGTATTAACAGGAGCGGCTAAACTAACATTGGTATAATTTTATTTTGCAGGACAACCACTTGACCCCACCTTTCACATCACTAATTCAGTCTCCAATGTGATATGTGCTGTGGCTTTTGGGCACCGATTTGCTGTTGAAGATGAACAGTTTCAGAAACTGATAGAAGCCATTAATTATTTACTAAAATTTCTGGTTTCCCCCCCTCATATTGTGAGTAGTTATTTTCATTTCTACTGATCCAGACAGGTCTCCCAGAGACGATAAGTCCCCCTATCAGCATTCTGGAATCCATTATGATAGAGGTTAGAGTGTTGGCCTCAGACAACTGAGACCAGGGTTTAAAACTAGTCATAGGCCATTTACTAGCTCGCAGTTTAATCTATTTCTCAAGATTATTGTGCAGATTAAAAGATGTGAAGCAACTATGTACACCACCTTTAACTCTTTGGAGGAAAGATGAGATGAAAATGGAACAATGACATACAGGTCATCTAGAGCCCATCTAAATGCAGAAAGAGAATGAGGCCAAAATATCTTCACAGTATGGGCATTCCATAGTTTTGGTACCATTATGGAAAATTGAATGTGTCTACTGTCTGATACAATGTGTCTACTGTCTGAGAAGGATGTTCTTCTCATTATAGGGAAGTCAAGAGTTAAAGTAGGGAGTCAAGAGTTAAAAGGAACAACAGGCAAGTTTGGCCTTGGAATTCAAAACGAAGCAGGGCAAAGGCTAATAGAGTTCTGTCAAGAGAACAAGCTGGTCATCACAAACACTCTTTTCCAACAACAAAAGAGATGTCTCTATCTGAAACGATTTATTGCTCAGAGAGATAACAGTTCAGCGCACTTTGGCTGCAGCAGGCCTCTGCTTCGGAGCACACATTCCGAAGGCATTCCAAAGCTCTGAGCAAAACAGCAGAGTCTAGCAGCGGTCAGAAAATAAGCCTTCTGCCTTCTGTGCTTTGGTGTGCATAAATCAGGCTCTCACACAGAGTTATTAAAACTAAAAGCACTTTCATACAGCAAAATTACCCACAATCACGGAACATTGTGCAAGCATGTCTGTTCCAGACAAAAACGAAAGCAGAATAGAACAAAAAACTGAGACTCTCGGAAGTGATGCAGAGTTTCTCCGCCCCACAGTAGGCAGGACACACACTCTGAGCTGTTTAACCCTGTAAGCTCAGGTTCTCCTCACACTCTACACATGGACATCACCAGATGGGCAGCATCGAAATTAGATTGATTATATTCTCTGCAGCCAAAGATGGAGAAGCTCTATACAGTCAGCCAAAACAAGACCTGGAGCTGACTGTGGCTCAGATCATCAGCTTCTTATAGCAAAATTCAAGCTTAAACTGAAGAAAGTAGGAAAAAACCACTGGGCTGGTAAGATACAATCTAAATCAAATCCCTTATGAATACACAGGGGAAGTGAGGAACAGGTTTAAGGATTTAGATTTGGTGGACAGAGTGCCTGAAGAATTATGGATGGAAGCTCATAAGATTATACAGGAGGCAGCAACGAAAACCATCCCAATGCAAAGGAAATGCAAGAAAGCAAAGTGGCTGTCCAATGAGGCCTTACAAATAGTGGGGGAGAGAAGGCAAGCAAAATGTGAGGGAGATAGTGAAAGATACAGGAAATTGAGTGCAGATTTCCAAAAAATATCAAGGAGAGACAAGAGGGCCTTCTTAAACGAGCAATGCAAAGAAATAGAGGAAAACAACAGAATGGGAAAAACCAGAGATCTGTTCAAGAAAATTGGAGATATGAAAGGAACATTTTTCAGAAAGATGGACATGATAAAGGACAAAAGTGGTAAGGACCTAACAGAAGCAGAAGACATCAAGAAGAGGTGGCAAGAATACACAGAGAAATTATACCAGAAAGATATGGATGTCCCAGACACCCCAAATTGTGTGGCTGCTGACCTTGAGCCTGAAATCCTGGAGAATGAAGTCAAATGGGCCTTAGAAAGCGCTGCTAATAACAAGGCCAGTGGAAGTGATGGTATTCCAGCTGAACTATTTAAAATTTTAAAAGATGATGCTGTTAAGGTGCTACACTCAATATGCCACCAAGTCTGGAAAACTCAGTAGTGGCCAAAGGATTGGAGAAGATCAATCTACATCCCAATCCCAAAGAAGGGCAGTGCCAAAGAATGCTTCAACTACCTCACAATTTCGCTCATTTCACACGCTAGCAAGGTTATGCTCAAAATTCTACAAGGCAGGCTAAAGCAGTTTGTGGACTGAGAACTCCCAGAAGTGCAAGCTGGATTTCGAAGGGGCAGAGGAACCAGAGACCAAATTGCAAACATGCGCTGGATTATGGAGAAAGCCAGAGAGTTCCAGAAAGGCATCTACTTCTGCTTCATTGACTACGCAAAAGCCTTTGACTGTGTCGACCACAGCAAACTTTGGCAAGTTCTTAAAGAAATGGGAGTGCCTGATTACCTCATGTGTCTCCTGAGAAATCTCTGTGTGGGACAAGAAGCTACAGTTAGAACTGGATATGGAACAGCTGATTGGTTCAAAATTGGGAAAGGAGTACGGCAAGCCTGCATATTGTCTCCCTGCTTATTTAACTTATATGCAGAATTCATCATGTGAAAGGCTGGGCTGGATGAATCCCAAGCCGGAATTAAGATCGCTGGAAGAAATATCAACAACCTCAGATATGCAGATGACACAACCTTGATGGCAGAAAGTGAGAAGGAATTAAAGAACCTTTTAATGAGGGTGAAAGAGGAGTGTGCAAAATATGGTCTGAAGCTGAACATCAAAAAATCTAAGATCATGGCCACTGGTCCCATCACCTCCTGGCAAATAGAAGGGGAAGAAATGGAGGCAGTGAGAGATTTTACTTTCTTGGGCTCCATGATCACTGCAGATGGCGACAGCAGTCACGAAATTAAAAGATGCCTGCTTCTTGGGAGAAAAGCGATGATAAACCTAGATGTCAAAAAGCAGTGACATCACCTTGCCAACAAAGATCCTTATAGTTAAAGCTATGGTTTTCCCAGTAGTGATGTATGGAAGTGAGAGCTGGACAACAAAGAAGGCTGATCACCGGAGAATTGATGTTTTTGAATTGTGGTGCTGAAGGAGACTCTTGAGAGTCCCATGGACTGCAAAAAGATCAAACCTATCCATTCTAAAGGAAATCAACCCTGAGTGCTCACTGGAAGGACAGATCCTGAAACTGAGGCCACAATACTTTGGCCACCTCATGAGAAGAGAAGACTCTCTGGAAAAAAACTCTGATGTTGGGTAAGATTGATGGCACAAGGGGATGACAGAGGATGAGATGGCTGGACACTGTTATAGAAGCTACCAACATGAATCTGACAAGACTGTGGGTGGCACTAGAAGACAGGAGTGCCTGGCGTGCTCTGGTCCATGGGGTCACGAAGAGTCGGACATGACTAAATGACTAAACAACAACTGTCTGATCACCGTATCTAATGGCAACGGTACATAGGACTCAGGGACACAGATACCTTCACATGGGAGAAATCAGTTCTTATGGTATTCTGGCTGTGGACCAGGTGTGGGGAACTTCTGGCCCCCCAGCTGTTGCTCATCTACAATTGGTCATCCTTGGCCTTTGGCTATGCTGGCTGATTCTGATGGGATTGTGGTTCAGTAACATATAGATGGCCAAGGTTTCCCTCACCTGCTCTAGACTGTTAAGATATTCAAAGGTCAACATGTTTAAATTGATTTACCCCGCCAAGGTTGAAAAAGGAACTAGAAAAAAAGGTATCCTGGTTGTTGGCTCTTAACGTCATAGAATCATAGAATTTTAAGGTTGGAAGGGACCCCAAGGGTTGTCTAGTCCAACCCTCTGTTATGCAGGAATCTCAGATAAAGCATCTAAGACAGATGGCCATCCAACCTCTGCCTAAATACCTCCAACGAAGGAGGGTCCGTATCTTCCACCCCCATTCCTGGGGATCAAATTGATTTGAATGGTTATAGTAAAACACACAGGAAATTATGATATGTATATGATCCATGGAAGGAGAAGAAAGGCAATCATTGGATTTTTCAAAGTTTGTGACACGTTTAATTTGATATGTAGAAAAATGAACTCCTATCTATATCTATATATCTATACCTATACCTATATCTATACATACATATACACACACACATATGCATATACATACGTGTGTGTGTGTGTGTATGTATAAACAACAAGCTATGTATTTGGTTCTTAGCGGGGAGTGAAACTTGAGCAAAATTGAATTTCTCTGCTATCCATATTCTCCATCCCCATTCCTGGTCTGGAATAGTGCAGTTTTAGAATGAAGCCTGAAAGCTGGCAATATATTTCAAGCTCTAGTTTTCATTCCACTTTTCAGCCAAGCTTAATTATCATAATCCAGTCATTGTGGAATTCTGAAGATGCTGTTGACACCCACCTTCTTCTCCATGAGAGTCAAGCTAATATACTATCCATGAGGAATAACCCAGATCATGTTCTTTAAGCACCAGCCCACAGGAGTTGATTCATGAACAGTGTGACCAAGCTTCTTCATGGTAATGGCAACGTTTTTGCTATCTTTACTTTAGCTGTATGAAATATTCCCATGGATTATGAGATATCTCCCAGGGCCCCACAAGCAGGCATTTTCCAGCCTGGATACGGTGATTTCATTTGCAAAGGATGAGATAGAGAAGCATAAGGAGACTTCATCACTGCATGAGCCACAGGATTTCATTGATTTCTATCTACTTCAGATGGAGAAAGTAAGTACTGAATACCAGGACTATAAAACAGGAGGGCTTCATTAATCAATGCAGAGTTCAGAGTACATGTGGGGCACACTGTATCAAAATATATCACACCATGCACCCCATAGTTAAATGGTAATGCAAACCTGAAATTACTTACCAGTAGCCACAAATGCTGTATGCTGAGAGTCAAATGCTCTGTGTGTTTCTGTACACATTGCTTGGCTAGATAGCAGCTCTGCAAAATTCAGAGAAATGAGAATTTTGAAGGTTGGCTGCATTTTCACTACTGGTATTGCTTTGAAAAGTAAACAACTCTGTATGTGGTTTGCAAAAATTCCTTAACAATATACAACATGCTTATAAGAATATCCTTATAAGATTATAAGCATGTTATGTATGATCTAGAACTCCTTTTTGGGCCAACCAGAAGAAGACTCAAGAAACAGAGATTGAAATCCTGGGTATCCCATTGTTGAGTTCCATCGGGATTGCACCAGAACAAGTATACACACAGAGAGTCATTCTGATTCACTTATTTCAGGAATATTTGGACACTTTGGCTTTGAGATACTGAGTTGCGTATGTCATTATTATTTTGACATTGTAGATATTATTTAAGATTCCATGTATTAGAAGGTTTTGAAATGTTGTACATTATTGTTAAGGAATTTTTGCAAACCATATACAGAGTTGTTTAGTTTGTGATTTATCTCTCTGTATTCATTGGGCATGGTGTTATTTCAAAAAGTACAAATTAAGCAATAATAATTTTAATAACTTTATTATTTATACCCCACCCATCTGGCTGGGTTTCCCCAGCCACTCTGCCTTTAAATGTGACCTGAATCATATCTATCCCACATTCCTAAATGGTACACAGCTGCATTCCGAAGAGAAATAATGCACACTTTTAGAGCCTTGTGACAATAATCTACAACAGAACTTCTTAAACTTTTCATGTTGATCACACACTTTTTAGATATGCGTCATTTTACGACAGAGTAATTCAGTTTTACTAGCAAACCGGAGGTTAAACGAACCCCTTTCCAGCCCCAGGAGGAACCCAAGGAGAATTCACACGACACAACTACACACTGTAGTTGACACACTAACCTGTCGTGACACACAGTTTGGAAAGCACTGATCTACTCAATGAAAGAGACTCAAATATATTCAAATGCACAGAGGGCAAAAAGTTGGCAAAAGAAGCTAAAGTAAGTGATGGAGAACAGACTATAAGGCATATAAATGACATGTCACCTTTCTTATTTTCAGCACCAGAAGAGGAATGATCCAGAGTCTACGTTTAATGAAGACAACCTGGCCCAATGCATTTTTGACTTCTTTGTAGCAGGGACAGAAACAACCGCCATTTCTCTGAAATGGGCACTTCTCCTCTTGGCAAATCATCCAGATATCCAAGGTGAGAGAGGGAGACATGCGCAATGGGAGCCAAAAGACAAGAGCATATTGAAATAAGCTAAATGTTTTTGACTTACATCTCATGGAAGATCATTCTTCTTCACAAATGTTTCCTTATACAGATTCTGGAACTTATAATCAAACTCAACAGTGTGGTAGAAGTAAAAAACTAATTTGCCCTGAATACCCCATGCCCATAGAATACTTCCAGTCTATGATTACTGGGACAATAAGAGATGGAGGGTCTCAATTTATAATTAAATTCATAGGAGAGGGTAAGGGACAAGAATGTGCCCCTGTTGTTAGACTAAAGTGAATTCATCAAAGTTTTTCTGAAGGAGAGAAGAGTGGCTTTGCAAATAGAGGGAAGACAATTTGAAGACTGGGATGGTCAAAGGAAGGGAGAAAAAGAGATGAATGTTTTTGCCAGTGATGTCATGGTGAATCCAGAAATCCAGGCTCCCTTCATGACAACCCCCAAGCCATGCTCCTTCTAAAACTCTGCAACCAAAATGAAATGTTGACCAATGCACAGATTATGACTTAATGAAGTCATGTTTTTTCTTACTCCCTGCCCTTCCAGCTTGGAAGAATTCTGGTAGACCTGCTCAATCCCTTGTGACATTTTCGTAGGCCATGATACCTTTCCAAATATAAGTAGCAGCTGAGATTAGGGAATTTTCCAACTTTCCAGACCTAGGAACTCACCTTTAGCTGAAAAATGGTTTTTTTTTGCTTTTTTGTTTGTTTTTTTAAAAGATATTTATTGAAGTTTTACAAAAACATAAGTTTACAAAATGAAAAAAGGTCATATAAAAAGAAAAAGATACAAAAAAAGAACATAGAAAAATACATGAAAAAGAAAAAAAGGAATAAAAATACAAAATACAAAAGACAAATAGCTAAAAAAGAATTAAAAACAAATCCGTTTTTTGTAACTTTGAACTCATTAACTTATTTCCTTGGCCTCCTCACACCTCCCCTTTTTGTATTCCCATTTAAATAATCAAATCAGCAAATCCTTACCCTCTTTCGTTTATCTTAACTCTATATCTTAACATATTATAACTCTATATTTTCATCCATTATCAATTCATTTTTACATACTCTTATTAACTTTGTTGCTAATGCCACTTATTTTCAATCCAACATCATTTTAACATTCATTAATTTTACAGTATTTCTGAAGATAGTCTTTAAATTTCTTCCACTCTTCTTCCACCAACTCTTCTCCCAGGTCTCGGATTCTGCCAGTCATTTCCGCCAATTCCATATAATCCGTCACCTTCATCTGCCACTCTTCCAGGGTGGGTAGCTCTTGTGTCTTCCAATACTTTGCAATAAGTATTCTTGCTGCTGTTGTTGCATACATAAAGAAAGTTCTATCCTTCTTTGACACCAATTGGCCAACTATGCCCAGGAGAAAGGCCTCTGGTTTCTTCAGGAAGGTATATTTAAATACCTTTTTCATTTCATTATAGATCATCTCCCAGAAAGCCTTAATCTTTGGGCACATCCACCAAAGGTGAAAGAATGTACCTTCATTTTCTTTACATTTCCAACATTTATTATCGGGCAAATGATAAATTTTTGCAAGCTTGACTGGTGTCATGTACCACCTGTACATCATTTTCATAATATTCTCTCTTAAGGCATTACATGCCATAAATTTCATACCGGTGGTCCACAACTGTTCCCAGTCAGCAAACATAATGTTATAACCAATATCTTGTGCCCATTTAATCATAGCAGATTTAACCGTTTCATCCTGAGTATTCCATTTTAACAGCAAGTTATACATTCTTGAAAGTATCTTAGTTTTGGGATCTAACAGTTCTGTTTCCAATTTTGATTTTTCCACCTGGAAGCCATTTTTTTTGTCCAAATTATAAGCCTCTCTTATTTGATAATAATGAAGCCAGTCTCGCACTTTATCTTTTAATTTCTCAAAACTCTGTAATTTCAGTTTGTCTCCTTCTTGTTCCAATATTTCCCAATATTTCGGCCATTTGATCTCCATATTGAGCTTTTTCTGAGCCTTCGCTTCCATTGGTGGCAACCACCTTGGGGTTTTATTTTCCAGTAAATCTTTGTATCTTATCCAGACATTGAACAATGCTTTCCTGACAATATGGTTTTTAAATGCTTTATGTGCTTTAACCTTGTCGTACCACAAATATGCATGCCAACAAAAAACGTTGTTAAATCCTTCTAGATCCAAAATGTCTGTGTTCTCAAGAAGCAGCCAGTCTTTCAACCAGCAAAATGCTGCTGATTCATAGTAAAGTTTAAGGTCTGGCAGGGCAAATCCACCTCTTTCCTTTGCATCAGTTAATATTTTAAATTTTATTCTAGGCTTCTTGCCCTGCCAGACAAATCTGGAAATGTCTCTCTGCCACTTCTTGAAACAGTCCATCCTGTCCAATATTTGCAATGATTGAAACAGAAATAACATTTTTGGCAATACATTCATCTTTATAGCTGCAATTCGACCCAACAGGGAAAGCTTCAAATTTGACCATATTTCCAAATCTTTTTTCACTTCTATCCAACATTTCTCATAGTTATCTTTAAATAAATTTAAATTCTTAGCAGTCATATTAACCCCCAATGTTTTTGGAGGAGCACTCCTTAATTTTTTTACCAGATATTTATATGGTGGCAGTGCTGGTGTTGCAACCCACTTTAGGTCAGGGAAAATCCTGGTAGTGCAGCCACCTTGACCCACCAGTGGAAGTAGCAGTTAGAATGTCAAACTAGGATTGAGAAAACCCAGGTTCAAATTCTAATACAGCTATGAAACCCTCTGGGTGGCCTTAGACTAGTCCGTATTTTTCAGATTAACCTATTCTCCCAGGTTACTAATGAGGTTTAAAAAGAGTGGAAGAACCATGTATATTGAAGTCCTTGGAGGAAAATATGGGCTATAAATGCAATATATAATATGATAATATAAATGGGCTATAAACTGAGATTCATTCATATATCTTCTTAGAATGATTTCATGGTAAATAAATATGCTGGGGAAAAAATGTTCTTGTCAAAATAAACAATACATTTCCATCATTTTCTTCAGATAAAGTCCACAAGGAGATAAAAAATGTTATAGGTTCTTCTCAGTCAATCTGCTATCAAGATAAGAAGAAACTGCCCTACACCAATGCTGTGATTCATGAAATGCAGCGCTTTAAATATGCCTTTGGAGGTGGAATTCCCAGGCAAACGACAAAGGATGTGAAGATACATGGTTTTCTTATTCCCAAGGTAACAGCTGCATTCTTGTATATCAAGTGCATATAGGGCTGGATCATAAGTGGCATAAATCTCACTTATGAGCTGCCGAAGCACATGTCCTGGCTTGTAATAGGGCCTACAATGTGGTGGCAAGGGCAGCGGTTTTATCCTACTTTGCTGCCTCCATTACATCCTCGGGGAACCATTGAGCAGAGTTATTCTGTGTCATCCAGAGGTTGGTAACTTCTGACTGGCGGGGTGGATCTCCTGAACACATGGTGACTAGCTGTAACCGGATAGCTAAACATTTCAAGGATAAAGTTGCTTGGCTCTGCAGCAATTTAGATGCTGCTATTGAGACTGTGCCAACTGAGATGAACGCCTTTCCCACCAACCACCACACTTTAAAAAATCCTCAAATCTTTATTCACCTTTTCATTCCTTGCTCCTTCCATCTCCTGGCCAGGGAAAGAGAGAAATAGCAACTTACTTCAGGTTCTCATTTGCACACTCTTCTGAGCTGTTCAGCAACATTACACACAACAAAGAGAGTTTGCTCTGCATCCAAACCTCTTAGGTCCCTGGCCAATTTCTTTGCATTGCTGCCTCGTCTTTCATTTCCAGTTTCATTTGAGAACCTGAAGTATCACAGAGCATTCTGGATTAGTTGTAGTTTCCAGGTCACCTTCAAAGGTAGCCCCACATAGAGCGCATTGCAGTAGTCCAAGTGAGAGATAACTAGAGCATGCACCACTCTGGTGAGACAGTCCACGGGCAGGTAGGGTCTCAGCCTGTGTACCAGATGGAGCTGGTAAACAGCTGCCCTGGACACAGAACTAACCTGCACCTCCATGGACAGCTGTGGGTCCAAAATAACTCCCAGGCTGCGCAACTGGGAGTCCTCCACACCTGCCCGTGGACTGTCCCCCCCAAAACAGTACTTCTGTCTTGTCCGGATTCAACCTCAATCTGTTAGCTGCCATCCATCCTCCAACCACCTCCAGACACTCACACAGGACCTTCACCGCCTTCACTGATTCTAATTTGAAAGAGAGGTAGAGCTGGGTATCATCCGCATACTGATGAACACCCAGCCCCAACCCCCTGATGATCTCTCCCAGCGGCTGCATGTAGATGTTAAAAAGCATGGGGGAAAGGACAGAACCCTGAGGCACCCCACAAGAGAGAGCCCAGGGGTCTGAACACTCATCCCCCAACACCACTTTCTGAACACAGCCCAGGAGAAAGGAGCGGAACCACTGTATAACAGTGCCCCCAGCTCCCAGCCCCTCTAGACAGTCCAGAAGGATGTTATGGTTGATGGTGTCAAAAGCCGCTGACAGATCCAGCAGAACTAACTAGGAAACAGCTCTCACCTTTGTCCCTAGCCCACCGGAGTTCATCGACCAGTGCGACCAAGGCGTGCCTGGAAATGCTTGTAAAATGAAACCATTATGCATTTTATAGCCTGCTCAGGTGTTATGTACTGAGTTGAATAGGATCCAAACTGCAGCAGTCTGATTGGTCCTAGAACAATAGGATCCAAAAGGCAGCAGTCTGATTGGTCCTAGAACAATGCAGCAGTATGATTGGTTGGCAGGAACCACCCAATCATGCTCCAGATAGAAGTGAATCCACAACCTGATTGACTTACAGTAGAATTCCGGAATTAGCCAATCATGTGCAGCCCATTGTGTAAATAATGTATATAAAGCAGATACTTTGAGGGGACATTCATTCATTCCTCCTCACCACTATGAGCTGAATAAAGAGCATGAAATCACTTTGCGACTCTGAGTATATTTCATCAAGTAAACAACTTACTTGACTGGTCTTTCTTGTTTCCATGAATGTTTTATTGCCTTTCGTATGCAACCAGCCCTTCAAATGTGTTTCCAAGGAGGCTTCACTGACTGATCACTCTTCTGATTTTAAGACAGGCACATGTGGAAGTCTTGCTGGACCCAGAGATTTATGAGGATACCCCATATCATACACCTGCACAATCACAACAACAATAATTGTTCAAAGTTATCATGTTTCCAAAATGCTCATAAATGCATGACATCACATAGTCTCCACACACACAAACACATAGTTGTATTTATTGATTTGAGGTTTTCTTTTTCCCCCAGGCTTCCCTAAATGCAATACATAAATTCAAATATTTATATGCTTAAAATACTGCAATTTTGTGTTTCCTCTAATAACGTTGGTACTTGACCAGGAGGAAATACACAGTGATACTGAGTTCAGAAGAAGTTTCAGAACTGAATCAGCCTTGCTTGCCCTGATGGATGGCCGTTATTGGCCAGAGGTCTCAGTCTGGATGAAGGGTGGGGAGAAGGAGGTAGGTTTTAATAGGGAGAAAAGCTGAGGATGAATCTGGCCACTGGTAAATGACTTCCCTCCCCTGGCATATTGAGGGACAGTTCAGAAATGTGTTGATCTTAGTGTATTCAATGACAATGGTTTCTTCTTTACAGACGACTGGTATCTTTCCTGACCTGCGCTCTGTTCTCCTTGATCCCACACGATGGGAGACACCTGCAGAGTTCAACCCAAATCATTTCTTGGACAAGGATGATCAATATGTGGCTCGAGAAGAATACCTGCCATTTGGTGCAGGTAATTGCAGAAGACCAAGCTATGTTTTGATGTATAGACGTGCATATTGGGCTACTCACAGGAAATGACATCATAATCAGCACATGCAAGAGAAAGTAGATAGCACTCTGGCAGGAGCAGTGGCCCTGCGACTCACCAGAACAGGAATGAGAAAGGAAGTGGCAACTTTGGGGAAGCTCTGGGTTGGTGATGGTGACTCTGCAGATGCACATACACTTTCAGGGTCTTCACCACCACCAGCCTGAAGCATCTCAGACTTTGCCACCACCCTGCCCTATCCCTTCTTTGAGCTCTAAAGGAGACAGGAGTCCTGATTATTTCCTTGACCCAACTCCTTCCAACTCTACGATTCTATGAATCTGCGACTAGTAGTTGGGCTTGGTTTTACAAAATATTAAGTGGAGTATTTCAAAGTTATAAAATAATATCTGGAGACAGTGTAATTTTTCTAGAAAAGGAGGTGCCAGAACTCACTGTGAACCTCCCTCGTTCTCTTAGAATGGCCCACCTGAGAGATGCTGGAACTGAGATCCAGTGAGTTCCGGCTGAAACCCCCCCGACTGGAAAGTAAGTTATTATTCACCTGCTGCCTTTCATTTGTCCCATCCTCAGGGTCTCGCATATGTTTGGGAATGCAGCTGGCAAAGATCGAAATCTTCATCTTCCTGACCAGCCTGCTGAGGACATTCAGCTTCCAGCTGCCAGAAGGAGTGAAAGAACTTAATCAAGACCCTGTACCAAGGGTTACAATGAACCCTCATCCTTATAAAATCTGTGCTATTCCCCACTCCAGAACATAATAAAACAGGGACTGGCACATTTCTCTCTCCTTCCTTTCCACTGAATATGATGTTCTGCCCTGACTTGCTCATTTTATCTGAAATTAACATAAGAACATAAGAGTTTTCTGGATCAAATTTAGGGTAGTTGTATACCAGGCAAAGGGCCCTTTTCGGTAGTGGCGCCTGCCCTGTGGAACGCCCTCCCATCAGATGTCAAATAAATAAAAAACTGACTTTTAGAAGACATCTGAAGGCAGCCCTGTTTAGGGACATTTTTAATGTTTGATGTTTTATTGTGTTTTTATTGTGTTGGGAGCCACCCAGATGGGTATGTATGTATGTATGTATGATGATGATGATGATAATAATAATAATAATAATAATTTATTATTTATACCCCGCCCATCTGGCTGAGCCTCCCCAGCCACTCTGGGCGGCCTCCAATCAAGTGTTAAAAACAATACAGCATTAAATATTAACAGAAATTAGAAGAACATGGATTTAATAAATTAAAAGATCTGTTAGATGAAGACGGGAAGTTAAGGACAAAAAATAGCATTTTGGAGAAAGTAGGAAAACAATATTGGTTGAAAGTGCAAGGGCTATATAAATGAATAGAAGCAGAAAAAATAGAGGATATGATGAGTTCAGGATCAGTAATTGATGAAATACGTAACAAAAGACAAATAACAGAGAAAGGGATAGCAGGCATGATATATAAATTAATGGTAAGAAATAAGGAAAGGATGATAAGGGTAATTCAGAATAAATGGGAGCAGGAAGGGCTGTTTCATTTGAATACGGTCCAAGAGATGATGAAGAGTATAGATAAAATAAAAATGGATAAATATAAAGAATTAAATAGGAAATTCCTATTGAAATGGTATAGAACCCCGGCGCAACTGGCATATATAGTTAAAGGATTGAGTCCTAAGTGTTGGCATTGTTGTCAAGAGTTAGGGGTATATGCACATATGTGGTGGGAGTGTATTTGTGTAAAGGAATATTGACAAAAGATTATAAAGATTATTTCTGAAGTATTTCAGGTTAAGATAGAAGGCAATAGAGAAATGTATTTCAGGAATACTGGGGAATAGTAAAATAGAAAGAAAAGAGCAAGATTGGTATAAAGTTATGATCTTAGCTGGTATGCTTGTTATTGCATTAGGATGGAAAGAAAAGGATAAATGGAAAATGGAAAAATGGAATGACTATGTTTTTGACTATATACAATCTGACATATTTGAGCAGGTAATGACGGAAGATACATGGGAAAACAAATGTCAAAAGATTTTGAATAAATGGACAAGCTATAGGAATTGGATAGCACTGGGGGAAGCCAACCCAAGCATCCAAATTAGAATGAATAATCTGTGCACATGGTTAAAGATCTGAAGAGAGAACAAGTGTTGGGGGGAGGGGTTAAAGGGGAGGGAGGAAGGGAAAAAAAATAGGATAAATGAATAGGGACAAAAGTATATACTGTTATGTATAACTAATAGGAGGAGGATTTTGATGCATGTTATTGTTAGTTTTTCGACTGAATGATTTTTTTTGTAAGTTATTCGACATCCCTGGATGAAAGTGTGATTATAAAGAATGGAAAATAAAACAAATTAAAAATTAAAAAAAGAAAGAAAAAGAAAGAAATCAGATTGGTCTGGCATGACTTATTTCTGAGAAACCCATGCCTGTTCTTAGTAATCACAGCATCCTTTTCTAAGTCCTCACAGACTGACCGTATAATTATCTTGTTATGTACTGAAGTTCTCACCCTGGGCCAGCAGGGGGATACTGTAGATAGTTATACAAATGAAGGATCGAAAGTGACATTCAGTGATTGGATAGTTTTAGAAAGTTGTTACAGTAACGTTGTTCTGAAGCTCTATATAAGCAGGCTGACTGAACCCTTCAGTTCAGTTCTGTTCTGGCCTGTGAGTAAACAAGAGCTGTTTGAAGAATCGCTGTGTCGTCTGATATGTCCACCCACAACTTAACATATCTGTTCTAGGATCTTTCCTGGTATTGATATCAAGCTCACTGGTTGGTCGTTAGGTAGGTCTTCTCCCCCCCCCCCATTGAAGATGGGTCTGCAGGGACCTCAAAGATAATAAACAATGTTTCTGAGATTATATCCACAAGCTCCGTTACTCTTTTACTCTTGGGTGCAGCTCACCAGTCCCTGGAAGATTGAAGCAGCTTAGGAGAGAGGGGAACCATAATGTACAAAACCCTTTATTGTCATGGAAATGGTGTCCCACGCTTACAGATGCCATGATACAGTGGTACCTCGGGTTACATATGCTTCAGGTTACATACGCTTCAGGTTACACACTCCGCTAACCCAGAAATAGTGCTTCAGGTTAAGAACTTTGCTTCAGGATAAGAACAGAAATTGAGCTCCGGCGGCGCGGCAGCAGCAGGAGGCCCCATTAGCTAAAGTGGTGCTTCAGGTTAAGAACAGTTTCAGGTTAAGAACGGACCTCCGGAATGAATTAAGTACTTAACCTGAGGTACCACTGTACAAAATATAATATTGTTCCCATTAAAAATAATACTGTTCTCCCAATATTTTTAAGCAACTGCCCTTACAAGAATCACAGAATTGTACAGTTAGAAGGGTCACGACCTGAGGGTCATGTGCTAGCAGTTTGGGATGCACCACCTTTCGGATTAAGTATAATGAGTATATACAATAATAATAAGCATATACAATATAAGTATATACAATAATCATTGTTTGCAATTGTTTGCTGTGCCATCTCATTTGCAGCATAAGGCGGGATGGGGGATGAGAGAGAGAGAGAGAGAGACAGACAGACAGACAGATTTGTTGCCAGATTTATTTCCCATATTCTTTTTCTTCCTCTCAATTCCTGGTGGTCACTCTCACTTGCTTTGCCTCCAATCCATTTATCAGCTGCTCCTTGTCCTTTGGCCCTCGTTCTGTATCCAGATCCAGGAGCACCAGGGCAGAGGCTGAGGATGGTCAGAAAAGGAGCCTCTGAGCATGGGCAGAGTGCAGCCACTCACCTGTCAGAGGAAGAGACTGGTCCCATCAGGAAACAGCAGGAGGGAAGGCCAACACGTGAGGAGGAAGCAGTGGCGTAGCGTGGGTTGTCAGCACCCGGGGCAAGGCAAGTAATTTGCGCCCCCTAACCCGTGGATTTGCGCCCCCTAACCCGTGGATTTGCGCCCCCTAACCCATGGATTTGCCCTAACCCCAGATGTTGCGCCCGGTGCGGCCCGCCCCCCCTGCACCCCCCACGCTACGCCACTGGGAGGAAGAACCACTTCCATCTCCAGGCCCTACTGGAGAAAGCAGCCTGCCACACTCCCCTCTTGAAGCTTTTAGTCAATGAACCAAGTCACAGCTATGAATGGCGTTTGGGGTGGAGAGAGGAGAAATGTGAACCCTGCAGATGATAAATACAGGGAAGCATGCTGCTGCAGTGGGAGGGAGAAGTCAGACAGGACTATAGCACACTAGCTCCGGTAGTTCTTTTACTTTCATTCTCCTTTTAAACCAAACCAAAGATATTTAGGGAGCTTACAAATGTGTTTCAATAAAGGCATCCTAGACTTCCATAAACTGAACCCCCCCAACCCCCCCAACTAAGGGCCTCTCTCACCCTACTCAGGCTCTCTCACCCTACTCAGCCGTTTACTCAGGCTTCAGTTTGTTCAGCCTGGTCAAAAATGAGCTTCAAGGACACACAAAGAGAGAGAACTTGACAGCAGCTGGTTGTGTCATTGCTGCTCTTAGCAGCAGCTTTGGCAGGTGGAGAGAAGGTGGCAGGGGAGGTTGTGGCAGCTCGTCGCAAGGTGATGCTGGTGGGGGTCCATAGTGCAAGACCATTTTTTTGGTCATGTTAGGGAAACCACCACTTCACCCCTTGCCCCTTCTCCCCAACCGCCTGGAGTAAAAAGTAGCTGGGGAGTAATGGTTGGCGGCCAGCATTTGGCACCAGTGGACGGTGCCTGACGCTACTCCGGACAAGCTTCCACTAAAGCAAACTGCTTCATGCTATGGCCAGCCATGGCTTTGAAGATTGCCTGCTAAAGTATTTGGCTTGTGCGCCATTGGGAGCGAAGCAAAGCAGACAAATGAATCAGAAGCAGCAGACAGCCTTAGAAGGAGACGTGCCCAAGGAAATACAGCTCTAGGTCCCACTGGAAGTGTATTGTGGGTCCCATCAGAAAAGCCTTGATGTTCTACGTTCTCTTTCCCCATTGCAAACACACACACACACACACACACACACACACACACAAACAACAAAAAAATCAGTCCACAGTATGCTGGGGAGAACCATGGATGTGTTCCCTTAGGCAGCAGTTCTCAACCTGTGGGCCCCTAGATGTTGTTGGACTACAACTGCCACTATCCCTAGCTAGCAAGGCCAGAGCTCAGGGGTGATGGGAGTTGTAGTCCAACAACATCTGGGGACACAGGTTGAGAACTGCTGCCTTAGAGTGACGCTCCCACATGATGGAGGATGAGCTTGGTATAGCTTGGTGTAGCTGGAGACTTTTAATCTCAGGGGCGCGGGTTCAAGCCCCACGTTGGGCAAAAGATTCCTGCATTGCAGGGAGCTGGACTGGGTGACCCTCATGGCAACTTCCAAGTCTACAATTCTATCATTCTATGTGGGTACTGCAGGCCCTGTCAATTCTCCTGCCTCAAGGACACAAAGTGCCCACACAGACAAGGTCTGTTAATTCCCTCCTACATAAATGAAAGGAGGAGGAAGGAGAAAAGAAAAAAGCCCTACAGGAATACACACACACACACACAACCCCAAGCCTCAGTCAACTTCAGCAGACAAGAAACACATGGAAGAGGCAAAAACAGGGTTGCCATATCTATGGAATTTCCCGGACATAGCCTGGATTTGGCCGTCGGAAACAATGGGCAGAAATTGCTGTATGTCTGGGAAAATCTGGACATATGGCAACCCATGTCAGAAGCTCAACAACTTTGCCCTGCCCCCAAAAGTTCAAGAACTCTTGTGTCTGGATTTTTGAAATATAGGAACCCTAGCCAAAAAAGGAAGGCAAAAGAGAAATCACAATGACAGTGGTACAGAGTAAGGAAAAAGTTTTCCTCACTCAAAAAAGGAACCTGCCAACCTGACCAGAGGCAGGGCAGAACTGGAGGAAAGGATAGCTTCTCCCTCTGGAAGAAGAGGCAAAAGACTTGAAGGGCCCTGCCTCTCCATTCCAGCAGGAGGAGTCATCCTGTTCACTGGACTTTCTCTAGTGTGCTCCGGCAAAGATAAGTGCTGACGTCCCTGAGAAAAGCAAAGGAAGAAAATGGAACCTAACCAGGCATCCTAGAAAGAATCAAGGAGAAATAGAAGGCAGGAGGGGTATGGAGATATCGGCATTTTTGATTGCTGTGCTGGTGGTTCTTCTGATTCTGGACTTCCTGAAACAGCTCTGGTCACGCAGGCACTAACCTCCTGGACTTCCTCAGCTTCTTCTCATTGGTGGTGCATGGCAGATTGGGTTGAAGATTTGTGAAGATACTTTCATTATGGTACTTACTTCTTACTATAACTTTGTCTAATGTGGTGGATTCATGAAGACATTCTTGCTAAGGTATTTATTTCTCAGTAATAGCTCAGACTCATGTGAACAATGGTTTCTATTTATTTCCCCCCAAAGTAAGAAACTTTATAAACAATAACATCATTTTCAGGTAGGTTTAAATGGTAAATGCAACGGCTAAATCAAACACAAACTAGGGTGTGATGAAACTCCTACATTCATAAATTATGGAATTAAAATGAAAATTTAATTAAATGAATTAGTTAATCAGGATTATTTCATTCTGAGCATGGTACCTTTGGCCACACACAGGTAGATCTAGCAGTTGCTATGCGGCATATTTTGCTACAAAAAAACCGATAGAAGAAATAATCTGCTTGCAACATAGTGCAGTGCAGGTGGGCAAAGCCTCTGGCCTTCCAGGTGATGCCGAACTGCAACTCCTAACAGTGCTGGTCACTGGCTGTACTTCCTGGGGCTGGTGGGAGTTGTAGTTCTGCAACATGTGGCGGGCCAAGGTTTTCCACACCAGATCAAGGTGCACATTGCGAGCAAGAAGAGCAGGAAAGCACCAAGGTCAGTGAAACAGAAGGGAGACAAGCTCTGGTGCTACCATGCCCCAAACATTCTAATGCTGTAGTCAACATGGGTTTGTGCTTTTCAGTATTAATAAGAGCTTGTCATATTTATATTTAAATATTGTGTTATGTGTGTTGGTTATGTTGTTGTTTAGTCATTTAGCCTCTTCCGCAAAAAGTTGCTCTTTGTCAGTCCATACTATTTATTTGTTTATTTGATACATTTATAAGCCACTTTCTCAGAAAATACTCTTCAAAAAGTACGAAATTAACCAGCCACCACATATTAGCATAATTAAAACTTTTATACCATCCAAAATTGGTAACAATCCTAAAAGCTAGAACAAAGTGAGATAAGAGAGCTTTGTTATTTTTAAGCTTCCAAGTTGCCGTACTTTACTTTGCGCTGCTACCAGAAATCTCTCTTTTTTAAAACCCTGTAGCCTTCTTTTAATAAAACTTTATTATATTTTTATAAAGAAGTTTGTTCTTTGAGTTACTGGACCGACCCAGCTTGGGTAGGTTCCAGAGATGGGTCAGTCTCTGCACATTGGGGTGTGGGGTGGGAAGTGGCAGTTTAAAATAAGGTTTGAATACAGCCTGAAGGGAGTTAGAAAGTCTATGTTGTGTTGGTGTTTTAGTGTACACCTCTATGTACTACCCATCTCTGCTGTTTCTCCTTGTTAAAACAGTTTTTAAAAATAAATGAATAACAATTGCTCAGGATCCCTCCATCCTTGCTTTACTCAAACCTCTGCTGTTGTTTCAAACTACAGTGGTCTTGGTGTCCCTCCACCTCCATATTACTCTTAACTTCTGTGGTTGAAGGAAAGAATAGCGGAAGTTGGAGGAATGGCTGCTCTAAAATTCTCCCTCTTCCGTTTCTTAGCAGCCGCATGGGAGAGTGATAAAGGATGTGAAGTCATCAAATATCCCACAGTGCCTCCACACAACGTATTTCACTCCTGATCCCACGTGTCCCCCCCAAAAAAAATGAATTTCCAGATTCAGTGTAGTGATTTGGAAGAGATATTTTATTAAAAAGCAGATGGCTACAAATGTGCAGGACCCATAAACAGAACTTAACCTTCTCCAGCTGGGCAAGCCTTGCTCTTGGGATTCTACTCATCTTAAAGATATGGTCACATATATTGTCATGGGGGGTGTGCTGAAAGGAGGCTGTTCATTATATAGGTGTTGAGGAAAAAGGGGGAAGGGGGAAAAGTAGTGAGGGTAGGAATGGGGATGCAAAGGAGCTGAAAAGAAATGAGGGATTAGGAGGCATGGATAGGGTGGAAGATGAAAGCAGGGGCATGAAAGGCCTTGAAGAATAGGAGGAGATGGGGTGATGGTGAAAATGGGCGCAAAGCAGAGCTGAAGAAAAGAAGAGAGAAGAAGCCTCAGAAATGGAGCTGGGAAGGTGAAGAAAGACCACAGTAGTTGCATGAGATGGGAAGGGGAAACTCTATGTGTCAGGAGTTGGTAAGCAGAGGAAGCAGACGTGCAGCCCCATGTACTTTCATATTTTATTATGCGTTGCAGCGGGGAACGGCACAGAGTTTATAAGGATGGGGATGTGCTGTAGCCCCCAGTAAAGCCTCTTTATTGAGTTCTTTCACTCCTTCTGGCAGCTGGAAGCGAAATGCCCTCAGCAGGCTTGTCAGGAAGATGAAAATTTCAGTATTTGCCAGCAGCATACCCAAACACATGCGAGACCCTGAGGATGAGACAAGGGAAATGCAGCAAGTGAATAATAGCTTACTTTCTAGGGTTCATTACTTTGTAGCTATAAAACACTCTACATAATATGACATAATAAGGGCAGGAAATTACAAGAAGGAAAGGGCTCATGGTTTTGGTTATCTCTATACTAACACACAGAACATGGAAAACGAAAACAAATTTGAACCATTAATACAGGATGGCAAATATGACCCAATAGCCACTACTGAAACCTAGTGGAATCAGACTCATGACTGGTATGTAGAAGACTGCTCTGCCCCTCATGCTACTGTTGCCATTTTCTGGAAGCAGACCAATAAGCATGCCTACAGATGCCTACAGGGGCGCGGATGGCTTGCCGATCAGAAGGTCGGCGGTTCGAATCCCTACAACGGGGTGAGCTCCCGTTGCTCGGTCCCAGCTCCTGCCAACCTAGAAGTTCGAAAGCACGTCAAAGTGCAAGTAGATAAATAGGTACCGCTCCAGCGGGAAGGTAAAAGGCGTTTTCGTGCGCTGCTCTGGTTTCGCCAGAAACGGCTTAGTCATGCTGGCCGCATGACCCAGAAAAACTGTCTGCGGACAAACGTCAGCTCCCTCGGTCAGTAAAGTGAGATGAGCGCCGCAACCCCAGAGTCGTTTGCGACTGGACTTAACTGTCAGGGGTCCTTTACCTTTATCTTTTTACAGATCACAACATAGCTTGAACTTTTGGATTTACCTGCACCAAAAGCCAGAAACTCTTCTCTAGCCACATATTGTCCATCCTTGTTCAAGAAATGGTTTGGGTTGAACACTGCAGGTGTCTCCCATCTTGTGGGATCAACAAGAACAGAGCGGAAATCAGGAATAATATAAGTTCCCTGCAAAGAAGAAACAAATGATTGGCACTCAGATCAATACATTTCTGGATTGTTCCTCACTGTTCCACAACTAATCTTTGAAGAATTCAAACTGAATTCAAACTGACTGGGGTTTTGTGTGTGTGGGGGGGGGGATGCACATTTACCAAAGGCCAGATTCATTCCCAATCCCCCCCCCCATTAATAAGATACTTGTACAGGCAGAAACACAGGGTGACCTCCTTCTCCCTATCCCTCTTTTAAAAGGAACCCAGAAGATGACCTCTAGCCACTGCGTGTTCCTCCCCTGCCTCACATTCCCAATAGAACAGCACTAGCCAGTGGTGAAACATGTCTACAGATGGAGCTCCTGCTCTTGCATCCTTTTCCTGCCCTTCAAGTTTTTGACTACACAGGAAGTTCCTCTATGGCTTTATGCATCTCTCAATATATTACCCTAGGATTCTCTTTGCTCTTGAGATACAGGAGTGCAGTTTGCCACACTTCTTTACCTTGGGAATGAGAAAACCACACAGCTTCACATCCTTTGTACATTTCCTGGTGATCCCGAAAAATAAGGCATATTTAAAGCGCTGTATTTCATGAATAACAGCATTGGTGTAGGGCAGTTTCTTCTTATCTTGATAGCAGATTGTGTGAGAAGAACCTAAAGCATCTTCTATCTCCTTGTGGACTTTATCTGAAGAAAATGATGGAAACAGAAGGTTTATTTTGAATACTGCATTTTATTTCAGATGGACATTTATTTTCCAAAAGGGTCTGGGAACGAGCTTCAGTTTCTTATCTTTATAGCCCATCTTTTACTCCAAGGAACTCAAGTCAGTGTACATGGTTCTTCCCCACTCTAGATCCCAGGTGTGAAAAGGTTGAACGCAAACCTCATCTCAGCTGTTTCTGGTTACCAGAGCTGCCTGGATTTGCTGAAGGTCTGTGATCCAAGGCTGTCTGTTTTACACATTTTTTTTTTTTAAATCCTCCACTCCTCAGCCCTCAATATTTCCTACTCTGTTTCACCAATCCTCCTTTTCCAGCTTGATCTTTGGCTAACATCAGTCATGTAATGGAGCAAGGAGAGGCAGGGATGAGGCTCAGGTACTTATTTCACAGCAGAGGCAATGATGGCACCCCCTGGAGACCTCTTGGCCAGCCCTCTGCATGCTGAATAAATAAGAATTTATCAAAGAGAAAATCACCCACTAAGCCAAGCAGAGGAAAAGGTGGCTTCCATTAACTGCGTGTTAAGCTACCATTTATATTTGGAAAGATTCTTTTATCACAGCCAAAGAAAATTTTAGGAGTGAATGAGCCCACCAGAACTCTTCTAGGCTGAATGCTGAGCAAGGTGTAATGTATGTGTGCAACAGTGGGGCAATAATGCAGGAGCGGGTGGCGCTGCGGTTTAAACCACTATGCCGCTTGGGCATGCTGATCGGAAGGTCGGCGGTTTGAGGCCCCACAACGGGGTGAGCTCCCGTTCTTCGGTCCTGGCTCCTGCCCACCTAGCAGTTTGAAAGCATGCAGTGCAAGTAGATAAATAGGTACCACTCCGGCTGGAAGGTAAATGGAGTCTCCATTCGCTGCTCTTGTTTTGCCAGAAGCGGCTTAGTTATGCTGGCCACATGACCCGGAAAACTGTCTGTGGAAGTGGACAAACGCCGGCTCCCATGATCTGTAAAGCGAGATGAGTGCTGCAACCCCAGAGTCGTCCACGATTGGACTAAATTGTCAGGGGTCCCTTTACCTTTTAATGCAGGAGCAAGGAGGAGGTCTGAGGAAAGGAGAGGAAACGTGCCCCCAATGCCACATGCTTATCTGCTGCCATCCTTGTGCACGGCACACACTACTCTGCAGTGAGGGGGTGGCAGCTTGCATTTATGTATTTATTCAACTAATTTGGAAGTATGCTTGATGTTTTAAGCATCTCCTGGCACTGTACATTATGTACAATATAAAAACGATATCCACCAAAACAAAAAGAAAAATGCTTCAGGAAAGGCAGAGGGAAGGGCATTCCACAACACAAGAGCAACATTAGAAAATTCCTATTTTGGGGTCACCACCCTACTGCATTCTGTAGGGTGTTGTGCTACCAGCAGAATTTCCTCAGGTGGCCAAATGAACTTACAGACCTTGTTGTTGTTTAGTCATTTAGTTGTGTCCGACTCTTCGTAACCCCGTAGACCAGAGCACGCCATGTACTCCTGTCTTCTAGTGCCACCCACAGTTTTGTCAGATTCATGTTGGTAGCTTCTATAACAGTGTCCAGCCATCTCATCCTCTGTCATCCCCTTGTGCCCTCAATCTTACCCAGCATCAGAGTTTTTTCCAGAGAGTCTTTTCTTCTCATGAGGTGGCCAAAGTATTGTGGCCTCAGTTTCAGGATCTGTCCTTCCAGTGAGCACTCAGGGTTGATTTCCTTTAGAATGGATAGGTTTGATCTTTTTGCAGTCCATGGGACTCTCAAGAGTCTCCTCCAGCACCAGAATTCAAAAGCATCAATTCTTTGGCGATCAGCCTTCTTTATGGTCCAGCTCTCACTTCCATACATCACTACTGGGAAAACCATAGCTTTAACTATACAAACCTTTGTCGACAAGGTGATGTCTCTGCTTTTAAATATGCTGTCTAGGTTTGTCATTGCTTTTCTCCCAAGAAGCAGGCGCCTTTTAATTTTGTGACTGCTCTCACCATCTGCAGTAATCATGGAGCCAAGAAAGTAAAATCTCTCACTGCCTCCATTTCTTCCCCTTCTATTTGCCAGGAGGTGATGGGACCAGTGGCCGTGATCTTAGATTTTTTGATGTTCAGCTTCAGACCATATTTTGCACACTCCTCTTTCACCCTCATTAAAAGGTTCTTTAATTCCTCCTCACTTTCTGCCATCAAGGTTGTGTCATCTGTCATCTGAGATTGTTGATATTTCTTCCGGTGATCTTAATTCCGGCTTGGGATTCATCCAGTCCAGCCTTTCACATGATGAATTCTGCATATAAGTTAAATAAGCAGGGAGACAATATACATCCTTGTTGTACTCCTTTTCCAGTTTTGAACTAATCAGTTGTTCCATATCCAGTTCTAACTATAGCTTCTTGTCCCACATAGAGATTTCTCAGGAGACAGATGAGGTGATCAGGCACTCCCATTTCTTTAAGAACTTGCCATAGTTTGCTGTGGTTCATGCAGTCAAAGGCTTTTGCATAGTCAATGAAGCAGAAGTAGATGTTTTTCTGGAACTCTCTAGCTTTCTCCATAATCCAGCGCATGTTTGCAATTTGGTCCCTGGTTCCTCCAGCTTGCACTTCTGGGAGTTCTCGGTGCACATACTGCTTAAGCCTGCCCTGTAGAATTTTAAGCATAACCATGCTAGTGTGTGAAATGATCGCAATTGTGCGGTAGTTGGAGCATTCTTTGGCACTGCATGACATAGCTCATAGCTTCTCTGAGTTATTCAAGCCCCTTTGCCATGACAAGGCAGTGATCGCTTCTCGGCCTTTTGGCTAAGATCAAGTGTAGACAAGGCAGTGATCCATGAAGGAGTTACAGACCTTACAGGGGCTGTTTCAGGTAACCTGGTCCCAAGTTTCTCAAGGCCTCATACAATAATGTGTGATGAAAACATCCAACATGCGATGTAAAGGGTTAATGCTCACAAGGGCTGTAGAACTCTGTGATTCCATACATGTATGTCAAAAGCATTCAGCTTGTTTCAATAACCCTTTGTCTCCCCAAACTTCCATCATAAGCTCACTTACTTTTAACTCTTTCTGATGTTTTATGTTCTTTGTTTTATCATCTCATTAGATTATTAATGAAACCGTTAAATAATTACGGCCCACTCTAGAGATCAAGAGAAGCCCAGGCTCCCACTGTCCCCTCTCTCACCTTGGATATCTGGATGACTTGCCAGGAGGAGAAGCGCCCATTTCAGAGAACTGACGGTTGTGTCTGACCCTGCTACAAAGAAGTCAAAAATACACCAAGCCATGTTTTCTTCATCATAGGTGGACTCTGGGTCATTCCTGCTCTGATGTTGAAAATGAGGAAGGTGACAAGTCATTCACATGCATTACAATCTGTCCTTCAGCACTTACTTTATCTTCTTTTACCCAGTTACTACAATGCCACCAACATATGCTTGATGAAGGGCAGGGCATCCCATTACACTGCTTGCTGCAAAATGGGAAGATGCCACCACCACCGCCCTGCTGCCACTGCTGCCCCCCTTACATGAATCGCACAACAGTGCCGACAAAGTGGGCTGGATAGAAAGATCCCGCTTCTTGCCATTCCACCACCCAAGGCAGCTGCCTCAGCCCGCCTAATGGGCTGGCGGGTTCTGTGCTTCATAGTTGGTTGTGGCAAGAGATCTATGCACACCTTCCTGTGACCACAGTTGTAGCTGCTGGTGCTGCATTTGAGGATCTGTGGGTTGGGGTAAAAATCCAGCACTGGCAGGAGGAGAAGGATCCAATGGAATCTCTCTGGCAGCACACATTCAAAATGTGCACTAAAGGTAAAGGTAAAGGGACCCCTGACCATTAGGTCCAGTCGTGACCGACTCTGGGGTTGCGGTGCTCATCTCGCTTTACTGGCCGAGGGAGCCAGCGTACAGCTGGTCATGTGGCCAGCATGACTAAGCCGCTTCTGGCGAACCAGAGCAGTGCACGGAAATGCCGTTTACCTTCCCTCCGGAGCGGTACCTATTTATCTACTTGCACTTTGACGTGCTTTCGAACTGCTAGGTTGGCAGGAGCAGGGACTGAGCAACGGGAGCTCACCCTGTCATGGGGATTCGAACCGCTGACCTTCTGATTGGCAAGTCCTAGGCTCTGTGGTTTAACCCACAGCGCCACTCGCGTCCCGAAAATGTGCACTACTTAACACTAAATATAATTATTTATTCTTTTGTCACCATAATGAAATTATGTTAAAGTTTGTTGGGTTGTATATCTTTGACCCACTGAGTCTGCTGCAATGGCCCTGCAGTAAATTTGATTTATTGCCACTCCGACAAACTTCCAATGGCACCCACACGCTTCCACTCCGTGCGCTGCCACTCTCCTCAGTTGCCGGATAATAGCAGAGTTCACACGCAGCATCAAATGGCTTGTCTGTGCCGACGTGGTGTCCTCAATAACGCAGCTTGACACCAGTGCTTCTAATCCAAAACTCTTTATTTAGTAGCACTCAAAACAGAAAAGAAAATCTGCAGAATCTAGCTGCATGTTTGCAGCTTTCTGCCTCTTAACAAAAACCGAAACAACCTTGTTAACGTTCCCAGACAGACTGCTCCCCAGAGAGAGCTCAGCCCCCATAGAGCACACATCAAAGGAACAAAGCACGGATCATGTGAGCAGTGCACCCAGTTGATGAGAATGCTCCTGGAGTGTTAACACCTGACAGTCCAGAACCACAACAAATTATATTTTCTTCTAGTGTATGAATATAGATGAATATAGATGAGTCAGGGGTTTGAATTCTGACTCCCCTCCCCCTGTGTGTGGCATGTAATAAGACATCTGCCGCTATCCACTTGGATTGTGCCCAGACTGAGGTTTCATATTCTTCACCCTCACAACAGTCATGTAGGGTGGGACATTTGCTGTTCCTGTTTTCCTGTTTTCCTGTGGGGAATAGAGACTGATCCTATTCAGCCCTTGGTAATGTGGGGACTTGAACTGCGGCTACTCCTAAGCCTAAACAGATTTTAATAGCACCTGGGGTGGGTAACACTGAGGGTTATATTGATATCCTCACAGTTTTTTTTAGATCTCCCAAGAATACCCACTCCCTCTTGAGAGCCAAGTTTGAACAGGAAGGCATTTAAAGAGGTATTTCCAGTCACTGCCTTAACTTCTGTGGAGACTCCCTTCCCCATGCGGTATGCTCAAACCTGAGCCACTTTGGCTTGTATTGTGCCATATTTTTCTTTAACATTGTTATAGATTTAAGGGGGACCCTTCCTTAAACCCTACAAATTAATAAATGCTAGGATTTTCGTTATTTGGGGAGTGAAGGGAGAATGCAAGCTGCAGAGGAATTCCTGTGGCTGAGCTATGTCCATCAAAGAACAATAGATGGCAATTGAGGGACATTCATAATACAAGAGGACTCCTTTCCCTTGCCTGGAGGTGTGAATTAGGGAATCAGAAGGTTGCTGGGGTAACTGGCCCGGTAGCAAGAAGGAGGAAGAAGAGCTGAGATCCATCTTGGGCAGGCTGGCTGAAGGCTAGCTGTGCTGCTGTGGGGTACAAACTCCTCTTGAAAGGACCATGCTGTAAGATCTGGACTCCCTCCATGCAGACTGAAGGTGTAATGAATATTTCTTAAAGCCACAACAGTCTCCGCCATGTCTTCAATTCTCCAAAGAAACACAGACCCTGGGTGGGTGCCTGCTGCTGCTACCGCTTGGCAGAGAAAGAGGGGCAGGGACTCAACCTAAGACATTTCAAGTGTCCCAAGGTGCTTTTGAGTTGGCTTTTGGTGACCATGGTTAAGCTCTGAATTTTTGGTAGAGATGAGGTTTCAATCTGTGGCTTATTTGCCTGCTTTTCAACTAGTTTTAAATGTTTTAATCTGTCCTGAATGTGAGGGGTGTGAAAGGGTTAGCAATTCAAATAAAGTCTTATTTCACGCTAATGGATCTGCCCAGTGGTGGAGGAAGGGGGGCAGCGGGGGCGGCGGTCCGCTTAGGGTACCATCTCTGAGGGGGATGACAAGAAGGCACCCCGCAGGGGGCTCACCCTGCCACCCCCGAGCATGGTGGTGTGAGCCGCCGCCATCGCACCACCACCATGTGCGGAGGATCCCTCTGCTGTCCGTATGGCGCACACGCGGCACCGCTGTATGTAGTGGCGCTGCGCATGTGCCATACCTAGTGGCGCTGCACATGCTCAGCTGGGCGGTTTGCCCTGCCCCTGTGGGTGGTTTGCCCCGCCCCTTGACACCCCACACCGGGTGCCAGACAGCCTTTCTTCACCCCTGGATCTGCCCTCAGGAGCGGTATAATTTGATCGCTGTTATCTGGAGGTGCCTGGGGTGGCATACAGAAAATTGGCCAGATGTGTAAGCCACAGATTGTGTCCACTGGGTAGATTGGTGGCATTGTGTACAGTCCTGCAAAGGATAGCATGGGTTAGAACTATGTACCAACAAATCCTTCACTGAAGAAAAGTGGGGTGAAAATGAAATCATTGAACCAACAAGCAGTGCTTTTCTGTTTTCTCAGTCCATGTCTGAATGTGAGATGAACAACAATACAAAATAATTTATGTACAGAAACAATGCTCCATAGGGAAGACCCCTCAACACACATGAACTCCCACTCATTCAAACTCATATTTGGGGTTATGAAAATATCTGCCTTTTCCTAGCCATTTCAATAGATGCTTCAATAGATGGATGTTCACCCACTTTAGCAACTAAAAAACTGTGAAAGAAATTTGGGGAAAGCTCAAGGTGATTTCCAGCTGAGATTCAGAAAAAAATGTTGGTTTCCTGGCAACAGATTAGTATTCACATGTAACAGGGAATATAATGACTCCTGGGATGAGCAGCATTCAGTTGCAAAATAGATACTTACTTTCTCCATCTGAAGTAGATAGAAATCAATGAAATCTCGTGGCTCATGCAGAGACAGATTCTCCTTATGCTTCTCTATCTCCTCCTTTGCAAATGAAAGCATTGCCTTCAGGCAGTACAATGCCTTCTTGTGAGGCCCTGGGACATGTTTCATAAGCCATGGGAACATTTCATATAGCTAAAGGAAAGATAGAGAAAATTTGGTCACATGGTTCATGCTTTGGATTAGCGATGTTCAAGGGACATCTCCGCTCTCAGTATTTCTCCTGCGTAGGGGAGCACAGAGAGAAAATCATGTTGACTGTTGACCTCTGAGCTCTAAAGCCACATTGCAGTTGGGGATAGACCCTGTCAGTGAGTCACTGTAATTGGTTGAGAACCACAGGGTGATTCCATGATAGCTCCATGATAAACAGGTCACACCTGTCTTGTGGCATGGATTATTTCCTCCAACACTGCAAGACGAACCCATGAAAGTGCATCATGGGGGCTAACAGATTGAGGTTGAATCCTGACAAGACAGAAGTACTGTTCTTGGGGGACAGGGGGTGGCTGGTGTGGAGGACTCCCTGGTCCTGAATGGGGTAACTGTGCCCCTGAAGGACCAGGTGTGCAGCCTGGGAGTCATTTTGGACTCACAGCTGTCCATGGAAGTGCAGGTCAATTCTGTGTCCAGGGCAGCTGTCTACCAGCTCCATCTGGTATGCAGGCTGAGATCCTACCTGCCCACGGAGTGTCTCGCAAGAGTGGTGGATGGACTACTGCAATGCATTCTACATGGGGTTACCTTTGAAGGTGATTTGAAACTGCAATTAATCCAGAATGTGGCACCTAGACTGGTGACTGGGACTGGCCACTGGGACAATATAACACTGGTCCTGAAAGACCTGCATTGGCTCCCAGTATGTTTCCAACCACAATTCAAAGTGTTGGTGCTGACCTTTAAAGCCCTAAACGGCCTCAGTACTGTATACCTGAAGAAGCATCTCCACCCCCATTGTTCAGCCTGGACACTGAGATCCAGCACCGAGGGCGAGAAGTGAGGTTACAGGGAACCAGGCAGAGGGCCTTCTCGGTAGTGGCGCCCGCCCTGTGGAACACCCTCCCATCAGATGTCAAAGCAAATAAGCAACTATCCTACTTTTAAAGGACATCTGAAGGCAGCCCTGTTTAGGGAAATGTTTAATGCTGTAATGTGTTTTTAATATTTGATTGGGAGCTGCCCAGAGTGGCTGGGGAAACCCAGCCAGATGGGCTGGGTATAAATAATAAATTATTATTATTATTATCATGAGGGAGGAATTGAGACGAGCTTTCAGCACTTCCGTTGGGATTCCATCCTGTCCTGGGGTTGTACCACATGCTTGAGAGCTGAAGGCGTTATTCAGCTTGTCAAGGGAGAGAGGGACATTCAGCACTTCAAAGAGAGGCAAAGACTGGATACTGTCGATGTGTTTGAGACCATGTTTTCCCATAAGCACAATTCATGATAATGATCTGCCCATCACTTCATCTGCTTGCTGCTGTGTCCCCAGTCAAGGTTTTCAGTGGTGCAGTTTTCCTGGCTGTTGGTCCAAAGGTTGTCTTCATGCCTTCATACATTTTTCACTGTCATCAGTGAGTTAAATGTTTGACATAGCTTTAGCCAGTAGTCATTGACACATCATCTGATCCTTGCCTTTCTCAGTGCAGGAAACATCATCTCATAAGGCACAAATTTGTAGTTCACAAATGTGAACCTCACCCTTTGCAGCAATAGCAAGCTCCCTCTCCTGACAGCCTGCACTAGTTCTTCATAGAACATGTCCTTGGTCTGTATGTCAGAGCACATAGTGGGACTGCAGATGCTTAAGATGCTATAATAACATTCAAACCTGCAATTTGCAACTTTGCAAAAATGTGTATTTTAGGCAAAATCGCATACAAATGTGTGCATTAGGAGAAATTAGCACCAAAAGGCTGATGAAATTTCATGAGAATTTTTTTTTAAAAAACGTATCAGAAATTGATGTAGAAATGTGGAGAACCAAATTTAAGACATGAAAAATGAGAAACTAAGAGAAACTGAAATTGTCAGGTCCACCCCCCCCAGGTCAAAAGGGTTTAGCTGAGGTCATATAGAAGGGGGCTGCTTTCCTTAGCAGTGCAGGGAATGCTTGAGTTGCAGACCTCTGTTTCATTAAAAAAAAATCCAGCAAAGGAGCCACACCATAGGCGCCATAATGACTGCCACTGCTAAGTTGCAGCTCCCCCGCTTGCAATACAAATCAGGAGATTGATTTGCCCCTCCCCCTTGGGAAAATCAATGCATCTCTGTTGGGTTTAGAGTTGAACTCTTCAACAGTTATGGTAGCACTATTCAAACATGGGCATTTATGGCTCTCCTGAAACTTACTAGTGATGTTCCCAAAATTTAGGTAAAGGTAAAGGGACCCCTGACCATTAGGTCCAGTTGTGGCCGACTCTGGGGTTGCAGCTTTATTGGCCGAGGGAGCCGGCGTACAGCTTCCGGGTCATGTGGCCGGAAATTTAGAGATGCATGAACTCCAAAATTTAGAGATGCATAAATATTTATGGCACAAAGGTTCAAATACTGCCATTGTATATTCCAGGCAGACAACCCTCACACCCCCAGCAAAATGTAGCCATGTGGAGTTTATGGATCTAGCAAGCCAGCCGTGCTGTCCTTGCATTTCCAAATTATATCACCAACATGCCCTGGTCTGTGGTCTGTGTATGCTCAGTGCTCATTTGGATGTTTGGCAAGTCAATGTGCCATAGTAGGTCCCTGCCCCCAATAATATTTTGTCTTTCTTAAAACTTGAAGATAGCCCGGGATCTTAAATTGGTCCAAAATATGGCTGCCAAGACATATGCTCATCAATCAAGTCCTATAAGCCTTGATATACAGTGAGCAAAGAATAGACACATTTATTTTTCCATAATGACAATAAAATTGTAGAATTCTCTTCTTGAGAAGATTATTTTGTTCACTGCTGTTTACTTAAGGTGGGCTCTAGACAACTTGTTCCGAAAGGTTATTGTTCCATTTTTATCCAATTTTTTCTCCGAAGAGTCCCTTGTGGTTGGACATAGTCTCCTTATTCTTTCTTTCAATTTTTATAATAATCTTGAGAGATTATTTATGCTATGAGATCGTAAATGGCCCTTATCTCAGATTAGATTTAAACCTGAACTCAGTTTTCTAACACTCTAACCTCTATCGTAATGGATTCCAGAATGCTGATTGGGGGATTTAAGGCGCTTGGGAGACCTGTCAGGCTCAGTAAGAATGAAAATGACAACTCACAAAATGAGCAAAGCTACATAGATATTTTAGGAGAAAATTCATGGCTTCTATCAGCTTCTGGAACCTTTTATCTTCAAGAGCAAACAGGTGCCCAAAAGCCACAGCACATATCACGTTGGAGGCTGAATTAGTGATGGGCACGGAGGGGTCAAGTGGTTGACCTGCAAAATAAAGTTATACTAATGTGAGTTCAGCCACTCCTGTTCATACGGAGAATGGTATTTTATGGTGGACAAGAGAAACTGCTGGGATCTCCAGCAATTTGTTTATTAACATCAATTAATTAATTAATTGATTGGTTGGTTGGTTTATATACCACCCTTCATCACAAGATTCTAGGGTGTTTCACAGAGTAAAAATACAAGATAAAAACCTAGGTAAATAGTTAAAACAAAATAACAAAACATTCCATAAGCACATTTAAAAGGCTGTAGAATATTAATCAGCCAAACACCTGTTTGAAGAGGAACATTTTTTCCTGGCACTTAAAGATATATAATGATAGCATTCCATTTAAGGCTCATTAGGAATCAAACAAAACATATCACATTCCTTTCCAAAATGTACAGAGGTTATACACAAACGTTTCTTCAGACATATGCCAACCCAGCACCATCACCTATCATCACATACCCTTTGAACGTGCAAAGACTTCCACGAGCTGATGGGCTTCCTCTTCTATCTGGTGCTCCATGCCTTTCCTCCCCAGTCCTAGCTTCCGCATAGTAACAATACCAAACCGTCTCTGTTGCCTCCAGGTGTGTCCATTTGATAATATAATACCTATGCAAAACCAGTGACAATAGTGGAAGAAGGGAGAACTTTAGATAATCCCAAGGAAGTTAAAAAGGAGTTCATAACCAATTATTGACCAATATCATTACTTAATAATGACTACAATATTTATGCACAAATATTGGCAACAAGATTAAAAGATTAAAAGTTTTGCAGGATTGTATAAACAAAGAGCAGGTAGGGTTCTTGCCAGGCAGAAAAATGAGTGATAATATAAGAACAGTGATTGATATGATCGAGTATTTAGACATGAAACCGAATAAGAAGGTAGCCTTTGTATTTGTGGATGCGGAAAAGGCGTTTGATAAAGTTTCATGGAAATTGCTAAAAATAATATTAGACCGGATGGACATGGGAGACCAAATTACAAGAGGGTTAAAAGCAATCTATGAACAACAAGAAGCAAATATAATAATAATAATAATGACATGACTGATTATTTTAAAATACAGAAGGGCACCAGACAAGGGTGCCCGCTCTCACCATTATTATTCATTTTGGTTTTGGAAATACTAAATCAAGAAATCAGACTAGACCAAGAAATAAATGGAATATCCTTAGGGGAGAAAACATATAAAATAAGGGCATTTGCTGATGATTTAGTGTTAATGGTGGAAAGCCCAAAGGAAAGCATAGCAAAGGCTCTAGAAAAAAATGGAAAACTTCAGAAAGGTTTCAGGCTTTGCTTTGAATAAAGAAAAAACGAAACTAATGGTAAAAAACATGGGAGACCAAGAGAAAAAGGAACTGGTAGAAAAAATTGGATTACAAGTTTTTAAAAATGTGAAATATTTAGGAATTCAAATAACAATGAAAAATATAAATTTGTTTGAAGATAATTATTTAAAAAATGGGAAGAAATAAAAAGAGAAATGCAAATTTGGACAAGATTGAACTTAACACTCTGGGATAGAATTTCGGCTATTAAAATGAATATCTTACCAAAATTCCTGTTGCTTTTTCAAATGATTCCCATAATAGGTAAAGATGATTGTTTTTAAAAATGGAAAACGGATCTAACAAATTTTATAAGGCAAGGCAAAAGCCACGGATCAAACATAAATTATTAACTGACATAAAAGAGCGGGGTGGCTTTGGACTCCCAGACCTGAGAATATACTATGATGTGGCATGCTTTAGTTGGATCAGAGACTGGATTACATTAGATAATAATGACATTTTAGATTTGGAGGGATGGAACAACAGATACGGTTGGTATGCCTATCTAATTTACAACAAGGTGGCGGTGCATAAAGACTTTATAAGTCATGTAATTAGAAATTCATTATATAAGGTCTGGGTGAGACATAGAATGTTGTTAGAACCGAAAACCCCATGGTGGGTTTCACTGTTAGAAGTAATATCCGTTAAAAAGAAAAATACGATAGGAAGATTGGCGACATACCAGCAGCTCCTAAAGGAGGAACAGGGCCAATTAAAATTAAGACCATATGAAGAGGTGACCCAATACTGCACCACATGGTTACAATATCATCAAATTGCTCAAATATTTAATCAGGATAAAGCAACAGGATTTGAAAAAGAAGAATCAAAATTACAAAAAGTACTATTACAAAACTCGAAAAAGAGTATATCCAAAATGTATAATTTATTATTAGAATGGGAGTTAAAGGATGAAGAAGTAAAAGAAGTTATGACTAAATGGGCATGCGATATAGGTTACGCAATTCGGCTGGACCAATGGGAGAAATTATGGAAATGTGATATTAAATTTACGGCATGTTACACAATCAGAGAAAATTTGATGAAAATGGTATACCAATGGTACTTAACTCCAGTAAAATTGGCTAAAATTTACAAATTAAAATCAAATACCTGTTGGAGATGCAAGAAAGAAATAGGAACAATGTTTCACATGTAGTGGGAATGCCGGCCTATTAAACAATTTTGGAATGAAACATATGAAGAACTCAAAAATATCTTTTAGTAAAAAACCAGAGGCATTCCTTTTGGGTATAATCACAAATGATATTCCTAACAATCAAAGGAAAGTATTCCTTTATGCAACGACAGCTGCCAGGATGCTTATAGCAAAAAATTCAAAAGGGAGAAAAATTCCATCAATGAAAGAATGGCAAATTAAATTTTGTGAATATATAAATCTGGCAAGACTCACAGCATTCATAAGGGGAAAATCGGACCAGAAATTATTAAAAGAATGGGGATGTGCTAACGAGTATATGAAAAAACATTGTTCTGGAGTAAGCATATCGGCATGTAATGAATGATGCTTTGCAGGGTTAAAGAAAAAGAAAAGTGGTGTAAAAAGTATAAAGATAGAAGTAATCTACATTAGGCACAGCAATTTAGAAAGAGTAAAACTTTTGAGGTCTTAGAACAAAGGAAGGAAGTCAATATGTGTATATGTATGTAATGACTAGATTAGAATGAAGATATGGTTTTATTTGTAAATGTGTGCTTTTTTTATTTTATTCTCTTTTTCATTTCTTTTGTGTTCTTTCTTTTCTTGTTTGTATAGTTTCATTTTGGATTCAATGTTTGTAATTTTTGTTGTAATTTTGCATTGAAAATAAAATTTATTTTAAAAAAAGAAAAAGAAAAAAAGAAAAACCAGTGACAAATGATTGCTCTCAGAAATTAGTGTTAAAAATTAAGTTCCTAGCCCAGAACTGAAGTTCATGCCTTTGCATGTAAGATCTGCTTAGTCTCTGTAATGCAAAGAATTACTAGTTGATTCTGACTCCGTCTCAATTTAATGCATGAATATCTCTACAATATAGAACAGAATTGCTTACTTTACACAATTCCCACCAGAACATCACTTTCCATTGCCTTTCATCATTTAGAAGTTCATCATTGGTTCACCCCCAAGTTTTAGCTGTCTCAATTTGTGTGCTAGTTTGATTGTTTCAGAAGTTCCTCCACTTTGCAGTACCAGCAAAAAGTGAGATCTCTGGACGTCTCTATCAATTTTGACTCTTGTGGGGAAAACTGGTACCTAATATGCTGGTAATTTCTGCAACAAAGACTGAACATGCAAGTACCGTATCACATGAGCTTTCTCACAACTTTAAACCCCAGCAGATACCCCCCACAGTTTTTAAGGATATAATTTAACTGATGTGTAATGTTGACAAGTTTCCATCTTTCCCTGGAAGGAAAAATTGCACTTCTCATTTGGGAGACGAATGGATGCCAAGTGTTGCAGAGTTCTCTTGCTCCTAGTCACCCTGATCTGACAGGTCAGTTTCTTGGCCAAAGCAATAGACCACACCTGAGCACACCATGAGTCTATTGACAGCCCTGTTGTCTAGTGCCAACCTTCAGCCTTTTCTAAGCAAACATTTACCAGCAAATATGTCAGCATCTCCCAATGAGATAAATTTGATTTGATTCACCTATTATTCCTAGCATGGCTATCAAAGGAGTTGGATGTGATAATCAAACAGAAATCTGATTGTCTCAGAAGTTCCTGCACTAATGTGTCAGCAAAAAGCGAGATCTCTGGAAAGCACTTCAAAATTTGACTTTTGTAGGGAAAACTGGTATCTGATACACTGGTAATTGTGGGCCCAGCCAGAGTGCCACCCACTTCTGGGTCAATGTCTACATGTAATATATGATTAATAACTCAGACAAACAACGATCTGGATTAAAAATGCCCACAACTTTTTTGATTACAGATGTAACGTTTTTGATTACTTTTTTGATTACAGATGTAATCTGTAATCCATGCCAGGATTATGGCCTCTCCAAGATGTTGATCATCCTAAAGCCACCGCTGGAAGCCCTATGGCTCATCTTCCCCATGCTTGGCTTCAGGACAGAGACATCCACCAAGACCACTTTAACAGGGTAGGCTGAAAATGGTGCAGGATCACTACTGGGTGATGCACCCCACACTTGAAGACCAGGATTCCACCCAATACCTTAACTGTTGCTATGGGGAAGGCAAAACCTCTACACCAGCCAAAGTGTTGGTGCTGACCTTTAAAGCCCTAAACGGCCTCGGTCCAGTATACCTGAAGGAGCGTCTCCACCCCCATCGTTCTGCCCGGACACTGAGGTGAGGTCCAGCGCCGAGGGCCTTCTGGCGGTTCCCTCATTGCGAGAAGCAAAGCTACAGGGAACCAGGCAGAAGGCCTTCTCGGTAGTGGCACCCGCCCTGTGGAACGCCTTTCCAGCAGATGTCAAAACGATAAACAACTACCTGACATTCAGAAGACATCTTAAGGCAGCCCTGTTCAGGGAAGTTTTTAACGTGTGATATTTTACTGTATTTTTGGTTTCTATGGAAGCCGCCCAGAGTGGCTGGGGAGGCCCAGCCAGATGGGCGGGGTATAAATAATAAATAATAAATTATTATTATTATTATTATTATTATTATTATTATTATTATTATTATTTGTTTACAGGGAAATTCCTTCCCAGCCCTTAATATGGCATTTGCAACCATTTGCAACCGTAGTAAGGTCAGGAGATATACAGGAAGCAAAACAAGGTTAAACTGTGAATGAAGGGAATAGAACATTGTTAAAGCAGCAACATGAAAAGCAGAAAACATTTTAAAACCCAAAAAATGACCTGAAAAATAAGAAAGGTTAATGACAAGGGAGGCGGGGAGAGTTTTGCTCCTTCTCTGACTGTGCTGAGGCAGGATGGCGCTGAAAGCTTTTCTGCCTCGCTAGCTGTGAGGCCACAGCCAATGCCATTTCAGCCAGCGAGGCGCATCCCCCCAAAAGAGGCCACTAACTGGCCAATTTGAAGTGCAGCAGCTGGTGGGAACTTGAGCCAGCTGCTCAAGGAGGCCAATGAGAATTCCCCCAACAGCCGCCCGGCCATGTGCACTCCATCCTCACTGCCCAGGGATGGCAACCGAGTGAGAGAGGGCACAACAGCCGCCCACCTGCAGGAAGAGCTAAGTGTCAGGGATGCATATGGTTGCTCAGGAGTAAACAGCCAGGACTCTGACCTGCCTTTTTACAGGTTTTATTAGGTGCATGGGCCACATGACCCCAGAAGCTGTACGCCGGCTTCCTTGGCCAATAAAGCGAGATGAGCGTCGCAACCGCAGAATCGGTCACGACTGGACCTAATGGTCAGGGGTCCCTTTACCTTTATATACAGTGCAGAAGCCCAAAGTTCATGTCTGCCTCAGTCACTAGCAGATTCCGAGAGTGGGTTCTTCCTGTCCCCTCCCCAGCTTAAGAACCTCCACACCCCCAGTTTCCTCCTCCTTTCCTTACGTTTGACTCCCTTGCGAAAACTAGGCGACGGAAGCTGCATGTCTGTTTCCCTATCAGCCTGCCTGGCAGTGGTGCTAGGGCTCGCAGTAACCTCTGTGAGCCTTTGCCTCACTTCCCCCCTCCTTTCCTCCTCCGTTTCGCTGGACGCTTCGCTCTCACCAGTCTCTGACAAGGTGTTACTACTCAGCAAAGTCGGAGGCTCCCTGTGCGTTTCTGCCTCCCTCCCCGCTTTCGATGGCAGTCCCCTGACACTAAGCAACAAATTTCTGCAATGAACACTGAACATGAAGGTATCACTTGAGCTTTCATAGAATGTTAAACACCAGCAGTAAACTTCAGTCAAAAACCCATTTCAGCTAAGTTTTCTACACTGTTTTTAAGGATATAATTTCACTGGTGTGTGATGTCAATAAGTTATTTTTCTACTGGCCCAACCGGACTGGTGTTTTATTGAAGGTGTGTATTCTGCAACATATTCTGGACACAACAAAAGCCAGTTGGGCAGTTCCCTCATCCTGGCAAAGAGACTGAGAGTGAATTGGGTGCCAAACTGGCACCAACACTGCCTCCATCTCCAAGGGCACAGAGATGCCATTTATGAACTAACCTTGCAAGTCCAACATGCTCAGAGGAGTGCTGGCTTGCTCACCAACCTTGGAACTCTGCTCACTTACTGCAATAAAGGCTGTGTGGGATGTTAGATCAATATCTTAGCTAGCACTTAGCCATGTGTCTTTACCTCTTATATACCTGCTACACCTTGTAACCTGTGCCTTGGCAATGCATCAGTCTGGCGTAGGCATCAAAGCCTTGGGTAGAAAGAGCTAGGAATTCAAGTTCTTCATCCAGCACTGAGATCCAGGCCAGTAAATGCATTAAAATGGCAACAGGTAACAAACTTCTGCCTGCAGCTGACTTTTACCACAGTGCACTACAATTGCTACTTCCAGAGAGCACTTGCTAGAGGCATTGGGTTGTATCTAACAACGTTAGAGCAGACCCACTGAAATTAATAAACCTAAATTGGTCATTCCAATTAATTTCCGTGGGTGTACTTTGAATAGAACTGCTATTGTCTACAACCCATTTCCTGTTGAGTGCAACATTAATAGAGAAGCTCTGTTGTTCTGTTTTTCCAGACAGCCCTTTAAATGTTTTCCCTGGGGAAAATATCAGTGGAAATTCTCACATTTCACTACTTACCCTTTCCTTTTCCTACAGTCATAAGGAAAGGAGTACGTGGTCGGTCTTCAAAATATTCAGAGTGGTCAACGAGTGCTTCTTCCACTGCTCGGAATCCAGACAGCACTACAAAGGGCAGATGTCCTACCCAAAGGGTGTAAATGTTTCCATATTGCTTTGCCATCTACCATTTGGGTCAAAAGAGAGGAGAAGATTATTATAGTCAAAGGAAGAAGATACTAATTTGAACCTAAAACATGAGCTTCATCCTTCCTCCATGGGTGTAGCCAGGATTTTTGTTAGGGGGGAAGGCCTTTTGTTAGGGGAGGCAGAACCTCAGTTAGCTATGTATTTTTTATTGATTTTTATTGATTTAGGGGGGGTAGTATGAGCTCCTTTGACAGTGGAGCGGTCTCCCTTGGGAGGTTGTGGACTCTCCTTCCTTGGAGGATTTTAAGCAGAAGTTGGATGGTCATCTGTCATGGATGATCTAGTTGAGATTCCTGCAGAGGGTTGAAATAGATGACCCTTGGGATCCTGTCCAACTCTACAGTTCTTTGATTTTATAATCTGCCTCTCTCTAATGGATCTGGTCTGATAACTTGGAGCTAAATGGTACCTTTGGGGATACCAGAACTGAGCCCAGGGACCACATATTGCACAGAAAGAAAGGCAAGACTGCACTCCTGACCATTGCATTTGAAGACACTAATTCATTTCTTAATGTATGCACATTTAAATTTGACCCTTAACTTCTGAAAATGCTGAAGTGGGAAAAGGAAAACATCTGAAGAGGAACAGGCATAGGCTGGGCTAGAGCACTGATGCAGGTTTCTGACCCAGTGGGTCACAGCAGGAAAATTGCCACCATACAAATATATGGGTAAGAAATTAAGATATGCTCCCCCAAATGCATGTTTGGGTTAGGAATTATTAGCAATTTCAGATGTTTTAAAAGTTAATACATTCATATCTGATGATGTAGAAGAAGAGTTTGGATTTGATATCCCGCCTTTCACTCCCTTTAAGGAGTCTCAAAGCGGCTAACATTCTCCTTTCCCTTCCTCCCCCACAACAAACACTCTGTGAGGTGAGTGGGGCTGAGAGACTTCAAAGAAGTGTGACTAGCCCAAGGTCACCCAGCCACGAACAACTTGGGAGGAGGTTACGTGAAAGATCCCCAGTAAGACCTGTAAGTTCTTTTATTTCATTTTTGGAAATTCTGCTTGTGGAAAAAGCCCAAGAGAATATGAACGCTGGACGCTCCTGGACGCTGTCTCTGCGAGCAAATCAAGTTCCATTTCTTAAGATGAAAAATTGGATTTAAGTTTTGGACATGCTTTGAGCGAGGAGGGAGGGATTACTCTGCTAATTAACCCAGCCACTGAAGTGCCAAAAAAGGACTAACATCTAAGTTGGTATGTTGGAATGGAACGAAAAGGGGGGGGGGGCATCTCTTATTAATGTACTTTGCTTTATTATATTATTTGGCAAAAGAAAAAAAAAACCAGAAGAACTGTTTACATTAACTATAACAAGCAAGATTGGAAAGTTTTGTATTTGTTTATATAATATGGCTCCAAAATTATAAACTGTTTGGAAATAATAATACTATATAATTAAGGCTTTTGATCTTTGATTTGCTTGGAAGAGGATAAAAGATTCTCCAAGGTGTGGACATCAGACAGAAGCAGAATCTCATTAGCCGCTGGAGAGATGTTAAAAAACTTTGGACAGTTTCCTAGAATCTATGTGGGAGCTGTGTTGCACTTTTATTTTGGAAACCCGCCATGATTGGAAGTCAACACCGGGTTGCAGGATTACAAATAGCCATAGAGGGAGGTGAGCCTTTAATATGTCATTATATTTGTGTTTATGGTTTGATTTGGTAAATCTCCCCTAGAAAGGCTAATGTTTGATGCAATCGGTCTGGGAAAAGCAGACACTTAGACCTGATTTTATCGGTACTGAGTGAAGATGGTGGCTGCCAGCAGCGAAAAGACCTTTGGATTGATTTGGCAGAAACACCAGCATGTGAGGAAATGCTACGAACTTACAGAGGGGAATCATAGACATAAAATCCACACAGAAACACATCATTGTTTGTTTTAACTCGCTTGTGGGAACAATTCAGAGGCTGTGAAAGAATGAAGGTCAACAACAGAAAGAATTAGAGGAACCATCGGAAATGACTATGAAAAGCAGTAGAAGTATGAGATGATCAGAACCCTCCGAACTTGAAGCATGGGAAGCCCTTTTAAAAATATATAATTTGGCAGAATATTCACACTATTTGATATGTATATGTATAATTTGGAATATTTAATGTGATTTGATTGGATTGTTAAAGTGGAAAACTTAATAAAAATGAATTTAAAAAGGAAAATTCTAAACCATCATAATGTCTGGGGAAAACAAACAAAACAACTGTTAATATTACATTAAGTTATTGCTAAGAAATACATACCTTGCTGAAAGTATCTTCACGAAACTTTACCCCAGTCCTCCACATGCTTCCAATGAGAGGAAGCTGGAGAGGTCCTGGAGGATAGTGCCTATTTGACCAGAGCTGTTTCAGGAAGTCCAGAATCAGAAGAGCCACCAGGAGAGCAATAAAAAATGCCCATATCTCCATCCTTGCTATCTCTTTCTCCTTAATTCTTCCTAGGATGTCTGATGAGGTTCACTTCTCTTTCTCTAAGGGCTTCTTCCTTTCTGCAGGGACCTCAGCACTGCACTGGAGAACATTTATAATTGATAGGTTGGGAAGTGGTTAGCTTGTTTGGTTTTGTTGAGGAGGGTTAGGTACTGCTGGTACTGCTTGTTCAAGATTTTGGGCTTGTCCACTCTGCAGTAATAATAATAATAATAATAATAATAATAATAATAATAATAATAAATTTTATTTATTTCCCGCCCTCCCCAGCCGAAGCCGGGCTCAGAGCGGCTAACAACAGTAAAACGATAAAACATTCTAAAATCATTACATTATAAAATTAATTCCAATCAAATTAATGGCAACCATTGGGCTAGAGGTTCTGTGAGGATTGCCAAAGGAGGGAGTGCCCTGAAAAAAGCCCTGCTTTTCTATTTCATAGAATCATGGGAGTCAACAATTACCTAAAGGTATAGAATGAAATCAAAAGAAAAATGGAAGTGTGGGGGAGGATGAACTTGTCATTGTGGGGAAGAATTTCGGTGATAAAAATGAATGTATTGCCAAGAACGTTGTTTTTGTTCCAATCAACACCTGTAGTCAGAGGAGTAGTTCACATCAAACAATGGCAGAAGGATATTTCAAAATTTATCTGGCAAGAGAAAAAGCCTAGAATTAAATATAAATTATTAACAGATGTAAAACGAGTCTCCTTGCTGGACATGAAATTATACCATGAGGTGTCCTGTCTCTGCTGGCTACAGGAATGGATATTATTAAATAATACAGAAGTATTAGATTTGGAAGGACATGAAAATAGATACGGTTGGCATGCTTATTTATGGTATGCCAAGGTTATGGTACACAAGGGATTCCAGAACCGCATCATAAGAAAATTGATTTACCAAGTATGGGAAAAGTATAAAAGTCTGTTAAGAGGCCAAGACAGCATGGTGGCTTTACCCACTTGAAGCAATATCTGTGAAAAAAATTAACATGAAAGGAGAGTGGGTAACCGATAAAGATCTGTTAACAGTCAGAAAATCAATTAAAGGTTAAATATTATAATGATATAAATCATTGGTTGACAGATTGGTTACAATACCACCAGTTAATTGACATATTTAGAGGAGATAAACAAAGTGGGCTTTGGGAGAGAACTCTCAAGGTTCAAAAAAGAATTACTGGGAAATAATGATAAACTGTTATTGAGAATGTATAAGTTCCTATTGGAATGAGAGATGAACGATGAAGAAGTGAAGGCATTTATGATTCATTGGGCAAACGATATAGATTATAATATACCACTAAATTTATGGGAGAAGTTGTGGAAAGAAGATCTAAAATTTACAGCTTGTAGTGCTTTAAAATAAAATTATATGAAAGTGATGTACCGTTGGTATTTATCTCCAGTAAAGTTAGCAAAAATGTACAGTGGTACCTCGCAAGACGAATGCCTCGTAAGATGAAAAACTCGCAAGACGAAAGAGTTTTTCATTTTTTGAGTTGCTTCGCAAGACAAATTTCCCTATGGGCTTGCTTCGCAAGACGAAAACGTCTTGCGAGTTTGTTTCCTTTTTCTTAAAACCGTTAATACCCAGGGAATCCGTGCTTCGCAAGACGAAAAATTCGCAAGACGAAAAAACTCGCAGAACGAATTAATTTCGTCTTGCGAGGTACCACTGTATAAGAATTTATCTAACGTATGCTGGAAGTGCAAAGATAAAGTGGGTACATTTTATGATATGTGGTGGTAGCGCAAAAAAGTAACAGGTTTCTGTGAAATGATTTACAATGAATTGAAGAAAATGTTTAAGATAACTTTTGTTAAAAAACCAGAGGCCTTTTTATTAGGAATAACAGGCGAAGACATACCAAGAAATGTTAAAAGACTATTTATGCATGCAACTACAGTCATACCTTGGGTTACAGACGCTTGCGGTTTTTTGGGTTACGGACCGCTGAAACCCAGAAGTACCCAAACGGGTTACTTCTGGGTTTCGGCAGTTGCGCATGTGCAGAAGCGTTAAATCGCGCTTTGCGCATGCGTAGAAGGCCCGAATCGCAACCCGTGCGTGTGCAGATGCGCAGATGCGGGTTGCGAACATTGCGGGTTGCGAACGTTGGGGGTGGCAAACGTGCCTCCTGCACGGATCACGTTTGCAACCCGAGCATCCACTGTACAGCCGCCAGGATGCTACTTGCCCAGAAATGGAAAGAAGAGAAAGTACCAATGAAGGAGGAGTAGATAACTAAGATAATAGACTATGCTGAAATGGCAAATATGACAGTGAAAATCCGGGATCAAGATGACAAAAAGTTTATACAAGACTGGATTAAATTTATAGAATATCTTAAGGTCCAGTGTAAAGACTTAAAACATTAGCAGGATTGATATAGTATCTATGAATTAATGTGAATTAGGATTATCAATGCACTTGCAACTGAAAGCAAAACTAAAGATGTGTAAGGTAACAAGGGAGAAATTGGAAACCAGGGGGTGGGGGGAAGTTTAGAAGGGATGAATAAGTAATTAATTTGGATGTTAAATTGTTAAATTATTGAAAATTGAAAATAAAATATGGGGGGGGGGGAGAATCACGGGAGTCTGTTCTACTGCTGAACAGCTCTTACTGTCAGAAGGTATTTCCAAATGTTTAGTCAGAATCTCCTTTCTTGCAACTGGAAGCCATTAGTTTGAGTCCTACCCTCCAGAGCAGGAGAAAACAAGCATGTTCCCTCCTCCAGGTGACAGCCCTTAAGATATTTGAAGATGGCTATCATATCTCCTTTCAGTCCCCTCTGTTCCAGATTAAACATACCCAGCTCCTTCAAGTATCAGAGTTTTTAGGGGGCTAACCAGGCTGGGATAGCTGGGATAGCAGGCTTGTTGGTTTTTGAATGTGTGATTTTTTCAATTTCATTGTTCTGTATGGGACAATGACAATAAAGATTATCGTATCATATCAGCAATCATAGTCACAATCAGAATTATATTGTTTCCTCACTTAAACTTAATGAAAAGGCACAAGTCACACACATATGTTATAGACACAAGTCCCTATGCCAGAGATCAATGAGGGTTTTATTGGCATAGCTAGATACGTCAGTCAGGCAATTATGAGTACAGGCTAGACTTATGGAAGTAACAAAAGATTACACTTATGGTTACATGTACACCTAAGATTACACTAAGGTTACCTCTACCCACGTGACCTACCTCTAGCACTAACACTGGTAAGCTTTTATCACTTGTATTGCTGGTTTTATCATTTGTATAGATTTCATTTTACAATATCCTTATTATATTTGTTCACTTGCTTCATTTTAAACATTTTGATGGCAAGTGTAATGACTTTAGGGGTTGCTTGTGCGTAAATAGCTGCCGCTCTGGGCTAGGTTGGCTGGTTAAACCATTTCTCGCTGGACAGCCATCCACTCCGTGGCTGTTCAGTTGCTGGCAGAATCCGTCAGTGGGTGTTTTCTTAAACCTTTTCCAACATAAAAGTTGTTTGACGCCCAGTCTCCTCCTACTCTCCCTGCGCGGAAGTCTTCTGCGCAGGGAGGGCATGGGTAGCGGAGGACCTGTGCTCTCCCCGCTGGTGTCCAGTGAAGAGTCCTGGAGCCTGCTCTCTGCTTCCCCCATTGGCCCCCCTCTATCCCTGGTGTAGCGCTGATTTTCTTCCCCAACAGGAGACTTGCCTCTCTCCCTGCTTGGCCCCTCTCCAGCATCGTTGTGGGGCCTCGCCTCCTCCTCTAGTTCCGATGGCAGTTCCCTGACAGCAAGTTGCCTTGTGATGGCTTGCAAACCTTTCTGCAAAAACTCTACTTTATCAAGCTTGTGGATCAGATGATAGGAAGTCCAAGAGCTGGGTGCAGTCAGCATACTAAAGCCACCACTTCCTAGATACTCTAGATGACTATGTCCAATGGCTTCAGGTAGATATGAATTAGCATGGCAGATAGCCCTGTTCCTTCTTGAACAGTCCTATATCATCATCATCATCAAAGCCTCTTTCAAACACAGAATAAAAGCTCTTCTGATTCTGCACTTCCTGAAATAGCTATGGTCAAATATGCAGTACCCTCCAGGACCTCTTCAGCTTTCTCTCATTGGAGGCATGCAGCAGACTGGGTTGAAGGTTCATGAAGATACTTTCATTAAGGTACTTATTTCTCAGTCTAATGTCAACAATTGTTTTATCTATTTTCCACAGCCATTATTATGTTTAAGCTTAAACAGTAGCATGGGTTAAAATGGTAAATCAACCGGAGCGGGGACCCTTAAAAATCACAGGCGCGTTGCCTGTGAACCGGAGACTCGGCGGGCACCTTTGCGCCCCCCCGACGCTGTGAAATAGCCTTTTTAAAGGCTGCGGATCAGCGGAGGGGGTGAGAAGCGGTGCTGAGAGTCGTTCTTACCCAGCCTGCGAGGAGAAGCCGCGTCGCCATTAGCGGAGAGCGCTGATTTCTTCCGGCGAAATTGGACTAAAAAACAACTAGCCGTGAGTAGGATTGACCGCTAAAATATAATTGGATATCAAAATTAAAGAAATTGGGCACCGAGACGGACAAGCACTAAAAAGGAAGTCTGCTTTCCGTTCTGTAGCAAGATCAAAGCGAAAGGCATTCCAGCTGTAACTGCTTGAGAGGAAATTTGTGGGAGCTAAGAAATTCATCACCAAAGCAAAGAACTCCCTCCCCGAAGGGCAGAAGGGGGGGAAGAAGATTTTAAAGTGTTTTTCTGCCAATTTTAAAGAATTGAGTCAAATACCGCTGTTCTTATACCTGGGATCGGACGCTCGGAGGAAAGGAACCGGCTAAAGATTGTTGCTATAAGAAGGTTAAAAAGTATCTTTAATTGACTTGGGTTACTCTCAACTTGAAATATTTACTTTGTTGCACTGCAAAGCTACTTACAGGACACTATTGATTTTAGACCCCACAGAAAGAGAAAATAACAATTGGAAGGGATTAGGAAAGTTTTGTTTACTTTTAGGAGAGTGTGGGTTTACTTGGAGAAGTAAAAATTGACTCTGCGCCCTCTGGTGGATCTACAAATTGTTACAGCAACGAGTGAAATCTATGAGAACTTTTGTTTGACGGCTCAAGAGTCTGGGAATGACCTTGACTAAAAGACTTTGTTATGGCAGATGGTAAAGAGAAAGAGGATTTACAGGAAACAACTTTGAGATCTGGCAAACAATATAAAATTGACTCTTTTATGCAGAGAAGGGCTTCAGTATCAGGAGCCTCTGGAATTACAGCTGTTCCAAAGGCAAGAGTGAAAACAATGTCTACAGAAGAATCATTTGCCAAGGTATTGGAGAAGATAAATGACTCTCTGGAGGAACTTAAAAAACAAGGTGCAGAAACTAAAGCACAAGTTGCTGAAACTAAAGTACAAGTTGCTGAAACAAATAAGAAAATTGAAGAAATCTCTGGGAAAATTGACTCAAATACAAAAAGTATAACTGACCTTGGGAATAAAGTGAATTCAAATACAGAAGCAATTGGGCAAATATTGCAAGAATCATCTACAACAAGAAAAATAGCTGAGGAAGCCAAAGAAATTGCAACTGCTGCGGAGGCAAAGTTTCCACCAGTGTTTAAGAAACTAGATGAATATGAACTGGCACTTTCTATGCAGGACATGCAACGCAAGGAGAGAAATCTAAGGATCAGACTTGTGCCGGAAAAGGAAGAAGATAACCTGGTGGACTATTTGACTAAAGAATTTTCTGACTTTTGGAAGCAGGAGCTGGGCAAAGAAGAATTTAAGATAGAAAGTGCTTTCAGATTGGGAGCAAGGCAGAGGAAGAATCGACCCAGAGATTGTCTTATAACTTTAAGATCAAAGGAGGAGCGAGATAAAATATTGAACCTGCATTATCAAACAACCCTTCGAATCGAAGATTTTTATATCGAGATCTTCAAAGACATCCCTAAGAGTATCTTGGACGCAAGAGGACATTACAAGGACCTGGTGATACTGCTGAGAAAGAACTACATACCATTCAGGTGGGAGTTCCCCCAAGGCCTGTCTTTTAAATACAAGGGAAAGAAGAGAAGAATAAAGACCGTGAGTGATAAAGACAAGTTTATGGGAGAACACGAAGAAGACCTACAGAAAGAGACTTATCCAGGACAAGGGCATCCTTCATTAGATACGGAAAAGGAATTACCGACAAACGAGGAACAAAAATTGGGAGCTGTAGGAGGAAAGAGCAAGTAACCCCATCATGGCCCTGCAACTTCTAACTTGGAATTGCAACGGTTTGAACATCCCTAGAAGGAGAAAAAATATATTTCATGCTTTGAAGAAAGATCAATTAGACTTAATTTGTTTACAAGAGACCCATGTGACAAGAGCTCATAGAAAGTTACTAGTAAATAAGAAATTGGGACAAGAATTTATATCTTCAGACAGAGTAAAAAAGAGAGGAGTGGTGATTTATGCAAAGGAGAAGCTCCAACCGAAACAAATCTTTAAAGATGACCAAGGAAGATATTTGGCAATTGAAATTCAATTTCAAGGAGAGAAGTATTTGATAGTGGGAATTTATGCACCAAATGAAGGGAAAGCTGAATTTTTTAAGAAGTTGCATGAGATTTTGATGGACTACATGGATTGTAAACTAATCATGATGGGAGACATGAATGGAGTAGTTTCAACAAATATGGACAAAGCACAAAGACAGGTAGTAACAAAAGATGGAAGACTACCAAAGACTTTTTTTGAAATGACTGACAATATGGACTTGATTGACATATGGAGAACAAAACACCCACTAGAAAGAGAGGGAACCTTCTTTTCTGAAGCCAAAATGACATGGACAAGGATTGACCAAATTTGGGTAACTAGCAGTATGGCGCAAAACATAAAGAGAGTGGAAATCTGCCCAAAAACTTTCTCCGACCACAATGCAGTGAAGATGGTGATGAGGCAAACAACAACTGGCTCCTTCAGATGGAGAATGAATGACACCTTATTTAGAGATGAGGAGATTTGTAAGAAGGCCCAAAAAACCTTGACAGACTATTTTGAAATTAATCTAAGGACTAAAGTAGAAAAAAGAATAATATGGGACGCAAGCAAAGCCGTGATGAGAGGGTTCTTGATACAACAAAATACATTAAAGAAAAGGAAACAAAATGAGAGGAAGGAAAAAATTCTGGAAAAAATAAAAGAAGGGGAAAGGAAACTAAGATCGAAGCCAAAATCACAAGAGATCTTAAGAGAAATCAAACTATATCAAACACAATATATGGAACTGACGAATCAAGAACTAGAGTGGAAAATTAAGCAAATGAGACAAAAGACTTTTGAATCGGCTGATAAATGTGGCAAGCTACTGGCTTGGCAAATAAAGAAGAGACAAAAACTCAACACGGTAACAAATTTAGAAGTGGAAGGAAAGAACATAAGTAACCCAGCGGAAATTAGGAATTGTTTTCAGAACTACTTTAGACAACTCTACACACAAGGGCCGCAAAAACAAACAGATATACAACAATTCCTCGAGAAAAATGGGCTGAAAGAGATCTCACAGGAAAGTAAGACAATTTTGAATCAGGAAATATCAGCACAGGAAATAGAAGATGCCATTCAAAACATGACGTTGGGCAAATCACCTGGACCGGATGGACTGACTTCCAAATATTATAAAGTTTTAAAGGCAGGGCTTATACAACCTTTGAAGGAAGTCTGCAATGAGATCATGGAGGGGAGGAAGGCACCCGATACGTGGAGAGAGGCTTATATTACACTTATACCAAAGACAGAGACTGAAAAGACTCAACTTAAGAACTACCGACCCATCTCGTTACTAAATGTGGATTACAAAATCTTTGCTGATGTTTTAGCAAGGAGATTGAAAAGAGTTTTGATGGAGGAGATTCATGGGGACCAAGCGGGCTTTCTCCCGAAAAGGCACTTGTCGGATAATGTAAGGAATATAATTGACATTCTGGAGAAGTTGGAAGTGAACATAAACACTAAGGCAGTTTTGATATTTGTGGACGCCGAGAAAGCCTTTGACAACATTTCTTGGAGTTTTATGTTGAAGAACCTCCGGGGGATGGGGGTAGGCCAAGGGTTTGAGAATGGTACACGCCAGGGGTGCCCTATCTCCCCATTACTTTTTATATCGGTCCTGGAGGTTTTGCTTAATATGATCAGGAGGGACCAGTTGGTTAAGGGGATCCAGGTCGGAGCTAAACAATACAAACTGAGAGCATTTGCAGATGACCTAGTACTTACATTGCAAGAGCCAGAAGCTAGTACGAAAAGAGTTTTGGAAATAATCCAAGAGTTTGGTCAATTGGCAGGATTTAGATTGAATAAGTTAAAAACAAAGGTATTGGAGAAAAATCTAACACAGGTGGAAAAAGAAAGGTTTCAGAATGAGACAGGGTTGACTGTGGTTAAAAAAGTGAAATATTTGGGTATAAACATGACAGCTAAGAATGTGAATTTATTTAAAGATAACTATGAAAAAACTTGGACAGAAGTGAAAAAAGACTTGGAGATTTGGTCAAATTTAAAGCTTTCCTTGTTAGGTCGAATTGCAGTCATAAAGATGAATGTATTGCCAAGAATGTTGTTTTTGTTTCAAGCACTGCAAATAATGGACAAAATGGATTGTTTCAAGAAGTGGCAGAAAGATATATCTAAATTTGTCTGGCAGGGCAAAAAGCCCAGAATTAAATTTAAGATATTAACGGACTCAAAGGAAAGAGGAGGGTTTGCCCTGCCAGACTTTAAACTTTACTATGAAGCGGCAGCTTTCTGCTGGCTGAAAGAATGGCTGCTTCTTGAAAACACAGACATTTTGGATTTGGAAGGTTTTAATAACATTTTTGGGTGGCATGCATACTTGTGGTATGACAAGGTTAAAGCACATAAAAGTTTTAAAAATCATATTGTCAGAAAAGCACTATTAAATGTTTGGGTCAGATACAAAGATTTGCTGGAAAATAAAACTCCAAGGTGGCTGTCGCCAATGGAGGCTAAGGCAGTTAAAAAGTTAAATATGGAGTCCAAGTGGCCAAGATATTGGGAAATTTTGGAAAAGGAGGGGGACAAAATGAGATTGCAGAGTTTTGAGAAACTAAAAGGGAAGGTGAGAGACTGGCTGCATTATCATCAAATAAATGAAGCGTTCAAATTGGATAGCAAAATTGGCTTCCAGGTGGAAAAATCAAAATTGGAGACAGAATTGCTAGAACCCAGTACTAAGAATTTGTCAAAAATGTACAACTTGCTGCTGAAATGGAATACAGAAGATGAAACGGTTAAATCAGCTATGATTAAATGGGCTCAGGACATTGGTCATAATATTTTGTTTGCTGACTGGGAAAAGTTGTGGACCACCGGGATGAAATTTACGGCATGTAATGCCTTAAGAGAAAATATTATGAAAATGATCTATAGGTGGTACATAACCCCAGTCAAGCTTGCAAAGATTTACCATTTGCCTGACAATAAATGTTGGAAATGTAAAGAAAAGGAAGGTACATTCTTTCACCTTTGGTGGACGTGCCCAAAGATTAAGGCATTCTGGGAAATGATCTATAATGAACTTAAAAAGGTATTTAAATATACTTTCACCAAGAAACCAGAGGCCTTTCTCTTGGGTATTGTCGGCCAAGGGGTGTTAAAGAAGGATATAACTTTTTTCATGTATGCTACAACAGCAGCTAGAATACTCATCGCGAAGTACTGGAAGACGCAAGATCTACCCACACTGGAAGAATGGCAGATGAAGGTGATAGACTACATGGGTTTGGCAGAAATGACGAGCAGAATCCGAAACCAGGGAAGAGAAGCAGCGCAAGAAGAGTGGAAAAAATTCAAGGACTATTTAAAGAAACATTATAAAGTTAATGAAAGTTAGAATGATGTTGGATTAGAAAGTAAATGGTTACTATTAGTAATGGTTAAGACAAGGAGAATAAGGAAGATTAGTCTAAACTTTAACTAAAATAAGGGAAGATTTGCTGAACAATTGATAAAAATTTGGAATACAGAAATGGGAGGTATGAGGAAGTCGGGGAAGGAAGGTATAAGAAATTAGGATACGAAATGGTACATGTTTTTTGTTTCGTTTTGTTTTTGTATGTCTATGTATGTCGTGTTTACATGGAAAAACTTTTGAATAAAAATATTAAAAAAAAAAAAATAAAATGGTAAATCAACAAAATCAACTCTGATGTAACCCATAGATTTATAAATGTGGCTGAAGAAGTCTGGTGCCAAGTCTGGTGCTTGTCTGGTGCCAAGTCTGGTGTCTGGTGCCAAGAAGTATATAATAAAGGCACTAACCAAACCGCCCTGTGGAGAGCATTTCACATTCTCGTGTTGCCTCCTCCACAAGGAATCCGGAAGGTGGCACCTTCCTGAATTCTTGTGGAGGAGGCACGCCAAGAAGGGCTTCAGAAAATGATCTCAGAGTTTAGATACGTGCATATGGAGACAGGCGGTCCTTGAGGCATTGCAGTCCTGAGCTGTTCTGGAGCTTGTGTTCCTTCTGTTCGAGTGCTTGCAACATTTATATTCCAACATGGCCTTGAATGCTGTATACCTCTTCCCTCCCAACAGATTTATGGGCACCAAGTTCCCTTGGCAGTGAAAATGGAGATCATAATCTCTTCCCAGGACAAGGGAGGGGAGCTTCCAGCTCACTTGTTGTTGTTTAGTCATTTAGTTGTTTAGTCTTTTAGTCTCTTCGTGACCCCATGGACCAGAGCACACCAGGCACTCCTGTCTTCCACTGCCTCCCGCAGTTTGGTCAAACTCATGTTTGTAGCTTCGAGAACACTGTCCAACCATCTCGTCCTCTGTCATCCCCTTCTCCTTGTGTCCTCCATCTTTCCCAACATCAGGGTCTTTTCCAGGGAGTCTTCTCTTCTCATGAGGTGGCCAAAGTATTGGAGCCTCAGCTTCAGGATCTGTCCTTCCAGTGAGCACTCAGGGCTGATTTCCTTGAGAATGGATAGGTTTGATCTTCTTGCAGTCCATGGGACTCTCAAGAGTCTCCTCCAGCACCATAATTCAAAGGCATCAATTCTTTGGCGATCAGCCTTCTTTATGGTCCAGCTCTCACTTCCATACATCACTACTGGGAAAACCATAGCTTTAACTATATGGGCTGACACGACTAAGTTAAGCTCATTAGTTTCAATGGGTCTACTGTGAGTGCAACTTATCTGAATACCACCCTAAGATCCCAATTTTTGTTTGACACTTCTGTGACTGAAATCATAATAGGCTGAGAGTCCTGCAAGTGGCTCCGGGTGTCTATTCCTCAGTCATCACCAGAAATGTGTTGAAAACCTTTTGAAATTATGATTTAATCATAGAAGTGTGTTGCAGAACAATTGCCAGGAATTAAAATGGCAATATCAGCACCAATCATTCCGTGGAACTTCGAAGAGCAAGAAGTTATAGCAGAAAGGTTGGGGAGCCAGTGTAGCAACTTAATGAAAGAAACAACAGTGGTTCCTTTTCCAATAGAATTTTCCCACTGGATATCAATTTCATTCAAAGTGGCTAGTCCACATGCCATCAAATGACTCATTTGTTTGGGTGTATGAAGACTTGGTTTCAGCAACTGTGAAGATTTGGTTGAATATGACATCTCTACGATGCACTGCTTCTCTTGGCAAGCTCTTCCAACATGTTTTGGGCATGGACTCATGTAGCAATTATAACATGTGAACTTTGCAATCATAGATATAGTGGGCAGTTACCATCATCACCATTCATTCTTTAATTTATGATTGTTGTCCATTCACAAAAAATAATAGCAGATTTGGATTCCTCATACCCCAAACTGTATTTTTAAGACATCCTTACTGAAGAAATTTGGCAGAATCAAATTTGGTACATTAGAAACATTTTGACATCATACATCAGTCAAACACTTCAGCGCATGCGTGTGATGTCAATTTGAGCGTCTGCGCATGCGCAAGCAGCGAAACCCGGAAGTAATGCACTCCGTTACTTCCAGGTTGCCGCGGAGTGCAACTCAAACACGCTCAACCCGAAGCGCATTCAACCCGAGGTATGACTGTACAAGTTATGTGCCTTTGTTCTATACACATATTTTTGAATAAGTGCTTTGGTTGACACAGCTGTCAATCACATGGCCCAGATGCAGAGAAGCTTAAGCTTGCCAGCTTGGCATCATCTTCAAAGCATGAACCTTGGCTCATGCTGAGAATGTGCTTTATCACAGCATGTTTTAGCACAACTAAGTAATGGAAGAGGGAGAAGTTTAAAACAGCCATTTCCTCCCACACTTCCTTTTTTAAATTTAATTATTTTTATTCAGTTTCCAATACAAGATTTAAACATACATTTTCAATATTATCACAGATACATAATTTTGACTTCCTTCAGCTCATCCACGAATCTTCCGTTTTCTAATCTTCTATCCGCAATTCTAAATTTAACATTGCCTTTTGTTTTGAATAAACCTGTTCCCTCGTTCCCTTTTTTACAGTGTTTCTAATATTATTTCTTCACAAAGCTTCCTGTAAACCCACAAACATTATTTGCGTATCACAAATGCTTTTCATATAATCCACAAATTTGCTCCAGTCCTTGGTGAACTTGTGATCTCGTCAGTTTCGGACCCTTCCTGTTAATTTATCTAATTCTGCGTAGTCCATTAATTTCATTCTCCATTGTTCTATCGATGGTAATTCTTCCTGCTTCCATTTTTGGGCCAGTAGTATTCTTGCTGCTGATACTGCATATAAAAATAATTTATGGTCCTTTCTATTTATTTCATTCCTCCCACACTTCCATTATCCTTTTCTTAAACAGCAGATGTTTGAGTAAAATGGAGGGGCAGGGAGACAACTGTGGTTTTAAGCAAGAGCAGAGGCTAGAGTAAAGCAGGGATGCAGGAATGCTGAGCAATTTGTTTGAAGACAAAAAACAAACAAAAAAACACACACCAAAAATACCAGTTTTGACAAGGAGAAACTGCAGAGATGGGTAAAAAGGTAAAGGTACCCCTGACCGTTAGGTCCAGTAGCGGATGACTCTGGGGCTGTAGTGCTCATCTTGCTTTACTGGCCGAGGGAGCCAGCGTTTGTCTGCAGACAGCTTCCAGGTTATGTGGCCAGCATGACTAAGCCGCTTCTGGCTAACCAGAGCAACACACGTAAATGCCGTTTACCTTCCTACTGGAGCAGTACCTATTTATCTACTTGCACTTTGACGTGCTTTCACACTGCTAGGCTGGCTGGAGCTGGGACCGAGCAACAGGAGCTCACCCCATCATGGGGATTCAAACCGCCGACCTTCCCATTGGCAAGCCCTAGGCTCAGTGGTTTAGACCACAGCGCCACCCGCTGGTGCACAAACACCAAAAAGCCAGCACAGCAGAGCCTTTCAAACTCCCTTCTCACTGTATTCAAACTTTGTTTTAAACTGCCACTCCCCAAGCCTCTCCCATGGTTGAAAACAGCCCCTTTCCTCCTCTCAGTATTACTCCACCCAGGTTTTACCCAAACCTCAGATGTTGCTTCAAAGTGCCATTTCCCTCTCAGTGTTATTCCACCCCTAATTTACTCAAACTTCTGTCATTGCTTAGAACAGCCACTCCCCCCCCTTTCAGTGTATCTCCCTTCTCACTGAACTCAAACTTCTTTCTCTTCCATTCCTGAGCTTGTTCATGTGTGTGAGACAAAGGATGCAAAACCATCACAGCGGAGGTAGAACATAGCCCTTGTGGCTTGTAGCAATTATTAATAGCTTTACCCTCCATGAACCTGTCTGATTCTCTTTCCAAGCCATCCAAGTTGACCGGAATCACTACATCTTCTGAGAGCAAATGCAAGTGTTGTGTGAAAAAATACTTTGTTGGCTGAAATGTTAGCCACTCCCAAGTATCGGCTGCATAGCTAAAATGAAATCTCATGAATCATGCCTTCGCTACCTATAAGTGTGTGATTGTAGGGCAAACCCAAGTTTTAGACAAGCCAGATTTGAGAGTGAGTACTAGAGCACTCTCGGGTGCTCTAGTACGTGGACGCGGGTGGACGTGGGACGCGGGACGCGGGTGGCGCTGTGGGTAAAACCTCAGCGCCTAGGACTTGCCGATCGCATGGTCGGCGGTTCGAATCCCCGCGGTGGGGTGCGCTCCCGTCGTTCGGTCCCAGCGCCTGCCAACCTAGCAGTTTGAAAGCACCCCTGGGTGCAAGTAGATAAATAGGGACCGCTTACCAGTGGGAAGGTAAACGGCGTTCCGTGTGCTGCGCTGGCTCACCAGATGCAGCGTGTCACGCTGGCCACGTGACCCGGAAGTGTCTGCGGACAGCGCTGGCTCCCGGCCTATAAAGTGAGATGAGCGCACAACCCTAGAGTCTGGCAAGACTGGCCCGTACGGGCAGGGGTTCCTTTACCTTTACCTTACTAGAGCATACACAGAATGACCAGTGCAACAATGGTGATTTCAATTCCCTTTTCACTCAGTGCACTCTGGCTATGCTCAGAGCCTGTGCTGTCCTTAATTTAGTGTTGTCTAGATGGCAGCCACTGCAAAGAATTGTGATCTTGTACATTTCCCCCAAGGAATTTGGATTTCCCTCATCTGGGGATAATCTAATAAATGGTGGAAAAAATCTCCCTCAGATTGCTGCATTTAGGACAGTGGATGCTTTTAATCTGAGTTTTTCCGGCAGGTGAATCAGTCTTTTACTTTAACTACCATTACAAAAGTTGGGTGCCAGGTGCTCACCCAGAGATTGTGCTCCTTTGGACAATTGAAGAAGAAGAAGAAGAGGAGGAGGAGGAGTTTGGATTTGATATCCCGCTTTATCACTACCCAAAGGAGTCTCAAAGCGGCTAACATTCTCCTTTCCCTTCCTCCCCCACAACAAACAATCTGTGAGGTGAGTGAGGCTGAGAGACTTCAAAGAAGTGTGACTAGCCCAAGGTCACCCAGCAGCTGCATGTGGAGGAGCGGAGACATGAACCTGGTTCACCAGATTATGAGTCTACCACTCTTAACCACTACACCACACTGGCTCTTGAAGACATGCCAGAGACGGTTGTAGCTTGTTCCCCACAGCAGTATACCTCTGGAGTCTAAGACATCTTTCTCTGCCAGACTTCAGCCTGCCGAAAATGATCTCTGTCTTTGTTCTCCCGCATGTTCTTCTTTTCAGCACAGTTTGTTCTTTTCCTGTCACTTCACACCCAGTTAACCTGGCAACCTCTATCCTTTCTGGGCTCTGAGAAAGGACCAAGGGAAATCCTTCATCCCAGTATGCTGGCCAAGGTGGCTTGCAAAATGAGGGTGCCAATACTGCAGCTTGTGGGGCTGGCTAGAAAGGCCTTTTCAAACAGATTTATTTTAAAACCTTAAAAGAGAAAGTGCTTCAGTAATGGAGCCATTTCCCCAGCCAACCCACACAAAATGGCTGACTCCAAAGAAAGATACCTCTTTGACCCTGTCTCAGAACCTGGAGGTGGTGGAGAAGCTGCTAGAGCTGATGCCACTATTGTGACAGTGAATAATAAGAAGGGGAAAGAGGCAGGGATGCCACTACCAAGAAAAGAATGACAGGGGTGGGGTGTCTATTAGCTGTGGGAGTTGTGACAGCAGGGACACTGAAGAGGAGGGCACCTGCCAGAGTGTGCAAAGGGCTCCCTGATGTCAGAGGCAGAGGAGGATTATGATGAGGGTGTGGAACTGGAGAAATTGGACTCTGAGGAGGGGCCCACCCAGATCCAGAAGAGGGGCCAGGTGGACTGTCAGGGAAGAAGCCCATCTTCGTGCCACTGGGCACACTGAGCACCGCATCAAAACAGGCTGACATGACTCCCACCAGTGAATAATCTTCCTTGGCTCACAAAATCACAAAGGGCACTTTTCCTTTGCTTGGTGCCCTAAAATGCACATTCTAGGCAGCGCGCCAACCCGAAATTGCACGAGGTTGTCGAGGCCATTTTGATCACTCTCCTCTCGTGAAAAAAAATGGGTTGTCCCTTTTTTCTGGGGCAGTTGATGGGCAGGGAATCTGCAAATCAGAATGGGATCTATAATATACAAGATCATGGACGCGGTTTAATAGCATAATCAAAGCCTTTTCAAATGGCTAAGAAAACCCCACCCCACAGTAAAGCAGTAATCCTAGGCATAATTAGAAGTATATAGTTTCCTCATTTGAACTTAATGAGCCAGAAAGGGCGTGAGTCATGCACATGTGTTATGGTCAGAAGTCCCTTGGCCAGGGATCAATGAGGGTTTTGATAGCATAGTTAGATATATCAGCCAGACACTCAGAAGTACAGGCCTTGGAAAAGCTACATCTATGTGAAGTGCTGCTAGTAAGCTTTTCTCATTTGTATTACTGGCTTAACAATAACAATAACAATAACAATAACAATAACAATAACAATAACAATAACAATAACAATAACAATAACAAAACAATAACAACAACAACAACAACAACAACAATAACAATAACAATAACAATAACAATAACAATTTATTACTTATACCCTGCCCATCTGGCTGGGCCTCCCCAGCCACTCTGGGCGGCTTCCAACAATATATTAAAAACGCAATAAAAGGTCAAACATTAAAAACTTCCCTAGACAGGGCAGGGCTGCTTTCAGATGTCTTCTAAAAGTCAGATAGCTGTTTATTTCCTTGACATCCGGTGGGAGGCTGTTTCATAGGGCAGGTGCCACTGCCAAGAAGGCCCTCTGCCTGGTTCCCTGTAACCTCACTTCTCACAGTGAGGGAACTGTCAGGGCAGAATGATGGGGGTGGAGACACTCCTTCAGGTATACTGGGCCGAGGCCGTTGAGGGCTTTCAAGGTCAGCACCAACACTTTGAATTGTGCTCGGAAAAGTACTGCGAGCCAATGTAGGTCTTTCAGGACCGGTGTTATGTTGTTTTGGCAGCCACTCCCATTCACCAGTCTAGCTGCTGCACTCTGGATTAATTCTAGTTTCCGGATCACTTTCAAAGGATTTTATGGATTTTGTTTGACAATTTGTTCACTTGCTTCATTTTAAGCATGTTGATGCTATGTTACCTTGTGATGGCTTATAATCCTTTCCATAAACTGGAACCCTATGTTCTCACGCATGTTTTCAAGCTACTTTCAGACCTTCCTGTCCAACATGTGGATGAGATGATAAGGAACCAAAGAACTGGGTGTTGTTGGCATACCAAAGGGATTACTTCCCAAAGATGACAATGTCCCATGGTTTTGGATAGATATGAATTAGCATAGCAGGCAGCTCTGATAATTCTTGAACAATCCTATATGGCAGGATCAATGGTCTTCCAATACCAAGTTATGGAGCCCACCTATAAGACAGAAGGGGATTCAGTTCATTCACTCACACAGGGTATCATGGCTGATAATATTGAAGACCACTTGGAGGCCTACAGGTGGCAAAAGGGCATGATTGCCCTTGTTGTCCTGCAGCTAGTAATCTAAAATGGGGTCAGAGGCACTTTCAGTCCACAACCCATCCCAAGAACCAGATTTACAAGGTTTAAGAGGACCTGTGCCATTCCAGAAGGTCTGTAGCTGACAAAATATACCAAATTAGAATCTTATCTACAATAGGGAAGACCAAACAGATGAGGTGTAATAATAATAAGCAAAGACTTTTTCAAACGCAGAAGGAAAGCTCCACCCCAGAATGAATCAGTAATCATAGTCACAATCAGAATTATGAACTTAGTGAACTTAATGAACTTGCTCCAACTCCTCGCTTGAACTTGATGAACAAGAAACGGCACATATGTAATGGGTACAAATTCCTGTGCCAAGGATCATTGAGGGTTTTGATGGCATGGCTAGGTGTGTCAGCCAGGCACTCATGAATACAGTGGTACCTTGGTTCTCAAACTTAATCCGTTCCGGAAGTCTGTTCCAAAACCAAAGTGTTCCAAAACCAAGGCGCGCTTTCCCATAGAAAGTAATGCAAAACGGATTAATCCATTCCAGACTTTTATAAACAACCCCTAAAACAGCAGTTTAACATGAATTTTACTATCTAACGAACCATTGACCCATAAAACAAAAGCAATAATCGGTGTACTGTACTATAAAATAAATAAGACAGTATTGTAGATGATAAAAATTAAAATTATTTTTTTCCCCTTACCTGCACTGATGATAGTCATTGTTTGGATGGGGGGCTTTTATCCATTTCCGCAGCCACACAATCAATTGAACTGGGTTCCACACAGTCACAAAAACAAATTAACCGAAAAAGCCTCAAAAATAAAAATGCAAAAACAAAAGCGCCAAATTTAATCTGTTCCAGAAGTCCGTTTGACTTCTGATATGTTTGAAAACCAAGGCACAGCTTCTGATCGGTGCAGGTGCCCTGGAAACAATAGCCAACAGCCGCACTGGACATTCGGCTTCCGAAAAATGTTCAAAAATCGGAACACTTACTTCTGGGTTTTCGGCATTTGAGAACCAAGGCATTTGAGAACCAAGGTACAGTGGTACCTCGCAAGACGAAATTAATTCGTTCTGCGAGTTTTTTCGTCTTGTGAATTTTTCGTCTTGCGAAGCACGGAACTGCACCTCTTCAAGCAATGCACCCGGTTTTAAGAAAAAGGAAACAAACTCGCAAGACGTTTTCGTCTTGCAAAGCAAGCCCATAGGGAAATTCGTTTTGCGAAGCAACTCAAAAAACGTAAAACTCTTTCGTCTTGCGAGTTTTTTGTCTTACGAGGCATTCGTCTTGCGAGGTACCACTGTACCACTGTACAGGCCTTGGAAAGGCTACTTACACCCACATAAACCAACCTGGGCCTGAAGGTGGCCTTATAACCTCCAAGGCTTAGATGTTCTGCTCTCTGGTGTACACCACTAAGGTCATCTAGGCTGATGAGTACCAGTGACAAATGACATTTAACATCTGACAACTGAACTTTTGACAACTGCTTGAACCATTTTCTTGCCACCCTTAAGCAACCCCTAAAACTGTTTTATCTCAGTGAGCTTTTGTCAGTTTCATTCCCTTTATATGATGTTATTTGATGCTGCTCTTATGATGATTGTTCACTTGTCTTATTTTCAACATGGTCATGGTCAGTTAACTTGTAATGGCTTAGCAGCTGTCCCACAATCAAGGTTCCTGGGTGCAAGTGTTAAGTTAGGTCCTTTTTGGGGGGGTTTTGGGTGTGTGTGTGTGATGAAATGGAGAAGATCCACTTATTGTATGATTCAGTGTTTGATTAATGGAAGCCATGGTGACAAGAATTCCTAGGCTGAAGAATTGAGTTTAAGAAAAAACATGCTGCCTAAGCATATTGGAATACATGGATCATTCCACACATACCCCCAAACAAACATTGAAATAAGCACAATGGGACCTATATCTTCTTTTGAAGATGGGTATCTGAATGGCAGAGAGTTCTCTGATGGCAGCACAAAAGAGAGCCAAGATGAGAAGATTCTTGGTACTGTATATTCTAATTAAAAAAAGGGGGAGGGGGAGGGAATGGTTGTGCTGAGTGTGAGGTCTTCCACTATCTTCCACTAACTGCCCAGTTGTGCACTTTGAGAATATAGGCAGAGTGTGATGCCCATCTAGCCCAACGTCATCCAACATGCAGCTTCCTTTGCTGTCCACAAGTTCTACTGCTATGAGAGAAGGAGAAAAACTTTCTTATCTATTCACGGCCTCCACATCATGCATAAGCTTATAAACTTCTATCATGTCACCACTTAGTTTCTCTAAACTAAAAAGTCCCAAGTGCTGCAATTGTTCCACAAAAGGGGAGTCACTCCATCTCCTTGATCCTCTTGGTTATTTTATCTTTAACAATGCTTCCCACCGACTTTGCATTCATATTATAGGTTTGCTACATAAGAAGATTGCTTTTATATTAACCAGCACTGTCTTCCCTGATAGAAGCCTTCATTTCGGATAGTTAGTTTGAGAAAGAGGGGTACAATCTCATGGAGCCAGAAACCAAATGGTGTGCAGATGCTCTTTCTTGGCTTTGGCAGAATTTATGAATTGGTTTTGACAACAGAAGTGGAAGGATTCTGGGACCATTAAAGGAAGAAGAATAAAGAAGATTGAGAATCTTGGTGTAAGTCATGAACAAAAAGAGAAGTAATTTTTATAAGGAATAAAATTATTCAGGGGTGTTTCCAGAGAAAACCAATAAGTATGACTGCAGACTCCGAATTAGCAGGATTTTTCTATTAGTGAAACAGACAGAGAAGTGGGAATGTTTGGCATTACCTTTTCTCTTTGCTCTGACTAATCTAGAAAATAATTTGGTACATTTATCACCGAATTCAAATTTCTTTTACCCCAAATTGGTTAAAATTTATTAGATTTATGGTTATTTATCAACTCTAATGGTTTCCCTAATCCTTACAGCTTCTCATAGACCTTCACTGATCCATTTTTCTTTCTGTTCACACTAACAATTTCCCCAGTTAGCAGCTGTTTTTTCCCTTTTGATTAGCAATATCTTTTTCAAAAATATCACACTTACACATCAGATATCACACTATAATATTCCCTGGTTTCTTGTCTATCTTTTGCTACCAACTCATTACTCTTCAACTATACACTGCTCAGTTCCCATTGTATGGAAGGAAATGCTTCTTTATTTATCCAGGGGAAAGAAATTGGGTCATGAGCTGCATAAAGTACAGGTTCAATTCTAGACACCATCTGTACTATTCATTTGAAGATGTATCATACCACTTTCAACAGTCATGGCTTCCCCCAAAGCATCCTGGGAAGTGTAGTTTGTTAAAGATGTTAAGAGTTGTTAGGGGTCCCCTATTCCCCTCACAGGAATGTGGGTGGCGCTGTGGTCTAAACCACTGAGCCTAGAGCTTGCCGATCTGAAGGTTGGTGGTTTGAATACCCGCGATGGGGTGAGCTCCCGTTGCTCAGTCCCAGTTCGAAAGCACATCAAAGTGCAAGTAGATCAATAGGTCTCCGGCGGGAAGGTAAACGGCGTTTCCGTGTGCCGCTCTGGTTTGCCAGAAGCGGCTTAGTCATGCTGGCCACATGACCCGGAACCTGTACGCCGGCTCCCTCGGCCAGTAAAGCGAGATGAGCGCCGCAACCCCAGAGTCGGTCACGACTGGACCTAATGGTCAGGGGTCCCTTTACCCTTTACCTTTACCTTAAGAAAAGAGAACAAATTATCGTCTGATCTATAATATTCAAGGCCAGGTGGATCAGGTGTGATAACAAAGGCTGTTTCAAAAGGGTAAGAAAACCCAACCGAAGGAAGGAGTAAACACAGTCATAAATCAGAATAATTGCTTCTCTGGATTTGAACTTTATGAACCAGCAAAGGCATGAGGGTTTTGATGAGATAGCTAGATATGTCAGCCAGGAGAACATGAGAACACGCCTTTGAGCACAGGTTGGTGTCCTTCATAGAGATATTTTATGTATATATGTGTACATATATGTATATATGTACACACACACACACACAGACAGACACAGACAGACACTTGAGGACCCCTGAGAAATGACACTCATTCAATCATTCCTACGGTTTTGATCTATTTTTCAACATGTAAAACAGAGAATAAATAATAATAACAAAAGCAAAAACCACCCAGCGTTTTCTCCTGGCATCAAAAAGTGTATAATGAAGGTCCTAGCAGGACCTTCCTGGGGAGAACATTGCATATACACATTTTTATTCCTTGAAGTTTATTATTATTTATGATAAATATTATTTTGCTCCATAAAATGTACTCTAAATGTTGTACACCACCCTGGGATCTTTTGTTAAAGGGTGGTATGTAAATTGAATAAATAATAAATAATAAAAATAATAACTTATGGTACGCATATTTCCAAAGTCCATCTTGCAGTAAACTTCCCTGGATACTTGTTGCAATTCATATTAAACACACCTCCTCTTATCTGAGTGACACACATAAGAATTATTATAGTGTTTAGCTTTGGAATTACATATCGAGGCTAATTGGATATGGTGTCAGAATGCTTACTGCTTTTTTTTTAAATAATAATAATGATGGAGCATATAAAAAGAGAGAGAAATGCTAATGTCTCTGAGGAAAGCAAAAAGTCCTTAGAGAAAGAGGATTGAACCTAAGAAGGCGTCCTAGAAAGAAACAAGGATAAAGGGAAGGCAAAGAAAGATGGAGATACAGGCATTTTTTATTGTTCTGCTGCTGGTTCTTCTGATTCTTCACTTCCTGAAACAACTCTGGTCAAACAGGCACTATCCTCCTGGACCTCTCCAGCTTCCTCTCATTGGAGGCGTGTGGCGGATTGGAGTGAAGCCTCGTGAGGATACTTTGATTAAGGTACTTATTCCTTCGTTATAACTGAATCTAATGTCAACAATTGATTAATCGGTTTTCCCCAACAGTTATTTAAGCTTAAACAGTAGCAGTGGTTTAAATGTTAAATGCAACGGCCCCAATTAAAAACAGAATTGAATCCAACAAATCCCCTACATTTATAAATTAGTGAATTAAACTTAGAACTGAATTTAATTAAAAATCACCCAAGGCTCCATTGCCAAAGAAAGTTAATTCATGTTCAGATCACCTAGAATTTTTATAAACTGTTCTCAGATGTAACAAGAGCAAGAAAAAGCAACTAAGAAATTTTTAAAAAATACAAAATAAGATAAACAATTCAGATATTATTTTTGAAACTATTCAGTGATTTTGTTGCTTGGAATTAGTCCATTCCAGGCACTGCCCCTGTGTATTATTTAAGGGTATTATTATTAATACTTAAAAGCATAAAACGATATAAAAGCTGAAAATGTGCACTCAGAAATTAGCGATCAAAAAGATAACTTGTTCTATACCATTGCATTGAGGAAGCACATAACATGCATTTTTTATAAGCAACCAGAGATTTAACATGGAGAAGTCTTTACCTTTATTCTTCCCAATTTTCTAAAGGCATTACTTCTGGTGTGCATGAGCACCCTATCTGAAGCCCCACAGCAGGAACCACACACACACAAGACACAAGAAAATGCATTAAAAATGGACTGAGCACATAGGTTCTCAACATGAGTCCAGGGCAGTGCTTCATCCAATACAAACAGGCATATGCTATTCAAGTTGTTTAGGCTTGAAAAGTCTTCATTTTGTTCACTCAAATTAGAAACTCTTTATAAATTTTAATTAAAGAGTTTTGGAATAATATTTATGATGAGATGAAAAAAATATCTTTAAAGTAACATTCCTAAAGAAACCAGAAGCTTTTCTGTTCGGAATCTTGGGCAGAGATATTCCGAAAAATACAAGAGATATCTTTCTATATGCAACAGCTGCCACTCGTCTATTAATAGCATCTAATTGGAAGAGGGGGAAAGATAGCAACATTAATGGAATGGCAAAATAAATTATTAGACTATGTGGAAATGGCTCAGTTAACAAATAGGTTAAGAAGTAACACAAAGCAATCATTTTTTCAAAAGTGGGAAATGTTTAAGAGATACGTACAGAAAAAATAAAATAACAGTGACATACTATCTATGGCAGTGTTTGAATGACCCTTGTGTAAGTAAAATATTAAGAAACAAAGAAAAATTGGTATGATATGTTGTAAGAAAGTATTCAAAGGTACGTTAAAAGTAAGGCAATATTTATAAGTGCATTCAAAATTGTAAATGTCAACTATACCGGGAAATGATGGGAAGTCCACAATTATTTTATCATTTTATTTTACTTTGATATATGTTATTTTTATTTTATGTAGGTAATATTATTTGATCTTAGCTTAGTGAAAATCTAAGCGGAATTTGAAGTTTAAATCAACATCTTATAGTAATTCAAATTTAAAAAAAAATTCTCTTTGTATGCATGTGTATGTGTATTTGTGAAGTTAAATTTGTAATGATATTAATGAATTTCAATAAAGTGAAGAGAGAGAAAAAAAGAAACTATAAAAATGCAGTTCAAAGACTAATATAGCCCTTTCATCTTAACGGATCTCTGCAGTAAATACTAATCTCCAAGTACTGCTCCCATGAAGAAGGCAGCACCAACTGCAGCTGTGAAACGAATGGCACTGAGACAGGGAGTCCACAAGGTGATTCTGCTACCACCTACGAGTCGACACATGCCATATAGAAACTGCAACCTTTTGGCATGTGTATTTTCCTGATTCCACATAATGACCCATGCCCCAATTCTGTGGTTTTGTGCTTTGCAGTATTTATCATAATCTTGTATTTTTAGTTTTACATTATTTTTAACCAGTGCTATTTTTCTAGAAAAAGAGGTGCCAGAATTCACTATGAAAGCTGTGCTTGTTCTCTTAGAAGGGCAGTGGCACCCACCTAAGAGCTTCCAGAACCCACCTGAGAAGTGCTGGAACTGTGTTCTGCTGAGTTCTGGCTGAGAAAAACCCTGGTTTTAATATTATTATGGGTGTTGCATACAGCTGCTGGTTGAAGAAGGCATATCTCTAAAACACATTTTGCAAAACAAGAAGCTCAGTTGATTAAGCAGCCCTGGAGCTTGTCTTCCTTCTCTTCTATTTTATGTTGCAGCTGCATGTCCTAAAATGATGTGTACTTTCCCCATTGCAACTGATTAATGGGCATCAAGTTCTCTTGGCAGTGAAGATGGAGCTCACAATCGCTTTTTTTCCGGGAATGCCAGAGGGGAACTTGCAGATTGAGAAGACAACAGGAAACAGCAGACAAACAGAACAGGCCTTTTTCAAGGGCTCTTCCACACTCTTTGTTAGTCCACATTTGCTTTATGTATTTGTTTATTGAATACATTTATAAGCCTTTCCTCTCAGGCAGGGAAAACACAGGCAGAAGGGAATAAAACAAATGGGCTGGAAGGAAAGAATAAGGAAGGAAGGAAAAGCAGGTGCTGGCAAAGAACTGCACATAGCAAGAAGCTGCAGAAGTGAGGAAGGCTGAAGCCACACATTAAGTTGAAATAGCCATCTGCTTTCTTTGAACATAACATTCCTCTCCTCTATTTTACCCAAATGTTAGCTGGCAAAGCAATATGGAAATATTTACACCATATGGTTAGGACATCTACCCTTTGTAGTGCTGTCTGGATTCCAAGCAGTGAAAGAAGCGCTCATTGACCACTCTGAAGAATTAGATGAGCGACCAGAGACTCCTTTCTTTATGGATTTAGCAAAAGGAAAGGGTAAGTAGTGAAGAACAAGAATTCCATAGTAACAATTGCTCTGCATGGTGATTAGAGATTCAATTGCAGGTAGCAGTTTGTTGCTTGTTGCAATTGTAATTCATTGACTGTCCTGGCTCTCAGTGCTGGAAAAAGAACTTGAATTCCTAGCTCTTTCTACCAAAGGCTTTAATGTCTACATCAGATTGGTACATTGCCAAGACACAGGTTACAAGATGTAGCAAGTACATAAGAGGTATAGGAACATGGATAAATATACTACCAGCTAAGGTGTTGATCCAAGTAGCAATACGTCTCCCACATCTTTCTCTGCAGTAGGCAGAGCTCTTAGTGCAGTAGGTGAGCAGAGCTCAGGGCTGGGAAGCAAGTGGGTGCTCATTTGAGCATGCTGGGCTTGCAAAGTTTGCTCACACCTGGTGTCTCTCTGCCTTTAAAGAAGGAGGCAGTTGTTGGCGAGTGGCCCATCAGAATCATCACATGATGTAAACAATATGCTGCTATCACGCAGCTGGTGAGTACACAAATCCCAACAGCAGTGTTGGTGCCAGCTTGGCATCCAATTCACTCTCAGTCCCTTCATCAGAATGAGGAGGCTGCTCACTGGCAATTCTATTTTGCACTGCGGTTTTTATCCTCTAGCCAGGTCAGTTTCATTGTCTTTTATTGTCTTTTAACCCTCTGGCTCTGAATTCTATGTATTTGTTTGGGTTTTTTGTAGTTATAATATTACTGTATTTACTGCATTGCACCAGGTACAAGTTTTCTAGCACGTGTGGGAGGATTATAGAGAACAATGAGCCTTAGGGTGATAAAAAAGACCCAATGAAATTGGCAGATATTACTAACTTAGGCTCATTAGTTTCAATGAGTCTACTGCTGAAAACTACAAATGCATAAACTTAATTCTGTCCCTCATTTGTTGCGGCATAGTTGCCCTAGACAGCAAGTTTACACCTGATCTCATGATAAAGAACTACAAAACTTTTTTAAGACCTCTGAAAGCAGCCCTGTATTGGGAAGTTTCTAATGGTTGATGTTTTATAATGTTTTTATATTCTGCTGTGGAAACCTAGTGAGATGGGTGGTATGCAGATGTTGATGACGATGACGATGATAATAACTACTACTACTACTACTGGTGGGACGTGGGTGGCGCTGTGGTCTAAACCACAGAGCCTAGGGCTTGCTGATCAGAAGGTCGGCAGTTCAAATCCCCGCGATGGGGTGAGCTCCTGTTACTTGATCCCAGCTCTTGCCAACCTAGCAGTTTGAAAACATGCCATTGCAAGTAGATAAATAGGTACCGCTCTGGTGGGAAGGTAAATGGCGTTTCTGTGCACTGCTCTGGTTTCACCATAAGCGGCTTAGTCATGCTGGCCACATGGCCCGGAAGCTGTACGCTGACTCCCTTGGCCAGTAAAGCGAGATGGGAGCCGCAACACCAGAGTCCGCGACTGGACCTAATGGTGTCAGGGGTCCCTTTACCTTTACTACTACTACTACTACTACTACTACTAGATACTTGCAAGTTCAGTCTTTGTTGCAGAAATTACTAGTGTATCAGGTACCAGTTTTCCCTACAAAAGTCAAAGTTCATAGAGCTGTACATAAATCTCACATTTTGCCAATATTGTAAATTGCAGGAATTTCTGGGACCACTTAAATTCTGTTATATTATCACACAAATTGGGATAGCCAAAACCTTTGTGTAAATCAATAATGAATGTCAGTAAACAAAGTTTCTTCTTGGCTGGTAACTTAATGTTTAACATTAATTTCGGAAAGAAATAATTTCTCATTGCTTTTCCATAGGTATTGTATTATCAAATGGTCACACCTGGAGGCAACAGAGACGGTTTGGTGTAGTTTCTATGCGGAAGCTGGGGCTGGGGAAGAAAGGCATGGAGCACCAAGTAGCAGAGGAGGCCCATCAGCTCGTGGAGGTTTTTGCACGTTCAAAGGGTATGTGATGCTAGGTGATGGCGCTACGTATCAATACATCGTCCAGGACTGGTTTGAGGGCCAGAGCACAATGACACCTTCACCTGGTGGTATATTGCTAGTGAAACTACCACCAATTATCAGCGCCCCCCGCCACCCCCCCCCATGCGCAAAGGGGGGAACAGGTAGCATCGGGCCCAGCCTCATGAGGTACGAGGGTAAAACCAACTCCACTCCCACTGAGGATGCTGAGGCGGTTTCACCCCAACACCTCATGGGGGTTGGGGCCAATGCAGCTTCTTCCTCCTCTGCTTTTCACCATTGTGATGTATCACTATATCACAATGTTTGGCTGGTGATACATCACAATGTTGAAAAGTTGATATCACCCAGACCTAGTAGTTCGAGCCTAGCATATGTTGTAGTATGAAGAAATCTCTGCGTATGGCCTCTGTACATTCTATAATTTCAAAATATATCATATTCCAAGGAATATGATATATTTTGAAATTATAGAATTGCAGAGTTGGAAGGGATCTTGGTCCAACCTCTAGCAACCAGCTGTCCCTGGGTGGACATGAACCACCAGCCTTCTGGTTAACAGTGAGACCCACTGACCCTCTGTGCTTGATCCCTAATGTGGAAACAAATTGCTGTTTCTGTTGATCGCCATAAAATACCACTCTTGGTATGAACAAGAGTGGCTGAATTCACATTAGTATAACTTCTTTTGCAGGACAACCACTTGACCCCTCCATGCCCATCACTAATTCAGTCTCCAACGTGATATGTGCTGTGGCTTTTGGGCACCGGTTTGCTCTTGAAGATGAAAGGTTCCAGAAGTTGATGAATGCCATTGAAATTGTCCTAAAATTTCTAGGTAGCATCTTACATGTTGTGAGTAGACATTTTCATTCCTACTGGGGTCTTAAGTCCCCCAATCAGCATTCTGCAATCCATTATGATAGAGGTTAGAGTGTTGAAGAAGTAAAATCAGAATTTAATTTAATCTGATGTAAGGTCCACTTACTGTCTAAGAGCCTAATCAATTTCTCAAGATCAACAGAAATATAGTGTCCAGATCAAGGGAAGTAACAGTACCACTCTATTTTGCCTTGGTCAGACAACACCTGGAATACTGTGTCCAATTCTGGGCACTAACTGATCTTTAAGGAGAAAACGAGGGAAAAGGAAAAGCTCCCTTCTTAAAGGTTTGATTATTTTTTAAAAGGGGAGTCATGGGTATTACTTAACTGGGGGTCTGGGGAATTCAATACATAAACAAATTCTCCCCATCTCTATTTTCCACCCACACCCATCTCCTGTAAAAAGGCCAGTCTCTTGTTCCATTAGGAGTCCTGGGATTGTGCCCAGTTTTGGAATGAAGCCTGTCAGCTGGAAAAATCTTTTGAGCCCTAGTTTTATTTCACATTTTCAGCCAGGGATAATTCCCAGTATCCAGTTATTGTGGGATTCAGGAGAAGTTGCAGACACCTTCCTTCTTCTCAATGAGACTCAAACTAATAAACTACCCCTGAAGAATAATCTACGGTAAATCAGTTTTTTAAAGTGCTAATCCAAAGCACGAACCATGTGACCAATTTTTCTCTATCTTTCCTTTAGCTTTATGAAATGTTCCCGTGGCTCATGAAACGTGTCCCAGGGCCCCACAAGAAGGCCTTGTCCTGCCTGGAGATGGTGCGTTCATTTGCAAAGGAGGAGATAGAGAAGCATAAGGAGAATATGTCTCTGCATGAGCCACAGGATCTCATAGATTTCTATCTACTTCAGATGGAGAAAGTAAGTATCTGTTTTGCAACTGAATACTGCTCATCCCAGGAGTCATTATATTCCTTGTTATAAGTGAATGCTAATCTCTTCCAAGGACACCAATATTTTTTCCCAAATCTCAGCTGAAAATCACATTGAGGTTCTCCCCCACAATTTTCCCCAAAGTAATCTTAGTTGCTGAAGTGGTTGTACATCTGTGAAATGTGTGCATACTTCCATGAAAATGCTGATAGTTTAATATCCCCAAATCTAAGTGTGAATGAAAGGCTTATGTTTAGAGTCTTGCCTATGGAGCATTGCCTGTAACTAAATTATTTTGGATTAGAATTAATCTCACATTCAAACACAGACTGAGACAATAAAAAAAACTTTACTGGTTCCATAATTTCATTTTTAACTCACTATTTCTCAGAAGAGGATATATTTGTACTGTGGTAAGCATTTACTTCTAAACCACTGGTTCTTTCCCAGTTGAGGGAACAAAACCATAAATAAAAACACAACCAAGATTGATATGCAAGTGTCTGATAGCGACCCAGTTTATTGGCAACAAAGTATTGCAATCGCGATAGTTCCTCTAAACCATTTATCCAGCGAACCACAAGTTAGGAGAACTTCCCCGAAGGCACATTTTAACAAGGCTTTTACAGGGTTTTCACATATAATCATACATCATAATGCATCATTATCTCATAGAATGCATACATCAAGAGAGGTCAAAGGTCAAGGGGCAAAAAGTGCCCTCCCTGCTTTGTTATCTTCTTCACTTCATTTATCTTGGGCACCCCCAGAGTCTGAACCCTCAAAATCACACTTCACTTATCATCTGTCTTCCTTGACAACCAGACCTCCAAATTAAACCATTCATTGATACATAACCTCTATATAGAAAATAAATGCATTTTCTATAAGAAATATAATTCTACTGAAAGGCTAAAGTGGTTTTTAACCCCCCCCCTTGATTATAGCCTATCCTATGACTAATCAGTACATAGTTCTTACTCATGCTATCCTTTGTAGGACAGTATACAATTTCCCCATTTTGCCCTGTGGCCCCAACCTGTGTTTCAGAGCACAAACTGAACTGTTAAAATCTGAAAACCAGAGAGAAAAAATAGTGAGCACAAGCCCTTTCTTTATAGACAATGTTAACTGTAAGATTCTATGGCTCAGTGGTTCCTAAAGTGGGTGGCACTGCCTCCTGGGAGGGAGGGCTGGAGGTGTAAATGACTATCAGACTTTGAAAAGCTAGTATCACTTGATCAAGTTAATCACTTTTGCTTAATTAATTAAACTGAATAGTTTTAACTGGATTTTGAATAAATGTCCAATTAATTGTAACTTATTTTTATTAGGGTAGAGGACACTGGGGATGAGTTGATGGAATCAAGGGGGCAGCAGTTGGACAAAGTTTTGAGAATCACTGCTGTAGCTCATAAGCATATCTTCACCACTCAAATGTTGCCTGTGATGCCTGAATAGTATGAATGGCCAACTCACCAAGTAGATTGTGGCAGGTGTCTTAATGCACATTACAATGCAAGGCAGGAATAATAATAATAATAAAATCACTCCTCATTTTCATCAACAGCACCAAACAAATCCTAAACAAAATATTCCTAAACATAACTTCAAACCTCTGCCTCATCTATATTCATACATATTCTTTCCTTCTTTCAACAATCCTTATTATGGTGATGAAAGAATGGTTAAGTATGTTTAGTGGTAAGTAATGCACATTTTGAATATCTGCTGCCAGAGAGATTCCATTGGCTCCTTTGCAACATGCCAGTGTTGGATTATTACCGCACAGATCCTCAAATGCAGCATGGCAGCTACTGTTGTGTACACATGTCATCTCTAGTCCTGTGAATACCCCACCTAGCCCACCACTGATGGAGAAGCGATGATGGCAGTGGTGGCAGATTCCAGAGAGATTTCCCTGAAACCTCACAAGATCTCAACTGGGCCTCCTGTTTTCATTGCCACTTTGTGGGCACTGCCATGAAACCCAGGTATTGAAGGCAGTAGTGGTGGCATTGTCCCATTTTGCAGCAGGCAGTGTAATGGGATGCCCTGCCCCACAACAAGCATGTGTGCGTGGTATGGTAATAAGTGGAGTAAAGAAGATAAAGTAAGTGCTGAAGGATAGATTGTAGTGCATGTAAATGATATGTCACCTTCCCCGCTTTCTATATCAGAGCAAAAACATCCCAGAGTCCACCTATGATGAAGAAAACTTGATTCAGTGTATTTCTGAGCTCTTCGTAGCAGGGTCGGACACAACCAGCTGTTCTCTGAAATGGGCACTTCTTCTCCTGGCAAGTCATCCAGATATCCAAGGTGAGAGAGAGAGACCGGTGCAATGGGAGCGAGGGCTTCTCTTGATCACTAGGGTGGACTGTAATTCTTTACAGGTTTCATACGCATCTAAGGAAATAATAATAATAATAATAATAATAATAATAATAATAATAATAATTTATTTATATCCCGCCCTCCCCGGCCAGAACCGGGCTCAGGGCGGTTAACATCAAAATATATAATACATTAAAACATAAATTCAGCAATCAACTGAAATAAAGCTTAAAATCGGATTAAAATAAAAATAAACTCAGATGGCTACCCACAAATTATAACTATAGGGTTGGGAACCTTAAGTACTCACCAGGCCCAGCTATTTGTATAAGCCGGTGAGAAGAGATAGAGAGGGCACTTATATGCAGAGTCTTGTAAAAGGAGGGGGGTCAGGTCAGACTGTGCCCCGACCAAAGGTCCTGCGGAACAGCTCTGTCTTGCAGGCCCTGCGGAAAGATGTCAAGTTCCGCAGGGCCCTGGTCTCTTGTGACAGTGCATTCCACCAGACTGGGGCCAGGGCCGAAAAGGCCCTGGCTCTGGTCGATAGGCCCTTTCCACACTGTCCGTAGGCAAACATTAAGCAAGCAACTTTGTTATATGGTTTTAGATGCTGGTTAAAACGTTTCATTTCAGCAACCTATATGGGCACATAATTCAGTTACATAATCTTGTCTCTGAATCCTGTTGAATTAATCTCTATATTATTAATAATTATGTCATGTTCGATGCATACATTTTAGAGATTTTATTTTTGATTCAGCAGTTTATAAAGGGCAATATTCAATGCACTTGTTCCATCAGCATAAGGACTTTTTGTTGCACAGTTAAAGTGCTTCCCCTGGGACTGGTCTGGAATATGCAGCTGGTGCAGAATGCTTTGGCCAGGTTGTTGAATGAATAACATACACCTCTGCTGAGGTAGCTGATGAGCTACCAGGCCATGTTCAAGGTCTTATTCTTAAGCTATTAAGCCGTGAACAACTTGGGACTAGGTTAACAGAATGAGATTCTGTAAGGTCACTTACACTTATTACAGAATGCAATCAAGTGGTGTCCCAAAAATGAACATTTCAATTCTTGTTCCTGGGTTGTGGAATGCTCTTCCCTCTGCCATATGTGAATCATATGTGTGGTTTTGTTCTGTTTCTGTATTTCGCATAACGTACACTGCTAAAAGATGTTTAAATTATTAAGCATTTTAGAAATACATTTTAAATAAATACATACATGCAAGCAAGGCCTCCTTAAAACCAATGTTCATGCTGTGTACAGTGGTACCTCTGGTTACGTACTTAATTCGTTCCGGAGGTCCGTTCTTAATCTGAAGCACCACTTTAGCTAATGGGGCCTCCTGCTACCACTGCACCACCACTGCACAATTTCTGATCTCATCCTGAAGCAAAGTTCTTAACCCGAGGTAATATTTCTGGGTTAGCGGAGTCTGTAACCTGAAGCGTATGTAACCTGAAGCGTATGTAACCCGAGCTACCACTGTACAAGGATTTCAAGGGAAGAGCATGGGACATTGGTGTCAGGTCTCCTCTCCTTTCCTCAGACTTGCTCCTTGCTCCTTTGTTTCTGCCCCACGTTTACACACATACATTACTGGCTTCCGGGTCCTCGCTTTCCAATTTTATACCATTTTATTCCGTGAGGAGGGATTTGAATGAGGAGAGAGAGGAAAGGAGTAGAAAAAGGAGTAGGGAAGGCAATTTGAAGCTTGGCAAGCAGCATGGTCAAAGGAAGGAAGGAAGGAAGAGAAAGATACATAAACAGGTTAATTGCTTTTGCCAGGGGTATAGTGGTCAATCCAAAAGTCCAGGCTCCCTTCATCTCCGCCTCTTCATGCTCCACTGCATGACTGAGATCAGGCGAGGAAAGGAGATTTAGTGAGACAAAGTAGGAAATATTGTGGGGTGGAGGATATGTTTGTTTGTTTTTAAGTGTAAAACAGACAGCCTTGGATCATAGCCCTTCAGCCAGCTCTAGTAACTGGAAACAGCTGAGAGGAGATTCACTTTCCCCTTTTTCACCCCTGGGATCTAGAGTGGGGAAGAACCATGTACATTGACATGAGCTCCTTGGAGGAATAGTTGGGCTATAAATGTAAGAAACGGGGACTCATTCACAAAATCTATGCAATAAATTCGTGGGAAATAAATGTCCATCTTTTAAAAAAATGCAATATTCAAAATAAATCTTATGTTTCCATCATTCTCTTCAGATAAAGTCCACAAGGAGATAGAAGATGTCATAGGTTCTGCTCACTCAATCAGCTATCAAGATAAGAAGAAACTGCCCTACACCAATGCTGTGATTCATGAAATGCAGCGCTTTAAATATGCCTTTCTTTTTGGGGTTAACAGGCAATGCACAAAGGATGTGAAGATTCATGGTTTTCTCATTCCCAAGGTACAGAAGATTGAGATGACTGCACTTACGTATCCCAAGAGCAAAGAGCAGCAGAAGGTTGCATACTGAGAGATGCAGGCAGCCATGCAGAAACTTTCTGTGTAGTCTAAAACTTGAAGGGCAAGAAAGACAAACAAGAGCAGGAGCTCCACCTGCAGACATCGGGCATGTGTTGCAGGGAAGGAACATGCAGTAGCCAGAAGTCTCAGTCTGGCTGTGAGCTTTCATTTTAAAAGGGGGGCACCCTGTGTTCCTGTCTGTACAGAAATATTTTTTAAGGGGGGAAGGTGGAGTGAATATGGCTACTGGTAAATGTGTACAGAGACACACAGACACACACACACACACAAATAAAGCCCCAAGTTTGGATTCAGTCTGAACTCTGAAAAATTTAGTTCTAGGATTTGTTGTTGTTGTTTAGTCCTTTAGTCATGTCTGACTCTTAGTGACCCCATGGACCAGAGCACTCCTGTTTTCCACTGCCTCCTGCAGTTTCGTCAAATTCATGTTGGTAGCTTCTATAACACTGTCCAACCATCTCGTCCTCTGTCGTCCCCTTCTCCTTGTGCCCTCCATCTTTCCCAGCATCAGGGTCTTTTCCAAGGAGTCTTCTCTTCTCATGAGGTGGCCAAAGTACTGGAGCCTCAGCTTCAGGATCTGTCCTTCCAGTGAGCACTCAGGACTGATTTACTTAAGAATGGATAGGTTTGATCTTTTTGCAGTCCATTGAGTCTCCTCCAGCACCAGAATTCAAAAGTATCCATTCTTCAGCGATCAGCCTTCTTTATGGTCCAGCTCTCACTTCCATACATCACTACTGGGAAAACCATAGCTTTAACTATACAGACCTTTGTTGGCAAGGTGATGTCTCTGCTTTTTAAGATGCTGTCTAGGTTTGTCATTGCTTTTCTCCCAAGAAGCAGGCATCTTTTAATTTTGTGACTCCTGTCACCATCTGCAGTAATCATGGAGCCCAAGAAATGTATTTATCTGAGTGCATTCTGATTCAATTGTTTCTTCTTTTCAGGGGACTGGTATTTTTCCTGATCTGCGCTCTGTTCTTCTTGATCCGACACGATGGGATACACCTGCAGAGTTCAACCCAAATCATTTTTTGAACAAAAATGGACAATTTGTGGACAGAGAAGAATATCTGCCATTTGGTGCAGGTAAATGCAGAAGTTCAAGCTATGTTGTGAATTGTAGCTGTGCTTGTTCAGCACTTCCAGGAAATGATATCAACAGCAGCAAGGGGCTAGAGGAGAAGTAGTGTACTTCTGGGAGGAGTGGCTCTGATGGTCGGCAGGATGGGGGAAGGCAATGAAAAGTTTAGGGGATATCTTGGGTAGGCAGATATTCACCTATGGGGCCTCCATCACTGACAGTCTGGACCTCTGCAAACTTGCTACTCCCTTGCCCTGTCGCTGAGAGAGGCAACACTGCCAGGACCAGGATGCTGCTGCTCCCTGTCATGTTTCAATTTTTAAAGAACAAATGAATATTTTTGTCCCCTATGTGTCAGAATCTGGGCATTTTGTAAGGTGAGGTAAGCCTGGCAAGACAACTTACTCAATACTCGTATTCACGTCATGCTTTGATTAGACTTAACCAGCCTCATATAACCAACATGCTTATCCCACACTTATGTCCTATTGTATTTGTAGATAGTGTTGTACACCACCTTTATTTTATGAGTGGGTGGTATAGATTTTTTTTATAAAAAATAAAATTTTAGAAAGTTTAGACAGCATTCCTATGTGCACTTCTCAGAGAACTCCCTCCTGAAATAATGGGGATTTACTTCTGGGTCGATATACATTGGATCTAATTGTTAGTGTTGAATTTCATAGTATAATCATTCTCATACTACACATGGAATCATTTAGTATTCTAAGACTTCTTTGATGAAACAGTTGAAAAGCAAATTAACATGGCTAATATAGGCACCTTAGAGGTAGTGAGTTTCTCCCCCTTTTTCTGAAAGAAAACAAGTGTTCTTATACTGAGGACTCAACAACACAGCTGCAAATATAACATTTTAATTGCTTTTCAAGTGCATTATACAAATGTGAACTCTATGGTGCTGATGAGCTAATGGCAAATTCCATATATATATTAAAACATTTTAAAGCATTTTTACAGCACACACACACATACACACACTTGGCCTGAGTTGTGTGGTTTCTCCTCTGACTGCCAGGGGTTCTGCAAGGTCTCAGGCAGAGGCTGTGTCTCAGTCCTTGCAACTGAAGGCTCTAGGAGTTTTATAGCTGCGAAGTAATTTACACTGATAAGTAAATTATTACTCAGTTGCTGACTTTCCCATGTCTCCTCTTCAGGGTCTCGCATATGTTTGGGAATGCAGCTGGCAAAGATCGAAATCTTCATCTTCCTGACCAGCTTGCTGAGAACATTCAGCTTCCAGCTGCCAGAAGGAGTGAAAGAACTCAATCAAGAGCCTTTACTAGGGGCTACAACACATCCCCATCCTTATAAACTCTGTGCTATTCCCCGTGGCAATGCAAACCTCTGATTTTGTTTAAAAGCACCATTTTCCTCTCAGTGTCCCTCTAGTCCTACTTTACTCAAACTTCTGTCATTGCTTAAAATAGACACCTTTTTCCTTTTAGTGTAAAACCCATCTCATAATATTCAAACCGGATGGCAGCATGCTGTTGGCCATGTGAAGGTGTCAGTTGCTTGCACATTTATTTTTGCCGTTGCTTAATAAGAGTAGAAAAGCATAAGAGGAACTCTGCTGGACCAGGCAAGATAGGACCTGTCTAGTCCTCCAGATGCCTATGGGAAGCCTCCAAACAGGAAACTGAATGCAATAGCACTCTCCTCACTTACAATTTCCAGAAAGTAATATCCATAGCCACAGCGTAGGCAGAACACAGCCCTTGTGGTTTGTACCCATTGATAGCTTTACCCTCCATGAACCTATCTGATTCTCTTTCTGAGCTATCCAAGTTGATTGGAATCACTACATCTTCTGGGAGCAAATTCCATAGTTTAATGCTGCAGAAATGATGTATTGGTCCGAAGGGAAGCCATTCCCAAATTTTGTCTGCACACCTAAAATGAGATCTCTGTAACCATGACTCCTCTACCTACAGGTGTGTGATTGTAAGGCACAACCAAGTTTTATGCAAGCCAGATTTGAGGGTGGGCACTAGAGCATACATAGAATGCCCAGGGCAAACATGGTGTTTTCAATTCCATTTTCACTCAGTGCACTCTGTCTATGCTCAGAGATTTAGATAAACCTTTTAAAATGATTGTTTGGGAAGCAATTGGGTTGCTTGGTTTTTTGGGGGGAGGGTTAGGGTAAAAGATCATGCTGGTTCTGCTTGAGCAAGATTTTGGGCTTCTCTACCCTGGAGTATAATATGAATTTGAAGTTGTCAGTGCTGACATCCGCTGCAAAGAACTGTGATATTGTGTCATTAACTCCAATACCAAAACACTTTCTAAGGCCTACTGACTCCTCCTTGACTGGGAAGTCAAGGAGGAGGAGGTTAAATTGGCCATGATTAAGTGGGGTCAAGACCATGGCCATACCACTGAGATGTTCCAATGGGAGAATCTTTGGCAGGTAAATTGGAAGTTTACTGCCTGCTGTTCCGTAAGAGAAAACCTGAAAAAAATGCTGTATTGCTGGTACTTGACGCTGCGTAAGCTTTCCAAAATGTACAGGAATTTGTTGTTGTTGTTTAGTCGTTTAGTCGTGTCCTACACTTCGTGACCCCCTGGACCAGAGCACGCCAGGCACTCCTGTCTTCCACTGCCTCCCGCAGTTTGGTCAGACTCATGTTTGTAGCTTCGAGAACACTGTCCAACCATCTCGTCCTCTGTCGTCCCCTTCTTCTTGTGCCCTCCATCTTTCCCAACATCAGGGTCTTTTCCAGGGAGTCTTCTCTTCTCATGAGGTGGCCAAAGTACTGGAGCCTCAGCTTCAGGATCTGTCCTTCCAGTGAGCACTCAGGGCTGATTTCCTTAAGAATGGATACGTTTGATCTTCTTGCAGTCCATGGGACTCTCAAGAGTCTCCTCCAGCACCATAATTCAGGAATACCTCAGATATTTGTTGGAGATGTGGGAAAGCAGGTGGCACTATGTTTCATATATGGTGGACTTGCAGGAATGTTAAAGGGTTCTGGAATGATATTCATCTAGAACTTAAAAAAATGTTCAATGTAAATTTCCCTAAAAAACCAGAATCATTCCTACTGGGCCTCACTGGTACTGATATTCCTAAGGATACAGTGGTACCTCAGGTTACATACGCTTCAGGTTACATATGCTTCAGGATACAGACTCCGCTAACCCAGAAATATTACCTCAGGTTAAGTACTTTGCTTCAGGATGAGAACAGAAATCGTGCTCCGGCGGCGCGACAGCAGCAGGAGGCCCCATTAGCTAAAGTGGTACTTCAGGTTAAGAACAGTTTCAGGTTAAGTACAGACCTCTGGAACGAATTAAGTACTTAACCTGAGGTACCACTGTATAAGAAAAAGTTTTTTGTATGCAACCGTTGCCGCGAGAGTGCTTATTGCGACATATTGGAAAAACGACAAAATCCCTACTAGAACTGAATTGCTTTTGAAACTGAGAGAATATGCAGAGTTAGCTTCCCTCTCTGAAAGAATTAGAGATAAGCCCAGACAGAAGTTCATACTAGAATGGGATAATTTTAAGAAATATCTGAAAAGTAGCTGCTATAGTGTAAACATGGTGATAGCCTTTGAATGGTTTCTGTAATCAATGCTGGTTAAGGAAAAAGACTTTAATATAGCAACGATTGTGTTATGTTAACACATGAGAGTGCTGGAGGTGAAATAGTTAAACAGGTTAAACAGGTTACCCAATCAGAACCCAGGAGGGTGGAGTCAGAGGGACTATAACACCAGCTCTGGGAGGGGCAAAGAGGGGGAGTTCGTTGGGAGTTGGGTGGTTGGTTGGAGTGGGAGTGAATTGGGATAGAGTCTGTGGGGAGGTTGAATTAGTGTAGCGAAATAAGTTGAGTCAGGAACAGTTAGGAGCTAGGAAGACAAGTAAATATCTGAGAGGTGGTTTAGTGAGTGAGAGCAGGTAGTGGAAGTTGTAGGTCTGGATAGGCACCCCATGATTGTAACTGACTGAGACTGTTTATGAAAACATACGCTTGTTAAACTGCAGTAAATAAACAGAAGTTTATGTTCCAATTTAACCTTGACTGGACTCAGTATTTTACCCGGTAGGGCCTGGGTGGTGGCAGCGAGAAATAAAGTGGTGGCACAGGGATCAATAGACGGTGAAACGTCCGGGGACCCTGTGTGATCACCACAGAAAAGTGGCGGCAGTGGTAGGATACGATTAGTCTAAGAGCCTGTGAGGGGAAGCAATACACTTGGAGAGGGGAAGGGTAAAATCAGTGAAGTGTTTACCTGACCCGAGGGTGTGATTGAGGTAAACCCCAGATTGCCACGAGGCCAAGATCACAATAAGAGCAAGAGATCTCAAAAGACTGTTCTGGCAGAGACTTAGGCTCAGGGTCAGTGGATGTAAGCTTGAAAGGTTAGTGTGATGGCCTGGGATTCGGACTCGGATGCTGAACCTGAGGGATCCCAGCCTGTACAGGATTCTCCGCTTTCCAGAACCAGCTGAGCTGGGGCTGGGGCATGAGCCTGAAGGGTCCTCACCTGTGCTGGATCCTCAGGTGCAGGCATCAGCTGAGTCTGCTCTGGCTCCTGAGGTGATGGAGGACCCATTGCCTGCAGGTGCTCCACTCTCAGCCCCGTCAGAGGAAGCTGAGGTTGCCTCTGGGTCCAGTAACCCTCCAGCGATCTTGAGCTGCAGAGGCTCAGGGCAGAGAGGCGGAGGGAACTAAGTTTCTGCAGGAGGAGGGCTCGCCTCCAGGCCAGGAGATGCGAGTCACCAGAGGATCGGGGCCGCCCTATGCCTTGGGGCCGCCCTATGCCTCAGGGCAGATAAAAGCTGGCCAGCCCTAGTCCCAAGTTGTAGGAGCAACATTGTTGGTTGCCAGTTCCTGCCTGAACCCTGTCCTGCCTTCCTGCCTAAGCTCTGACTTCACTCGGCTCCCTGCCCTGCACCCAGCTTCTGCTACTACGGATTGCCTTCCCATTGCACCTTTGACTACAGACCGGACTTGGACCTCACCTCTCGGGTAACCCACGGGACCAACACAGTTAGAGGCAAAAACCTAAAGCTATACTTTGGGGACCAGGGTCTTGAAAAGCCAAGCCAGGAGGAACAGGGTTGAGAGTAAAATTCTCTTATTTAATTAATTAATGAGAATACTGACTCACACATAATGCCCCCCAAGAAGACCAAGCACCCCGTGAGAGAAAACCCATACGAAATCTCTGGAGAAGAAAATGGGAATCTCCAGGGGGAGGAAATGAGAATAGAAGAGATGACTAAAACCCCACCTGAAGTAGAAGTTCCACAGTTCTCAGAGCATTTTGAAAAGTGGAAATTAGTACAAGAATATAACTTGAAATTGGAGATTGAGAAAAATAGAACTGAACAAGAACTGAAAAAAGAAAAATTGAGGGCTGAGCAGGAAAGGAACAGCAGCGGTTTCAGTTAGAGATGAGACGGTTGGAATTAACGGTTTTGGAAAATCGAAATAATAGTAACACCGATGGGCAGAATCAAATGAAGATAGATTTAAAATGCTTTCCTGAGTTTAGAGATAAGGATAGCCCAGAAGCATTTTTAGTATCCTTCGAGAGAGCATGTCACGACTTTCAAGTGAGAGAGGAAGATAAAATGATGATCTTGAGACCTAGAATAAGTGGCCCTCTAGCCGAAATATACACACAAATGACTTGTACAAGCAGTTAATATACACCCACTTTGGGATTACCTCAGAGCAGTTGAGAAAAAAATTTAGAAGTGTGACAAAGGTGAGGGAGGAAACCTTGGTGCAAAGATGAAAACTTACCTCACGAGATGGTTAGAGCAAGAGAATGCAGACATGGTACCTAAGATTAGGGAAGTGATAGCATTGGAGCGATTTTACAATGGCCAATTGAAATACCTGATAAAAGAAAGGAACCCCAAGACAATAGAGGAAGCAGCTGGTTTAGCCGATAAAATAAATGAAATCAGAGACCACGGATTTGATGGGCCAAAATTTGGTGGGAGATATTGGGAAGCAAATGAGAATAAATTTCAGCAAACCAAAGGAAATATTACCTCAGAAACCGATAAGAGAAGTAGCCCCTCATCAAAAAGCCAACATGAGAAGGCACACACCCATACAAAGTTTACTGAGGGAAAAGTCAATAAAACAAGTTAGGCAGGACCCAAAGACGTTTCATGCTGGAGATGTGGAAAATTAGGTCATAAAAGTTTTGATTGTAAAACAGGAAAAGAAACGCCCATTTGTAGCACCACACAAAAACAAACATATTGTATCCAGCCTGTGGAGCAGGGCCAGACTAGTCAGGTTGTCAAGGGAACCAACATGCCAGCTAGGCCCGAGCCTGCTGAGGTAGTAGATGCCAAAGTCCTGCACTGTTATGTGATTCAGCAAGTTAATCTCTTGTTAAAGAAAGCTGGAGAGTATATCTGGATAGACGGAAAAAGATATCTCGGGTTAAAGGACATGGGTTCACAAGTCACTATAGTCCACCCGGAGATAATCAGGGCTGAAGCCATAATTCCAGGAAAATTAATAAAATTAAAAGGCATTTTGAAACAAGCAGAGATCCTAAAGGTGGCAGAAATAGATGTCAGATTCAAAAACTGGGCAGGGAAGTGGCAGGTAGCCCTTTCAGAAGAAATTCCCACCACTGTGCTCATTGGTTGGGACATTTTAGAACATGTGCAGAGTACTTTCATAGTTACCAGAGCAAAAGGGAGCCTACAGTCACCTAATCCTGAGGGGGTGGATACAGTAGCAGAGGCAAACAATGCTGAATGACAGCAAGGGGATAATCTGTGTGAGGAAAGAAAAGAGACCTTTTTGTTTACTTTGACTAAAAGTTAAACCCCAACTTTTGCCAAAAAGCAAAAAGAAGATACTGAGTTACAAATGTACTTTGAGGCAGCAGATTCGGAGAGGCCGTTAACTCTTGAGTGTCCAGAACGTTTTTGTTTGAGCAAGCACCTTTTATATCGAGAAGTTCTTCCCCACCATCTGGGGTGTGTGTGTGTGTGTGTGTGTGTGTGTGTGTGTGTGAAGAAGTGAGAAGACAGTAATCCCACATGAATACCGGGGCAAAATCCTGCAGCACGCTCACAATAGTGTATTTGGAGCGCATATGGGGATCACACATACAAAACGGAGAGTTGCTCAAAATTTTTACTGGCCAGGCATGGGGAAACAAATAAAATAATACTGTCAAGCCTGTGACATATGTCAGAGAAGAGGCAAGGCAAATATGTCAGAGAAGAGTCAAGGCAAAACAAAAGCCAAATTGTGCCCCTTGCTTATCATATCAACCCCTTTTCAATGGTTAGGGCTGGACCTGATAGGGCCATTGCCTAGAGCCAGCAGGCAGGGAAACAGATACATCCTCACCGTAGTGGATTACGCAACCAAATATCCAGAAGCCATTCCGTTGTGAAACATTGAAACAGAAATGGTGGCAAGCGCTTTAATTAACTATATGGGTAGATTGGGCTTTGCCAGCGAAATAGTCACTGACTTGGCTTCTTCTTTCACATCAAGACTAATGAAAAGGCTATGGGAAGTGTGTGGTATTAAGCATTTAACATCAACACCTTACCACCCTGAAACTAATGGATTAGTTGAAAGATTTAATGGAACCCTAATGAGAATGATTAAAACCTATATCGCAGAAAATCCCGATTGGGATGACAAGATACAACCACTACTGTATGCATATAGGGATGTACCCCAAGAAAGCACCGGGTTAAGCCCATTTGAATTATTGCTGGGACGTAAAGTAAAAGGGCCCCTGGACTTACTTTGCATGAATTGGGAAGAACAGCGAGATCAAGATCCAGAGTCCGTAGTGGAGTATTTATTTAATTTGCAGAATACCTTAAAGGGATCCCTAGAGTTAGCGGGGGGGGGATTTAAAAAGTGCCCAAACCAAGCAAAAAAACTGGTATGACAAGAAGGCCAGGGTAAGGTCATTTGCACCTGAGAGTGAAGTGTTGCTGCTGAGACCAATTAAAGGGAACAAACTACAATTAGCTTGGGAAGGACCATATAAAATAACAGCCAAAATGAATGAAGTAAATTATGTGATCCAGCAAGGAGAGGAAGGGCGGAAAGTGGTGCATGTAAATATGATCAAACCTTATTTTAGAACAGAAAACTGGGCACTGTATGCCCTACGAGAGGATCCAGGTGAACCAGACATACCATGCCGGGGGCACAAGAGAGAGTCCCAGAGTAGTTTAAAGGGCATAAAATTGGCTCCAACTTTAACCCTTAAACAGATCTTGCAGGAATATGAATCCTTATTCTGTAATATTCCAGGAGTGGCCAAGGGTGTGGAACATCAGATAGACACAGGGGAAGCCAAACCCATTGCTGTGAACCCCTACCATATAACAGCAGGGTATGTGGAGAAGGTTGGCAATGAGGTGCGGGACATGTTAAAAGCGGGAATTATTGCACCTTCAGAAAGCCCTTGGGCAGCCCCTATAGTGCTATTGGACAAGACCGATGGATTGGTATGCTTTTGTTTGGATTTCAGAAAACTGAACCATGTCACCAAAGCAGATGCGTATCCCATGCCATGATTGGATAATCTGATAGAGACCATTGGGTGATGTCATTACATCACGTATTTAGATTTAACCAAAGGATATTATCAGGTCAAAATGAATCCGAGGGACCAAGAGAAGACAGCATTTAGAAGTCCCTTAGGGCTCTATGAGTTCAAAGTTATGGCATTTGGGTTAAAAAATGTGCCCACGTTCCAAAGATTAGTGGACAAGATTCTAAATGGACTGAGCAGATGCACAGTCGCCTATTTAAATGATATTGCAGTGTTCAGTGTGACCTGGGAGGAGCATAAAGTACATTTAAGACTAGTTTTACAACGACTTAAGGAGGCAGGGTTGACTATCACAGCGAACAAATGCCAGATAGGTGGTGCGACTATACAGTATCTAGGACATATGGTCGGAGGAGGGGTAATTAAACCAGTAGAGGCAAAGGTTGAGGCCATTTCCACCTGGCCTACCCCTGCTTCCAAACGGAAGGTACGCACTTTCTTAGGACTAGCAGGGTACTATAGGAAGTTCATTCCAAACTTCAGTGAACTAGCAGTGCCGTTATCTGACCTTACGCGCAAGAAGGAGCCAGACCAAGTCAAGTGGACATCAGCCTGTCAGCAGTTCTTCAGCGCATTGAAAGGAGCCTTGATGTCAGGACCCGTTCTTGCAGTGCCAGACTACAATCAAGAATTCACTGTGTTCACAGACGCTTCAAACGCCGGAATTTGGGCTGTATTATGCCAGCCAGGACCAGAGGGAGACCTGCATCGAATTGCCTACATCAGCAAAAAGTTACTGCCTAGAGAAAAGCACCTCTCGATGATTGAGAAAGAATGCTTGGCAATTGTGTGGGCCCTTCAAAGATTGAAGCCATATATCTGGGGACGAGGCTTTGTGTTATGTACAGACCACTCACTGTTGATATGGCTGCGATCGATGAAGAGTAATAGTAAGTTGCTGTGGTGGGTCCTATTACTACAAGACTTCAATTTTACCATCAAAAGTGTGAAAGGATCCTTGAACATTGTAGCAGATGCCTTATCACGAAAACCAGAGAGTGAAGGATGAACAGAGACAATCAACAATTTACTTGTTTATGTATGTATATATATAGGAAAAAAACAAAACAAAACTGTTTGATGAGGAGTGTAACTTTAAGAAGTTAACTCTCCTGAATCGAAACTTCTTAAGGGGGGAGGTATGTGACATTAACATATGAGAGTGCTGGAGGTGAAATAGTTAAACAGGTTACCCAATCAGAACCCAGGGGGGTGGAGTCAGAAGGACTATAAAACCAGCTCTGGGAGGGGCAAAGAGGGGGAGTTCGTTGGGAGTTGGGTGGTTGGTTGGAGTGGGAGTGAATTGGGATAGAGTCTGTGGGTAGGTTGAGTTAGTGTAGCGAAATAAGCTGAGTCAGGAACAGTTAGGAGCTAGGAAGACAAGTAAATATCTGAGAGGTGGTTTAGTGAGTGAGAGCAGGTAGTGGAAGTTATGGGTCTGGACAGGCACCCCATGATTGTAATTGACTGAGACCGTTTATGAAAACACATGCTTGTTAAACTGTAATGAATAAACAGAATGGTTTATTAAGTAACAATGACAAAATTATGTAATATATGTTATTAAAAGGATAGCTGTATGGAGAGGATGGGAAGTTATATGTTCATGAAGAAAATACATAGCCAAAATTTAATGTAACTTTGTTAATCAATGATATGTTTATTTGACTGAAGAAGATTATGATTTCATGCTGTATATAGGTATAAATGAACAATAAAGCAAAATTTTAAAACAAAGAGGGGGAAAAGAACAGTGATCTTGTACATTTCCTCCAATGAATTTGGATTTTGCTGGCCTGAGGATAATCCAGTAAATGGTGAAAAAACCTCCCCCAAATTACTGCATTTTGAACAGCAGATGCTTTGCACTGGCGGTGGGAGGTTTTCTGGAAGATGAACCAGACTTTCACTACTACACTCCTTTTGACTGTGTGCCCCCTGGTTCCCACTGTGCCCATTTGTGTTCCAGAGAAACTTGTGGCAAAATTTGTGCTCTTTTCTTCTTCTTATTTGGATGGGATTTCCATGTTCTGAAGGAATACTACTTGCTTCTGATAATTTCTTCGATGTTGCTTGTTAAGCATGCTGGGATCTTCTTAGCCCTGGTGGTAGCTTTGCTGATCTGTGGTATACATTCTACCTGAACACCTAATATTGCAGTTTAAAAATAACTCCCTAGCATTCTGAACATATGCCAAATCAGACCATTGTTCCATCTAGCTCAGTCTTATCTACATTGACTTGGCTGTGGCTATCCAGAACTTCAGACGAGACTGTCTCCTAGTTGTACCCGGAGATGCCATGGATAGGGGACAGTACTATTTTTCTAGAAAAACAGGTGCCAGAACTCACCGCAAACTCCTCCTCCCTCCACCTCCTCCTTTCTTCTTTAGAGAACATGTCGAGCCCAACCTTGAGATGCTGGGTCTTTTTCATGTACAATTCACGTCCTACCACTGCGCAACAGCCATTTCTCTTTCTTGGGCAGCAGCTGCTACTTTTTAAAAAATAATTTTATTTTCGATTTTGACAAAGTGATAATAAATAAGAATAAAAATGTGCACCCTACCCCCGAGACCATTCCATTATAACTATCCAACCTCCCCAAATTTCAACACCTCTTGTGATAGTTTGACCCCTTTCTGTTTTAGCAGCACAAATTCTGCAAACACGTTCCGTATCTCCTGTATATTCCCCATTTTACCTTAATAGCATGTGTTAATTTATCATTAATAGCTATATTAAGGGCTATTGCCATGAGGTCCTGGCTGAGGGCTTCCCATGGGCATTTGCATCGGGCCTTTTCCATATGCAATTTTATTTCATGAATGTATGGTACATCTTTTCCCAATGTTTCTAGCACAAATCAGTCGTACACTGGCCAAAATTCTAATTGCAATTCATATTAATCAGACTTCCTGTCATCTGAGTGACACATGTAAGAATGTTTATAGTGTTTCTAGCACATGACTTGGGATCATAGTCCAAGGTTACTTGGATATGATGTCAGAACATTTGTTGCTTATTCCTTTTTAATAAGAGAGTATATAAAGCGAGAGAAATGTTGATTTCTCTGAGGAAATCAAGATCTCCTTAGAGAAAGAGTGTTGAACTTAACCAGGCATCCTAGAAAGTATCCAGGAGAAAGAGAAAGCAAGAGAAGGATGGAAATAGGGGTATTTTTTATTGTTCTGCTGGTGGTTCTTTTGATTCTGCACTTCCTGAAACAGCTCTGGTCAAACAGGCACTATCCTCCTGGACCTCTCCAGCTTCCTCTCATTGGAGGCGTGTGGCGGATTGGGGTGAAGCTTTGTGATGATACTTTTATTAAGGTACTTATTTTTAACTCAGTCTAATATGAACAATTGTTTTACCCATTTCCCTTAACAACTATGATATTTAATAAATTCAGTGAACTAGGTACTCTGAAGTTGTTCATTCCAGGCACTGCTGCTGTGTTACGTACAAGGGCATTAAAACCATATGAAAGTTGAAAATGTGCATTCAGAAATTACCAATTGTTCTAAGGTCTAAAAAACATAATAAATATTGATAATTAAACAAGGTAAACACACTTGTTGTTGTTGTTTAGTCGTTTAGTCGTGACCGACCCCATGGACCAGAGCACGCCAGGCACTCCTGTCTTCCACTGCCTCCCGCAGTTTGGTCAAACTCATGCTGGTAGCTTCGAGAACACTGTCCAACCATCTCGTCCTCTGTCGTCCCCTTCTCCTTGTGCCCTCCATCTTTCCCAACATTTGGGTCTTTTCCAGGGAGTCTTCTCTTCTCATGAGGTGGCCAAAGTGTTGGAGCCTCAGTGTTATGTACTGAGTTGAATTGACTCTGAGTATATTTCACTCAGCTTCAGGATCTGTCCTTCCAGTGAGCACTCAGGGCTGATTTCCTTGAGAATGGATAGGTTTGATCTTCTTGCAGTCCAAAGGACTCTCAAGAGTCTCCTCCAGCACCATAATTCAAAAGCATCAATTCTTCGGCGATCAGCCTTCTTTATGGTCCAGCTCTCACTTCCATACATCACTACAGGGAAAACCATAGCTTGAACTATACGGACCTTTGTTGGCAAGGTGATGTCTCTGGTTTTTAAGATGCTGTCTAGGTTTGTCATTGCTTCTCTCCCAAGAAGCAGGCGTCTTTTAATTTTGTGACTGCTGTCACCATCTGCAGTGATCATAGAGCCCAAGAAAGTAAAATCTCTCACTGCCTCCATTTCTTCCCCTTCTATTTGCCAGGAGGTGATGGGACCAGTGGCCATGATCTTCGTTTTTTTGAAGTTGAGCTTCAGACCATATTTTGCGCTCTCCTCTTTCACCCTCATTAAAAGATTCTTTAATTCCTTCTCACTTTCTGCCATTAAGGCTGTGTCATCTGCATATCTGAGGTTGTTGATATTTCTTCTGGCAATCTTAATTCCAGCTTGGGATTCATCCAGCCCAGCCTTTCTCATGATGAATTCTGCATATAAGTTAAATAAGCAGGGAGACAATATACAGCCTTGTTGTACTCCTTTCCCAATTTTGAACCAACCAGTTGTTCCATATCCAGTTCTAACTGTAGCTTCTTGTCCCACATAGAGATTTCTCAGGAGACAGATGAGGTGATCAGGCGCTCCTATTTCTTTAAGAACTTGCCATAGTTTGCTGTGGTCGACACAGTCAAAGGCTTTTGCATAGTCAATGAAGCAGAAGTAGATGTCTTTCTGGAACTCTCTAGTATGCCAGCTGGTCTTCTCCAATCCTCTGGCCACTGCTGAATTTTCCAGACTTGCAGGCATATTGAGTATAGCACCTTAACAGCACCATATTTTAAAGCACACATACGTAAGTATATAAACCACATGTCTAAAATAGTACAGGAGAGCAATCCAAAAGTCATTTTGGCTCTCCTAAAGATTCCCAGTATTTCCTCTGCCTCCTTAATCCCCCTTGTCTGAGAACACGTAGGCAAATAGCAGTCAAGGGAAGTTCCTGAAGGGATTCCTGTCCTAGATCAATGAATTTCCTTGGTATTAATTGTCATTGTTTGCCCAGATGCTCTGCATTGAGGGATGTCTGATGGGCATCTTGATTGTCTTATCAAATACTAATACTAATAGGGATGCCATGCGTGAGTGGCAGCTCGTACGGATGCCGCAAGAAGCGCCCATACTGACTGCTTGCGTGCCCTTCGCCGAGCCCCAGCTGGGGGGAGGCAGTGGCCCATCTTGACACCCTCCCAGGGTGGCACCCAGGGCCACCTGCCCCCTCTGCCCCCCTCTTCATACGCCACTGTGTATACTGTTACATGTTATGTGCTTCCTTGGCGTATGTTTATAACCAACCAAAGAATTAACATGAAAAATCTTTACCTCCATTCTTTCAAATCTTCTAGAGCCATCACTTCTGGTGTATATGAACATTATATATAAAAAGAAACCCCACAGCACTGACCACAGACACATAAGAAAATGCATTTTAAAAAGAGTGAGCACAAAGATCACTCTGCATTCATTCATGGCAGCACTTATCTGTATCTGTTGCAGACCTGCATATGCTATTCAAGATTTTAAGCTTGGAAAAGTCTTCATCTTGTTCATTGGAAATACAAACACTTTTTTAAAAAAGCAATTCAAAGACTAATACAGCAAAATGCATCTCTGCTGTAAATGCTAATCTCCAGGTAATACTCCCAGCAAGAGCAAAAGGCCAGGTCTGTGAAATCAGCATCAGAGAGTCATTTAAAAGCACCAGCTGCAGCTGTGAGACTAATGGCACTGAGACAGGAAGGGTGCACAGGCTGATCCTGCTACCACTTACTAGTCAACACTTCTCATAGAGAAAATGCAACAACATTTTGGCATGTGTATTTTCCTGATCTCACCTAGCTCCCCATGCTGTAATTATCCTACTTTATGTTTTTGTGCTTTTCATTATTAATCAGATTCTTGTCCTTTTATATTAGTTTCTAGATTATTATTATGTGTGTTGTTTGTATCTGCAGGATGAAGGATGCTTAAATGTGAAAGACACCACACAAAACAAGCAGCTGAGCTAATGAAATAGTTTATTGCAATATACTCTGGAGCTTGTCCTCCCACTCTTCCCATGTGTGATGCAACATGGCCCAGAATGCTATGCACTTCTCCTCTTCTCCTCTTGGATGGACACCAAGTTCACTTGGCAGTGTAGCAGGATATCATTATCTATTTCCAGGAAAGCCATGGGACTTTTGTAGCTCGTATGTAGCCAGGGAAGACACGAGACAATATTTAATTTGTTTGTTTGTTTGTTTAATACATTTATAAGCCAAATTACTCAGACAGGTATTTCTTAATTCCTTCCCACTTAATTCTATCCTCTTCTTAATTCCTTACCACAACTTTGGGTAACCTTCCCCAAAAATTTCAATGTGCGGGGGTGACAAAAGAAATTCTGCACCAGGTAACACCTGACCTTGCTACGCCTCTGCTGTTGTGACCCACCATGGGTCATAAACCTGACCCAGTGCTCTAGCCAAGCTTATACGAACTCGATGCCCTCCAGACTACAATGCCCATCTGCCCCAACCAGCGTGGCCAATGGTCAGGGATGATGGGAGTTGCAGTCCAACACTATCTGGTGGGCTCCAGTTTCCACATCCCTGCACAAAATGTTGTTATGGTGATGATGAAGAAACCTCTGGCAATGGCTGGCTCATCTACTTGCCTGTCACCAGATGGCTGGAGACTATGAAGTGTCTCTCTGCTGCTCTGATCCCATGCAGGGAAAACACGAGCAGGAGGGAGTAAAACAAATGGGTTGGAATGAAGGAAGGAACGAAAGAAAGAAAAGGAGATGCTGGCAAGAGAAGAAAATATAGTAAGATGCTTAAGAGGCGAGGAAGGCTGAAGCTCACATATTAGGTTGAAATAACTATCTGAACGTAGCATTCCTCTTCTCTCTTTTGACCCAAATGGTAGATGGCAAAGCAATATGGAAACATTTACACCCTTTGGGCAGGATATCAACCCTTCATAATACTGTCTGGATTCCAAGCAGTGAAAGAAGCGCTCATTGACCACTCTGAAGAATTTGAAGACCGACCACAGACTCCTTTCCTTATGACTATAGCAAACGGAAAGGGTAAGTAGTGAAGAATGAGAATTTCTGCTGGTACTTTCCCTGAAGAAAACATTTAAGTGGCTGTCTGGAAAAAGAGAACAAAGGTTTTCTATTAATGTTGTACTGAACAGGAAATAGGGGTTCTATGCAGTGCCAGTTCTTATCAGAGAAGACCCACTGAAATTAATGGGCATGGCTAATGTGGGTCTATTAATTTCCATTAGTCTACTCTAACAAGTGCTTTATGGAAGTCAGAATTGTACTGCACTGTGGTTAGACTGAACTGCAGGTAGAAGCTTGTTTCCTGTTGCAGTTGCAATGCATTGACCGTCCTGGCCCTCAGCGCTGGATGAAGGGCTTGAACTCTCTGCTTTTTCTGCTGAAGGCTTTGATGCCTACATCAGATCAGAACATCAGATCAGAACATTGCCAAGACACAGCTTACAAGGTGGAATCGGTACATAAGAATAGGTAATAGACACACAGCTAAATGCTAGCTAAGATGCTAAGTGATACATCCCCCACACCTTCCTTTTGGAGATTGAGGTGGGTGACTGGCACCCAAGGACTGGGAAGCAAGTGGGCACTCCTTCAAATGGGTTGGGCCTGCAAGGTTTGTTCATACCTGGCACCTCTATGTCCTTAATGAAGGAGACAGTGTTGGTGCCAGCTTGGCACCTAATTTAGTCTTAGTCACTTCCTCAGAACGGAGAGGCTGCTCACTGGCAATTCTATTTTGCACAGTGGTTCTGATCCTCTCTCCAGGTCAGTTTCATAGAATAGAACTGGGTGCTTTTATTTCAATCCCTTGGCAGTTATGCTCTGGTTTGTCACAGTTTACCCTTTGGTCCCCAATTCAGTTTAACTTCTGCATGAAGCTTTTGGCAGCAGTGATTAGCAGATTTGGGGCAAGATGTCGTTAACACCCTGATGATGCTCAACTCTATTGCTTTGTAACATTTGAATCGAGAGAACCCATGCAAGCTCTGGATGGGCTGGATAAGGTGGTGGGTTAAATGAGGACCAATAAAGTGAGTCTGGATCCTGGTAAGATGGAGGCATGTTAGGTGGGTGGTTCTTGAGTCTAGATAATTGGTCAGTTGCCTGCTATGGATAAGTCTGTACTTCACCTGAGAGAACCAGCACATAGTCTAGAAGTGCTTCTGGATCCATCTTTGTTGCTCCAGGCCACCTCACGGCCTTCTACCACCTTCATCAGGCAAGGCAGCTTTGGCTAGTAAGACAGCTAAGGTGGTTTCTGGACCAGGTTTGGCAACCTCCAGGCTAGATTATTGCAATGTGCTGTATTTGGGGCTGCCCTTGAGGTTAGTCAGGGTGAAAAATGAAGTGGATCAATTGTTCATGTGGGCAGGATATAGCCAACATTTTAGCCACTGTTGAAAGAATTCCACTGGCTGCCAATTAGCTACTGGGATAAGTTCAAGGAGGTGGTTTTGGTGTAGAAAGGCCTATACAACTTGGGTTCAAGATGCCTGCAAGATCATCTCATTCCCTTTATACATCGTCAATCACTGTACTCCGCAGGTGACAGTCTTCTGAAGATACCGTCTTATTAAGAATCTAGGGTTGCCATATTTGGAAGAGCCAAAAAGAGGACACATTTGCCAACTTCTACTTTTAACTATGGATCAGACTTTTAACCCAACATATGGCAAGCCTAGCTTAGGCATCCTCCAGTAAACTTTGTATTGATCATTCATAATGATTTGTGCTCAATTCTTTCAAGGGTGTTATATCCAACTCCATTTTCAATTTTGCCTGCAAATAATTTGAGGTTGTCATACTGGTTAATTTCCATTCAGTCATATCGCTTACCTTCCTGCTGAAAACCACAAATGCACAAACTTATTATGGTATTGTCCTGCTTTCCCTGTTATATAGCTTCCCCACACAGTAATAATGTGGTAGCATTCAGGAAGCATCACAGAACTAACAAAGCAGAATAAATTGACCATCAATGCACTACTGTCATGTCAAGAATATGCTGCAGAATACATCCTCAATAAAATACCAGTCTGGCTTGGCCAGTAGAAAAATAACTTGTTGACATCACACATCAGCCAAATTATATCTTTGAAAATAGTGTGGAAAACTTAGCTGAATTGGGGTTGTGACTGAAAATAACAGCAGGTGTTTCCCGCTATGTGATATCTGCAGGTTCAGTCTTTATGGCAGAAATTGGCAGAGCTGTCCAGAGATCTCTCGTTTTATGCAGGACCTTCTGGGACCACCTGATTTCTGTTCTATTATCCAACAAATAACCAAAACATTTGGGTGAATCACTAATAATTTTCTGAATGATGACAGGAAATAGAAAGTGAGATTCTGTTAGGCATTGTGTGAAGCAAATAGTGCTGGCCTATATTGCAGAGATACCTGCAAAATACACTGAGACAGACTTCCCATCGTCTTGTAATTGTAATCTTAAGATACTGAATAGCTTGCACATTCAAGGGCATGAACTTCAGTAAACAAAGTTTCTTCTTGGCTGGTAACTTAATTGTATCATTAATTTCTGTAAGGAAGAATTTCTCATTGATTTTCCATAGGTATTCCATTTTCCAATGGTCACACCTGGAGGCAACAGAGACGCTTTGGTGTAGTTACTATGCGGAAGCTGGGACTGGGGAAGAAAGGCATGGAGCAGCAAATAGCAGAGGAGGCCCATCAGCTCGTGGAGATTTTTGCACGTTCAAAGGGTATGTAATGAGGGGTGATGGTGCTGAGCTGGCATATGAAGATATATTTGTGTACTACCTCTGTCCATTTTAGAAAGAAATGTGATATGTTTTTCTTGGTTCCTAATGGAGATCACGGGTGGTGCTGTGGGTTAAACCACAGAGCCTAGGACTTGCTGATCAGAAGGTTGGCAGTTCGAATCCCCGCAGAGGGGTGAGCTCCTGTTGCTCGGTCCCAGCTCCTGTCAACCTAGCAGTTCAAAAGCACGTCAAAGTGCAAATAGATAAATAGGTACCGCTCCGGCGGGAAGGCAAACGGCATTTCCGTGTGCTGCTCTGGTTCACCAGAAGCGGCTTAGTCATGCTGGCAACATGACTCGGAAGCTGTATGCCGGCACCCTCGGACAATAAAGCGAGATGAGCGCCGCTATCCCAGAGTCGGCCACGACTGGACCTAATGGTCAGGGGTCCCTTTACCTTTACCTTTACTGGAGATCCCAGCAATTCTCTTGGCCACCATGAAATCCCACTCTCAGTATGAACAGGAGCAGCTGAACTAACATTAGTATGACTTTATTTTGCAGGACAACCACTTGACCCCTCCTTGCCCATCACTAATTCAGTCTCCAACGTGATATGTGCTGTGGCTTTTGGGCACCGGTTTGCTCTTGAAGATGAAAGGTTCCAGAAGCTGATAGAAGCCATGAATTTCTCCCTAAAATTTATAGGAAGCTTCGTTCATGCTGTGAGTAGTCATTTTCATTCCTGCTGATTCAGAGAAGTCACCCAGGGGCCATATATTTCCCACTCAGCATTCTGGATTCCATTATGATAGAGGATAGACTGTTGGAGAAGTGAGATGAGGTTTAAATCTAATCTGAGATAAGGGCTATTTTACAGCCTAATCAATTTCTTACCATGAATATAAAAGAGAGAGTAATGAAACTAGGTCCACAAGTTGGGACTCTTTGGAGGAAAGGCAGGCTAGAAATGGAACAATGGCCTTCAGAACAAGTCATCTACAGCCCACATAAATGAGCAGAAGTGAACAAAATAATTTTCTCAGGAAGGGAATTACACTATGGCATAGCGTGGGTGGAGCCAGGCAGCCTGTGGCCCTGGATGTGACCAGATGCTCCTATGACAGGCTCCCGCATGATGTTGGAGCCATGGGGAGGTAAGACATCAGATGATTTCCCCTCTTTCCTTTCTCTTTCTTAACTGTAATGTATTTCTCTGTCCCCTTTTCTTCTGCTGGCTGCAATGAGCCACCAAATGGCAAACTTTAACACTTTTCCTTCCCATCCTGCTGTGCTCCACATCCCTCCCTCACCGGCTTCTGTTAAAATAAGAATTTTTTTTACCTGCCAAAGAAAATCTCAAGTGGAACTGTGTTGAGAGGCACGCTTTGCCTCCCTCCTCCTGATCAATTTCACCCAGAGCCTTGTCAAATTCACCACATTCTGCTTTAAATGTCCCATTCAAACCTCGGTATGCAGAAATGAATTAGCCATTGCCTCCCCCTTCTCTCTCTCCTGCCTCTTCCTTGCCTCCTCCTTCTCATTATTCTGAGATCTCTTGGCTAGCATTTATTTATAGGGGGATCGGCTCTTTTCTCCACCCTCTCACCTCAGATTGCCATGATGCAAACCCAGGATATGTATTTGTCTTATTTAATATTCTTTGTTATTGGGAACAAAGTTCTTGTAAGGAAAGGCAATGGAAGAGACCCAACCTCCGAAGTGTTTGCTAGAGAGGTTTATTCAGAAAATGCAATTTATCTTTCATGAGAAAACTAGGAAAGAGGAAAAGCTCCCTTGTTAAAGGTTTAATAATAATAATAATAATTTATTATTTATACCCCGCCCATCTGGCTCAGTTTCCCCAGCCACTCTGGGCGGCTTCCACAAAGACAAAAAATACACTAAGATGTTTCCCTAAACAGGACTGCCTTCAGATGTCTTTTAAAGATAAGATAGCTGCTTATTTCCTTCACATCTGAAGGGAGGGCATTCCACAGGGCAGGTGCCACTACTTAGAAGGCCCCCTGTCTGGTTCCCTGTAACCTCACTTCTCCCAGCAAGGGAACCGCTAGAAAGCCCTTGGCACTGGACCTCAGTGTCTGGGCTGAATGATGGAGGTGGAGACGCTCCTTCAGGTATACTGGACCAAGGCAGTATAGGGTTTTAAAGGTCAGCACCAACACTTTGAGGGACGCAGGTGGCACTGTGGGTTAAACCACAGAGCCTAGGACTTGCTGATCAGAAGGTCGGCAGTTCGAATCCCTGCGACGGGGTGAGCTCCCATTGTTCGGTCCCAGCTCCTGCCAACCTAGCAGTTCAAAAGCACAAAGTGCAAGTAGATAAATAGGTACCGCTCCAGCGGGAAGGTAAACGGCGTTTCCGTATGCTGCTCTGGTTCGCCAGAAGCGGCTTAGTCATGCTGGCCACATGACCCGGAAGCTGTCTGCAGATAAGCGCCAGCTCCCTCGGCCAATAAAGCGAGATGAGCGCCGCAACCCCAGAGTCGGCCACGACTGGACCTAATGGTCAGGGGTCCCTTTACCTTTACCTTTACCAACACTTTGAATTGTGCTTGGAAACGTACTGGGAGCCACTGCAGAATTCTCAGGACCGGTGTTATGTGGTCCCGGTGGCTACTCCTAGTCACCAGTCTAGCTGCCACATTCTGGATTAATTGCAATTTCTGGGTCACCTTCAAAGGTAGCCCCACGTAGAGCGCATTGCAGTAGACCAAGCAGGAGATAACTAGAGCACGCACCACTCTGGCGAGACAGTCCGCAGGCAGGTAGGGTCTCAGCCTGCGTACCAGGTGGAGCTGGTAGACCACTGCCCTGGACGCAAAATTAACCTGTGCCTCCACGGACAGCTGTGAGTTCAAAATGACTCCCAGGCTGTGCACCTGATCCTTCAGGGGCGCAGTTGCCCCATTAAGGCCCAGGAAGTCCCCCCCCACACCCACCCCCTGTCCCCCAAAAACAGTACTTCTGTCTTGTCACGATTCAACCTCAATCTGTTAGCTGCCATCTATCCTCCAACCTCCTCCAGGCACTCACACAGGACCTTCACCACCTTCACTGGTTCTGGTTTAAAAGAGAGTTAGAGCTGGGTGTGATCGGCATACTGCCCAAACCCCCTGATGATCTCTCCCAGCTGCTTCATATAGATATTAAAAAGCATGGGGGAGAGGACGGAACCCTGAAGCACCCCACAAGTGAGAGCCCAGGGGTCTGAACACTCACCCCCCACCACTTTCTTGACACAGCCCAGGAGAAGGGAGCGGAACCACTGTATAACAGTGCCTCCAGCTCCCAGCCCCTCTAGACGGTCCAGAAGGATGTTATGATCAATGGTGTCCAAGGCCGCTGAGAGATCCAGCAGAACTAGGAAACAGTTCTCACCTTTGTTTGAATTTTTGAAGGAAGAGATGGGCATTTCTTGACTGGGGAACTGGGGAATTTAATAAATAAAATAAAATAAAATAAAATAAAATAAAATAAAATAAAATTAAGAAAGATAAATTATAAAACCGCATTGTAAGATTTGTAGAACTGCACATTTCAAAGGATGGCTGTGTTTCAATTTGCATATTTGGCAAATTCACTCTTAAATGTGAACTGACTTGAATGTCTCCCCATCTATATTCTCCAGCCACCCCCACCTCCTAACAAATAGCCTGGGATTGTGCCCAGTTTTGAATGAAGCCTGGGAGCTAGAAAAATACTTTGACTCTAATTTTCTTTCACATATTCGGCTAGAGATATTTCCCAGAACCAGTCATTGTGAGATCCAAGAGAAGCTGCAGACTCCTACCTTCTTCTCAGGAAGACTCAAACCAATGTGCTAGCTCTGAAGAATAATTTTGGTCATGTTTTAAGTACTAATTCAAATGAATTGACTCATGAACTGCATGACTAAGTTTCCTCATGGTAATGGCAATATTTCTGCTATCTTTCCTTTAGCTTTATGAAATTCTCCCATGGCTCATGAAACATCTCCCAGGACCCCACAAGAAGGCCCTGTCCTGCACAGAGATGGTGCTTTCATTTGCAAAGGAGGAGATAGAGAAGCATAAGGAGAATCAGTCTCTGCATGATCCACAGGATTTCATTGATTTCTATCTACTTCAGATGGAGAAAGTAAGTATCTGCTTTGAAACTGAATGCTGCTCAGCCAAGGAATCATTATATTCCCTGTTATAAGTGAATGCTAATCTCTTCCAAGGACACCAATATTTTTTTTCCTGAATCTCAGTTGAAAATGACATTGAGTTACTTTCCCCCAGATTTATTGGATTATTATTTTTCTTATTGAGTTGTGCAAACCACTATTCTGAATAATTTTTTTATTATTAGGGTTGTGGGCACTGGAGATCAGTTGATGGATCCAACAGGGCAGTGGGCAAAAACGTTTGAAAACCCCTGTAAAACTCATGGGAACATACTCACCACTGAAATGTTGCCTGTGGTGCCCAGTGAGAATGAAGAGTTTGGTTTTGATATCCCGCTTTATCACTCCCCGAAGGAGTCTCAAAGAGGCTAACAATCTCCTTTCCCTTCCTCCCCCACAAAAAGCACTCTGTGAGGTGAGTGAGGCTGAGAGACTTCAAAGACGTGTGACTAGCCCAAGGTCACCCAGCAGCTGCATGTGGAGGAGCGGAGACGCGAACCCGGTTCCCCAGATTACGAGTCTATCGCTCTTAACCACTACACCACACTGGCTCTCAAAGAATGCCCAAATAGTATGAATGGCCAACTCACCTAGCGGATTGTGGCAGCTGTTTCATTACACATTACAATTCATAGCAAGATGATGCACTTTCACTTTCATCAGCAGGGGACCAAACAAATTCTAAAGAAAATGTTCCTAAACTAAATATGACTTCAAACTCCTACCTCATTTATTCCTACACTAGAAAGGTCAAAATATTTTTTCATCTTGCCTCCTTGGAACAATCTTTGAATACTCTATGGTGACTAAAGAATGGTTAAATATGTTTAGTGATAAGTAATGCACATTTTGAATATCTGCTGCCAGAGAAATTCTTTTGGATCCCTCATCACCTGCCAGTGTTGGATTATTACCCCAACCCACAGATTCTCAAATGCAGCACCAGCAGCTACCACTGTGTACACAGGAATGTGTGCATGGATCTTTTGTCACAACCAGCTACGAAGCACAGGGCCAGCCCACCCATGAGGCAGGCTGAGGCAGCTGCCTTGGGCAGTGGAATGCCAACAGGAGGCATCCTAGCCAGCCACTAGTGGAGAAGTGGAGCGGTGGCAGCTTCCTGCAAGATTTCACCAAACGCTTGCAAGACCTCACTGTCCTCACTGTTGTTGCTACCACATTGTGGCACTGCTGTGTGACCAAAGTAAGGGGGGTGGCAGTGACAGCAGGGCAGTTGAGGTGGCACCTTCCTATGTCACCTCAGGCAGTGTAAGAGGACATCTCACCCCTCATGAAGCATGTGTTGGTGGTATGCTAACAGGAGCAGGGGGAGTAAGATAAAATAAGTGCTGATGGACAGATTGTAATGCATGTAAATGGCATGTCACTTTCCCCATTTTTGAAATCAGAGCAAAAACGACCCAGAGTCCACCTATGATGAAGAAAACATGGCTTTTAATATTTCCGGGCTCTTTGTAGCAGGGACATCCACAACCACCAGTTCTCTGAAATGGGCACTTCTCCTCCTGGCAAGTCATCCAGATATCCAAGGTGAGAGAGGGAGACCTGTGCAGGGCTTCCTTTGATTTCTAGAGTGGGCTGTAATTCTTGTGTCAATTAATTGTTATTGATTTTCCAAAAAATTTAGGAAATTGACGGTAAATTAATTCAAATTTACAACAAATTTAAAAGTTGATTATCTCCCACTCCTCGTTCAAGGTGTTAACAGCAAAGGAACGAGAGAAAAGAAACAATAACATACTTTCCCCATCCTTTCCTCAATTTCCACCGGCTGTGCAAATTCCTGCTTAGATTTTCATTTAACTATAACATTTCTCCAGTTATTTAATGTCAGGTGGTGGTTGCTCGTGAGTAACCCGGCAGGACTCCATCCTGTCTTTTACAGGTTTTATTGTGCAAACTATTTACAGTGCAGATCTAAAAAGTTCATGTCCATCTTAGTCACTTGCAGAATCCTGGAGTGGCCCCTTCCAGCTTCTCCCCCAGCATAAGAACTTTGGCATCCCAAGCCTCCTCCTCCCCTCCTTGCGTTTCACCCCTCTGCGCAAGCTGGGCGATGGAAGTAGCGTGTGTGCCTCCTGGCCAGCCGGGCTAAGTGAGGCGCTTGGGCTCTCAGCAGCATCCTCGAGCCCTTTCCTCTCTTGGCTGGCCCCTTCCCTCTCTTCTCCACGGAAGGTGTGGCTTTCCCCACTACTGGATGTGGAACTGCTCCTCTGAAGTTTTGACGGCTCCCTGTATCCCAATGGTGCCTCTGCTTCCCTCCCCTGTTCCGATGGCAGTCCCCTGACATCCAACCCCCTTCAAAAAAAAGCCCCATCGGTGGGGTCTAGAGCTGTTTCCCACTCACTGGCGTTGGCAGGAGAGGGTGGGAACCCAAGGAATGAATCGTCGTCCTCCTCTGTGGAGTAAAAAACTGCTCCCCTCCGACCATCCCGGCCCTGGCGGGAAATCCCAGGAAGTTTCCTCCTCATCAGAGACCTCGGCAACTTCGTCCCCTATTCCCTTCCCCTCCCCTGAGGTTGGGAATCCCTCGTAGTCCCCCTTGTCCTCTGTGGGTCCAAACACTTCCCCAAAAAACAACTTCGGAGGTTTGGGGTTGTGCAGGAAAAGAGTGAGGAACTTCTCTTCTCAGTCACGTTCCCTGCTGGGATCCATGCATTTTCTGAACTGGGAGCCCCCTCCCAGGCAACTAGGTACTCTACTTGGTGTCCGTTCCACCTAGAGTCAAGTATCTCAGTTACTTCATTACATAGTTCCCTTTCTTCTATGCTTGGTGGGGTGGGAACCCCCTGCTCCCTCTCCAGGAAGCTATGCCCCTCCCTGTAAGGCGACAGCAAAGACCTGTGAAACACTGGATGTATCCTCATGTTATCCGGCAACTTCAGCCTGAACGCTACTGGGTTGGCCTGCTGTGTCACCTCAAAGGGACCCATGCTCCTAGGCTGCAGTTTCTTGCACACCCCCTCAGGGGCAGCCCCTGAGATGACAACCACACCTTGTCCTTCACCCGGATAACCTCCCCCGGTCTCCTGTTTGTCCGCCACCTTCTTGTACACTTCCTTGGCTCTTTCCAGAGTCATCTTGAGCTGTTGGTGCATGGCCTCCATCTCTTGTGCGAATTGTTCTGCAGCTGGTACACTCAATTCATCCTCCTCCCGCCCTGGAAAGGTCCTGGGATGACACCCATAACTGGCAAGAAAGGGACTCCTCCCTGTGGACACATGTTCAACATTATTGTACATGAACTCTACCAGTGCTAGCTTCTCCACCCAATCGTTCTGCCGCTAATTAATGTAACAGCGCAAGTACTGCTGCAAAATGGCATTTGCTCTTTCCGCCTGTCCATTAGTCTGTGGGTGTCTGGCTGTGGAAAAGCTCACCTCTACCTGCAACAAACCCATGAACTTGTGCCAGAAATGTGAGGTGAACTGTCTTCCAGGGTCAGAAATTACCCTAGAAGGGATCCCATGCAGCCAAAAGATGTGGTCCAGGAACAACTTGGCGGTTTCCTCATCTGACACCGCATGGGAGCACGCCACAAGGTGGCACATCTTGGTCAGCAGGTCCACCACCACCAGGACTGCTGTCTTAGCTCGGGACATGGGCAGGTCTGTCATGAAGTCTATGGACACCACCTCCCAAGGTCTCCCCGGTGTTGGTAAGGGCTCCAGCAGCCCAGCTGGGGCCGCCCTTTCCCTCTTTGCTCTTTGACACATGTTGCACGCTCGGACATACTCCCGCACATCCTCCCTTACCTTGGGCCACCAGAAATCCCGTGTAACTAACAACATGGTCTTGTGTTGCCCAAAGTGCCCAGCTGTAGGGTTGTCATGGAGCTGCTTGAGGACTCTGACCCGCAAGGGTTCTCCCGGTACATACAGTGCCCCTTTGTAGAACAACAACCCCCCTTTCTCCTCAAAGCCCTCATCTGCTCCCATCCCTCCTTGAGCTCCCTAAATTTCCCTTGAGCAAAATCATCATCTCTGGTGAGTCTAACCAGTTCTGCCTCCCCTGCCAGTGTTCCCTCACAGGTCCATTTGTTCCGCTGGAACATTTGTTTGGCCATGGGGGGCCCTTCATCTTCCATGTACTCTGGCTTCCTGGATAATGCGTCTGCCCTCACGTTCTGCTCTCCAGGAACGTAGTGGATCTTAAAGTCAAAATTGGCAAAAAAACTCCGCCCATCGAATCTGCCTCTGACAGAGCACATGCGCGGTGCCAATGTTCCAAGTTATTGTGGTCTGTCCACACCTGGATCTGCTGCTGCACCACAATTAGAAAGTGTCTCCACTGTTTAAAAGCCGCATAAATGGCCAGCAATTCTTTGTCATAAATGGTGTAATTTTGCTCCGAATTGTTCTGCACAAGATCTCCAATCTCCCCCTGCGTCTTGTTGTAACAGGACTGCCCCGATGGCCTTGTCAGAAGCGTCTGTCTTCACCCACAAGGATCCACATGCAACAGCTGCTCCTCTGACACAAAGACCTTCTTTAAGCTTTCAAAGGCCTGCTGCGCCTCCTTAGTCCACAGAAACTTTTTCTTCCCACAATCAGTTATAGGCACCGACAAATGTGCAAAGTTCTTGATAAACTTTCAGTAGAAATTGCTGAAGCCTAGGAATCTTTGCACATCCTTCTTCATCTTGGGGCTTGTCCAGTCTAACACAGCCTTCACCTTCTCCTGATCCATGGCAAGTCCCCTATCCAACAGCCAGTACCCCAGGAACTCGACCTCACGAGCATGAAACTGGCATGCCACCCTATCCTCATCATTGGCAAATTCCTTCTTTTGCAAGTCCAGGGAATATTTAATCTCAGTCTTAAAAGCAAGGTACTCTTGGGGGTTCCCGCCAAATATACTCACCAGTGCTGGAATCCTTCTCCCCACCAGAGTTGCCTTGCTTTGCTGCTCCTGCAGTCTGCGCTCCTCCAGCCTGGCTGTGAGGTCAGCGATGTGCGTTTCCAGCTCCGCGTTCCTCTGCATCAGGGCCGCTACATTCCATGCCACAATTTCCTCAGCGCCTCCGCCTGCAGCTCCTTGCTCCTCCAGCTTCCCTTCTCTAGACTCATTGGGCTGCTCTTCCCTGCTACAAGCAAGCAACTGCAATGACTTCCAGATTGCTGTCAGGTACTGGTGGTGGTTGCTTGTGAGTAAGCTGGCAGGACTCCGACCTGTCTTTTACAGGTTTTATTGTGCAAACTATTTACAATGCAGATCTAAAAAGTTCATGTCCATCTTAGTCACTTGCAGAATCCGGGAGTGGCCCCTTCCAGCTTCTCCCCCAACATAAGAACTTTGGCACCCCAAGCCGCCTCCTCCCCTCCTTGCGTTTCACCCTCTGTGCAAGCTGGGCTAAGTGAGGCGCTTGGGCTCTCAGCAGCATCCTTGAGCCCTTTCCTCTCTTGGCTGGCCCCTTCCCTCTCTTCACCACTGGAGGTGTGGCTTTCCCCACCGCTGGACGAGGAACTGCTCCTCAGAAGTTTGGTGGCTCCCTCTATCCCAGCGGCGCCCCTGCCTCCCTCCCTTGTTCCGATGGCAGTCCCCTGACATTTAAGTTGAGTTATTCTTCCGCCATCTAACCATATAATCATCAATCATAGTTTCAAATCATATTTCCTCCAATACAACTTATTTGTCTTATTTGTCTTCAGAGCGTTCTCAACACTCTGAATAATAATGGTAATTATATAATCTTCTTTAACCCCAGCATTCTCTTCAAACTGCACAATCCTCAGAATCATTCATGAAGACTCTTTGTCTTCCTTGTTATGCTGCTCCTTTAAGGAAAAAAAAAGAAAAAAAGAAAGAAAGCTTGACAATATCCATTTTCCCAGACTGAATCTTCCTGCTACTGCTCTGTCCCCCTTAACACTATCCCTACTAAGTACTGGAGGAGGGTGAACCTTATACCTGTGAAACTTTAAGATGTTATCCTTAATATACCCCCTCCCAATATTCAGCCAGGACCACACATATCCCCTTCTGTCCTTCACGTTACCAGATTCATTCTTCCTTACGAAGCACATTCAGTTTTTATAATGTATCTACAACATGAAATTCAGGGTTACTTCTTCCTTTCTCTCTGAATGCTTTGGATGTTGAGAGAACATTCTCTTGCCATACCAAGAACCAGAGGCATAGCAAGGTCAGGAGGTACCCGGTGCACAATTTTTTTTGTCAACCCCCCCAACATTGAAATTGAAATCTGTCAATGAGAGCCACCACCCCCAAGAAAGCCGGACACCCCTAGGCATGAGGCAGCTCCCTATGTTACCAAAAGCAATGCCTCAGCCACAGACTAGACCATAGTGTCATCTAGTCCAACCCCCTGCAATGCAAGAATCTCAACTAAAGCATCCATGACAGATGGACAGCCAACCTCTGCTCAAAAACCTCCAAGGAAGAAGAGCCCACCAACTCCTGAGGAAGACTGTTCCACTGTCTAACAGCTCTTGCTGTCAGAAAGTTCTTCCTGATGTTTAGTGGAATCTCTTTTCTTGTAACTTGAAACCATGGGTTCGAGTCCTACCCTCCGGAGCAGGAGAAAACAAGCTTGCTCCGTCTTCCATGTGATGGCCCTTAAAGTACAGTGGTACCTTGGGATAAGAACTTAATTCTTCTGGAGGTCCGTTCTTAACCTGAAACTGTTCTTAACCTGAGGTACCACTTTAGCTAATGGGGCCTCCAGCTGCCGCCGCGTTGCCACCACCACCCGATTTCTGTTCTCATCCTGAAGCAAAGTTCTTAACCTGAGGTACTATTTCTGGGTTAGCAGAATCTGTAACCTGAAGTGGCTGTAACCTGAAGCATCTGTAACCCGAGGTACCACTGTATTTGAAGATGGCTATCATCTCTCCTCTCCTCTTTTCTAGGCTAAACATCCCTTGCTCCCCCAACTGTTCCTTATAAGGCTTGGTTTCTAGACCCTTCATCTTGGTTGCCTTCCTCTGCACACGTTCCAATGTGTAAATTTCCTTTTTAAACTGGGGTGCCCAGAACTGGACACAGGACTCCAAGTGTGGTCTGATCTAGGCAGAAGAGAGTAGGACTATGACTTCCCTATACTTCTTATTCCGTGAACTACCCTGAGACACCCAGGTATAGGGCGGTTTATAAATTCAATTAACAAAAACAACAACAACAACACTTCTGCTGATGCAGCCTAGAATAACATTTGCCTTTTTTGCTGTTGCATCATACTGTTGACACATGTTGAACTTGTCATCAGCTTACGTCCATCAGCTGCTGAAGAAGCCAATCTTTCAAAGTCTTATAATACTTTGCTGACAAACCATCTGGGCCTGGGGCTTTGCCAAGCTGCATCTGATTTATTGCCTTCTCAACCTCTTCTCTTGTAATTTACTTCATTACAATCCATTTACTTTTATAAATTGCTCATTTTTTTCTTTATCTTCTTTTCCATTTTTGCACAGCTGTTTATAATATTTCTGAAAATATCTTCTTATCTCTGCAGGGTTCTCCACAGACTTTCCCTCTGATACAATATTAGTGATGGTACTTTGTTTCTGTCTCTTTTTTAGCTGCCAAGCAAGCAATTTTCCACATTTATTTGCAGATTCAAAATTCCTTTGTCTCATCATCCTTATTTTCCATTCTATTTCCTGGTTTATAATCTGAGAGTATTGCATCTGTAAAGCTTTAATTTCCTTTTGGATCTGCTGATTCTTGGGGTTGGATCTCAAATTCTTCTCTTTATCTTTTAATTGAGACAGGATATTATCTTTTTTCTCCGTCTGTATCTTTTTCTTAATCAAATTTTGTTGTATGAGGAATCCTCTCATCACCACTTTACTTGCATCCCAAACGACTCTTGTTTCCACCTCAGAATTCATATCTGTCTCAAAGTAATCCTTTAGAGTCTTTTGGACCTTCCCAATCATCTGTTCATTCCTCAACAAATCATCATTCATTCTCCATCTGTAGGATCCCTGCAGAAATATTTTCATTTCCAAAAACACTGCATTATGATCAGAGCAAGTCTTTGGACATATTTCAGTTTTACTTACTCTGGGAACAAAGTCTCTGGATATCCATAAATAATCACTTTGTGAAAAGAATGATTTCCATCTGACTAGAATGTGAAGTCTTTTTCTGTTGTATTTCTCACTCTCCATATGTCTGACAGATCAAATTTATCCACCATTCAAAAAAAAAGCCTTTGGTAATCTGATAGCATTCATTACGTTCTGTCTCTGTGTTCTAGCCATAAGTGTTGGTGTCACTCCATTCAGGTCCCCCATCAGAACCAATTTGTAATCCAGATAGTCCAGAAGTCTTGTTTCCAGGTTCTTACAAAATTCTGCTTTACCATCATTTGGTGCATAAATTCCCAACAACAGATATTTTTTACCTTGTGCATTAATTTCTACTGCAATATATCTTCCCTCCTCATCTTTAAATATCATTTTAGGATTCCATTTTTCTTTTACATAGAAAACCACTCCTCTTTTCTTCACTTTGTCAGATGAATTAAATTCCTGACCAAGTCTCTTATTCTGGAGGACTTTTCTATGCAGTCTAGTAACATGAGTTTCTTGCAGACAAATTATGCCCAAATTCTGTTTTGCTAACACATGATAAACTTGGTTTCTTTTTGGACGTCAGTTCAAACCATTAACATGACAGGAGTAAATTCTGAGTGCCATCTTGTACTATTAGGGAGCTCCTGCACCTGGCCCTGGAGCCTGTGAGCTTTCCAATCCGAGATCCTTATTGTTTTTTTCCAAAAACCTTGTTTTTTCTTCGACGGTCCTAATTCTTTGTTTCCTTCTTTGAAATCTGAAGAAGAGGCCCACCAGGACGCCTAGAACCTTTTCACATGTGCTACTGGCTTTAAAATGATTTTTGTGTATCTGGGGGGGGCACTGCCCCCCCGGCTATGCCCATGCTCAGAGCGATGGACAGGAGCCCTGGACCACCGTCTTCTCTCTCTCTCAGCAATCTATAGTATCACATCAGATCCAAGAGGGGCCAAATCCACTGTCCATAAAGCGTTTCTGGAGTCACAGTGAAAAGCTTTCTGAAAAGTGTCCTTCTCATCTGGCAATGGAAAAAAGCGCCATTCAACCTTAGTTTGAAAGGCATGCATGAATGAAACAGCAGGAAGCGTAATGTGTGAATGTAGCATGGAAACATGTACAATGCTCTTCTTGTCACATGCACACATGCCATCACAGAAATAGAGAATTAACTCAAAAAGGGCAACTCAGTGATGAAGGGAGTGCACCGTGTTCCAGAAGACAAGTGGTTGGTGCTTAAAAAAATAAGCAGAAGAAGACAACAGGAGAGGATGAGCCTAGAGACACAACAGAAACTGCTAAAACTGCATTTTGGGGGAATATCTATTTTCCTCTCCTATTAGCAAAACTTACTGGGTTGTATCCAAAGTAAAGGCAGGAAATCATTGGGACGCACTTCCAGAAGGAAAAAAGCAAAACAAAATTGGGTGGCAAACCGCACTCCTCCTAGAGTTGAAAAACCCAAAGAACAGAACAATGCGATTCTCCTCTCAGCAATTCATTTCCTTCACCATCTCTTGAGTACTGGAGGGCAAAGACAAAAGAAGAAGTAACTCCTGGGGTTTCCCCCCCAGTTTGCCAAGTAAAACTCAAGGGATAATTTACAGCTCATTGAATCCCCCAACAAAAGCAGCAAAGACTTTGGACTGTGCGCGGCAGGCTTTTAAATGAGGGCTGCGGGGAAACCAAAAGCAACATGCTCCGGCAAGCCCTGCAAAGACGCTCTGGATGTGATGGTGGGGGGGGGGAGGGGAGCCACAGCTACACCTCTGCAGGAGCCTTTAAGGACGGGACATAGACAAGCAGGGATAGCAGGACCTGGCCCACCTTGCAATGAGCCGGGGAGGCAGGCAGGGGGACAGTGCTTGCCGATACTGTACCACTTGTGTTAGCGTTGGCTTGGGAGTCACGTGGGTGAGGGGCCCAGTGCCAAATATCGCCCCCTTCAGGATGGTACCCAGAGCGCTGTGCCCCCTCTCCCTTCCTATGTCACTGCCAAGAACTCAGCTACATTAGACAGAAAAGTTTTCAATGCATTATAAATATGCAACACCAGATGGCGCCAGAGACTAAAAGAAATTTCTATGCAATTTTTACGTAGCTTTTTCTTTTGTTTTGCTATAACAATTTAATTACTGACTTATTTATAGTGGTCCCAGTCCACCCCCTGTGTGTAGATCCACCCCAACAATTGGTGAGGCTCCTAATCTTCCTTGTTATGCAGTTCCCTTTAAACAAAACAAACTTTGGATTATCTGTTTTCCATTTGAGCTTCTGGCTACCGCTCTAGCCCTTTAAGACTGTCCATGCCAAGTACTGGGGGGGGGGGGGGGAATGAAGTTTATATATTCAAAATAAAACTTTTGTTTTCGTAATTTTCTTCAGATAAAGTCCACAAGGAAATAGAAGATGCTTTAGGTTCTTCTCACACAATCTGCTATCAAGATAAGAAGAAACTGCCCTACACCAATGCTGTGATTCATGAAATGCAGCGCTTTAAATATGCCTTATTTATGGGGGTTCCTAGGCAATGTACAAAGGATGTGAAGATGCGTGGTTTTCTCTTTCCCAAGGTAAAGAAGAGTGATACAACTGCACGCCTGTATCCAAAGAGTCTATGAGTAGGTTGGATATTCAGAGATGCCCCCAGCCATGCAGGAACTTCCTGTGTAGTCTAAAACAGGAGTTCCAGCTGCAGACATGTTTCACTAGTGCTATTCCTGGGGCCATGTGGCACCTCAGAGGAGCATGCAGTGGCCAAAGGTCTCAGCGAGGCCTTTTTGAAACAGGTGTTGGGGGAGGCCCTGCTGTGTTTCTGCTTGTATAGAAATATTTTTTTAAATAGAAAAAAGTTGAGGATGAATATGACCACTGTTAAATACCCACCTGTCCCCCCAAAACCCTGAGTTTCAATTCAGTTTGAACTCTGCAAAGATTTGTCCTGGGAGAGTGAGGGAGAATCCTCTGTTGGTCTGAATGCTGATCTGAATGCATTCCAAGTTAATTCTTTCTTCTTTGCAGGGGACTGCCGTTCTTTTTGATCTGCGCTCTGTTCTTCTTGATCCAACACGATGGGAGACTCCTGCAGAGTTCAACCCAAATCATTTCTTGGACAAGAATGGACAATTTGTGGACAGAGAAGAATATCTGCCATTTGGTGCAGGTGAATGCAAAAGTCCAAGCTGAGTTGTGGTCTATAGACATGCTTATTGGTTGGCTTCCAGGAAATGACATCAGCAGCAGCAAGAGAGTAGGCCAGAATGGATGCAATATCCCCTTGGCAGGAGTGGCACTGCTGGTCAGCAGGATGGGGCAAGGCTCTTGATAATTTAGGGAATTTCTGGGTGGGTGATTTTGGACTCACAGGTACCCAAACCCTTATGGGATTCACACTTCACACTTGCCACCCCATTGCCCTGTCCCTGAGAGAGGTAACACTGCCAGCACCAGGGTTGCTCCCTGTCACACGTCACTGCTGGATGCCATCCAACTTCTTTTCAGGTGACAAGGCTAAAGCTCCCCCACCTCTTTTCATGGAATATAATTTAGCCTGCTATGAAACTATACTCAGAATTGAGTCTGCAGTTAAACTATCCCACTTCCGATTGAGGTTGAACTGTGACAAGACAGGAGTACTGTTCTTGGGGGACAGGGGGCGGGTGGGTGTGGAGGACTCCCTGGACCCTACCAGCCCACAGACTGTCTCACCAGAGTGGTGCATGCTCTAGTTAAATCCCCCTTGGACTACTGCAATGCGCTCTACATGGGGCTACATTTGAAGGTGACTCGGAAACTGCAATTAATCCAGAATGCGGCAGCCAGACTGCTGACTGGGAGTGGCCGCCGAGACCATATAACACTGGTCCTGAAAGACCTACATTGGCTCCCACTCTGTTTCCGAGTTTTGGTGCTGACCTTTAAAGCCCTAAAGGGTCTTGGCCCAGTATACCTGAAGGAGCGTCCTCACCCCCATCCTTCAGTCCGAACACTGAGGTACAGCTCCAAGGGCCTTCTTGCAGTTCCCACACTGCAAGATGTGAGGTTACAGGGAAGCAGGCAGAGGGCCTTCTCGGCAGTGATGCCTGCCCTGTGGAACGCCCTTCCAGCAGATGTCAAGGAAATAAACAACTATAATACTTTTAGGAGACATCTGAAGGAAGCCCTTTTTGGGGAGGTTTTTAATGTTTAATGCTATATCATGTTTTTAATATTCGGTTGGAAGCTGCCCAGAGTGGCTGGGGAAACCCAGCCAGATGAGCGGGGTATAAATAACAAATTCTTCTTCTTCTTCTTCTTCTTCTTCTTCTTCTTCTTCTTCTTCTTCTTCTTCTTCTTCTTCATGATTTCACTTTCCTATGTCTAGTTCTCCAAAGTATTATACAGTATAGCATGTTTTATAGCTGCGAAGTAATTGACACTGAAAAGTAAATTATTACTCAGTTGCTGACTTTCCCATGTCTCCTCTTCAGGGTCTCGCATATGTTTGGGAATGCAGCTGGCAAAGATCGAAATCTTCATCTTCCTGACCAGCCTGCTGAGAACATTCAGCTTCCAGCTGCCAGAAGGAGTGAAAGAACTCAATCAAGAGCCTTTACTAGGGGCTACAACACATCCCCATCCTTATAAACTCTGTGCTATTCCCCGTGGCAATGCAAACCTCTGATTTTGTTTAAAAGCACCATTTTCCTCTCAGTGTCCCTCTAGTCCTACTTTACTCAAACTTCTGTCATTGCTTAAAATAGACACTTTTTCCCTTTTAGTGTAAAACCCATCTCACAATATTCAAACCGGATGGCAGCATGCTGTTGGCCATGTGAAGGTGTCAGTTGCTTGCACATTTATTTTTGCTGTTTCTTAATAAAAGTACAAAGGCATAAGAGGAACTCTGCTGGACCAGGCAAGAAAGGCCCCGTCTAGTCCTCCAGATGTCTGTGGGAAGCCTCCAAACAGGAAACTGAATGCAACAGCACTCTCCTCACTTACAATTTCCAGAAAGTGATATCCATAGCCACAGTGTAGGCAGAACACAGCCCTTGTGGTTTGTACCCATTGATAGCTTTACCCTCCATGAACCTATCTGATTCTCTTTCTGAGCTATCCAAGTTGATTAGAATCACTACCTCTTCTGGGAGCAAATTCCATAGTTTAATGCTGCAGAAATGTTGTATTGGTCCTCACTTGAACTTAATGAACCAGAAAGGGCGTGAGTCAAGCATATGCGTTATGGTCAGAAGTCCCTTTGCCAGGGATCAATGAAGGTTTTGATAGCATAGTTAGATATATCAGCCAGACACTCAGAAGTAAAGGCCTTGGAAAAGCTACCTCCATCTATGTGAAGTGCTGCTAGTAAGCTTTTCTCATTTGTACTACTGACTACTTCTTCTTCTTCTTCTTCTTCTTCTTCTTCTTCTTCTTCTTCTTCTTCTTCTTCTTGCTATTACTGTTATTAATAATAATTTATTTTGACAAAGTGATAATAAATAAATAAGAATAAAAATGTGCACCCTACCCCCAAGACCATTCCATTGTAACTATCCAACCTCCCCAAATTTCAACACCTCTTGTGATAGTTTGACCCCTTTCTGTTTTAGCAGCACAAATTCTGCAAACACCTTCCGTATCTCCTGTATATTCCCCATTTTACCTTAATAGCATGTGTTAATTTATCATTAATAGCTATATTAAGGGCTATTGCCATGAGGTCCTGGCTGAGGGCTTCACATGGGCATTCGCACCAGGCCTTTTCCATATGCAATTTTATTTCATGAATGTATGGTACATATTTTCCCAATGTTTCTGGCACAAATCAGTCTTACACTAGCCAAAATTCTAATTGCAATTCATATTAATCAGACTTCCAATCATCTGAGTGACACATGAAAAATGATTATAGTTTTCGACTGTAGCACTTGACTTGGGATCACATTCCAAGGCTGCTTGGACATGGTGTCAGAACACTTATTCCTTTTTAATAAGGGAGTATATAAAGAGAGAGAAATGTTGATTTCTCTGAGTAAAGCAAGATCTCCTTAGAGAAAGAGTGTTGAACTTAACCAGGCATCCTAGAAAGTATCCAGGAGAAAGAGAAAGCAAGAGAAGGATGGAAATAGGGGCATTTTTTATTGTTCTGCTCGTGGTTCTTCTGATTCTGCACTTCCTGAAACAGCTCTGGTCAAACAGGCACTATCCTCCAGGACCTCTCCAGCTTCCTCTCATTGGTGGCGTGTGGCGGATTGGGGTGAAGCTTCGTGATGATACTTTCATTAAGGTACTTATTTCTAACTCAGTCTAATATGAACAATTGTTTTACCTATTTCCCTTAACAACTATGATATTTAAGCTTAAACAATAGTAAGGGTTAAAACAGTAAATGTCATGGCCACAACCAAGCACAGAATAAAATGTGATGAAACCCCTGCATTTACTGAAACTGAATTTAATTAAAAATCCCCCAATGTTCCATTGCGAGAGAAGCGTCATTCATATTCAGGTCACACAGAATTTTTATAAACTACTTTCATGTGTAGTAAGGTCAAGAAAAAGTGGCTAAATAAAAATTTAATAAATGAAAAATTATACAAAATAAACATATATTTTTTAATAAATTCAGTGTACTAGGTAATCTGAATTTGTTCATTCCAGGCACTGCTGCTGTGTTACGTACAAGGGCATTAGTATAAAACCACACAAAATTTGAAAATGTGCATTCAGAAATTACCAATTGTTATAGGAATTCTAAGGTCTAAAAAATAGAATAAATGTTGATAATTGAACAAGGTAAACACACAGTGGCGTAGCGTGGGGGGTGCAGGGGGGTGCCGGACGCACCAGGCGCAACATCTGGGGGTTACGGTTAGGGGGCGCAAATCCACGGGTTAGGGGGCGCAAATTACTTGCCTTGCCCCGGGTGCTGACAACCCACGCTACGCCACTGTAAACACACATACGTAAGTATATAAACCACATGTCTAAAATAGTACAGGAGAGCAATCCAAAAGTCATCTTGGCTCTCCTAAAGATTCTAAGTATTTCCTCTACCACCTTAATTCCCCTTGCCTGAGAACACGTAGGCAGATAGCAGTCAAGGGAAGTTCCTGAAGGGATTCCTCTCCTATAGCAAGGCCTCTCCTCCGTCCGGAGGGGAGGTGGTGTGGGCAGGATGCGATTCCAGCGTCACGCAGGGGGCGTTATGCTCCCTGCCTCTCTCACCTGGCTGGTGCACCACGCCCCCCGGGAGTTGGGAAGCAAAAACCAACCACCTCTATTTTTTCTGTATCACAGTTGAAAAGGTAAGTTGTTGTATACTCAGTGGTGGAGGAACCCTCTTCGTCACCTGGGGTGGTACGCCAAGGTGTGGGGTGAACCGCCCGGCAGCCCGATCAGACTACGCATGCACGGCAGCTCGTATGGACACCATGCGCGAGCGGCAGCTCATATGGATGCTGCAAGTGGCGCCCATACTGACTGTTTGCGTGCCCTTCACTGCTCCACAGCTGGGGGGAGGGAGTGGCCCATCTTGACACCCCCCCCAGGGTGGCACCCGGGGTGAACTGCCCCCTCTGCCCCCCTCTTCATACGGCACAGTGTATACTGTTACATGTTATGTGCTTCCTTGGCGTATGTTTATAACCAACCAAAGAATTAACATGAAAATTTTTTACCTCCATTCTTTCAAATCTTCTAGAGCCATCACTTCTGGTGTATATGAACATTATATATAAAAAGAAACCCCACAGCACTGACAACAAACACATAAGAAAATACATTTTAAAAAGAGTGAGCACAAAGATCACTCTGCATTCATTTGTGCCAACACTTCAACAGATACAGACCTGCATATGCTATTCAAGATGTAAAGCGTGCAAAAGTCTTCATCTTGTTCACTGGAAATTGAATTGCTTTTTTAAAAAAGCAATTCAAAGACTAATACAGCAAATTGCACCTCTGCAGTAAATGCTAATCTCCAGGTAATACTCCCAGCAAGAGCAAAAGGCCAGGTCTGTGAAATCAGCATCAGAGAGTCATTTAAAAGAACCAGCTGCAGCTGTGAGACTAATGGCACTGAGACAGGAAGGGTGCACAGGCTGATCCTGCTACCACTTACTAGTCAACACTTCTCATAGAGAAAATGCAACAACATTTTGGCATGTGTATTTTCCTGATTTCACCTAGCTCCCCATGCTGTAATTCTCCTACTTTATATGTTTTTGTGCTTTTCATTATTAATCAGATTCTTGTCCTTTTATATTAGTTTCTAGATTATTATTATGTGTGTTGTTTGTATCTGCAGGATGAAGGATGCTTAAATCTGAAAGACACCACACAAACCAAGCAGCTGAGCTAATGAAATAGTTTATTGCAATATACTCTGGAGCTTGTCCTCCCACTCTTCCCATGTGTGATGCAACATGGCCCAGAATGCTATGCACTTCTCAGGAGATCATTATCTATTCCCAGGGAAGACATGAGACAATATATAATTTGTTTCTTTGTTTAATACATTTATAAGCCAAATTACTCAGACAGGTATTTCTTAATTCCTTACCACTTCATTCCATCTTCTTCTTAATTCCTTACCACATATTTGTATGGTGGCTCAACAACTTTGGACTACCCTGCCTAAAAAAAGGCTTCTCCAAAAATTTCAATGTGCGGGGATGACAAAAGAAATTCTGCACCAGGTACCACCTGACCTTGCTACACCTCTGCTGCTGTGACCCACCATGGGTCATAAACCTGACCCAGTGCTCTAGCCAAGCTTATACCAACTTGATGCCCTCCAAACTACAATGCCCATCTGCCCCAACCAGCATGGCCAATGGTCAGGGATGATGGGAGTTGCAGTCCAACACTATCTGGTGGGCTCCAGTTTCCACATCCCTGCACAAAATGTTTTTATGGTGATGATGAAGAAGCCTCTGGCAATGGCTGGCTCATCTACTTGCCTGTCACCAGATGGCTGGAGACTATGAAGTGCCTCTCTGCTGTTCTGACCCCACGCAGGGAAAACACGGGCAGGAGGGAGTAAAACAAATGGGTTGGAATGAAGGAAGGAATGAAAGAAAGAAAGAAAGAAAAGGAGACACTGGCAAGAGAAGAGAATATAGTGAGATGCTTAAGAGGTGAGGAAGGCTGAAGCTCACATATTAGGTTGAAATAACTATCTGAACATAGCATTCCTCTTCTCTCTTTTGACCCAAATGGTAGATGGCAAAGCAATATGGAAACATTTACACCCTTTGGGCAGGATATCAACCCTTCATAATACTCTCTGGATTCCAAGCAGTGAAAGAAGCGCTCATTGACCACTCTGAAGAATTTGAAGACCGACCACAGACTCCTTTCCTTATGGCTATAGCAAAAGGAAAAGGTAAGTAGTGAAGAATGAGAATTTCTGCTGGTACTTTCCCTGAAGAAAACATTTAAGTGGCTGTCTGGAAAAAGAGAACAAAGGTTTTCTATTACTGTTGTACTGAACAGGAAATAGGGGTTCTATGCAGTGCCAGTTCTTATCAGAGAAGACCCACTGAAATTAATGGGCATGGCTAATGTGGGTCTATTAATTTCCATTAGTCTACTCTAACAAGTGCTTTATGGAAGTCAGAATTGTACTACACTGTGGTTAGATTGAACTGCAGGTAGAAGCTTGTTTCCTGTTGCAGTTGCAATGCATTGACTGCCCTGGCCCTCAGCGCTGGATGAAGGGCTTGAACCCTCCGCTCTTTCTGCTGAGATACCCGCAAAATACACTGAGGCACACTTTGCATCGTCTTGTAATTGTTTGCCTGAGATATACTGAATAGCTTGCACATTCAAGGGCATGAACTTCAGTAAACAAAGTTTTTTCTTGGCTGGTAACTTAATTGTAACATTAATTTCTGTAAGGAAGAATTTCTCACTGATTTTCCATAGGTAATATGTTTTCAAATGGTCACACCTGGAGGCAACAGAGACGCTTTGGTGTAGTTACTATGCGGAAGCTGGGACTGGGGAAGAAAGGCATGGAGCAGCAAATAGCAGAGGAGGCCCATCAACTCGTGGAGGTTTTTGCACGTTCAAATGGTATGTGATGAGGGGTGATGGTGCTGAGCTGGCGTATGAAGATATATTTGTGTACTACCTCTGTCCATTTTAGAAAGGAATGTGATATGTTTTCTTGGTTCCTAATGGAGATTCCAGCAGTTTCCCTTGGCCACCATGAAATCCCACTCTCAGTATGAACAGGAGCAGCTGAACCCACATTAGTATGATGTTATTTTGCAGGACAACCACTTGACCCCTCCTTGCCCATCGCTAATTCAGTCTCCAACGTGATATGTGCTGTGGCTTTTGGGCACCGGTTTGCTCTTGAGGATGAACAGTTCCAGAAGCTGATAAAAGCCATGGATTTCTCCCTAAAATTTATAGGAAGCTTCGTTCATGCTGTGAGTAGTCATTTTCATTCCTGCTGATTTAGAGAAGTCACCCAGGGGCCTTACATTCCCCACTCAGCATTCTGGATTCCATTATGATAGAGGATAGACTGTTGGAGAAGTGAGATGAAGTTTAAATCGAATCTGAGATAAGGGCTATTTTACAGCCTAATCAATTTCTTACCATGAATATAAAAGAGAGAGTAATGAAACTGGGTCCACAAGTTGGGACTCTGGAGGAAAGACAGGCTAGAAATGGAACAATGGCCTTCAGAACAAGTCATCTATAGCCCACATAAATGAGCAGAGGTGAACAAAATAATTTTCTTAGGAAGAGAATTACACTATGGCATAGCGTGGGTGGAGCCAGGCAGCCTGTGGCCCTGGACGTGACCAGATGCTACTATGACAGGCTCCCTCATGATGTTGGAGCCGTGGGGAGGTAAGACATCAGATGACCCCCCTTTTCTTTCTCTGTAATGCAGGGGTCAGCAAACTTTATCAGCAGGGTCTGGTCCACCTTCCCTCAGAGCTTGTTGGGGGTTGAACTATATTTTGGGGGAAAGGGGGGAAAAGAACGAATTCCTATGCCCCAGAAATAACCCAGAGATGCATTTTAAATAAAAAGACACATTCTACTCATGTAAAAACACGCTGATTCCCAGACCGTCCGCGGGCCAGATTTAGAAGGCAATTGGGCCGGATCCAGCCCCTGGGCCTTAGTTTGCCTACCCATGCTGTAATTTGTTTCTCTGTCCCCTTTTCTTCTGCTGGCTGCAACGAGCCACCAAAAGGCAAACTTTCTGGTTCCGCAGATTTCGAATCCTTCCTGTTAATTTATCTAGTTCTGCATAGTCCATTAATTTCATCCTCCATTCTTCTTTCGTCAGTAATTCTTCTGGCTTCCATTTTTGTGCCAATAATATTCTTGCTGCCGTCGTTGCATATAAAAACAGCTTACATTCTTTTCTATTTATATCACTTCCTACAATGCCCAGTAAAAATGCTTCTGGTTTCTTTATAAATGTATATTTCAACATTTTTTTCATCTCATTATATATCATTTCCCAGAAGCTTTTAACTTTTTTACATTCCCACCACATGTGATAAAATGTTCCTTCTTTTTCTTTACATTTCCAACATTTATTGCTAACTTTATACATTTTAGCTAATTTAACGGGTGTAATATGCCATCTATACATCCATTTCCCACTCATATTGATCTTTTTCACACTCATTGCTTCTAGTAGAGATAACCAATGCGGTGTTTTACGTTCCAGTAAGTTTTAGTACCTATCCCTATTTTCTAATAACATCCATTCCTTTAACCAACAGAGGCAAGATGCTTCATAATACAATTTCAGATCTGGCAGAGCGAAGCCTCCTCTTTCTTTAACATCTGTTAACAACTTATACTGTATTCTCAGCTTCTTTCCCTGCCAGGTATATCTTGAAATTGTTTTTTGTCAATCTTTAAAAATTGTTGCCCCTTTGATTATTGAAATTGTCTGAAACAAAAATAACATCTTTGGTAGCACATTCATTTTAATAGCCGAAATCCTTCCCCAAAATGACAATTTAATCCTTTCCCATATTTCTAGATCTCTTTTAATACCATTCCACACCAGTGTATAATTATTTTGAAATAGATCAATATTTTTGGAGGTTAACCAAATTCCCAAATATTTAACTCTTTTAACTGCTTCTATACCTATTTGTTGTTGCAACCCTTCCACCAGCTCCTGTTTCATATTTTTAACTATCATTTTAGTTTTCTTTTTGTTCAATTGAAAGCCTGCCACTTGCCCAAACTGTTCTATCTCCTCTAGTATTTTTCACACTTGTAACTGGCTCTTCTATTGTTAATACCAAGTCATCGGCAAAGGCTTTCACTTTATACTCATTTCAACCGACTGAAATTCCCTTTATTTTTTCATTTCTCCTTATTTACCTTAAAAAAGACTTCCAGTACTGATATGAATAATAATGGTGATAATGGACACCCTTGTCTTGTACCTTTAGTAATTTCAATACTTTCTGTTACTATATTGTTTACAATCAATTTTGCTCTCTGTTCTCTATGGCTTTTATTCCTTTTAGAAAGAATTGACCAGGGTCCATTAATTCTAAATTCTTTAACATAAATTCCCAGGATATATTATCAAAGGCCTTTTCTGCATCCACAAAAATTAACATCGCTTGCTTTTCATTTCTGGCAGTCAGATATTCAATTATATTAACTATATTTCCTATGTTATCTTTCATCTGTCTACCAGGTAAAAAACCTGCTTGGTACTTATCAACAGTCTCATTCAATATTTTTTTAGAGTATGCGAGAGAGATTTGGGAGATGCTGCCTTTTGAGAAACTGTTCCATAGAAAACCTTCTGTTGCCCATTTCAAGGTTTTTGGGTCTCATGTGAGGACAGAAGCTCCAGGTGGAGTAAAGAATGCCAGAGGCATTTTTATGGGATATGAAAAGGGTCTCTACAGAGTAATTTTGTCTGAATCTGGTCAGGTGATTCTCACAAAATTTCTAGAGAGTGCTCCTGAACAGGAGAGAGTGATAGTACACACATTTCCCACTGAGGACGATTCAGATGATGATGATGATTTTACAGATTACAGTGGTACTGAGAGCGACAGTGATAGCTCAAAGAGCTCAGTTGTCACAGTCATTGAGAGGAAATCTCACACAATGGATAGACCTTCGCAAGTGAAGGATGAACCACTGTTTACTATTGGAACTGGTTCTCCTAAGAGTCCTGAGACTGGACCAGTGAGCAGAGAGGATCAGCACCTCATACGTAGGTCTGAGAGAGTTACAAAGGGTGAACCACCCATAAGGTACTCAAAAGAGTTTGCTAACTTAGCTGTTGCATGTGTTGCTGTTATACACAACCGAGGACAGGTTGGAGCTGTGTCTGAGTCAGAGACAAAGACACAACAAAGAGTTGCTAGCCAAGGTAATGCAGATGCACTCATTCCTTGGAAGCCAGACAACCAGAGAGGTACACTGGGGAAACCAGTGGCGAGGAGTTCCAAGGGTGGAACTGAAACAACAGGGGAGTGTTATGTGTATAACAACTGTTTGTTTTCTTCTCTGGATCACGCTTTGCTTGCCGCAACACGCATTGTTTCTTTTGGGGGAGGATGTTACGAAAAAGGAGCAATGCTGAGTGCTCCAGATGGCTGGAAAACCAAACAGGATGTTGATGTTTTGGGACTGTACCGTGGGAACAAGGGACAGTCTATTCTGTGCACTGAGCACCGGATGTTAGCTCAGAGTGTCACATGACCCTGTACTGGAAGTACATGGGAGGAGTTATTTTCTCTCTCTGCTGTTGATGTAAAGAGAGTGCAGACACGTTTTCTCTGTACTGCTGGAAAGACAGAAATAAAGGCATGTAAATACATTTCTGTCTGTCTCTCTCCCCTCCCTGGGGATGGCAGGGGAGGGATGGTGTGTTCTTCTCACGTTTGAGGAGGATCGCCGATAGAGATCTTGCCTTGTCTTGCCGGGAGTTGCTGACGGGGGAGATCAACAAGGAATCCAAGCCGGGCACCTGGAGAGTGGCCAATTCCTCTGACTAAGGCTTGAATTCCGACACTTATCAATAGTCTCATTCAATATTTTTTTCAATCTATTTGCTAGCACACGTGAATAATTTATAGTCGTTATTTAACAGTGAAATCGGCCTATAGTTCTTTACTTGTGTTAAATCCGAATCTTGTTTTGGTATAAATGTAATATATGCTTCTTTCCACATTTCTGGTAATTCTCCCTTTCTTAGTATATTATTCATAACCTCTTTCAGCGGCACAAGTAGGGCGTGTTTCATTTCTTTATAATATTTTGCTGTAAAGCCATCCGGTCCCAGTGTATTTCCACTTTTCAATTCCTTTATAGCAACTTTAATTTCCTCTGTTTCAATTAGGTCATTCAGTTTGTCTTTCTTTTCTGTCTGAATTTTTTTGCACTCCTTTCTGTCTCAATAATATTTTTTTTAATCATTTTTCCCATCTCTTTTATATAAGTGTCTATAGAAATCCACAAATCCTTTTCTAATTTCTTTTGGATTATCTATTTCTTTTTCTTCCACTGTGATCTTCTTAATTGTATTCTGTTCCTTTCTCTTTTAAATCTGTCAGCCATGCCAACCACTTTCCAGATTTATTAGCATATTCAAAGTTCTTTTGCGGCATTCTTTTAATATTCCATACTACTTCTCGATTTATTATCTTTTTTAAAAAAATAATTTTTATTAAATTTCCAATTAACAAACCAATCATATCACATTAATTCCAAATTATACCAATACATAACAAACCAAATATTTAGCAGAATTTTAAATTTTTGTTGGGGGTACCCATGCTTCGAGCTCAGAAAGGGTCCAATTATCTCATATTTCTGCTGCTTTGATGTTCACAAGTCCCATCTTTCCATCTCTTTGTTGTTATCCTTTACAAACCCCGTCTTCCAATCTTCTTGTTGTTATCATTTTTCTTCTTAATAACCTCTGAGTTATCTCCACAAGCGAGTTGAAGCAAACATTATTATAGTCCTGTGTGGGTTTTCACGCTGATCCAAAAGTCCTATTCAAACAGCAGGCGCGATTTTGACAGTTCCCATAAAATACAGTACAAGCGTCTGCTCATTAACTTTCCCAGACCACTTGCTCCATAAATCAGCCTTTCCAGGGGAGTTGTTGCCAATTCAGCCATGGAATTCAGATATGATAACAAAACCATAGCACCTCTCCCCCTTTGACTGTAAATCTTGCAACCAAGTCTGTCTCATAATGACGGTTCCCAATTAGAACTGCGTCACACCAAAAGCCTTTCGTTTCCTTTCCAGATCTTCCGCAAAACAAAGTCTTTGGTTAATAATTTTGTTTCCACACAGTTTATTTTCCCATCTCACTTGCTATCAATCATGTGGCAGTTCTTCTGGGGGGGGGGTTGTTAGGTAAATCATATTGAAAAAGAGAAAAGTCCCCCCCTTCCGATCCATTTCAACATACCGACATAGCTGTGATTCTTTGATGTAGTCTTCTATTCAGTCCAACCCGTCACTCAGCTTCTCAGTGGTTGATTTAATTAGCAATCAGTACAGCCTTTCCTTCGCTCGAAACATGTGCATTTACTCTTCTCCAATTGTTTTTCTTGAGCAATGCAACCAGGATCGCCATTAGAAGTAGTGTCCAGGAGATCCAAAAACTCACTCGAGGGCTTTCCGTCCAGTGCCCCCACCCCGTCCTTCGTTCGAACTTGGGGGTGATTTATTGGCAACCGCGGACGAGGCAGCATTTTCCCATCCCCTGGGGAAATTTGGGAGGCTAATTTACTCCCATCATTAGCCTCTTAATTACCTCGTGTGAGCCGGAGAGATGGTATTGTCGGCCATCTTCCAAAGCGCCCCTAGCGCCCACCCTACTTCTTGATTTATTATCATTGCAAATTGACTTTGCAGTATTTTAATATTCTGTTTTATTTTCACATTATTTGGGTTTTTAACTAATTTCTTCTCATTTTCCATTATTTGTTTTAATATTTCTTTTCCCCCTTTTCTCTAAATTTATTTCTGATAGTGTTCTACTGTATAAAAAACCCTCGCATTACTGCTTTGCTAGCATCCCATACTACACTCATTTCTGTTCCTTTGTTACAATTATTCACAAAATAATCAGTTAAGTTTTTCTGTGCTTTCTCATTTATTTTTTGATCATCCAATAGGTTCTCATTTAATCTCCATCGAAAGGTTTTTTCCTCCATTTCTTTTATTTCACATTTTATTGCATTATGATCCGAAAGTATTTTTGGTTGTATTTCTATTTTTGTCACTCTTGGTGTTAACTAGCTGGATATCTACACATAATCTATTCTTGACATTTATTGATTTGGTTCTGAGAAATAAGTAAATTGTTTTTCTAATGGGTGTCTTAAAATCTCCAAACATCTACCAAATTACAGTTCTCAATCATTGAAAAAAAAAGTCTAAGGTAGTTTTCCTTCCTCCGATTTTTCTCTTGGCCTCAACCTATCCATTTCCATTGAAACCACTCCATTCATATCACCCATTATTATAATTTTCTGATCCACAAATTCAAAAAGTTTTTCTTCTAAATCTTTATAAAATTCTGTTTTACTTCCATTTGGTGCATACACTCCGACTATTATCAATTTTTCGCCTTGCCATGTGACTTGTACCACAGTTATCCTACCTTTTTCATCTTTAAATATTTGCTGAGCCTCAAATTTATTTTTTATATACAAAACCACTCCTCTCTTCCTGCTTCTGTCTGATGAAACAAATTCATTTCCCAATTTTTTATTAATCAGTACTCTTCTATGCTTTCTCGCCACATGAGTTTCTTGTAGACAAATAATATCCAAGTTCTTTTTTTTAAAGGAAATGTTCAATTTTCTTTCTTTTCCTTTTGTCATTAATTCCATTAACATTCCATGACCATAATTTCAGTGCCATTTTGTGTCCCCTTTACCAGTAAAAGTATTAAAGTCTTAAACCTGTCCTTCTTCCTCTTCCTCTTCTTCTTTTTCTTCTTCTTCTTTACTATCCTTTTCTTCTTCTTCCAATCCTACCGGACCTGCTGTTCCTGCCACTGTTGCTTCCTTCCCTTTTCCCAGCTCTTTGTATCTTCTCAGAAATTTATGTGTTTCATCAACGCTTGTAAATTTAAACTTTTTCCCTTTGTAGTAAAAGGAGATCCCTTCTGGAAATTTCCACTTAAATTCAATTTCATTCTTCCTTAATGTCTGTGTCAATGGTTTGTAATGATCACGTTTTTTCAGCAGACGAAGTGGGACGTCTTTAAAAGTAATTATAAAAGCTTCATCAATGCACAGCCTTTTTTCACTGTTTTTCTGTAAAATCAAATTCTTCATTTCTCTATCTTTAAATATAATCAAACAGTCTCCTGGAAATTTCTTTGCTTTGACAGTCCTTGTTTTAATTCTAAAAGCATTCTGAATTGTCTTTCTGACGTCTTCCACTTCCATACTTTTCCATTGTGCAATCTCCGTTGTTAGTTTCTCCAAAATATTCTCTCCTTGTACTTCAGGCACAGATCTCAATCTCAAATTGAATTCTCTTTGCCTCAATTCATTCATAGCAATCGCATCCCACAATTCTTCTTGTGTTTTATTAATTTCTGAAATTTCTCCCTTAACCTTTTCTTCCTCTTTCTTTATTTCCCTTACTTCTTGTTTTTTCATTTTTGTTTGTTTGTTTGTTTCATTCCTTCTTCCAGGCTTTGCGTTCTTTTTGTTATTTCCTTCATCTGTCCCTTCAATTCATTAACTGCCATATCAATTTTTTTATCCATCGATTCTAGTCTCGTCTCCAAATTCTTCTTGCTTTGTTTAATGTCTTTTTTTAATTTCTGTGAACATTTTTAAAATGTCTCACTTAAATTCAGTTTCCTGTTTTGATCCTCATCTTTCCAAAGTTGTCCCACTTTCTCCTGTTTTTTTTCCTGTGTCTGAGACATTGTTTCTCTTCTTCCTGCCACTAGGTGTATATTAAGAATCTTTGGAAGGCGAAATTTCTTTAAAATAAACAATTAAAGGAGAAAGAAGAAAGTTTTCTGCCTCTTGTTTGGCTAATCCAACGTAATGTCTTAATAAATAATCAGAATAAGCAAATAATAATAATAATATTGAAAAGAAGAACAATGAAGGAGACAATCAGAAGAAAAAAAATAGTGACCACCAAAGGAACAACAAAAAATAATAAAAATATTCTTTCGCCACTTGCCTGGCCAATCCAATCCTTTAATCAAAATTCCAACAAAACCATACCAGCCAAAATTTAATCCAGTAATCCCAAGAAAAGAAATCAGAGAATAACAAAAAAGAGAAGCAAAAAAAAGGAGAAAAGGAGAAAAAATTAGAAAAAAGTAAAAAATAAAAATAAAAAAGAACAAAAAGGAAAAAAGAAAATTCTCTTCACCAAAGCAGCAGAGCCAGAGATTTTCAAAAGCAAACCCAAAATTAATCCATCCCCGAGAGCACAGTCTGGCACCATAAAATGTAAAAATAGTCAGCCAAAGTCCTTCTACTCCAATGTCCATGTCAGCTAAGTCAGAAGCTGGAAGGGGAGAGTGGGTAAACAATTTCTTCTCCTTACTCAGCTTTCCTCCGAATAAAATAAAACAAAACAAAATAAAGAACCAGATAATAGCAAATATTTCTATTTTGTTTTGGGCTTGACAGTTTCTCAAAATGCTGCTTTGGCATGTAAAAAATAAAGAAGAAAAAATTCCACCACGAGGCTTCTTAACAGTTAACTATGCAGTTCTCTAAAAACGAAAGTAATAAGTTTCCAGGAAGACTCTCCTCCTGCAGTCCCAGAAACCCACAAAAAAGACCCCCCAAAACCCCTTAATAAGGGCTTTCAGCCCCTTCCTTTGTTTAATACAGAGTCTTAAGTAAAGTGTTTATATTAAATTAAATATTCCGCTGCAGGACAACTCACTGTTTTTTGTTCTGTGGGTACTTCTTGCATATAAATAAGATCCCAGTCGGGGCTGACCTCCTTTTTACCACCCTGCTGCTTCTGAATCATTGTTAATCCTTTCTTTTCAACTATTTCCATCAATTAAATCCGGATTTTTTTACTGTTTCTGAATCTACCGCTGTGCCAGGTAAGTTTGAGGCTGCGCTTCTCGAGGGTAGAAAATGGCCTCAATCTCACTGCTCTTTTTGCTCCTAAAAGGGGCTTTTCAGGCAGGAGAGAGACCGCTCCTCGGCTAGCTGAGAACCTGCCCTCAGGATCTTCCTCTTCCTTTGGGGGGCTTGTGGCGCCCTTGCAAAGCCCCCGTTTCCCCCTGAAAAGCTGGATTCTCCCCAGAGGGCTAAATCCTGCTTTCGCTTGGCTCCGTGGTAAACCGGAAGTCTCATTACTCTGAGACCTCTTGGCTAGCATTTATTTATATGGGGATCAGTTCTTTTCTCCACCCTCTCACCTCAGATTGCCATGATGCAAACCCAGGATATGTATTTGTCTTATTTAATATTCTTTGTTATTGGGAACAAAGTTCTTGTAAGGAAAGGCAATGGAAGAGACCCAACCTCTGAAGTGTTTGCTAGAGAGGTTTATTCAGAAAATATAAGTAATTTATCTTTCATGAGAAAACTAGGAAAGAGGAAAACTCCCTTCTTAAAGGTTTAATAATAATAATAATAATAATAATAATAATAATAATAATAATTTATTATTTATACCCCGCCCATCTGGCTGAGTTTCCCCAGCCACTCTGGGCGGCTTCCAATCAAGTGTTAAAACAATACAGAATTAAATATTAAAAACTTCCCTAAATAGGGCTGCCTTCAGATGTCTTTTAAAGATAAGATAGCTGCTTATTCCCTTCACATCTGAAGGGAGGGCATTCCACAGGGCAGGTGCCACTACCGAGAAGGCCCTCTGGTTCCCTGTAACCTCACTTCTCACAATGAGGGAACCGCCAGAAGGCCCTCGGTGCTGGATCTCAGTGTCCGGGCTGAACAATGGGGATGGAGATGCTCCTTCAGGTATACAGGACCAAGGCTGTTTAGGGTTTTAAAAGTCAGCACCAACACTTTGAATTGTGCTCGGAAATGTAATGGGAGCCAATGCAGATCTCTCAGAACTAGTGTTATGTGGTCCCGGCAGCCACTCCTAGTCACCAGTCTAGCTGCCACATTCTGGATTAATTGCAGTTTCCGGGTCACCTTAAAAGGTAGCCCCACTTAGAGCGCATTGCAGTAGTCCAAGCAGGAGATAACTGGAGCATGCACCACCCTGGCAAGACAGTCCGCAGGCAGGTAGAGTCTCAGCCTGCTTACCAGATGGAGCTGGTAGACAGCCGCCCTGGAAACAGAATTAACCTGCGCCTCCATGGACAGCTGTGGGCTCAAAATGACGCCCAGGCTGCACACCTGGTCCTTCAGGGGCACAGTTTCCCCATTCAGACCCAGGGAGTCCTCCACACCTGCTCTCCCTCTGTCCCCCCCAAAAAGTACTTCTGGCTTGTCAGGATTCAACCTCAATCTGTTAACCCTCTAGAAGGATATTATGGACAATGGTGTCAAAGGCCGCTGAGAGATCCAGCAGAACTAGCAAGCAGCTCTCACCTTTGTTTGATTTTTTGAAGGAAGAGATGGGCATTACTTGACTGGGGAACTGGGGAATTTAATAAATAAAATAAAATAAAATAAAGAAAGATAAATTTTAAAACTGCATTGCCAGATTTGGAGGACTGCACATTTCAAAGGCTGGCTGTGTTTCAATTTGCATATTAGGAAAATTCACTCTTAAATGTGAACTGACTTGAATGTCTCCCCATCTGTATTCTCCAGCCACCCCCCACCTCCCAACAAATGGCCTGGGATTGTGCCCAGTTTTGAATGAAGCCTGGGAGCTAGAAAAATACTTTGACCCCTAGTTTTCTTTCACATATTCGGCTAGAGATATTTCTCAGAACCAGTCATTGTGAGATTCAAGAGAAGCTGCAGACTCCTACCTTCTTCTCATGGAGACTCAAACTAATGTGCTAGCTCTGAAGAATAACCTGGGTCATGTTTTAAGTACTACTGGTAATTCAAATGAATTGACTCATGAACTGCATGACTAAGTTTCCTCATGGTAATGGCAATATTTCTGCTATCTTTCCTTTAGCTTTATGAAATTCTCCCATGGCTCATGAAACATCTCCCAGGACCCCACAAGAAGGCCCTGTCCTGCTCAGAGATGGTGTTTTCATTTGCAAAGGAGGAGATAGAGAAGCATAAGGAGAATCAGTCTCTGCATGATCCACAGGATTTCATTGATTTCTATCTACTTCAGATGGAGAAAGTAAGTATCTGCTTTGAAACTGAATGCTGCTCAGCCAAGGAATCATTATATTCCCTGTTATAAGTGAATACTAATCTCTTGCCTGGAAACCAATATTTTTTTCCTGAATCTCAGTTGAAAATGACATTGAGTTACTTTTCCCCAGATTTATTGGATTATTATTTTTCTTAGTGAGTTGTGCAAACCACTATTCTGAATATTTTTTTTATTATTATTAGGGTAGTGGGCACTGGAGATCAGTTGATTGATCCAACAGAGCAGTGGGCAAAAACGTTTGAAAACCCCTGTAAAACTCATGGGAACATACTCACCACTGAAATGTTGCTTGTGGTGCCCAAACAGTAAGAATGCCCAAATAGTATGAACGGCCAACTCACCAAGTGTATTGTGGCAGATGTTTCATTATACATTACAATGCATAGCAAGAGGAAAAATCACTCCTCACTTTCATCAGCAGGGGGCGACACAAATCCTAAAGAAAATGTTCCTAAACTAAATATGACTTCAAAGTCCTGCCTCATTTATTCCTACACTAGAAAGGTGAAAATATTTTTTTCTTCTTGCATTACTGGAACAATCTTTGAACACTCAAATTTGACTAAAGAATGGTTAAATATGTTTAGTGATAAATAATGCACATTTTGAATATCTGCTGCCAGAGAGATTCTTTTGGATCCCTCATCCCCTGCCAGTGTTGGATTATTACTCTAACCCACAGATTCTCAAATGCAGCACCAGCAGCTACCACTGTGTACACAGGAATGTGTGCATGGGTCTCTTGTCACAACCAGCTACGAAGCACAGGGCCGGCCCACCCATGAGGCAGGCTGAGGCAGATGCCTTGGGCAGTGGAATGCCAACAGGAGGCATCCTAGCCAGCCACTAGTGGAGAAGTGGAGCGGTGGCAGCTTCCTGCAAGATTTCACCAAACGCTTGCAAGACCTCACTGTCCTCACTGTTGTTGTTACCACATTGTGGCACTGCTGTGTGACCAAAGTAAGGGGGGTGGCAGTGACAGCAGGCAGTGCAGGTGGCACCTTCCTATGTCACCTCAGGTAGTGTAAGAGGACACCTCACACCTCATGAAGCATGTGTTGGTGGTATGCTAACAGGAGCAGGGGGAGTAAGATAAAATAAGTGCTGATGGACAGATTGTAATGCATGTAAATGACACGACACTTTCCCCATTTTCAAAATCAGAGCAAAAACGACCCAGAGTCCACCTATGATGAAGAAAACATGGCTTTTAGTATTTCCGGGCTCTTTGTAGCAGGGACAGACACAGCCACCAGTTCTCTGAAATGGGCGCTTCTCCTCCTGGCAAGTCATCCAGATATCCAAGGTGAGAGAGGGAGACCTGTGCAGGGCTTCCTTTGATCTCTAGAGTGGACTGTAATTCTTGTGTCAATTAAATGTTATGGATTTTCCAAAAATTTGTAAGAAACTGATAGCAAATTAATGCAAATTTACAACAAATTTAAAAGTTGATTATCTCCCACTCCCCGTTCAAAATGTTAGCAGCAAAGGAACGAGAGAAAAGAAACTATAATATACTTTTTCCTCATTTCTGTTACTTTTCCATCCTTTCCTCAATTTCCACCGGTTGTGCATATTTAAATTCCTGCTTAGATTTTTATCTAACTACAACATTTATCCATTTATTTAATGTCAGGTGCTGCTGGTGGTTGCTCATCAGTAACCAGGCAGGACTCCAACATGTCTTTTACAGGTTTTATTGTGCAAACTATTTACAGTGCACATCTAAAAAGTTTATGTCCATCTTATTCACTTGCAGAAACTGGGAGTGGCCCCTTCCAGCTTCTCCCCCAGCATAAGAACTTTGGCACCCCAAGCCTCCTCCTCCCCTCCTTGTGTTTCACCCCTCTGTGCAAGCTGGGCAACGGTGAGGTGCTTGGGCTCTCAGCAGCATCCTCGAGCCCTTTCCTCTCTTGGCTGGCCCCTTCCCTCTCTTCACCACTGGAGGTGTGGCTTTCCCCACCGCTGGACGAGGAACTGCTCCTCAGAAGTTTGGTGGCTCCCTCTATCCCAGCGGCGCCCCTGCCTCCCTCCCTTGTTCCGATGGCAGTCCCCTGACATTTAAGTTGAGTTATTCTTCCGCCATCTAACCATATAATCATCAAACATAGTTTCAAATCATATTTCCTCCAATACAACTGATTTGTCTTCCTTTATGCGTTCTCAACATTCTGAATAATAATGGTAATTATATAATCTTCTTTAACCCCAGCATTCTCTCCAAACTTCACAATCCTCAGAATCATTCAAGAAGACTCTTTGTCTTCTTTGTTATGCTGTTCCTTTAAGAAAAAAAAAAGAAAGAAAAGGAAAGGAAAGGAAAAAGAAAGAAAAGACAAGAAAAGCTTGACAATATCCATTTTCCCAGACTGCTCTGCCCCCCTTAACACTATCCCTACTAAGTACTGGAGGAAGAGTGAACCTTATGCCTGTGAAACTTTAAAATGTTATCCTTAATATACCCCCTCCCAATATTCAGCCAGGACCATACATATCCCCTTCTGTCTTTCACGTTACCAGATTCATTCTTCTTTACAAAGCACATTCAGTTTTTATAATGTATCAACAACATGAAATTCAGGGTTACTTCTTCCTTTCTCTCTGAATGCTTTGGACATTGAGAGAACATTCTCATGCCTTACCAAGAACCAGAGGCGTAGCAAGGTCAGGAGGTACCAGGTGCAGAAATTTTTTTGTCAACCCCCCCCAACATTGAAATTGAAATCTGTCAATGAGAGTCAAACCCCCCCCCCCCAGAAAGCTGGACACCCCTAGGCATGAGGCAGCTCCCTATGTTACCAAAAGCAATGCCTCAGCCACAGACTAGACCATAGGGTCATCTAGTCCAACCCCCTGCAATGCAAGAATCTCAACTAAAGCATCCATGACAGATATCCATAAATAATCCCTTCGTGAAAATGATTGACATCCAGCCTCTGCTCAAAAACCTCCAAGGAAAGAGAGCCCACCAACTCCTGAGGAAGACTGTTCCACTGTCTAACATCTCTTGCTGTCAGAAAGTTCTTCCTGATGTTTAGTGGAATCTCTTTTCTTGTAACTTGAAACCATGGGTTCGAGTCCTACCCTCCGGAGCAGGAGAAAACAAGCTTGCTCCATCTTCCATGTGATGGCCCTTAAAGTACAGTGGTACCTTGGGTTAAGAACTTAATTCATTCTGGAGGTCCGTTCTTAACCTGAAACTGTTATTAACCTGAGGTACCACTTTAGCTAATGGGGCCTCCAGCTGCCGCCGCGCTGCCACTGCCACCCCCCAATTTCTGTTCTCATCCTGAAGCAAAGTTCTTAACCCGAGGTACTATTTCTGGGTTAGTGGAGTCTGTAACCTGAAGCGTCTCTAACCTGAGGTACCACTTTATTTGAAGATGGCTACCATCTCTCCTCTTCTCTTCTCTAGGCTAAACTTACCCTGCTCCCTCAACTGGCAAGAGGCAGCTCCCCATGTTACCAAAAGCAATGCCTCAGCCACAGACCGTAGGGTCATCTAGTCCAACCCCCTGCAATGCAAGAATCTCAACTAAAGCATCCATGACAGATGGCCATCCAGCCTCTGCTCAAAAACCTCCAAGGAAGGAGAGACCACCATTTCCTGAGGGAGACTGTTCCACTGTCTAACATCTCTTGCTGTCAGAAAGTCCTTCCTGATGTTTAGTGGAATCTCTTTTCTTGTAACTTGAAACCATGAGTTCAAGCCCTACCCTCTGAAGCAGGAGAAAACAAGCTTGCTCCATCGTCCATGTGATGGCCCTTAAAGTATTTGAAGATGGCTACCATCTCTCCTCTCCTCTTTTCTAGACTAAACATCCCTAGCTCCCTCAACTGTTTCTTGGTTTCTAGACCCTTGATCATCTTGGTTGCATTCCTCTGCACACGTTTCAATTTGTCAATTTCCTTTTTAAATTGGGGTACCTAGAACTGCACACAGAACTCCAAGTGTGGTCTCACCAAGGCAGAAGAGAGTAGGACTATGACTTCCCTATACTTCTTATTCTGTGAACTACCCTGAGACACCCAGGTATAAGGTAAAGGTAAAGGTACCCCTGCCCGTACGGGCCAGTCGTGTCCGACTCTAGGGTTGTGCGCCCATCTCACTTAAGAGGCCGGGGGCCAGCGCTGTCCGGAGACACTTCCGGGTCACGTGGCCAGCGTGACGAAGCTGCTCTGGTGGGCCAGCACCAGCGCAGCACACGTAAACGACGTTTACCTTCCCACTATAAAGCGTGCACTTAGATAAAGCGTGCACTTTATCTACTTGCACTTAGGGGTGCTTTCGAACTGCTAGGTGGGCAGGAGCTGGGACCGAAAGATGGGAGCTCACCCCGCCACGGGGATTCAAACCGCCGACCATACGATAGGCAAGCCCTAGGCACTGAGGTTTTACCCACAGTGCTGCCAGGTATAGGGCGGTATATAAATGCAATTAACAACAACAACAACAATACTTCTGCTGATGCAGCCTAGAATAGCATTGGTCTTTTTTGCTGCTGCATCGTACTGTTGACTCATGTTGAACTTGTGCTACTGGCTTTAAAAAATTTTTTGTGTATCTAGGGGGGTATGGACAGGAGCCCTGGACCACTGTCTTCTCTCTCTCTCTCTCTCAGCAATCTATAATATCACATCAGATCCAATAGGGGCCAAATCCACTGCCCATAAAGGGTTACTGGAGTCACAGTGAAAAGCTTTCTGAAAAGTGTCCTTCTCATCTGGCAATGGAAAAAAGCACCATTCAATCTTAGTTTGAACGGCATGCATGAATGAAACAGCACGATGTGTAATGTGTGAATGTAGCATGGAAACATGTACAATGCTCTTCTTGTCACATGCACACATGCCATCACAGAACTAGAGAATTAACTCAAAAGGGCAACTCAGTGATGAAGGGAGTGCAGCGTGTTCAGAAGACAAGTGGTTGGTGCTTAAAAAAATAAGCAGAAGACAACAGGAGACGACGAGTCTAGAGACACAATAGAAACTGCTAAAACTGCATTGTGGGGGAATATGTATTTTCCTCTCCTATTAGCAAAACTTACTGGGTTGTATCTAAAGTTTGCTTACTCAGGAGTAAATGCAGGAAATCACTGGGACACACTTCCAGAGGGAAAAGAGGAAGACAAAATTGGGTGGCAAACCGCATTCCTCCCAGAGTTTAAAAAAAAATCAAAGAACAGAATAATGTGATTCTCCTCTCAGCAATTCATTTCCACCACCACCCCTTGAGTACTGGAGCGCAAAGACAAAAGAAGAATTTGGATTATCTGTTTTCCATTTGATCTTCTGGCTATCGCTCTAGCCCTTTAACACTGTCCACGCCGAGTACTGGGGGGAGAATGAAGTATATATATTGTCAGGGATGATTGGTGAATGCTAGCAGAGATAAGAGTCTGGGAATTCAGCCATATTTACAAGATTTATTGGTTTCTTCTTGCTATGTACAAAGAGCTCTGAGAGTCAGCCTGCATCATGGTGAGTCAGTTGCAGAGACTGAATCAGCTTTTGTTTTCTTCCAGCAAATCCACTTCCTGAACCCAACCCCCTTCCTTCCTCTGTTACGAGAGCCCAGAAGTGGCTCCCCCCTCTCTGATTCATTGCTTCCTGACAGCCCTTCGTCACCCTCCTCGTCCAAGGAAGTACAGCTGCTAAGCAACAGAGCCAGTGTGGTGTAGTGGTTAAGAGCAGTAGATTCGTAATCTGGGGAACTGGGTTCATGTCCCCGCTCCTCCACATGCAGCTGCTGGGTGACCTTGGGCTAGTCACACTTCTCTGAAGTCTCTCAGCCCCACTCACCTCACAGTGTTTGTTGTGGGGGAGGGAGGGAAAGGAGAATGTTAGCCGCTTTGAGACTCCTTAAAGGGAGTGAAAGGCGGGATATCAAATCCAAACTCTTCTTCTTCTCTTCTTCTGTAAGTCCCCATTCTCTCCCCCTTCTCAGCCTCCAATTCCCTGACATCCACCCCCTCCCCAAAGGCCCCCCCTCCTCCTCAGGAGAGACGGCTGCTCCTGTTTCACCCATATCAGGAGTCGCAGGAGGGAAATCTAGGAAAATGTCATCCTCATCTTCTGTATCCTCAAAAATGTCCCTCCAGCCCTCCCACAAACCTGCAGTTTCTCAGCGATCCTTGAGATGTCCTTTTCCCCAGCCGTTTCCACCAACTTCTTCCGCCCCCCCCATCGTCCGATGGTGGGAAACCCTTGAAGTCCCCTTCATCATCCATCCAAACACCTGTTTAAAGAACTTACCTGGGGGTTTTGGTTTTTTGGGAAATAAATCGTGGAACTCCTCCACCAGATACTCCTCAGTGATGCAACCTTCTGGAACCCACGTGTTTTCTGAACTGGGCGCCCCTTCCCAAGCCACTAGATACTCTAGTTGCTCCCCGTTCCAACGAGAGTCCAGTATTTCAGTCACCTCATTGCATTGCTCCCTTTCCTCTATTTCGGGCAATGGAACCGCCCCTTCCCCTCTACCCTGCCGGATGCACACTGTGTCCCCAACCCGGATGACCTCCCCTGGTCTCCTATGCTTGTCTGCCTCCCTTTTGTATACTACTTTGGCCCTTTCCAAATTCAACTGGAGCTGCTGGTGAATCGCCTCCATTTCCTCCGCAAACTGTTCTGCGGCAGGCACACTCCATGACTCCTCCCCCCCTTCCTGGGAAAGCCCTAGGGTGACACCCGTGATTGGCGAAGAAAGGAGTCATCCCTGTGGATACGTTCTCCGCGTTATTGTAAGCAAACTCCACCAGTGCGAATTTGTCCACCCAGCCGTTCTGTCTCTGACTGACATAACACCGCAAATACTGTTGCAAGACAGCATTTGCTCTCTCCGCCTGCCCATTGGTTTCAGGGTGCCTCGCTGTCGTGAAGCTCACCTCTACTTACAGCAAACTCATGAGCCTGCGCCAAAACCATGAGGTGAATTGGGTCCCCCTATCCGAAATCACCTTAGAAGGGACTCCATGCAACCTAAACACATGAACAGCTATGTGTCTATGAACAGCTTGGCTGTTTCCTCCGCCGTCACTGCATGTGAGCACGCCACAAAATGACACATCTTGGTTAGGAGATCCACCACCACCATGACTGCTGTTTTCTCCTTGGACCTGGGCAGGTCAGTGATGAAATCTACTGATACCACCTCCCATGGCCTCCCTGGTGTGGGCAAAGACTCCAATAACCCTGCTGGAGCAGCCCCTTTGGCCCTCTGGCAGGTGTCACACCCTCTTACATATTCCCTCACGTCCTCCCTCACTTTAGGCCACCAAAATTCCCTAGTAACCAACAACATGGTTTTGTGTTGCCCAAAATGTCCTGCTGTGGAGCTGTCGTGAAGTTGCTTGAGGACTCTGGCCCTTAGGGATTCACCTGGAATATACAATGCCCCCTGATAGAACAGAAGCCCCCCTTTTCCCTCAAAACCTCCCTCAGCTCCCCCCTTTCCCCTTAGCTCGTCCATCTTCTGCCGTGCAAAGGCATCGTCTCTGATCAATTGCATCAGTTCATCGTCCTTTACCAATGCCCTCCCCCCACAAGTCCACCTTTTCTCGGGAAACATGAGCCTGGTTACAGGAGGTCCTTCTTCCGCCAGGTACTCTGGTTTGCGAGATAGCGCATCCGCCCTCACGTTCTCTTCCCCTGGCACGTACTGAATCCTAAAATTGAAGTTGGCAAAAAACTCCGCCCAGCGTATCTGCCTTTGGCACAGCACACGTACTCCAGGTTCTTGTGATCCGTGCACACCTGTATCTGGTGCCTCGCACCAATCAGGAAGTGTCTCCATTGCTTGAACGCAGCCACAATAGCAAGCAATTCTTTGTCGTAAATACTGTAGTTTAGCTCCGACTTCTTCAGCTTCTGGGAGAAAAAGGCACACAGCCGCCAATCCCCCTTGTCATCTTGCTGCATCAGTACCGCTCCGATGGCCTGGTCAGACACATCAGTTTCCACCCGCAGCGGCAGGTCGGGGTTGATGTGCAGTAGCTGCTCCTCTGATGCAAAAACCTTCTTAAGCCTCTCAAATCCCTCTTGCACCACTTCAGTTCACATAAACTTCTTCTTCCCACCAAGGCAGTCCGTTATGGGCACCGTCAACTGCGCAAAGTTTTTGATGAACATCCTGTAGAAGTTGCTGAAACCCAGGAATCATTGAACATCCTTCCTGGTCTTCGGGCTTTTCCATTCCACCACAGCCTTCACCTTCTCAGGATCCATCGCCAGGCCTTTATCTGACAACCTGTAGCCCAGGAACTCAACCTCCTTCGTGTAGAACTGGCACTTCTCCAGCTTCACCCACAGGCAATGCTCCTTTAGCTTGCTCAGGACTTCCCACACGTCCTTCACATGCTGCCTTTCGTTGTCAGAAAACACTAGGATATCATCCAAAAAACAAACGCAGTTACGATACAGCAGCGGCCCCAGCACGTGGTGCATGAAAGCCTGGAAGCACGGGCTTCCACATTGCAAGCCAAAAGGCATGACGAGATATTCGAACTCCTCCAGTGGGGTAAACATGGTGGTTTTCCACTCGTTGCCCTCTCGCACCCTGATGAGATTGTACTGTCAGTTAAATTCAGCTCCGATCCTCCGAGCTGTTATGGCTCATCTTGGCTTGAGCCCAGCAGAGTATTCCCAGAGTCCACAATGAAAGGATGAGGCAGGTATGGTGCTACATTGCTATGCTTTATTACTAAGCTATGCTGAGAGCATACAAATATACATCTTGTCTCTGTGAGAAGCAGAGAGCAACTCTGACAAAGAAACGACAGAACAGAGGAAACAGGAAACCAGTGAACGTCACATCCCGTCTCCCTTTCCCGTGGGAATCCAACTGTATCTGCACTGTGGAATGAAAACATAGTCTTGTGACTACAAGCAGCTGCTCAGTGAGAGAAACAGAAACTAACATGTACGCCCCCCAAAGGTCCAGCTTAGTAAAAATTTTCCCTTTCCGCACTCTCGCCAAAACGTTGTCGATTCTCGGCATGGGGAAGGCCACGGGTTCCGTCAAGGAGTTGAGCATTCTGAAATCCACTACAAGTCTCTTCTCGCTCGTAGCTTTATTGTCCACAAAGAACACCGGGCACCCACCCACAGCTTTGGATTCCCTGATGAATCCCCTTTTTAATTTTTTGTCAATTAAGACTTTCAACTCCCGCATCTCTTGATCAGACATGGAATACAGCTTCCCCACCGGCAGCTTGGCCCCCGGGACCAGGTTAATCTGGCAATTGTATGGCCTGTGCGGCGGTAACGTGTTGGCCTCCCTCTCACTGAACACTTCCTCCAAGTGTCAGTATTGCGGAGGGATTCTGCCTTTCCTTCCCATGCATGTTGCCGCCATCTTGGCCCCCCTGACTCGAGGTTCCCCTACCCCCAGGCAATTCTCCAAACAGTGTGCCGACCTGAAAGTCAGGGACCGCTGGTGCCAGGAAACCACCGGATCGTGTAAGGCTAACCAACTCATACCCAGAATAATGGGCGGACCAGCCAACGGGGCTACGTGGAAAGCGATGGTCTCGGAGTGCGTGGAAATCTGCATCCTCATGGGAGGAGTCTGATGGGTCACCTCCCCTCCCAAAAGTTCCCCTCCATCAATAGTGGTCACTTGCAGAGGAAAATCCAAAGGCCGAAGGTGCAATTGGTGCTGCGCAGCAAAGTCCCTGCTAAAAAAATTGGCACTGGCTCCTGAGCGTGGACCTCCATCGCGTGGCCATTTGGGAGCTCCAGCAACACCCTCACCACTATGCCCAGTTTGGGGTGCCCTGGTCAAGGCTCTTCGCTGCCCCGGTTCCCAACCAGCCAGGCCCTCCCGTTTCTCTGCACCTGGGGCACTTCCTCTTCTCCCTGTGTCGTAGCCCCCACCATTCCCTGCCAGTTACGATGCTCCGGACACACTCTGGCAAAGTGTCCTGGCTTCTGGCATAAAAAACATTTCTTGGCCGCCTGCCAGTCCTTTCCCTCCTTCTTGCTTGGCAGTTGGGCCTTTGAATGTTCCCGCGCACGGGCTGAGTCAATTTCCATGGGCTCTGGCTGACTCTGACCTTCAGTAGCCTCTGCCGGCATCTCAAGAATGCGATCTCCATGGAAGCGCCGCCCTCTGCTCTCTTTTCTCTCTAGCAAACGAGCCTCCTGTCTGAGACCCTCTGCTAAAGCAGCCTTGGTTAGTGCGTCCATATCTTGGGGTCGAGGCCCTCTGGCAAGCTTATCTTTCACTTCAGAATTCAGCGCAGCCTTAAACAGAGCCTGCACTGGTTCTGAACTCAAATCCCACCCCAGCTTGTGGACCAGCATGGCGAACTGGGACCAGTAACTGCGCACAGTCAAACTCCCTTGCTTCAAAGCCAAGAGCTCCTGCTGAGTCATATCAACTTGACTCTCATGTGTAAACATAACATCCATTGCCTCAAAGAACTTTGCCAAGTCCCGAAGAGCATTGTTATTAGCTGCTATCAGTGGCCTGACCCAATTTCTAGCCGGGCCCGATAAGTGGCTAATTAAAAAAGCAATTTTCTGCGCATCGTTAGCAAAATCAGCCCCCTGCAGTTCTAGGGCATATTTCATCTCCGTTTTAAATCCCAAATATTCTTGAGGGTCCCCGTTAAATTTACTCACCAGCATAGGCATTCTTCTTCCCAGCAGGTCCCCTCTCGCTTCTCTGATGCGCTCGACTCTCTTCCAATCTGATACGCAGTTCCTCCGCCCGAGCCTCCAGACTGGCATTGCGTTGCTGTAAATCAGCCAGTTGCTCCTCCATTGCTCTTATCCTCTCTCTCCTGCTAGCACCTGGCAACTGAGTCTCTGCAAGCTGTCAGGGATGATTGGTGAGTGCTAGCAGAGATAAGAGTCCGGGAATCCAGCCATATTTACAAGATTTATTGGTTTCTTCTTGCTATGTACAAAGAGCTCTGAAAGTCAGCCTGCATCATGGTGAGTCGGGTTGCAGAGACTGAATCAGCTTTCATTTTCTTCCAGCAAATCCACTTCCTGAAGCCAACTCCCTTCCTTCCTCTGTTACGAGAGTGGCTGGGCCCCGGAAGTGGCTCCCCCCTCTCTGATTCATTGCTTCCTGACAGCCCTTTGTCACCCTCCTCGTCCGAGGAAGTACAGCTGCTAAGCAGCAGAGGCTTATCTCTGTAAGTCCCCATTCTCCCCCCCTTCTCAGCCTCCAATTCCCTGACATATATTCAAAATAAACCTTCTGTTTCTGTAATTTTCTTCAGATAAAGTCCACAAGGAGATAGAAGATGTTTTAGGTTCTTCTAACACAATCTGCTATCAAGATAAGAAGAAACTGCCCTACACCAATGCTGTGATTCATGAAATGCAGCGCTTTAAATATGCCTTATTTATGGGGGTTCCTAGGCAATGTACAAAGGATGTGAAGATTCGTGGTTTTCTCTTTCCCAAGGTAAAGAAGAGTGATACAACTGCACGCCTGTATCCCAAGAGTCTATGAGTAGGTTGGATATTCAGAGATGCCCCCAGCCATGCAGGAACTTCCTGTGTAGTCTAAAACAGGAGTTCCAGCTGCAGACATGTTTCACTAGTGCTATTCCTGGGGCCATGTGGCACCTCAGAGGAGCATGCAGTGGCCAAAGGTCTCAGCGAGGCCTTTTTGAAACAGGTGTTGGGGGAGGCCCTGCTGTATTTCTGCTTGTATAGAAATATTTTTTTAAATAGAAAGAAGTTGAGGATGAATATGACCACTGTTAAATACCCACCTGTCCCCCCAAAACTCCATTCAGTTTGAACTCTGCAAAGATTCGTCCTGGGACAGTGAGGGAGAATCCTGGAATGTGTTGATATGAATGCATTCCAAGTTAATTCTTTCTTCTTTGCAGGGGACTGCCGTTCTTTTTGATCTGCGCTCTGTTCTTCTTGATCCAACACGATGGGAGACTCCTGCAGAGTTCAACCCGAATCATTTCTTGGACAAGAATGGACAATTTGTGGACAGAGAAGAATATCTGCCATTTGGTGCAGGTGAATGCAAAAGTCCAAGCTGAGTTGTGGTCTATAGACATGCTTATTGGTTGGCTTCCAGGAAATGACATCAGCAGAAGCAAGAGAGTAGGGCAGAATGGATGCAATATCCCCTTGGCAGGAGTGGCACTGCTGGTCAGCAGGATGGGGCAAGGCTGTTGATAATTTAGGGAATTTCTGGGTGAGTGATTTTGGACTCACAGGTACCCAAACCCTTATGGGGTTCACACTTCACACTTGCCACCCCATTGCCCTGTCCCTGAGAGAGGTAACACTGCCAGCACCAGGGTTGCTCCCTGTCACACGTCACTGCTGGATGCCATCCAACTTCTTTTCAGGTGACAAGGCTAAAGCTCCCCCACCTCTTTTCATGGAATATAATTTAGCCTGCTATGAAACTATACTCAGAACTGAGTCTGCAGTTAAACTATCCCACTTCCGTACTTCTCGCACTCTGAACTGTAAAGGAGGCTGCTGTATGTTCAGGTTTCAATTTTCAAAGAACAAAGGAATATTTTTGCACCCTCTGTGTCAGGAGCCAGGCATTGCTGTCTGCGCCATGCCTGCAAGTATTCAGCAGACATCCTCACTGCTAACTTAAAGGCTCCTGTTGACTTTTTAATACAAAGAATTATGCCTATTCAATTGTTGACGAGAATGTTATAAATTAAAAAAAGGACTGGTTCATCTTTAAACGATTATACAGTATTGTTTAACATGTTCTTGTTGGTGTCAAGGCAAAAATAGGTGTATAGAAAGGAGAATTCCTTGGCTGCCAAGATCCAGGTTTGGGGCAAGTACTATTTGGTGAGAGAACCTCAACAAAGATTTAAAATTACAAAAATGTAGGAAAGTAAAGCATGGAAACATATGCTTTAAAATAGGCCCTTGTGGGTTCCTTCCAAAATTTCCCTCTTCCCCTACCATAGTAAAAACCCACACATTTGCTTCCCCACCCCCATCCTTCAGTCCGGACACTGAGGTCCAGCTCCAAGGGCCTTCTTGCAGTTCCCACACTGCAAGATGTGAGGTTACAGGGAACCAGGCAGAGGGCCTTCTCGGCAGTGATGCCTGCCCTGTGGAACGCCCTCCCAGCAGATGTCAAGGAAATAAGCAACTATAATGCTTTTAGGAGACATCTGAAGGAAGCCCTTTTTGGGGAGGTTTTTAATGTTTAATGCTATATCATGTTTTTAATATTCGGTTGGAAGCTGCCCAGTGTGGCTGGGGAAACCCAGCCAGATGAGCGGGGTATAAATAACAAATTCTTCTTCCTCTTCTTCTTCTTCTTCTTCTTCTTCTTCTTCTTCTTCTTCTTCATGATTTCACTTTCCTATGTCTAGTTCTCCAAAGTATTATACAGTATAGCATGTTTTATAGTTGCGAAGTAATTGACACTGAAATGTAATTTATTACTCAGTTGCTGACTTTCCCATGTCTCCTCTTCAGGGGCTCGCATATGTTTGGGAATGCAGCTGGCAAAGATCGAAATCTTCATCTTCCTGACCAGCTTGCTGAGAACATTCAGCTTCCAGCTGCCAGAAGGAGTGAAAGAACTCAATCAAGAGCCTTTACTAGGGGCTACAACACATCCCCATCCTTATAAACTCTGTGCTATTCCCCGTGGCAATGCAAACCTCTGATTTTGTTTAAAAGCACCATTTTCCTCTCAGTGTCCCTCTAGTCCTACTTTACTCAAACTTCTGTCATTGCTTAAAACAGACACTTTTTCCCTTTTATTGTAAAACCCATCTCATAATATTCAAACCGGATGGCAGCATGCTGTTGGCCATGTGAAGGTGTCAGTTGCTTGCACATTTATTTTTGCTGTTTCTTAATAAAAGTATTATTGTTTTGCTGGTGGTTCTTCTGATTCTGCAGTTCCTGAAACAGCTCTGGTCAAACAGGCACTATCCTCCTGGACCTCTCCAGCTTCCTCTCATTGGAGGCGTGTGGTGGATTGGGGTGAAGCTTCGTGATGATACTTTCATTAAGGTACTTATTTCTAACTCAGTCAGTTTCTAACATTTCTAACATTCAGTCAGTTTCTAACATTTCTAACACTTATTTCTAACATTCAGTTTCCAGTATACCTGAAGGCGCTTCTCCACCACCATCATTCTGCCCGGACACCGAGGTCCAGTGCTGAGGGCCTTCTGGCAGTTCCCTCGCTGTGAGAAGCCAAGTTACAGGGAACCAGGCAGAGTGCCTTCTCGGTAATGGCACCCACCCTGTGGAACGCCCTCCCACCAGATGTCAAAGAGAAAAACAGCTACCAGAAGACATCTGAAGGCAGCCCTGTTTAGGGAAGCTTTTAATGTTGAACAGACTATTGTATTTTAATATTTTGTTGAAAGCCGCCCAGAGTAGCTGGGGTATAAATAATAATAATAATAATAATAATAATAAATAATAATAATAATAATAATAATAATAATAATAATAATAATAATTGTTATTATTATTCCAGCTGCCAGAAGGAGTGAAATAACTCAATAAAGAGGCTGTACCAGGGGCTACAGCACATCCTAATCCTTATAAACTCGGTGCTATTCCCCACTGCAATACATAATAAAACAGAAAAATTTTAGGGGCTGCACATCTACTTCCTTCACTCAGCAACCCCTTTGCCACTCTTAACACATGAACCCCCTAGAATTTCCCCTTCCCTTCTCATCTCATCCCATGCAACTACTGAGGTCTCTTTTCACCTTTGCAGCTTCATTTCTGAAGCCACTCCTCTCTTATTTCCTGCAGCTCTGCATTGCACCCATTTTCAACTTCACCCCATCTCCTCCTGTTCTTTTGCCTCTGCTTTCATCTTCATCCCTTTCCCCATGCCTCCTACTCCCTCCTTTTGGGCAACTTCCTTTGCATCCCCCCTTTTTACTCTCAGTCCCTTTTTTCCTCCGCCCTCTCCTTACTTTTCTCTCCCTTACACACAGATCATTCCTATTCCCTCAGGTTCTCCTCTCTCCCTCTTCTGCAGTTCCCCTTTCAACACATACTCCATGTTGGTATATGCATCTCTGGGGCATTGAAGGTTAAACCACAGAGCCTAGGACTTGCCGATCAGATAGTCGGTGGTTCGAATGATCCGGAAGCTGTACGCCGGCTCCCTCGGCCAATAAAGTGAGATGAGTGCTGCAACCCCAGAGTCGGTCACGATTGGACCTAATGGTCAGGGGTCCCTTTACCTTTACCTTTAAGCTAACACAACAAAGCCTTTCTAATTCCCTTCTCACTGCATTCAAACCTTGTTGTTTTTTACAATAATTTTCATTAATTTTTCAATTATACATCTCAAAATAAACATTTTACATACTGTTAGATATCCAATGATTTCCCTCCTCCTTCTTCCAAGGTTTATTCTGTTTATCATTCATTCCTGAACATTTTACTATGATCATTTTGATCAGTTCTCCATTTTTACATCACTCAAAATTAATCATTAATCACACTGCTGATTTCATATTAATGCTGCCAGCATTTTCAGCTGTGAACAATTATTTTCCATACAATTATCTCTTATATACACCAAATATTTACTCCAACTTTCATGAAACTTCTTTTCATCCTGGTCTCGTATTTTTCCCGACAATCTGGCCAGTTCTGCATAATTCATCATTTTAACCTGCCATTCCATAATAGTAGGTATTACATCAGTTTTCCAGTTCTGGGCCAACATAGTTCTTGCTGCTGTCGTGGTGTACAGAAAAAGGTTTTTATCCTTCTTTTTAATTTCCCTCCCTGTCAATCCCAATAGAAAGGCTTCGGGGTTTTTTTTTAGAAAGGTGTACTTAATTTTTTTTAAAAGTTCATTATAGATAGATTTCCAGAAGCCCTTCACATTGCCGCAGGTCCACCACATGTGGTAGAGGTCTCTCTCCGCCTCTCCACATTTCCAACACTTCCTATTTTTCATTCTGTACATCTTTGCCAATTTTACCAGCGTGAGATGCCATCTATATCATTTTCCATATGTTTTCCTGCAATGCCATACACGCCGTAAACTTCATATTTACATTCCATAATTCATGCCACACTTCTAATTCAATATTGTATCCGAAGTCAATGGCTCACTTAATCATGGCTTCTTTTATCTCCTCATCTTTATTAACATATTCTTAATGTTGTAGATGTAGTGCTAAGAGTTCCTTAAATCAGTTAAAAACCAAAAAACCAAAACCAAAACAACAAACTCTTTCAGTCGTCCAGCTTTGCAGCCTTCCCCCCCCCCCCTTGATTCCGATGGCAGTCTTATATTATTTACCTTGGTTTCTTCAAACAGCTTGTTTTCATGCAGGACAGCAGCTAATTCCGGAGAAGACTCCCCCCCCCCAGTGCACCAGTCAAATTATTTCCAATAAATAAAAACTAATCCATAATTTGTTTGGTTGAACTGCAGGAAATTTGTCTGCTGTAGGAGCACGTTTGAGCCCAGCGACTGTGGCTCGACCTTCGGGGCCACCTGGCTCCTAATGGAACCTAATGGACAGACCCTTTGGGAGCACGCTTTAGGTCGCAGCAGGACCCCTTGACTTACTGGCTGTACCCAGGATCTATTTTGGAGCATCCGTTGCCCCCGAACCTCTCCAAAACTCCAAAAGAGCTGCTGAAAAGACTGCGTTCGAGCTATGAAGGCATTTGAATGATTTTTTTTAACTAGCGCAAAAATCCTTGCAGCAGTCGGAACAGAAGGGGGAGGCCAGGCAATGTTTGCAATTATGTGATTCCCAAATGATCTTTTCTTTCTTGACCTCCCCTGCAAAATGAAAGAATCGCGTGCATTGTGATGTTATTCTGTCTGATACTGGGGAAAGAAAGGGGAGCCAATGATTTATGCTCAACAAAGGGCTTTACATTGTTTTTGTATAACCTCCCCTCTCGACCAAGGTTAATGGATGTTAATTTAATCATTTTTGGACTGGACCAGGAGTTGAGGAGAGAGAAAATTGGCAAGAAGAAGGACTGCTAATTGCATCTGGCAGGAGTTTTGTTTTTGTGACTTTGTTTTTTAACTGTGAATGAAGGAAAATAATTCCCAGAATTTGAATGAAGGAGTAAGTGGAAGTCATCTTGTCAGGGAGTTATTTATAGCCCAGCAAGTTCTTGTACAATGGAAGGAATGTTTTCAAAGGAGTGGAATATGAATGGACAAAGGACGTTGACAATAAATTATCTCTACACTCCAGGTCAAGGGACGCGGGTGGCGCTGTGGGTTAAACCACAGAGCCTAGGACTTGCCGATCAGAAGGTCGGCGGTTCAAATCCCAGCAATGGGGTGAGCTCCCTGCTCCTGCCAAACTAGCAGTTCGAAAGAACATCAAAGAAGAAGAAGAAGAGTTTGGATTTGATATCCCACTTTATCACTACCCGAAGGAGTCTCAAAGCGGCTAACATTCTCCTTTCCCTTCCTCCCCCACAACAAACACTCTGTGAGGTGAGTGGGGCTGAGAGACTTCAGAGAAGTGTGACTAGCCCAAGGTCACCCAGCAGCTGCATGTGGAGGAGTGGAGACGCGAACCCGGTTCCCCAGATTACGAGACTACCGCTCTTAACCACTACACCACACTGCAAGTAGATAAATAGGTACTACTCTGACAGGAAGGTATACGGCGTTTCTGTGCTCTGCTCTGGTTCGCCAGAAGCGGCTTAGTCATGCTGGCCACATGACCCGGAAGCTCTACGTTGGCTCCCTTGGCCAATAAACCGAGATGAGTGCCGCAACCTCAGAGTCTGTCACGACTTGACCTAATGGTCAGGGGTCCCTTTACCTTTTACACTCCAGGTCTGGAAACAGAGTGCTGGAAGGGCTGCACATGTGAAATAGATATTTACATCTTTGGGAATTGCAAGTAAACAACAAAGGCTAGCCATGAAAATGGATTAAAATTAATAGAAGGATGAAAAGATGATTAAAGAAGAAGAATGAAGGAGCAACATCAGGAAGCAATGGGCATATGTTTGTAAGAGGAGCAGCAAACTTTTTTAAAAAATTGCATTAAGATTTAAATAATTTGGATGGATTTGCTAAACTTTGGAAAACACACACACACAGAAATGCATATGCATAGAACTAGCACCCTCCCCATGTACACGCAGGTCCCTCAGAAATCAAGAGCAAAGGACTCAAAGACATTTGACTGCTGAGGCTTCCTGTAGAGCAGGGGTCCTCAAACTTTTTTAGCAGGGGGCCAGTCCACTGTCCCTCATACCTTGTGGGGGGGGCCGGACTATACTGTGGAAGAAAAAAATGAACGAATTTCTATGCGCCACAAATAACCCAGAGATGCTTTTTAAATAAAAGCACACATTCTACTCATGTAATAACACGCTGATTCTTGGACCATCCGTGGGCCAGGTTGAGAAGGCGATTGGGCCGCATCCTGCCCCCGGGTCTTAGTTTGCCTACCCATGCTGTAGAGCCACAGGCTGTTGCTGGGGAAGGGAGGGGAGGGGCTCAGAGTGAGCAACATCACCATGGAGAGAAGTACTGGATTCCTGCCTTGCTCCACTATTATTGAATGAAACCATAAATACAAACTTTCTTTGATCCTTGATGCTACCGGGGGAGGAGAGGATCCCTCGAGTCTGATGCATGCTGATGAATTTGTCTGTTTCAAAATATTACTGCATCAGCATTACTCAAGCAGTTAGCATCAGTTGGCTCCAAACCTTCTACTAGTTAGTGTTCAGGCATTCCCATCTAAAATGTACTGCACAGCTAGCTGATAGCACCTATTATGCCATCAAAGTAGGTGGAACAAAACAAAGAGCACAGGTTGCTCTGGATGCAGTCCTGCTGTTTGCAAGACTGTTGGGTTGAAATAACGACAGACAGGTAGCGAGTGTCATCTGGGAGGCATCTCTTGAGCAAGTCTCAAGGAGCCTCTTTTATTGAATATTACAGCATTGCCACATATGTGCTTATTGCTGATTGGTTAACACAAGTACAAAGCAAAAGGTTGCATATAGGCATTAATCACCGATAGATTAAGGGCTGGGAAAGGGAGCACAGAACTAGACAGGCATGAAAACCTCCTAATTAAAATATAACTAATGATTGATAATGCAAGACTTAAACAATTACGTTCCAATAGATGTGGTCAACTATGCATTAAGGACAGGTCAGGGTACGGTGTTTCATGAACTCAATGTGAACTGAACATTCTGGGGTGGTGAGGGAATGTCTTAGTATTGGGACGGTTTGTGCAGCATTATGTGCAGGAGCGAAGCGTGAGAGCAAGACTTCCCATCAGGCCACAGTCGTGTATTAGGATCATAGCATCCAGCATCCCATCACAAGACCACTCTTTGTGTGGTGAAATATACCCCAGGTGCTGTTAAACCATCAAAGCAAGTATTCCCACTTCTCCTTCCAACAGATACTCTGGCACACCTCAAAAGCCCGTCCTAATGAAGAAGGAAGAAATGTGTGGACAAGAGATAAACAGAACAGGGCTCTTTCCAATCTCTCCCTTCTCATGGCCCTATCAGACTATAGATAATTTTTGTACATAAATGCATCTACATTTGTGCCAATAAGTGCATTCGTTTGTGAAAATAACCTACAAAAATGCATTAAATAAGAAGAAATAGCTTGAAAATATATGGGTATTAGTCAATACCAGGAAGGGAAGAATACCCAGCCAGTTTTGCAGCCCACTAGCAGTGACACCCCATTGCAGAGTTTTCTTATGCAAAATAGGCGTATTTCACTATTTCAAGTAGCGTGATTGGTCTGCATATAAGTCTAGCACTTTCACTCATTCAGGGTACTGTCTTACCACAAACCCTGTTATTTTCTCATATATATGTGTGTGTGTGTGTGTGTGTGTGTGTGTGTGTGTGTGTGTAAAAAGCAGAATACAGTGGTACCTCATGTTACAGACAGGATCCGTTCTGGAGGCCTGTCCGTAACATGAAATGCCCGCAACTCGAAGTGCTGTGTCTGTGCATGCGCACAGCGTGATCTGGTGCTTCTGCACATGCGTGATCGGCGGAACCTGGAAGTAACCCGTTCCGGTACTTCCGGGTTGCCGCAGAACGTAACGCAAAAAGACGTAACATGACTGTATAAGCCTTGTTTGTTACTACATGAACCAGGAAGCTAATCAATAAATAATCCCATTTCAGAGTCCTCCCACTCAGCATAGTTTTTTTCAGCATACTACATGATTCATTGGGATGTGTGTTTATAAATACACAGGCAGTTTTGTAATACTATGAAAAATGTACGACTTTAGTAAAAAGGCTGCAATCCTATACAATGGGAGCAGGTAAAATTTCTGTTTATATCAGATGGAGGAGGATGATAGTCTTCTTAGGGATATAACAGAGCACCGACAGAACAGAACACCGACCAGAAGCAGCACCTCAACACCTTCCACATACACTGTGTCAGGAAGATTTAGGGCATCATATGACAGCACAGAGTCTCAAGCAAAGATGTTCTCTTCCAAGCCCATAAAATTACAAGCTTTACTCTCTTCCCTTGGATGTGGAAGATTGCTGGAGGGGAGAGAAGCTGTGATATCTTCCATATTATCATAATCCCGAATTAATCCAGAGTAAATGGATTAGGTTCTCCGTATGTTCACTAGACATCCATGAAGATATGCTGGGTTGCTGATGGTACTGCCCAAAGGCAATGGGAATCCTGTAGAGATAATTGCTTTTATATGTTATTAATAAATATAATTTGCATGTTTTGGGAGAGCCATGTTCCCACAAATACTATAGAACCAGTAATATGGGAGAGAGTGATTTGTTCAGCTGTCAAATTTTCATTTACAGCTTCTACTAGAATAAACTAATGGATATGGGAATCAGAAACAGATGCTTCACTCACTGAGCTCCAAGATACCGGGATGCCAGCAGGTTAGGAAAGGCTGATCTCAACCATGATACCAAACAGGCATCCAAAAGAAGTTGGGTCATGGAACATGTTTCTGGGCTTCTTCATGGTAATTACTGGTTTTTGTTTTTACTTCCCTTGAAGCGCTATGAAATGTTCCCTTGAGTCATGAAGCATCTTCCAGGGCCACACAAGAAGGCGCTGTCCTCTAGGGAGTCTGTGCTTTTATGTGCAAAGGAGGAGATAAAGAAGCATAAAGAACATCATCTGCTACGTGAACCACAGGATTTCACTGATTTCTATCTACTTCAGATGGAGAAACTAAGTATTTGTCTTGTATGTGAACATGGTTAATTCAAAGAGTCATCACATTCCCTGCAAGGATTTGAGGGCCACCATCAGGATTTTGTGGGTTGCTGATAATATTTGCATTCAGTGCCCCCTCAACAGCACTTCCCAGAGATTATTGTTAACTAGTAAAGTTGATTACAAAACCCACATGTGCCTGCATTGAAAATAATGAAAAAACAAATGTTTTCATAAATTTGATGGCAAATATGATTGAATGGTTCAAAATGGTGCCTAATGTGTGTTAAAGGATATTCTTGGTGTAATTATTAGTGTAAGGTTTAATCTCTGTTCCAAACTGAAACATCTTACACTACTCAGTGGTGGAGGAAGGGGGCAAGGGGGTGGTCTGCCCTGGGCGCCATCTCTGAGGAGGGGTGACAAGAAGGCACCCTGTGGGTGGTTTGCCCCATCGCTTCTAGGCGTGGTAGCACAAGCCGCCGCCATTGCGCTGCCGCAGCTGCATGCAAAAGATCCTCCACTCATGCCTGCATCCTCCTCTACCGTCCATACAGCGCTCGAGCGGCGCCACTGGCAAACCAACCAGTGGCGCATGTGCAGCACTGCTCAAGTGCCGTACGGCATACCTTAACCCCCCGCCTCCGCTGCAGTCACGAGTGAAGGATCCCTCCGATGATGATGCCGCTGCAGCTGCAAGCAGAGGATCCCACCATCATACATACAGCATGCGTGCATGCGTGATACATAGCGGTGCACGCGCTTGTGCTGGCAGGCGATTTGCCCCACCCCGGGTGCTGGTTATCCTTCCTTTGCCACTGACACTACTTGTAATCTATCTAGCTCAGGAAGCCAGGAATTTATCCAGAGAGCCTTAGATGAGCAGAAGGAGCTGCTCACTTTTTAAACTTACATCCAAAGACTTACCTGGAGGATGTAGACCCCCCTGCCCCTGGATGGAGAATACATAAGCTTACTTATCCCAAGCGTGAAGAGTGCAGTTGAGCTCATGGTCTTCTTGTGGGCTTGCCCTAGACATCTGCTTGGCCTAATCCAGTGGGGCTCTTCTTATTTTACTCTATTTAGCAAGTGTGTCTGGGTGATGTGATATTAAACTGTATGTTTTGATAATATTCCAGTGTTGCAGCATCTCTTGCTCAGTTTCTAACTGATACACAAAGAGAGGTTATTAGTAGTCCCTGCAATAGAATGACCTGTTCACACCATATATATTTTAAATTAGTCCCTGCAATAGAGTACATATCTGTTTTCTCTACAATATGGATCTCAGTGAATAAGTTGTTCCATCTTTTCCCTCATTGGTTTCATCAGTATTCAAAGACCAAAATTCTCACTGTCATCAGTTGAAGGCGTTTGAATTAAACAGAAGCCTGAACATTTAACCTTCTCCTTGGGTAACTAACCTCTCTCCTGCCCATTATTTATTGCTTAGAAATTTTTTTCCCTGGAACTAAATGCCAGAAACGTTAATCATTCACCAGGGAGAAACAATTATCACAGAAAACGTCTTCTCCTCTACCTTTTGCTGTATGATAAGTAGGCATGGTTATTTATCAAATGCTAAATATGTAAATAAAATTATTATTGTTCAAATCACAAAATATTTAAATTCTTTAAATGATATAAAGGTTTACTAAGTTTATGCTTTTATACAGAAACTTCAAAAGAAGCACTTAAGACTTATTTCTTAAAATCAAATGTGGTGATGTGGGCTTTTGCTTTGTTCTTAGAAAAAAAAAGAGTACAGTTTTCTCCTGAAATTACCTATCCTAGTGCTAATGAAGGATAGGCTTGTTTAGTCTGACTTCAAAAAGTTTGTTTTCTTTCCTCATGGGAAGGATGGACATATGCCCTCACGTTACAGTCCTCTGAAAGGCTCTCCGGATGAAATCCAGTTTGTAGATAAAGAACCTGAGGAAGGGATAATAATAATAATAATAATAATAATAATAATAATAATAATATACCTTTATTGTCATTGTACACAGGTTGTACAATAATAAAGGTATTATAATATTATTATTCTTACAGTGGTACCTCAGGTTAAGTACTTAATTTGTTCCGGAGGTCCGTACTTAACCTGAAACTGTTCTTAACCTGAAGCACCACTTCAGCTAATGGGGCCTCCTGCTGCTGCTGCGCCGCCGGAGCACAATTTCTGTTCTCATCCTGAAGCAAAGTTCTTAACCCGAGGTAATATTTCTGGGTTAGCGAAGTCTGTAACCTGAAGCGTATATAACCTGAGGTACCACTGTATTATTTCTAATAATAATTAAATGAGCTCCCCCCGCCCAACACTCAATCTCTTATCGAGCAACACACCACCTCACAAGTCAATTTCGCTATGTTAGAGAGCAATCACTTCATCAGCAGCTAGCTCCTGACAGCAGACCAAAACAGGCACACAGGTCACAGTCTTCTTCACTTGATTGAGATGTATTATATTCAAATTATAGTAATTATTTCTAAACTTCAATCAAATTTTCCTCCATCCTACTCACAACAGTCTTGTGAAATAGCTTATGCTGAGGGATGGTGACTGGCCTAAAGCCACCTAGTGAGCTTTCATGGCTGAGGATTCATCCACATGGTACAGTGGTATCTTGGTTCTTGAACTTAATCCGTTCCGGAAGTCCATTCCAAAACCAAAGCGTTCCAAAACCAAGGTGCGCTTTCCCAAAGAAATTAATGCAAAATGGATTAATCCATTCCAGACTTTTAAAAACAACCCCTAAAACAGCAATTTAACATGAATTTTACTATCAAATGAGACCATTGATCCATAAAATGAAAGCAATAAACAATGTACTGCAGTCACACAATCAATCAATCAATAGCTGAACTGGGTTTCACACAGTCACAAAAACAAAACAAAAAGAGTTTTAAAAAGAAAAACGCAAAATAAATAGCAAAAACAGACAGAATTCAGCAGAACACTCAAAACGGAAGTGTGGCACTCAAAACGGAGCACGTTCAGCTTCTGAATAAAGTTCGTAAACTGGAACACTTCCGGGTTTGCAGTGTTTGGCTTCCAAGTTATCTGAATGCCAAGGCGTTTGAGAACCAAGGTACCACTGTATATCCACAAGATACACTGGCTAAAGGGCTATAAAAGATGACGTGTTGGTTGAAAGCCATTGCCATGAAACACAGGTGCTGCTTCAATATTATTCTAATTCTTATTATTAATTAGATTTATATACCGCCCTTCATCATAAGATCTCAGGGCGGTTCACAGAATATGCTGGTGGGAAAGTCTGCAGGGCTATCCATTCCAGTGGAGCAGCTCCACTGTGGGAGTGGTTTGTGTTCAGGGAGGGTGGTGCACAAAAGGTCAAGGCATGGGCAGGGGACATGAAGGTGAAAAGTGGGGTGCAAAACAAAGCTGCAGAACAGAAGAGACAAGCGGCCTCAGTAATGAGGTTGGGACAGGCATCCAATCCTATATGTAGCATGCAGTTTTTCCTCAGCAAAAATCCCTGGGGCAATCTGCCAAATTAACTTTTTTGTGATAAATACATGTTAGGTATGTGAAATGGAGGAGGGCAAATGTTGTCCCTATTTTCAAAAAGGGGAAAAGAGAGGACCCAAATAATTACCGCCCAGTCAGTCTGACATCAATACCAGGGAAGATTCTGGAGCAGATCATTCAGCAAACAGTCTGTGAGCACCTAGAAAGGAATGCTGTGATCACCAATAGTCAGCATGGATTTCTGAAAAATAAGTCATGTCAGACGAACCTGATCTCGTTTTTTGACAGAATTACAAGCCTGGTAGATGAAGGGAACGCAGTGGATGTAGCCTACCTTGATTTCAGCAAGGCATTTGACAAGGTGCCCCATGATATTCTTGTAAAGAAGCTGGTAAAATGCGGTCTTGACTATGCTACCACTCAGTGGATTTGTAACTGGCTGACTGACCGAACCCAAAGGGTGCTCATCAATGGTTCCTCTTCATCCTGGAGAAGAGTGACTAGTGGGGTGCCACAGGGTTCTGTCTTGGGCCCGGTCTTATTCAACATCTTTATCAACGACTTGGATGATGGACTCAAGGGCATCCTGATCAAATTTGCAGATGACACCAAACTGGGAGGGGTGGCTAACACCCCAGAGGACAGGATCACACTTCAAAACGACCTTGACAGATTAGAGAACTGGGCCAAAACAAACAAGATGAATTTTAACAGGGAGAAATGTAAAGTATTGCACTTGGGCAAAAAAAATGAGAGGCACAAATACAAGATGGGTGACACCTGGCTTGAGAGCAGTACATGTGAAAAGGATCTAGGAGTCTTGGTTGACCACAAACTTGACATGAGCCAACAGTGTGACGCGGCAGCTAAAAAAGCCAATGCAATTCTGGGCTGCATCAATAGGAGTATAGCATCTAGATCAAGGGAAGTAATAGTGCCACTGTATTCTGCTCTGGTCAGACCTCACCTGGAGTACTGTGTCCAGTTCTGGGCACCACAGTTCAAGAAGGACACTGACAAACTGGAACGTGTCCAGAGGAGGGCAACCAAAATGGTCAAAGGCCTGGAAACGATGCCTTATGAGGAACGGCTAAGGGAGCTGGGCATGTTTAGCCTGGAGAAGAGGAGGTTAAGGGGTGATATGATAGCCATGTTCAAATATATAAAAGGATGTCACATAGAGGAGGGAGAAAGGTTGTTTTCTGCTGCTCCAGAGAAGCGGACACGGAGCAATGGATTCAAACTACAAGAAAGAAGATTCCACCTAAACATTAGGAAGAACTTCCTGACAGTAAGAGCTGTTCGACAGTGGAATTTGCTGCCAAGGAGTGTGGTGGAGTCTCCTTCTTTGGAGGTCTTTAAGCAGAGGCTTGACAACCATATGTCAGGAGTGCTCTGATGGTGTTTCCTGCTTGGCAGGGGGTTGGACTCGATGGCCCTTGTGGTCTCTTCCAACTATGATTCTATGATTCTATGATTCTATGAAATGCACAAGCAGGTTTTTGTAACAGTGGCTGGGGAACTTGCTGAGTGGAAGAGTTGCAATAAGCGATGTCACTATCCGTGTAACAACCTGTAAAAGGCAGACACTGCTTGTGTTTCCATGGATGCTGGGGTTTTTGCTTTCTAGCATGCTTTCCCCCATCTTTTCCAGGACTGGGCAAGTTCACCTTAACCCTCAAGTAACTTGAGAGTAGATTGCTTATTCCCTTGGGGACGAGGTGGGGACAAATCCAGTTCTTTCAGCTGCTGGATTGAAACAGTATATTTAACATTCTCAAGGCCCGCAAGTATTATTGCAATCCTTACAAAGTGAAATACATCCCGAGAACTAATTAAATTCTGTTTGGGGCAATAAATTTTGTCACACCTATCTTCAGTGTGGACTATATAAAAGGCTGTTGGTGAATGAACAGAGAAGGGAAACAACATTCTATTGGGAAAACTACGTTCCAGTGCATGCAGCTGTACTAGCAAAATAAATTGGCAGAGAAAAGATAACAACAGGAGAATGGCTGGGATCTTGCAAATTTTGGTTTTTGTGCTGGTGTCTTTTCTGGTTCTGCACTTTCTGAGACAGCTCTGGTCACACAGACACTACCCTCCTGGACCTTTCCCACTTCCTGTCATTGGAGGATTGTGGCAGATTGGGAGAATACTTTCACAAGACATTTTCCTGAAGGTACATCCACTAGTTGAGTAAGAAGCTGGTTTAACAGAACTGCAGATTATTTTATTTTTAGAGCAATTGAGGAGTAAAGTGTTGTGTTGGTAAAACCTCCTGGAAAATGGAAGTGTGACATTTAGTGCAATTTGACAATTGGCTTAATGGAAATTGTTAGTTAAATATTTGTTCCTCTGTTCATCAAAACTGCAGTTTGTTCTACAGATATTCTGCATACTAAAGGTAAAAGTAAAAGGTAAAGGACCCCTGGACAGTTAAGTCCAGTTGAATTCAACTATGGGGTGTGGCACTCATCTCCGCTTTCAGGCTGAGGGAGCCAGCATTTGTTCACAGACAGTTTTCTTGGTCATGTGGCCAGCATGACTAAACCGCTTCTGGCACAATGGGACACCATGATGGAAGCCAGAACGCACAGAAATGCCATTTACCTTCCTGCCACAGTGGTACCTATATATCTACTTGTGCTGGTATGGTTTCAAACTGCAAGGTTGGCAGGAGCTGGGGCAAAGCAATGGGAGATAACCCCATTGTGTGGATTCGAACTGCTGACCTTCGATCAGCAAGAGTCTCGGTGGTTTAGACTATAGCGCCACCTTTGTCCCTACTCTGCCTACTATAGCAACTTTAAATGTACACATAATAAGTTCAATTAAGCGTTTCAATTTTCTCATCATAACAAATCTTATCTGGCTTGTTTTCATCACCAGTAATCATTTTTACATATAATACCAAATTGATTGGCTGTATGATTAGCCCTGTATTTAATGTCTCCTATAATCTTGTAGGACAAACATATATACATTATTCAGGGATACATAAGAAAAGAAAAGAAAAGAAAAACTATATGTATACTTTATCTTGGCTGCAATTTCCTACATATATATATTTTGAATGAGTTTTGTTCTTTTTTTACATATGGAATGCCTTTATATTTGTCTATACAATGTGATATTCTATATATGTATTTGGGGCAAAATGTCTCCCATAAAACAAACTGATCCATATTAAGTAATATATAAAGAATTATAAGGGCTATAAGCACTGGCGGAGGAAGAGGAGTGCGGGGGTAGCGCACTGCCCCCAGCAGCGTGATCCCAGTGGGGTGCCATCCTGGCTGCTCCCCCGCCTGCTCTGGGCACCATGCCCCCAGGACGCGCACCACCCCCACCCCCGCCTGCTCTCCGCTCCCTGGTGCCGGAGCATGAAGCTCTGCCACTGGCTATAACAAACCCTCCCTGGATTCAGAAAATCTAATTACCAGACAGCTGCTAATCTCCCTTTCTTGGGCGAGGTTCTTCTTCTTTTTAAATAATTGGGCAAGATTCTTGAACAGATGCTTGTGGATCAGATCCGGGCTCTCCCGGAAAAAAAACCAATTTTCTAGATCATTTCAATCAGTGTTGTTTCAGGCCCAGTTTTGGCACAGAAACAGCTTTAGTTATCCAGTATGATAACCTCTGTCAGGAGAGAGACAGGGGTAATGTGTCCATATTAATTCTGCTTAACCTCTCAGCAGCTATTGATACCATTGACCATGGTATCCTTTGGGAGCGGCTGTCCGAATTAGGGATGCGTTGCACTGATTTATGATAGTCCCAGTCCTACTTCAATGGTCACTTCCAGAGGGTTATGCTTGGAGAGTGCTGTTTGAGCCCATGGAGACTTTAATGTGGGGGTTCCTTAGAGTTTTATTTTATCCCCTGCTTTATTTAATATCTGCATGACACCACTGAATGGGTTCATATGGAGTTTTGGAATACATTGTCAGCAATATGCTGATGATGCACAGCTCCTTTACATGTGAAGCTGTGGCAGTGGATGTGCTGGACTGGTGTCTTGCCTTGATAATGGATGAGAGTTCAATCCAGATAAGGCTGAGACTCTGTAAGTGGGTTGTTCCCTAGATCAGATGGATGGGAGGTTGCCTGCTCTTGATAGAATTACATTCCTTCTGAAGGAGTGGAGATGCAGTTTGCAGGTACTTCTGGGTCCATTGCTGTCCTGTGAGGCTCAGGTGGCCTTGATGGCATGGAGTGTCTTTCGTCAGCTTTGGCTGGTGGCTCAGCTGTACTCCTTTCAGGTCTGGTAATCTCTAGGTTAGATAACTGCAATGCATTAATGTTGGGCTGCCTCTGAAGATGGTTTGGAAACTTCAGCTGGCCAGGTTGCTCACTGGTCTAAGGAAGTTTGAGCAGATAACACCAATCCCGGCCTGATTGCACGGGCTGCCAATTAATTTATGGGCCCAATTCAATGTGCTGGTTGTGACCTATAAGGCGTTAAACAGCTCAGGACCACAATACCTCAAGGACCGCCTCTCCCATATGAACCAACTTGAATCCCTGAAGCCATTCTTCATGTGCTCCCTCCATGAGAGGTCCAGAAGGCACCCCCCTGTTTGTGGAATGTAATCCCCAGGGGTGCTCTCTTGATCCCTTCATTACACATACAGTGGTACCTCTGGTTACAGTACTTAATTCATTCTGGAGGTCTGTTCTTAACCTGAAGCACCACTTTAGGTAATGGGGCCTCCTCCTGCTGTTATGCCGCCACTGCACGGTTTCTGTGTTGGGAATCATTCTGTAAAGAAACAGTAAGGATGTTTGTACCTTTAAGAACAGTTTCTGTGAGCTCTGGGCTGATTGGGTACAGCTGGCCATGACTACAAAAGGAAAAAAGCTGCAGTTTGAACTCTGCCCGCAGGGAAAACACCCACAAGCTTTGCTGTTAGCTGTTTTGTAATAAAACCTTTATTTGATTTGGTTTTACACCGGTCTCATGGTGTCATAGTCTCTGTCATCTGCCACCAGAGGGAAAAAACCCCCTCTAACATTCTGTTCTCATCCTGAAGCAACGTTCTTAACCCGAGGTAATATTTCTGGGTTAGTGGAGTCTGTAACCTGAAGCGTATGTAACCTGAGGTACCATTGTATTTAAGTGCCAGGCGAAAATGTGGCTGCATAAGGAACTTACACGTGAGCTGAGAGGTAAGAAGGGCATGTGTGGTGATGTTATCAGTGGGTGTTCTCAGTTGCTACATGCCCTGCTTCTAATTGCTCCTTGTCTGACCTAGCCCACTTAAATGCATGTCTCCAAAAAGACAGAAGAACTATGCAACAAGAAAAGATAAAGGCAGTGAAATTTCAGGGGTTTAAAGATTCCCACAACCACTTCTTGCAACAATTGTGCTCCCTTGAAATATACTCTCTGGTGGAAGAATGAGGAAATCCCGATGAAAAAACAGTGGCAAGAAAAATTGATGAGCTACGCATCAATTTTTTGCTAAATTGACATACAAATTGCGGGACAAGGACAACTGTGACTTTAAGGAAGAATGGGAGCTTTTTACAATTTATCTAAAAAGACAACAAAATGAATCAGACTCCTTGGCAGCTTTTGAATAAACATACACAAATTTATTAGTTGATAACATGGTAGATAGATAATGTAAGGATATATATAATTTTATAACATGCAGAGAATAATATGTGGTGAGAAATCAGAGAGAGGAGCTGAGGGAAGTTGCTGGGAGGGGGAAGGGGGGGTTTAAGGGGGTGGGGAAAAAGGGGGAAAATAATGAATATGATATGTTTTGATCATTTGTTATGTTGAAATTGTTAATAAAAACATTTTTTAAAAGAATAAGTATATATTCTCTGGTAGTGAGGAAGAAGGCTTTGCCACTAACTAGCTCCCAGAATGCCTGTCACGGTGGCAATGGGCTGTAGTCACAAAAGCTTGTAATAATCTGCTATGTTTTAACATGACAATTCTCTTTTCTACTTTGATGCTAATGGCAGCTGGCTAAGCAATATGGAAACATTTACACTGTATGGATCGGACATCGACCTATGGTAGTACTGTCTGGATTCCAAATGGTGAAAGAAGGCCTTACAAACCCACCAGAAGTCTTGTCTAAACGACCAGTGACCTCTTTTGTGGAAGCTGCACTTTTAAAAAAGGGTAAATTGTTGAGAAGGCTGATGGGCTTTGCTGGCCCTATCTCCAGAGAAGAGTATGAAGTTGAAATCTGAATATGCCCATCATATCCATGTGACCACTTCAATAACATTATGAACACAAATAATCATGAATGCACAATTAAAAGGATATCTGGAAGGATCCTGTGTGTTATATTGAAATAAGTTCCAGTGCTTGAAGACAAGATAGAGTGATGGCCTCATAGGCATTTTCTGAAGCGTACAGTGCTGGTGAATATCACTTTACTAGACAGATTCTGTTCCAGTCTTGCAGTTCTTAAGCTGTGAAAGAATGGCATCTCTGAAATGCACAGGTATTATCTGCACTAAATTTGGTCTCATCTTGGTTGACTGACAATTTTAAAAATATGGCATTTTTGTGAGTAATGTTTTCTCATTGATTCCTTCCTGTTTTAGGTTTGGTCTTTTCAAATGGTCACACCTGGAAGCAGCAGAGACGGTTCAGTGTCATTACTATGCAGAAGCTGGGTCTGGGGAAGAAAGGCATGGAGTTCCAAATACAAGAGGAAGCCCATCGTCTTGTGGAGGTCTTTGCACATGCAAAAGGTATGTGATATTACTGTATTTACATGAATCAAATCACCCTCCAATCTAATGAACACCTCAGTTTTCAAAACCTTGAAACCAACAAAGTATTTGCTGGTGAATGCAAATGCACCATCAAATCTAATGTGCACCCTAATTTTCACAATGTAATTTGGCCAAAAAAAGGTGCACATTACATTCACGTAAATATGGTAAGTAATGATGCTGATACATATCCCAGTTTGCAGAGATCTTTATGCACAATCTCTGCACATTTTGGAATGGAATTTCATACATTTTCACTTTTATTCAAATATTTTTAAAATAGCAATTGATCTTAGCAGCTTTCTGAGATATAAATGTAAATGATTTCATTTGCAGGGCAGCCACATGATTTTTCACTCCCCATCACTAATGCAGTGTCCAGCTTGATGTGTGTTTTGGCTTTTGGATACCGATTTTCTCTTGAAGATGAAAAATTCCAAAAATTGATCGATGCCATTGATTGCATCTTGAAAGATTCAAATAACGTACTTCACATGGTGAGTAGACTTTTGATTCCCAGAGGCCCTAACTCAAATAAGCATTCGCAGAACATTATGGCAGTACTCCTAAATCTTAGGGCTCATCTACACTTCCATTTGTCCTGCTGTTCACCACTGAATTGGAACAAATGTCAGTTGCTTTTTCTGTGAGTTGATGTTCCAATTCAGTGATAAACAGTGGGTTTTCCTGGGGAAAGTGGCAGGAAAATCGTTTGGATCCGTGTCTAGAAAGCAGGGCACAAGCAGAAGTGTGCTTGAGCCCTCAGAGTACTCGATTCATTGGAGGGATGTGTGGATTTAAATCCGGGTTGGATGGCCCGTCTTGTATGCCTCCTTCCAGCAACTTCTGCAGCCAAGCTGATACCAAGGAAGGAAAGTCCACAACCTCCTGATGGCATCCATTCCACTGTCAAACAGCTCTTGCTGTCAGAAAGTTCTTCCTGATGTTCAGTCAGAATCTCCTTTCTTGAAAATTGAAGCCATTGATTCAAGTCCTACCCTATTATTATACCCAGCAGGGTATAATAATAATGATTGCTAATGATAATGATAATAATTAGCACTATTTTTCTAGAAAAAAAGGTGCCACAACTCACCATTAACGCCTCCCTTGTTCTCTTATAATGGTAATGGTGCCAAGCTGAGAGGTGCCGGAACTGAGTTCCGGTGAGTTTCAGCTGAAAAAGAAGCTCTGATGATGATGATGATGATTTTATAGGAGAAAACAAGCTAGCTCCATTTTCTATGTGACAGCTACAAATCCACCTGTTACCTCATTCAACTCATATTTTATGAGTTTTGTCGCAAGAATATCACGGGTGACTTTGTCAAAAGCCTTACTGAAATCAAGATACACTATAACCACAACATTCCCCTGATTCACCAAGCTTGTAATTCCATCAAAAAGAGAAATGAGATTCATTTGGCATGGCTTACTTTTGAGAAACCCATGCTGGGTCTTAGTAATCACAGCATCCTTTACTAAGTGCTCACAGACTGACCGCTGAATGAATGAATGAATGTTGCACTAAACTCTTTGCAACAAAAATGAGCCAAAATGTGAGAATAATTCACGTTAGCACTGTGTCCTTAAGCTTTGACAGTTCACATAAATTCAATACATATCTACCTCACTTTTCTCTGAAGTATTCAAAGAGGCTAAAGAGAAACCAGGAATGAACAAAAAAAAACCCCACAAAGCTTCAGAAGCAATATAATCATAACTGCAACACCTATTAAAAACTTATTAAAATAATATGTAGCAGAATCAGAACAGACAGGTTAGTTGAGTTCAGAATACAGCAGCATCTAGGACAGGAATTTATTTCATCAGATAAAGTGAAGAAAAGAGGAGTGGTGATCTATGCAAAGGAAAAGTTGGCCCCTAAGTTAATTTTTAATGATGAACAAGGAAGATATTTGGCAATTGAAATACAAGTCCAAGGAGAAAAATTATTGATAATAGGAATTTATGCTCCAAATGAAGGGAAGTCAGAATTTTTCAAGAAATTGCATGAGATATTAATGGACTATCTGGATTACAATGTAATTATGATGGGAGACATGAATGGAGTGGTCTCTACAAATATGGATAAAGCACAAAGACAGGTGGTTTCCAAGGATGGGAGACTACCAAAGACTTTTTTTGAAATGACAGATAATATGGACCTGATTGACATTTGGAGAACAAGGAACCCTCTTGAGAGGGAGGGAACTTTCTTCTCTGAAGCAAAAATGACCTGGACTAGAATTGACCAAATCTGGGTAACTAGTGGGATGGCACCAAAGATTAAAAAAGTGGAAATCTGCCCAAAGACTTGCTCCGACCATAATGCTGTAAAGATGGAGATGAACTTAACAACAGCTGGCTCCTTCAGATGGAGGATGAATGACTCCCTATTTAGAGATGAAGAGGTGTACAAAAAGGCCCAGAAAGCGGTGAAGGATTACTTTGAGATAAATCTGAGAACAGAGGTGGAGAAAAGAGTAATTTGGGACGCAAGTAAAGCCGTCATGCGAGGATTTTTGATTCAGCAGAATGCTATAAAAAGGAAGAGACAGAATGAGAAGAAGGACAAGATTCTGGAAAGGATAAAAGAAGGAGAAAGGAGAAGGAGAAAGGATAAAAGAAGGAGAAAAAAAAACTGAGATCAAAGCCAAAGTCACATGAAATTTTGAGAGAAATTAAGTTTTATCAGAGGCAATACATGGAACTGATGAATCAGGAGATAGAATGGAAGATAAAACAAATGAGAGAAAGGACATTTGAATCGGCAGATAAATGTGGGAAACTTCTGGCATGGCAATTGAAGAAGAGACAAAAACTGAATATGGTTACAAGCCTAGAAGTTGAAGGAAGGAATATTTATAAACCAAATGAGATTAGAAACTGTTTTCAGAGTTATTTCAGGAGACTTTACGCACAAGGGCCGGTGAATGAAAAAGAGATAGAAGAATTTCTTAAAAAATATGTATTACAAAAAATTTCTGAACAAAGTAAAGTGATTTTGAACCAGAAGATAACTGAGCAAGAAATAGAGGGAGCCATTCAAAATATGCAATTGGGAAAATCTCCAGGACCAGATGGATTGACTTCCAGATACTACAAAGCTTTGAAAGAATGGCTTGTACAACCGCTGAAGGAAGTCTGTAATGAAATTTTAGAGGGGAAGAAGGCACCCGAATCATGGAAAGAAGCGTATATTACACTTATACCAAAATCGGAGACTGAGAAGAACCAGATTAAGAACTACCGCCCTATATCATTACTTAATGTGGATTACAAAATTTTTGCAGACATTTTGGCAAAAAGACTGAAGAGAGTTTTGATGGGAGAGATTCATAAAGACCAGGCGGGCTTTCTTCCAGGAAGACATTTATCTGACAATGTGAGAAACATAATAGATATTATGGAATTATTAGAAGCTAATATTAATACTAAGGCAGTATTAATATTTGTGGATGCGGAGAAAGCCTTTGACAATATCTCTTGGAGCTTTATGAAAAAGAATCTTGAAGGGATGGGGGTAGGCCAAGGTTTTGAGAATGGTATAGGTGCAATTTATTCTGAACAAAAAGCTAAACTAATTGTAAATAATGTGGTTACTGAAGAATTTGCTATTGAAAAAGGGACACGACAGGGGTGCCCAATATCCCCATTACTTTTTATATCTGTCTTGGAGGTTTTATTAAACATGATCAGAGGGGACCAGCTGGTTAAAGGGATTCAGGTCGGAGCTAAACAATACAAACTGAGAGCGTTTGCAGATGACCTAGTATTAACTTTACAAGTACAGACACTAGTACGAAAAGTGTTTTAGAGCTAATACAAGTATTTGGTCAAGTAGCAGGTTTTAAGCTGAATAAACAGAAAACGAAAGTACTAGAGAAAAATCTAACAGTTGCTGAAAGAGAGAGGTTTCATAGTGAAACCGGATTAATGGTAGCAAAGAAAGTGAAATACCTGGGGATTAATTTGACATCTAAGAATGCGAACTTATTTAAAGACAATTATGAGAAATGTTGGACAGAAGTTAAGAAAGATTTAGAAATATGGTCAAATTTGAGACTTTCCTTGTTAGGCCGAATTGCTGTTATTAAGATGAATGTTTTGCCGAGAATGTTGTTTCTGTTTCAAACATTGCAGATTGTGGATAAAATGGACTGTTTCAAGAGGTGGCAGAAAGACATATCTAGATTTGTCTGGCAGGGCAAAAAGCCCAGAATAAAATTTAAGATATTAACTGATGCAAAAGAAAGAGGGGGGTTTGCCCTGCCAGACTTAAAACTATATTATGAATCAGCGGCTTTTTGCTGGCTGAAAAACTGGCTACTTCTTGAGAACACAGACATTTTGGATTTGGAAGGGTTTAATAACAGGTTTGGTTGGCATGCATATATATGGTATGACAAAGTAAAAATTCACAAAGGTTTCAAAAACCATATTGTTAGGAAAGCATTATATAATGTTTGGATTCGGTATAAAGATCTGTTGGAAAACAAAACCCCTAGGTGGCTGTCACCAATGGAAGCTAAGGAAGTGAAAAAACTTAATATGGAATCTAAATGGCCAAAATACTGGGAAATTATAGAACAAGAAGAGGGAAAAGTGAGATTGCAGAGCTATGAGAAATTGAAGTCTAAAGTAAGAGACTGGCTTCATTATTATCAGATAAATGAAGTATTCAAACAGGACAGGAAAATTGGCTTTCAGGTGGAGAGATCAAAATTAGAAACAGAATTGTTGGAACCCAATACTAAGAATTTGTCAAGAATGTATAACTTGCTGTTGAAATGGAATACACAGGATGAGACGGTTAAATCAGCTATGATTAAATGGGCACAAGACATTGGTCATGACATCATGTTTGCTGACTGGGAACAGTTATGGACCACCAGTATAAAGTTTACGGCATGTAATGCCTTAAGAGAGAACATTATGAAAATGATTTATAGGTGGTACATGACCCCAGTCAAGCTTGCAAAAATCTATCATTTGCCCAATAATAAATGCTGGAAATGTAATGAAACTGAAGGTACTTTCTACCACCTTTGGTGGACGTGCCGAAGGATCAAGGTCTTCTGGGAAATGATCTATAATGAAATTAAGAAGGTCCTTAAGTGTACCTTTCATAAGAAACCAGAGGCTTTTCTCCTGGGCATGGTAGGCCAATTGGTGTCAAGGAAAGATAGGACGTTCTTTATGTATGCTACAACAGCAGCAAGAGTTCTTTTAGCAAAGTATTGAAAGACACAAGAACTACCCACGCTGGAAGAGTGGCAGACGAAGGTGATAAACTATATGGGACTGGCCGAGATGACTGGCAGAATCCGCGACCAAGGAAAAGAGACGGTGGAAGAAGATTGGAAGAAATTTAAAATTTATCTTAAGAACTGTTGTAAAATTAATGAGTGCTAAAATGTCATGGGTAATGTAAAACAGAATTGCAGCGATAAATGATTGGGTAAGAGAAAAAGGATCAAAGAAATTGAATCATAAGTAATTGAAATTAGGGGTTGCTGAAAAAGTTTAAAATAGGGATGCAGGAAAGGGAGGTATGGGGAAGTCGTTGAAATAAGGCTTAAGAAAAAAAGGTTATGAAATTACCGGTATATGTGTTTATATGTTTGTTTGTCTATGTATTGTTAGTTGTGAAGTGTCTCAATTCATGTTGGAAAATCAATAAAAATTTATTAAAAAAACCAACAGAATACAGCAGCATCTATCCATCAACAGATCCTCTTCAGACCCATGTTTATTCACTTAAACAGAAAAGTTTGGAGGAACTACCTAGAAAGGGTATTTCATGTTTTTGCTGCCACTATGGGAAATTCTCCAAGAATTCTGCCAGCTGCTCTATTTCTGATGGTGATGGGACCCAGAGCAGGGCTCAGAGATGGAAGTTGTGGTTCTGAAAGGAGAATACAGCTTTAGGGACCCTGGTCCTGGGTCATGAAGGGCTTAAAAATACGTAACAGTAAGAATGGTGTAAAATGAATGTTATATGAACTGACTGCTGGCAGCTGCAGTTTTGTACTGGTTAAACATCCCAACCTGTCTTCTAATGCTGTCCTATTTAGTATGCCCAATTCACTGCCAGCTGAAGTGATGTAAAAGCACTCTGCCACCTGCCACCCGGAAGTAACTCTGGGTCAAAGAGCGCCCACAGACATTTAGCCACAGCCTCAATAATAATCCAGGCCATGATGCTGAAGTGCCAGTCCAAATGAGTTTGTTGATAGACCTTGTTACCAAACCATTTTGTGGTAGTGACTTGTGGTTTTTGCTTTCTCCTCCTCTGCAGCTGTATGAAGTCTTCCCATGGCTCATGAAACATTTCCCAGGGCCTCATAGGAAGTTATTTGCCTCCGCAGACTTGATACTTTCATTTGCAAAGGAGGAGTTAGAAAGACATAAAGAGCAACGAAAGGATGAGTCACAGGATTTCATTGATTTCTATCTACTTCAGATGGAGAAAGTAAGCATCCACTGTCAACTCCTGGCACTTGGGGCCTGGCCACACTACAATGTGTGTTTGTGTCTGAGTTCCCACTTACTTTGTGTAGTCCAGATGAAGTTACCCTCAAACATCACCTGTCTTGATTCTTTCCCTCTGTAACTTTGGGTGTACCTGATACAGGGATAATTTGATGATTTAGCTAATTTAGCTAAATGGCTTAGGGCCTTCGTATTTACGGGACCGCCTCTCCTGGTACGCCCCGCAGAGGACCTTAAGGTCCATTAATAATCATAGTTTAGAGGTCCCGAGCCCTAAGGAAGTCAGATTATCCTCCACCAGGGCCAGAGCCTTCTCAGTAATGGCTCTGACCTGTCCCATGAGACCAGGGCCCTGCAGGATTTAACTTCCTTCCGCAAGGCCTGTAAGACAGAGCTATTCCGCTTGGCTTTCAATTTGAACTTAGCCTGATCTTTTATTCCCCTTCCTTACCTCCCACTCCCCTTTTTATGCAGATTACCCGCTCTGGGATCCCACAGCTAATTCTCCCCGGTCTCCTTGCTGGCCCAAATAGGACTAATTTGCCAGGTAGCCCTGGTGATCATCTAATGTTTATTGGATGGATTTCCCCCCTAAACTGATTTTTGAATTCTGAATTTATTGTTATTCACTTTTTATACTGTATTTATGCTGTTTTTTGTTGCATCAATTAAGTGTTTTAAATTTGTTGTTAGCTGCCCTGAGTCCGGTTTTCTGAACCAGGAAGGGTAGGGTATAAATAAATTATTATTATTATTATTATTATTATTATTATTATTATTATTATTATTTTATTTTTATTATTATTATTATTTATTAAAATTTAGCTAATGCTGCAGAAGACAGAATTAGAAATCAAATGAGTTTAACAGACAACTTGGCTGAAATTAGCAACATGAATTTCAATAGGGACAAATGTATGGTTCTGCACGTAGGCAGGACTAACCAGATGAACAAATATAAGATGGGAGACGCATGTGAAAAGGATGTGGGGGTCTTAGTAAACCACAAACTTAACATGAGTCAATAGTGTGATACAGCAGCAAAAAAACCTAATGTTATTCTAGGCTGCAGCAACAGAGGTATAGTGTCCAGATTAAAGGAAGGAGTAGTACTGCTCTACAACAGTAGATTCTTTTATAAATTGGGGAAAATTGGGCTCCCAACATCTGGGGTTACAGATTATTTATTTTGGTTGGTTTGGCTGGGTGGATCAATAATCACTTTCTACTACTCCCACATCCACGCCCACTACTTCCTGAATGCTTTACTGTAACTTCTTTTCTGGCTGTGCTCATAAATATTTCCAATGGACTTCTGAACAGAGGAATGTATGTCTCTTTTGATTCCTCAGATTTGCACAAAGCCAGAAAAATGAGCAAATTTACAATTTCCTGACACTGCTTTTGCACACATCTTGTGTGGGCTTTTTTAAAGGGTGTGCACGTCGCTATCTGGAAACATACACTCATGGTACTTAATCACTGAGATGAATGAAAAAGCCACATTGTTCCTATATATATCCAAATATGTGCAGGTGTGAACTGCTCTGCTCTACTATCAATGTGGGGGATGAATGGATTAATAGCTAAAAAATGCTCAAATATGGCAAGTCCTTTCTTGCCTAAAAGTGAAGCCACCCCTGCTAGGTCCAACAATATAAACAGTCTTGCTGCACCATTCAGACACATTCTTGTCCTCATCCATGTCCTTTTTATGGTGCAACATAAAGCAGGCACAGCTGGCAGTTTAAGTATCTACCTTGTTTGCTAATATTGCTCACCCAAGGAATCACTGAATTCACTGCTAGCATTGAGCATTGATATCTGCAGGGTTACTAAGAGAAATTTCTGGGCCTCTGATATTAAAGTCAGCTACTAACATAAATTGTGGTTGCATACACACCACACATTTAAAGAATCCTGAGACCTGTAGTTTACCATCAAAGAGCTACAATTCTCAGCTTGCATAACAGATCATAGCTGTTAACCGTCCCTTATTTGGTGGGAAACTCCCTTATCCCAGTGCCGTGTCCTGCTGCTGTCCCTTATTGATGATGTCCCTTAAATTTCCCGGGTTTCAAAGGAAGCAGCTCCTCTCCCTCCCTCCCTGCCGGCCAGGGAGGAGGGAGGCTCCAACTGGGTTGCTTGGCTATGTTGCTCACCCAGTAAGGAGTCTAAGAACGACTGGGGGGTGGAGCTTGCATGCCTTGTGCTGATCAAATCGGCCGTGTTGCCTGGGGACTCGCCTTTGCTTAGTGCTTCCCAGCGGAGAGGTGACAGTGGTTTTCCTTGCTGCATCCCCTTTGCCGGGTTGCTGCGCTGTGGGAACCACCACTTGAGGCTTCGTTTGGCTGCTGACTGGGCTTTCTGCTTTTGGCTTGGAGGGGCTCAGAAGTTGAACATACCTGTGCCCGGAAAACCCCTTATTTTGGCTGCTGATTCCTTATTTTCGAGGCTGCTGGTCCCTTATTTTCAAATCTGTAAGTTGACAGCTATGTAACAGATTCTTCAGGAAAGTCTCAAGCTGTGGGTTCATCCCCTGTCAGCTTGATTTGTTTTGGGTGGTGGGGAGTGGGGGCCAGACAGATGTGCGTTTTTGGATAACCAAGCCACAAGGCCATTCAGAAGTGTAGGAAGTCTGTGATCTACTTTGAGATGCCTTGCTTATGGCGTGATCTGATTCAGAAACATGATAACCAGTGCTTTTTTAAAAAGGGGGTACTCAAGGGTCCGCAGTACTGGCACCTCTTTTTTGTTGGTAAAAAGTGTGGCACTTACTGTAACAACTTCACGGTTGTGAAGGGAATTGGGGTTGCTCGTGCGTTAGGGGGCTGCTGCTCTAGGCAACGTTGTCTGGCTAAACCTTTCCCTGGCTGGACAGCCCTTTCTCCGTGGCTGTGTCAGTCACTGGCAGAATCCGTCAGTGGGTGTTTCCTGAACTTCTTCCAATATAAAAGCTGCTTGACGCCAAGTCTCCGCCTAGCCTCCCTGCGTGGAAGTCTTCTGCGCAGAGTGGGCATGGCCAGCGGAGGTCCTGGGCTCTCCCCGCTGGCCTCTGTGGAAGAGTCTTGGAGCCATGTCTCCGAAGTCCTTCCCTGCTCCCCTTTCTTCCTGGTGTCACGCCGATTTCCTTCCCCAAAGGAAGTGTTCTCTCTCTCCCTGCTGGTCCCTTCTCCTGCATCGTTGGGGAGCCTTACCTCCACTCTTGGCTCCGATGGCAGTTCCCTGACAACGGTGAGCACCTCTTTTTCTAGAAAAAAGGACAGATGTTAATGTTTCCAGGATCACCCCAGTTCAAATTGTAATTTGGGGTACACAAACTGCCAATGCAAACCACTATTAATGCACTTGGATTTGTGCAGATGAAGCCACTATCTTTGCACTATCATTCCAAAATTACATGGGAAGAAGCTGACTTGGAAAGGGGTGTGGTTTCCTTTTATTACATTTCATTGTACACGACTTTTGAAGAGTATTGGAGAGATCCTTTCTTCTTCTTCTTTGGTGATCACTTGTAGCAGAGTAAGACTGTCTTTCATTAACACGGTTTTAACAGTGAGTCTGGAAGTGACTGTGGAGGCCAATTCTGGATCAACACATGGGGGGGCCACTAGGTGGCGCATCGGAAGATGGCTGACAATAACATCTCTCCGACCCACACGAGGTAATTTGGAGGCTATGATGGGGGTAATTAGCCTCCTTATCCCCCCCCAGAATGGTGGGGGGGGGGAACGGCCCTTGCCTGCTGTGCCCTATACCACCCCCGAATTTGTGGGGGTGGGGGCACTAGGCACAAAGCCCTCCTGTGGGATTTCGGCACTCCTGGACGCCGTCCCTGATTCGCGCTGCTAGTTGCAAGCATCTTCAAAAGAAACAATTTGGACGAGATAAATTGCACATGCTTCAAGGAAAAAGGGGAGTAAAGACTGCTGACAGAAGAGATCTCTGATAACAAGACAAGAATAAAATATGAGAAGATACGCCAAGATACGGTATGACTTGAGGGGGGAGGGGGGGAAAAACCTGCCTTTCATTATGTGATTTAACAAGAATCCCCTCCCCAAATGAGTCAGGAACTAAGGACTTAAGCTGTGGATTTAAGGCTGTGTGGAGATAAACTTTCGAACCAAAGCAATGTTTCAAGATGAAGCTGGAAAGCTAAGAGTTTTGGAATGACGCAGTTAAAAATGCCATCGCCATTTTGGGAGGCATTGTTGGAGCTCTTGGGTCTGGGAGGAGAAAGAGAGAAATAGAGTTGTTTACATACATCTCGGTGGGACTTAAGAGCGACAAATGCCAAATTTATGATGGGAAGAGCGATGTTATCTACCAAGGAGATATATGGAAACCATCTGGACTTAGTGGAGGAACGGGAAATCCACACAGGATTATTATTTTGCTTATCGGCTTAAGAGACTAACAGAAGAGATCGTAAAGGAAAAATAGAAATTATATGAACAAGATATGATGTGGAAACACCAAGATAAGACTGAATAGAATTATGAATTTTCTTTGGACTGATTGGGACTGATTTGGACATTAACGCAGTAATAAGAAGATGATCTGAATCCCCCTTTGGACCTTGAAGTATGGGTTCCCCCAACAAAATTTAAAAATTTGGCTTTGTAATTTGGAATTTATGTGATGTGATTTAATTTGATGTGATTGGCCAGTTAATAAAAATTATTTTAAAAAAAATAATTCTGGATCAACACATGCTTCCACAGTGGGGACATGGGTTTCTGGGTGGGAATCTATTCAAAGATAATTACATAAAAACCTGGAAAGGAATAAAAAGAGATTTAGAAATCTGGAATAAGTTAAGATTATCACTTGTTGGCAGAATATCGGTGGTTAAAATGAACGTCTTGCCAAAAATGATGTATCTATTCCAAATGATACTGATAATTGGAGGAATGGGAGTATAACATGTTTTTGCGGAATTTGTGGGAGGATCCCAGCAGCTACAGGGGAGTTGCGGTTAAGGAGAAGTTGGTAATATTCTTTCCAGCGCAGTGCAATAGCTTCTTTATCTTTTAGAAGTGTGGTACCGTCTGCTGAGTCTAGGGGGCATATGCCATGATTTATTAGAGAGATGTCTTGATAGTTTCCACAATCATGTCTCTCACCTTTTTTAAAAAGTTTGATAATCTTGGCATCCCTAAAGTCTGCTGGGATCTCTTCTCTCTTCCAGACTTTTTCAATAAGCTTGTGAAGTTGTTGTGTAAGTTCAATTCCACCCACTTTGAAGACTTTGGCAGGCATCCAATCAGGTCTGCTGCTTTGTTGTTTTTCATTTGATTTATAGCTGTACACAATTCTCCCAGATATGGAGATACTGCAAGCTCATCTCTAACTTGGTTTTGCGGAATTTTTGAGAGGCCCTCAGCAGCTACGGGGGAGTTGTTGGTAATATTCTTTCCAGTGTAATGCAATAGCTTCTTTATCTTTTAGAAGTATGGTACCGTCTGCTGAGTGTAGGGGGCATATGCCATGATTTATTGGCCCATAGATGGTCTTTGTGGCTTTAAAGAAACTCTGTGCATCATGAGTGTCAGCTAAGTGCTGGATCTCTTGAGCTTTTTTAATCCACCAGGTGTTTTTTAGTTCTCTGGTTCTTCTTTGACCCTCAGCCTTAGTGTTGGCATTGGGGGTTTTTCTTAGTAGCAGTTTTTATCTCTTTGCCATATCTGAAAGGCCTTCCTTTTTTTTTTTTTTTTTTTGTTAATAACGCGTTCAATTTCACTGTCATTTTCATCAAACCAGTCCTGGTGTTTCTTGGTTTGGTATCTAATAGTTTGTTTACAGGCTACAATAATGGATGTTTATAGCTTGGTCCAGTGTTCCTCAATGTTATCAGGGAATTCCAAAAGCAGATGGTCCTTAAGAATCGTTTGGAAGCAGTCCCACCTGATAGGCTCTTGAAGGGCTTGAGTGTTCATTTTGTGCCTTCATTTCCTTCCTTGAAGCCTGCGATGAGATATAAGCTTGATAGCCATCATGAAAAGTATTAATCAGTGCTCTGTCAAGCAGTTGTCGGCACTTGTCATACCTCTGGTATGGAGCACATTATGGTGATCTTCAGCTCAGAGAATTACATAGTCTAAGAGGTGCCAGTGGTTTGACGGAGGATGCCTCCATGACGTTTTCAAGTTATTTATCTGTCGAAAGGGTGTGTTGGTAATAACAAGGTTGTGTACTGCACATATCATTAAAAGTAAGATTCCGTTCTGGTTGCTGTTACCAATTCCTTCTTTCCCATTAGTCCCAGGCCACAGATCGAAATCTTGCCCAATTCTAGCATTAAAATCACCCTCCTTAGGCATCTCTGATAATGTCTTCATCGGCATCCAGTGTTGGTGCATAAGCACTTAGAATAGTAGCCTGTTGGTTTTGGGCAAGTTTTATTTGAAGGGTTGAAAGTCACTCATTAATACCAGTAGGTATTAAGATAAGAGCTTCACAAAATCCTTCTTGATAGCAAAGCCTACTCCATGTATTCAGCGTTCTTGTTCAGGTAGACGTTTCCAGAAGAATGTGTAGCCTCCTTTTTCTTCCTTCAGTTGTCCCTCACCTGCTCTTTGAGTTTCTTGAAGCGCTGCAATATCAATGTTAAAACGTCAAATCTCTCTTGCAATGATGGCACTTCTGCGTTTGGGACGCTCCTTATCTGTACTATCTGTCTGTATATTCCAAGTTCCAAAGTTCAGTTGTCTTTTACGACCGCTGCGTGGTGACCCCACTGGGCGTGGTAACCCAGTCATGGAAAAAGGGAGGCAGACTATGTTTAGGGCACTTTTTCTAGCCCCTCCCTCTTTTCAGGGTGAACAGAGTGGATCCTAAGTAGGGCTGCTTAGTCATACAGTTGCCGAGCTGCTCAGCTGCCTCATTTCTTGTGTCAGAACGAATTAATCTGTATCCACTGCTCATGTTCATGACTAGGGGCTTCCTGCCCCCGTTACCATTTGCCGGCCATGGAACTTTTTTGGGTTTGGGTTTGGGATGGGTTTTTGGGAAGACACCTGTGCATGAATTTGTTTTATGTGTATAGATCAGTGCACGCTGACCAATGCACAGTCTTCACAGTAAGGCTCTGTTCCGATGGCATGAGTAGTCACGACTAGAGGTAGATTCTTATCTGCTGCAGCCTTCACCCCCCTTCACAGCCATTGTGACATACTGCTTGTTATCATCCACCTGTTCTGCCATTGAGGACTTCTTGGATCATTTTTTGTCTAGCTCCTCCCCTTTGAACTTACCGCCTTGGGTGACCCTGCTGGAAGTACGAGACTCCCGACGGCTTCACTCACAAGGGTCATAGGACTGCGCAAGCCCACTGACCATGACAAGGTGATGATCCAACGAGTGAGGATCCTTTCCTATACCCTTTACAATGCCATGTTACGAGTTTGAGGGGGAGTAGACTGAATGCCGATACCCTTCTAATGCCTCGGCCCTGCTTCTAATTCTTGGAATAGCCAGCCAGCTTCCTGGTGAAAAAATGGGTGGTTAAGGTAACATAGGAAGTGGGTCTGTGCAAGATGGGAAATGGGTGGGGGCCCTCCTCCAACCCACAGGTAGTTAGAAAGACAAAGGCAGGATTGGGAGCGGAAAGTGAAGTGATGAGCTTGAATGCTAGAAGCAGCAAGCTGGGAAGCGAGAGAAACAACAATGTTTGATTTGAATCCAAGGCTGTGGCTATGAGGGAAACAAGGCCATATTGGGGTGCTGGCTGTGAATTCTTCCATTGTAGGCTCAGGCTGTATATATGTGTAAGTAAAACATATATCATAAAGACACCACAGTCTCTGTTGTGCCTCATTCCAAAGGAAACACGAACCCTGGGTAAATGCCTGGAACTCTTGGAATCTTGAACCACTTGGAGACTGGGGTGGTGAGCAACAGGCATTTTAGATGACTACTTCAGTCCATGACTGTGTGCAAGTATCTTCCTACAAATTTACCTGTAAAACAAAGTATTAGGTGTTGCGCTAGGAAGCCCCCCCCCTAAGTCAGATAGATTTTGTGTGGCCTGCAATTAATTCCAACATTTCACCTTTTCCATTATCATCAACAGAGCAAGGATGACCCCAACTCTACCTTTAATGAAGACAACCTGGCAGAGTGTGTTCTTGACCTCTTTATCGCAGGGACAGAGACGACTGCTGCTACTCTGCAATGGGCACTGCTCCTCATGGTGTCTTATCCAGATGTTCAAGGTGAGGGAGAACTTTGCAATGGAAGCAAGCACCTCCCTGGATCCCTATAGAGAAGAGCTTAGATTTATTTGCTTTTTAGTAGCTGATTGTAATTCTTCCAAGGTTTCATAATGGGTGGGTGACAGATGTTTGTTCACAGTTACACCCAAATGGTACAACCTTTCCTCATGGGGTGTTACTCCAGCCCCATAATCATTGTGTGTTGCCTTTTTCTGAACCTTTTTTTATAAAAGTAGTTAGTAGTTAGTATGATGGAAATATGCAACTCACCCAAAACCAGTTTCTCTGTTGTGAATGTGTTTTCTTGTCTTTGTGGTGACTGTATTGTTTTGTTTTAAGATTGCTGGACTTCTGATTCCAAACAAAATGTTTTACTATTTCTTATAAAGGTAAAATGCTGCTAGGCATAATACTGCAAACTTAGGTGTTGTTTACTTCTGCTTAGTCACCAAGATCTGCTGACTTGTTTCATCTAGTTTTGACTAACATTTGCTCTCCAGTCCTTAGAACAAACAGTGACCTATTTCCACAGTAATCAAGAGATCATTTCCAGAAAACTGGGAACGTTATTTGATTCCAGATTTTCTAGTAACACTAGGATTTCCTCACAGAGAAGTATAGAGTGTGCCATTTCCGAGTTCTATGTGGAAAAAAATGCGTAAAAATGCTTTTATTTTGGGATTTTGTTTGGCATTTAACTTCTAGGCCCCTCTATATCCCAGCAGACTCCAGAAGAGAGGCCTGTCTTCAGGGAAAGGGGATTCTGGCCAATCTTGCTGACAGGCTGATGATACACAAAACCCCTATAAAAAGAACCCCTTCAGAAACTTGGGAAGGGGATGTCAATGACTTGAATTCATTTCAGGTTTGGTCTGCTTCCTAGATATGCTTCAGCTCCTGGGCAGCATCTGCTTCGCTCTCAGAAATGGGAGGATAGGCAGCTTTGCCAAGAGGGGAAGCCCCCATTTTGTCCTTGCCTCAAGGGATAGCCGCTAAGGATAGGAGGAACACAGAGCTGCCCTTCCTTTCCCTTCTGTGGTCGCCTCAGTGCTTGGTCTTTTGTCAGCCACTAACTCTTCTCCTCAGGAGGGAAGGGAAGAGGCAGCTGTTCTCTCAGGAGAATAGGGAGCCAGAGCTCTCTAGAATCCCCTCATTATACTTAATTCCTAACAACCATTTTAAGTACCACCACAAGGAGATGCTGGTTTCCCCCCTCACACTCCATCCACTGGGAAGCACCCCCCCCCATATGAACCCCCAATTAACCAAGAGTGCTACTAATTTTCACTCAGTCCTGCTGTTAGGCTGTTAGCCATCCTTTCCCCCTTTCCTGCACTGTCTCTCTGAGGCACTGAGAGGAAAAGGCAGGCCAGAGTGACCAGGCTGCTGCTGGTTACATTCCTGAGGTAAAAAAAAGTGAGGAGAGGCCCCAGGGGACTCTGTGGGGCACCTTCACTCCTCCTTTAGTATCTGTGGGCTCTAGTTGTAGCCAAATGCCATTTTGCTGTGGTGGCAAGCTGCTTAATCCCTGCTACTCCTGCCACCTCCATGGCTTTTTTTTACATTGCATCCAAAGATGGCAGCAGCAGGAGGGTTGGTTGGCCCTCAATCCGACTCAGGAGCATCATCGCCAGCTCTCCTCCTCTGCATCATGCTTGTGCCTGCTTTGCAGATTTCACCACAGAGGTATTTGCCTTGGGGTATGGCTGAGCAGGGCACAGTGTGGGTCGCCACCGTGGCCAAGCAACCACTTTGCCAGGAGGAAGAGAGGGGGAAATGGGCAGCCATAGAATTGTGCTAACTGGCCTCCATGCACTGGCTGCAATCCTGTTCTGTGTGGGATAGAAGCCAGGCACTGAGTTTCAGTAAGGGCAGAACTGAGTGTGTGAAAGAAACATTTGATCTGGCTCCTGGTCTTCCCAGAGAGTAAGGAACTCCCCTCTGAATTTGTGGAAACATGAGAAACTGGCTGCTGCTGAGTCAGGGCCAGGGTCCATCCAGCTCAGTATTGCCTACACTGGCTGCCATCAGCTCTCCGGGATTTCAGGGAAGGAACATTCCCAGCCCTACCTGGAGATTCTGGGAATTGAATCACGGACCTTCTGCATGCAAAGCAGATGTTCTACTGAAGCCTTAATTATTTGGGATCCATTTGCCCGCTTACCCAGGACGTAGAGGAGCCAAAGAAAGCACCAGGGATTCAGTTCCTTCGGAGAAAAAAGTTTATTGTGATCTGCGCAGAGGCAACCAGCGGAATTGCTTCCAAAGGCTGGCGGGCCCTAATACACGTAAGCAAGCAATATTTATACCCCTGCAGCACCTCCCGACCACCCCCCCACCAGTAACTCATCATATCATATTCCCCAATTTGCCCAATTTGGGTGTTGCTAAAACATTTCGCCAGTGCACACCTTTCGCTTATCAGCCAAGCCTGCATATCTTGTTTGCTCCAGATGCATTCCTCCTTCTCTCCGGGCGTTGCCTTCCAGCTGTTAATACACTCCCTGCCTACTCCCTTCATTCCCTCCTCTTCTTATGAACAACCTAGTCCATAGGTTCGTTCGCAGGGATGGGCCTATACTCTCGCATGAGGGCAATCACACGGGGTCCCATCATTCGGGACATCATTTTTTGCATCATATTTTGCAAGCATTGCACCAAGCAGGGCATACAAAAGCAGAGCGAAAGCAAAATTAGCAAAGGTCCCATAAGCATAGCAAAGAGCCCCCGGAGCCACCCTGTTGGGAGGAAATTTTCTAGCCAGGACATATCCCATCCTTCCCAAGTTTGTACAGGAACATGGGCTACTTTTTCAATGCTAACCGCCAAATTACGGATGGCTTCGCCATGATCTGAAATGTTAAAACAACATGCTCCACCAGTCAGGTTGAGGGCCGCACAAAATCCTCCTTGCTTGGCCAAAATAAAGTCCATTCCCAACCGTAATTGGAAAACGGCGGTGTGGGTTTCATCTAACTGGGTGGCCACGAGGCGGAGGGCAGTGGCCGTGGCATTGGCTATGATTTCCACCACTGCCTGGAGCCGGATGATGCGATTGAGATTATAAATGGGTTCTCGGGCTCCTGCCACCCACTCATCGGAATTCCAGGAGGCAGGGTCATAGTGGGCAATTATGCGTTCGGGTGGCCATTCGTCCTTTCCCCAGGTTTGTTTACTACCCCCCGCGATGTTGGAGATATCAACAGAGCGGCGGTTACGATGAAATGGGGAAGAGGGTATCCACATTGGAGGTACAAGAAATGCTGGAAAGCAAACACCATATCCGTTCCGTGGATAGAGGTGATAAGCTTTTGTCCCACAAATCCAATAAATGTTACTGCCATGCTGAGAAGAGGTCCACCTGGCTCGAGAATTTGCCTCCAGGAGTGCAAGGTTGGTACAAGCCCCACCACATTCAGAGATGTCCAAAGGACCACATGTACAATTACATGATGATCGGCCTAAAAACCTCGTATGGTTGAAAACGGCATTTCGGGTTCGATTAGTACAGAACCATCCAGAGACCCTATAAACTCGTAAAGGAGTTGAATGGTTCCAATAAGGAGTTGGGCTGGACAGACTATACGTATATTGGATCTGAGAACGATTGAGGGGTACGGGGAGCATGGGCATTCCGCCTCCTCCATCTAAGGGTCCGAGGGTACAAACAAAACAAGCAGTTTTATTTGCTTCATGGGCTACTATTTCTGCCAATTGAAGCCACTTGTTATAGAGACTCTGAGCCCCCTGTCTTCTCATTTCCTGTGTGAGGAGAATGCTATTACGATTTAAGGCCTGGAAGCATTCGGCCTTGGGAGTGGATTCTCCCACCATAAATAGGAGAAGGATCATCAAGGGGAGGGAGGGGGATCGCTTCCTTCCACAAAACCTATGGCGTTCGTGCCAACAGAAATAAAAGACCATCCAGATGATCAGGGCGGTACATATTACTCCTACCTACCATGCCCATTGGTTCCATGGTTCCTCCCACCAATAATCAGACATTATGAGGGCAGTTCTAGGACTGAGAGTTGGGGCCTAGAATATAGCAGTATCGACCTTCAATATTGGTGGGGTGCATGTGGCTATGGTGGGTGGGTGATAGTCTCAGCCCTCCGGGGATGGGTTGAGAGGAAAAATACACTGCCACACACCCACAAGAATAAACAGCTGCCTGCACAGAGCAAGAGCACGGGGACAAAATTCCTACAGGGGTGTTGGCACACCAAATAATACTTAATCTGGGACCCTGCCCTTGCCTGGGCCACGGGATTTTCAGGGGGTTTTGTTTTAATATCTGGAACGTTGGGGGCGCTGCCGGCGGGCGTCCCTCCCATCCACTTATTCAGCCGTCAGCGTCAGCGTCCGGAGTGATGCTAGCAGGGCGGTTGTCCACTGGGCACCTGGATATGGTCAGCCGGAGGGGGTCCTCGGGATGTGGGGACACAGTCCAATCAGAGACTACTTTCTTCACTCGAGTGTGGTGGACCCAAGGGGTAACGCCACCGACCTTCACAGCAGTGGGTGTAGAGAGGAGAACAGTGTAGGGTCCCTTCCAGCACGGTTACAGCGGGATTTGGGCCCAGTCTTTCACCCACACTTCGTCACCTGGCTTGAACTGGTGCAAAGACTCAACTAAAATGCAAGGAGTCCGAGCTTGGGCCCACCTATTGAGAGAGAGAAAAACTTGGGAGAGTGACTGCACATAATTATTCAACTCCACATCTTGAATAGGGATAGGTGAAAGCATGCGCACATAAGGAACCGGTCTCCCAAACATCACTTCAAAGGGTGACAAGTGAGTACGTTTCGATGGGAGACTACGGACTCTAAGCAAAGCCAAGGGCAACATGGACACCCAATTAGACCCTGTTTCTTGGGTCAATTTGGACAGTTGATTTTTCAAAGTCCTATTCATTCTTTCCACCTTCCCAGAACTTTGGGGTCTATATGCAGTATGTAATTTCCAGTTTATTTGTATTATTTTTGCTAATTCCTGTAAAACTGAATGCACGAACGCTGGGCCATTATCTGATCCTATAGAGCGGGGCAAACCATAGCGGGGAATGATTTCCCGCAGCAGACATCTAGTAACTTCAGATGACCGCTCAGTCTTAGTGGGCCATACCTCAACCCACCCCGTGTACGTACATACTGCCACAAGCAAATAATGATACAATCCGCACCGAGGTAATTCAGTAAAGTCCACAACGAGGTCCTCCATGGGTGCCATCCCACTGTGCTGAACTCCTGGTGGAGCCAAGTGTCCAGTTCTAGGGTTGTTCCTTTGGCACAACATGCATTTCCTGGAAGCTTGGGCAGCCAGTTGGTAAAGGTTGGCCACAAAAAAACACTTTTCCAACTGCTTGGTCGTGGCATCAGGTCCCACATGGGTGGACTCATGGTACCGCTGAATTACTTGCCGGGACAATGATCCTGGGATCCATATCCGGTCATCAGGGGTGAGATACCATCCTTCTTTAGAGAGCCTTAGCTCCTCAGCGTCTGCGGTAGCCACCTCATGGGCAGAGTACCTTGGTTTCAAGGTGCTATCCAGAATTTCTTCTGGTACCAGGGCCCCAATGAAAGGTGTTGGGGATGAATCCCGGGCTGTTTCCTTTGCTACCCGGTCAGCCAGGCGGTTTCCCCTGGCCTCTTCACTAGGTCCAGTTTTGTGTCCATAACAGTGTATCACTGCCACTGCTTCAGGTTCCCAGACAGCGTCCAGAAGGTCCAAGAGTGCCTGAGGGTGCGCCACTTGACCCCCTCTGGAGGTGAGCAGACCTCTTTCCTTCCACAGTGCCCCGTGGGCATGCAGGGTGAGGAAAGCGTACTTTGAGTCAGTATAGATATTGATCTTTTTCCCTTTTGCTAGGCACAGGGCCCTGGTAAGTGCCGTTAGTTAGCCAGTTGGGCTGAGGTTCCCTGTGGGAGTGAGCTGGCCTCGACCACGTTATTTTCCAGGGCTACCACTGCATATCCTGCCTTTCGCTGTCCAGCTTCAACAAAGCTGCTTCCATCCACAAACCATGAAGGCCAATGTGGGTTCGCCTCATCTTTAAGGTCAGGCCTGCTGGAATACACTTCATCCATGACCTCTACACAATCATGGGTCGGTCCCTCACCTTCTCCTACCGGTAATAAGGTAGCTGGGTTAAGGGCTGTGGTAACCTGAAACTTCAGGCGTGGATGTAATAACAGCATCTGGCACTTTCTCATTTTTGCTTGTGATAGGAAATAGGTGCCTTTCATGTCAAGTAAGGCTGGGACTGCGTGTGGAGTCACACAGGTGGTGTCCTGTCCAAACGTGAATTTATCTGCCTTTGTGAGTAGGGTGGCCACTGCCACAACCGCTCTCATACAGGGGGGCAAGCCTTGTTCTGTTGAGGTTAGCCTCTCTGACAAGTATGCAACGGGTTGCTGCCAATTTCCCAGTTTCTGGCATAAAACTCCCTTGGCTACCCCCTGGTCTTCATCTATGAACAGGGTAAAAGGCTTCTCGGGGTTTGGGATGCCAAGCGCTGGGGCTTGTTGTAATGCCACTTTGAGATCCTGAAAAGCCTGCTGCTGTTCCCTGCCCCATATAAAAGGATCCTTCTCTGTTCCCCTAGTTGACTCATGCAGGGGCCGAGCAATGCTGCTGTAGTTAGGTATCCATATCCTACAGAACCCTGCGGAACCCAGAAAACCACGGAGCTCCCTGCGGTTCTTTGGCTCTGGTATCTGGATAATAGCCTGTTTTCTTTCCTCCCTTAGATTTCGCTGTTGGTGAGAGATGTCAAAACCAAGGTATTTTACAGTTGGTTGACATATCTGCGCCTTCTTCTTGGATACCCGGTATCCAGCCTCGGCCAGGTGGTTTAACAAGTCCTTGGTGGCTTTCATGCATGTTGTTTTGTCCAAACATGCTAGTAAAAGGTCATCTACATACCTCAATAGAACCCTAGTTGGGGAGGTGGGGAAGCTAGCCAAATCTGAGGCCAATGCCACCCCAAAAAGGGTTGGGGAATTCTTGAACCCCTGTGGGAGCCTAGTCCAGGTGTATTGAACCTTGGTGCCAGTCCCTGGGTCAGTCCATTGAAATGCGAATAAAGGCTGACTTTCTTCTGCTAATCTGCAGCAGAAAAATGCATCTTTTAAATCCAGCACTGTGAAGCACCGAGCTGTTGGTGGAATAAGGCTCAATAATGTGTATGGGTTTGACACATTTGGGTGGAGTGTTTCCACGGCCTGGTTCACCAGCCTCAAGTCCTGGATTGGTCTGTATCCTCCTCCCTCCTTCTTTACAGGGAGTAAGGGGGTGTTCCACTGTGACTGGCATGGTTTCAGAATGCCATACTGAAGAAGCCGACTTAGATGGGTCCATACTCCCTCTGCTGCCACCCTCGGGATAGGATATTGGTTCACAGCTACTGGGTTGGCGAATGGCTTTGGCTTTACAATTATTGGAGGTATATTTTTGGCCATGCCGGGGGGGGGTTGTCCTCTGCCCACACTTCAGGGTTTACCTCATTGAGGAGTTCATCAGGGACAATTCCCTCCTCTTCTTCTACCATCATGAGGCGCCAATGTTCCCTCAATGGTACCTCTAGGGCCCACTCTCCGACGGGCCCAGTGGACATGGCAACTTCCCCAGATGGGTTGAAGAAAATTTGAGCTTGTAGTTTTGCCAATAAGTCTCGGCCCAACAATGGGATGGGGCATTCCGGAATATACAAGAATTTATGTTGTACTACCTGGCCTCCTAATTTACAAGTTACAGGCTGTAGAAAGGGGGCTTTTGTGATTTCCCAGTTGCCCCAATTATGCTGATTGTTTTGGTGGTAGGCTTAGTCACGGGGATTGGGACGACAGAATGAGCCGCTCCAGTGTCCACTAGAAAAGGCATCATTTGGTTCCCTGCTTGTATCTTGACCATGGGCTCACGGGAACCTATATCAGCTGGGCCCGGTCTGTCCTAATAAGTCTCTTCATCTTCCCTCAGGCTCATGGCTCCCGGCTGCCGCTGCAGTGGTGGCATCCATGGAGGCCCTTGGCCTCTTCCTCTACCCCTCCCTTGATTCCCAGGAGCCCAGGGTCTTGGACCCGGGCCTGGTGTAGCCTGGGCGGGTTCGGACATCCTAGCTCCTCGTCCCCTGGCTTCTTGTTGTGCTTGCGGGCACTCCCGTTTCCAGTGCCCTTCCTGCCGGCAGATCGCGCATTGGTTCCGTCCCAAGCGATTTCGCCCTCCTCCCCGGGTGGCTTCTCCTCCCAAAGGGCCACTAGTCCATAGCGCCATTAACTTCTTAGCTTGGTATTTCTCTTTCTTTTTCTGAGCTTCCTCCTCTCTCTGGTTATAAGTAGTCTGCGCTATTTCTAGCATCCACTCCAAGGAATGTCCCATGAACCCTTCATTCTTCTGGATTTTTCGGCGAATATTGGGAGCTGCCTGGGCTACGAAGGCGGCCTTCACAATGGGGGCATTTGCTCCGTCATCTGGGTCCAGGGGAGTATACTGTCTATATGCCTCTTTTAGTCTTTCTAAAAACGCTCCGGGTGGCTCTTCAGGCTTCTGAACCACTTCCCTAACTTTCATCAAATTAGTAGGCTTCCGGGAGGCCCGCCTCATCCCAGTCAATACATGTTGGCGGTACGTATTTAAAGAATTTTGGCCTCCCACTTCTTGGTAATCCCAGTTAGGGGTTTCTCGGGGGTAGGCGATATTTATAGCCGCCTCACCCAGGTTTAGAGCCCGCAAATGCGCTCTTGCCTCACTGTGGACTCTCCTAGTTTCTTCTGTAGTTAGTAGTGAGTCCAGGAGGTATTGTACATCATCATAAGTGGGATTATAGGTTTTAAAAATCCCTTCAAACAATTTTATAATTTTCGCTGGGTTCTCCTCAAAAGAGGGGTTCTGATTGCGCCAATTACATACATCTGCACTTGAGAAAGGCACATGTTGGACGGTATATGTTCGTGGTGCTGGCGCCCCGTTCGCCCCCGGGGGTCCCAGTGGGTCATAAACCCGGCGCAGGGGGGCTATCTTCTCCGCTCTCTCCTTTTGTTCCTTGGCTGCCTTATGCAGGGCGACTCTATCCCAAGCCTGTTCCCAATGTCTCTGTTTCTTCTTCCATTGGTCCCTTCTACACTCCGCGGCACTCACTAAGTGCCCACTAACGTCTATTTCTTTCTCAAAGCCCTCTACAAAATCTCTAACTCTTTTCCTTTGTTCTTCAGTCCACCTCTTTCCACCCTTTGTCAACTTTCCAATAGTCTGTCTAAACTCCTCATCCTCTTCCTTTTCCTCATCTAATTCATCATCATTGGCCGCCCCTGGCGCTGGCGGTGCCGTTGGTGGGGCATATGGGGGAGGAGGTCTCAATACACCTCCTTCTTCTTCTTCGGGGTCCTGTAAGACCGGGGGTTTTGGCTTCGTTCTGACCGCACACAGGCGGGCACCCTGGTCTATTCTACTGCGGCAGGATTCCAGCCACGAGGGATTTTTTTCCACATTAGTTTTCCAAGTGGAAATATAAGGAATCTGGTCCAGGTGAACATTAACTATATTTCGCCACAGGGGGTCTATTAACTGCAGGTCGAGAGTGCCCTCTGATGGCCAGCCAGTTCCTTGCGTGGGCCAATCTACTTCACATAAAGTTCTGAGTCTCTTTTTCTTCAACTTAAAACCCCAATCGTCATCTTTTGTAGCTGTTCTCCAGTTATCCAGGAAACACTGCAAGGGGGTACATTTACTGCCTCCAGACCCCATGTCTAACAGAATACTCTGCTCCTATATGGGACTTCTCTTCAAACACACCGGTTTCGCTACAGACCGTGGCTTGGACGAGCTCGCACTGCCAAGAAACTCACGGTCCTACACACGCTTGACCAAGGGGACGCTAAGCCCCGGCCACTCATACATTCATCCTTTCAATGGAGTATTCTTTACACCACACACAACACAGGCTCCCCTCTGTCCTACCCTACTGGTGGCAGTTTATTGCCACGGCCAGTTTCCTTCCTGGCGGCACTTTATTGCCACGGCCAGGCGAGGTTGATCAAGCCTCTAGCCCCTTTCCCTTAGGGCTTACCTTTTTCCCTTTGTGGGTCCCTTTCCTCGGCCGTCCTTTTTTCTCCCTCGACCGGGTGTCTCCACTTCGGGACGGTGTGGCTGGCTCCCCCTACAAACTGGCAGGGTGCGCGCTGGAGCTGCGAGCGCCAGTCCAAGCTGTTCACCGCGGTCGAGCCTGGCCTCTGGTCCAATGGGTTGGGGCAAATCCCGGAACGAGCCCCCAAATCTGAAGCCTTAATTACTTGGGATCCATTTGCCCGCTTATCCAGGACGTAGAGGAGCCAAAGAAAGCACCAGGGATTCAGTTCCTTTGGAGAAAAAAGTTTATTGTGATCTGCGCAGAGGCAACCAGCGGAATTGCTTCCAAAGGCTGGCAGCCCCTAATACACGTAAGCAAGCAATATTTATACCCCTGCAGCACCTCCCGACCACCCCCCCACCAGTAACTCATCATATCATATTCCCCAATTTGCCCAATTTGGGTGTTGCTAAAACATTTCGCCAGTGCACACCTTTCGCTTATCAGCCAAGCCTGCATATCTTGTTTGCTCCAGATGCATTCCTCCTCCTTCTCTCCGGGCGTTGCCTTCCAGCTGTTAATACACTCCCTGCCTACTCCCTTCACTACCACAGAGCAATAGACCTTTTCCACATGCAGCTGCATTCAAGGTATTTAATTGTTAACTTCTTTTCAGGGTGCTGCCAGCATATACCAATGAGCCTCACTTAATATACCAGGGTCTTTTCACCCCACCCTATACAGCTTGATTGTCAGAAGTTTCTCAGATTTAAACCAGGGTATTTTAAAATAAAGCTTCATTTCCCACTTTTCACTGCAGATAAAATCTACAAGGAGATGGAAGATATTTTATGTTCCTCCCTTCCCATTTGCTATGAAGATCAAAAGAAACTGCCTTACACCAACGCGGTGATGCATGAAATTTTGCATGCAAAATATCCCTTATTAGTTGGGATTCCCAGACTAAATGCAAAGGATTTGGAAATGCATGATTTTCATGTTCCAAAGGTACAGGATATAGATAAGGCAGCAGTTGTATATTTTGAGAGCAAAGAGCACTTGAGAGTGGCACTTTAAAAGCACATATGCAGCACAAAATCTGAGGGAGAAGGATCTCCCCTCTCTCGAAAAGAAATCTGAAGATTAATAATCTGAAAGTTAATAAATTCTATTATGAGAAATACATGCTATCTTCTGATGCACCAAATCAGGATTTGAATGAAATATTGTGCTTATTGACTTTATCTCTATACAGTGGAATCTTGGGTTGCTAACGTGATCCGTGCGGGAGGCACATTCGCAACCCGCAGCGCTGCGCTTGCGCACATGCGGGTTGCGATTTGGCACTTCTGTGCATGCACAAAGCGCGATTTAGCATTTCTGTGCATGCTCGAGCGCCGAAACCCAGAAGTAACCTGTTCCAGTATTTCCAGGTTCGCCGCAGTGCGCAACCCGAAAACGCATAACCTGAAGCATCTGTAACCCAAGGTACCACTGTATGTGAGAAATGTGTTAAGATTTGGGGCAGTGTATGGCAAAACTGTTTTCTGCTGTTCCAGATGCATTCTGAGACAGCTGTTTCTTCTTTTCAGGGGGCATTTGTTGTTCCAGATCTGAGCTCTGTTCTTGTTGATCCCACGTGATGGGAAAAACCTGAAGAGTTCAACCCAAGCCACTTTTTGGACAAGGATGGAAATTTTAGGTCTAGAGAAGAATTTTTGCCATTTGGAGCAGGTAAACGTAGAAATAATTTATGGTCAAGTTTAGCAGCTTGTTTCAAACAAACTGTTGGTCAATGTTGTTTCAGCAGAGTGAGGGGCATGAATGGATCCCCTGTGGTTTAAAAAATCAGGTTGGGGTCATCATAGGTGCCTTCTCACACTGAAGATAGTAGGTGCCTGCAAAGAAGGGCTTCAGCTTTGCCCATTGACTTTGTGGGGGCATCAGATGACTGACCCAAGAGGCTGAGGTCCCGGTGCCCAACACACCAAGGCAACTCGACGGAGATCATGGACTGCCAAGTATACCAGTTGCCCCATTCCAACACAGAGAAAATTTATGTAGAGTTACAGATAGAGGGGGCCCTGTGCTGCATGGAGCTTGACACGGGTTCAACGCTATCCATAATCTCGGCAAGAACCTTAAAGGAACTGTGCCCTAGCAGGGGTCCCAAACTCAAGCCGGCCCCATTCACCTTCCAGGACTTCCAGAAACGTAAGGTCCCCACAATGGGGGTGGGGACCTTCAGAGTGCAATATTGAGGACTTTCTTGTGGCCCCTACATTAGCTTGCTGGGATTGGCATGGTTTGGACCGCTGGGGCAAGCCGTCACTGGGGTGACCCGCACGAGCTTACAAGTGGACGTGGACGCCATACGCAAAGTGTTTCTGGGAGTTTTTGACGGGGCATTGGGACAATATACCCCCCCAATGCCCTACAGCTAGACCCCACCGTATGACCCATCAGGCTCAAGGCCCACTGGGTCCTATTCGCCCTGAAACCCCGTATAGACAAGGAATTGGACCGGCTTATGGAGCAAGGAGTGCTGGACCCGGTGCCTAATGCCCCCTGGGAAACACCGATACACCTGTCAAGCCTAATGGTTGGGTCCGCATCTGCGCAGACTACGAATGTACCATAAACAAGGCCCTCATGGCCCATGCATACCTAGTGCCAGTAGTCAGCCATGTCCTCACCAACCTGGCTGGGTGAAATTTTTTGGCAAGCTGGGTCATTTTTTTTTTGGCAAGCCTATCAACAGTTGCTGGTGGACGAGGCCACAGCAGAGGCACAGACGATTGTGACGCACAGAGGAGCATTCAGGGTAAGACGACTGCAATTTGGCGTCAGTGTGGTGCCAGACATATTCCAGAATGTAATGGACTCTCACCTTAAAGGGACTCCTGGTGCCACCCCCTTCTTTGATGATTTGTTGATCGCCGGGCCCATGCCAGAGGAGCTCGGGGACTGCCTCCGCACCGTCCTGCACCGTTTCCGGATGACAGGCCTCAAGGTGAAGCAGGAAAAGTGTCTACTAGGAGTGACCCAGGTGGACTTTCTGGGATTTGCGGTGGATGCAGAAGGGATCCACCTAACCAGTGACAAGGTATGGGCCATTTGTGATGTCCCAGCGCCCAAGGGCAAGACTGAACTTCAGGCCTTCTTGGGACTATTGAACTTTTACCTCACCTTCCTTCCTCATAAGGCGGCAGTTGCGGAGCCCCTACACAGAGTCCTAGACAAGCGGGCCCCTTGGGTGTGGGGCTAGTGCCAGGAGGCCGTTTTCCAGGCAGTCAAGGACTTGCTCGTATTGAATTCAGTCTTGGCACACTTCAACGAGAGGCTGCCGGTGGTGCTAGCATGTGGCACCTCACCCTATGGCATCAGTGCTGTCCTGGGACACCAACTCCCGGACGGAAGAGAGGTGTTTTCCCCAGATGCTCACCAGATGCTCACCGCAGCCGAGCAGAACTACTCACAAATCAACAAGGTGGGTCTGGCAATCGTGGAGTAAAAAAATTACATGATTTCTTTCTTGTATGGGCGACCCTTTACCATGGTGACTGACCAGGACTGACCTTTACCATGGTGACTAACCATGGTAATGAGCCAGTGTGGTGTAGTGGTTAAGAGCAGTGGACTCGTAATCTGGTGTACCGGGTTCGCGTCCCCGTTCCTCCACATGCAGCTGCTGGGTGACCTTGGGCTAGTCCCACTTCTCTGAAGTCTCTCAGCCCCACTCACCTCACAGAGTGTTTGTTGTGGGGGAGGAAGGGAAAGGAGAATGTTGGCCGCTTTAAGACTCCTTAAGGGGAGTGAAAGATGGGATATCAAATCCAAACTCTTCTTCTCTTCTTCACAAGCTATTGCTTGGCTTGTTTGCCCCCAAGAAGCAGACCCCCCCAAGTGCTGTCTCCCCGCATCCTCAGGTGGTCAATTTTCCTCACCAGATACCAGTATGCCCTGATCCACCACCCTGGGAAGGGATTGGTCACGCAGACGCCCTCAGCAGCCTACCACTACCAGAAACAGGCCCTGACCCAGCGCCCGCGCAAGAGGTTATGAGCCTGGAGCTGCTTCCTGACCGCCCCATTCAGGCACAAGAAGTTGCAGACCATTCCATGAAAGATAGGGTCATCTCCTGGGTCCTGGGCTGTGTGTGGAGGGGATGGCCCAGCAGCAGCCCCAGGGCAGAATTCACTGGCTACACAACCTGCAAACATGAACTATCAGCCCACAAGGGGTTCCTGTTATGGGGAAGCAGGATTGTCATTCCCCAGCCCCTCACAGCCCTACACGAGACACACCCAGGGGTAGTGAGAATGAAGGCCTGTGCCAGGAATTATGTGTGGTGGCCGGGGATCGATGGAGAGATACAGGCCTGGGTCAAACACTGCCAGACCTGCCAAGAATCCCAACTGGATTCCCCAAGGGCCCCAGCCCAGTCCTGGGAGTCCCCCCAAGCACTATGGCCATGCCTGCACGTGGACTTCGCTGGCCCCTTCCAGGGAAAAACATTCTTCATAGTGGTGGACTCCTACACCAGATGGTTGGAGGTTGCACTGGTACTGTCCACTTCCACGTCTGCTGTGCACCTCTCTTTGTATTCAGTAGCTCTTAGAAGTAATGCTTACACCCAGGTTTACACACCGTTTTCAGAACAAACGTAGGAATGTGTTGTATTTTTTAAGTATTCCAAGGATCTTTGTTGATGCTGCAAGATTAACAGGGCAACGTCTCTGGAAATAAATGACGTACTATAGTACCTTATTGCTCATTGAAGCATGGATTTAAGATACTACAAAACCAAAAGGAAGACGATTTTCCTTGATTTTTATTAATCTCCTCTTTGCTTTCCTCTTTGCAAAGGGCTTGGAGGACTTTTAACATGCCTCCAGAATAAGGCCATTGCTGACTTTTCACGCACAGCATTGCCTGCCAAAACGAAGCAGAAGCAGAGAGAGGAAGAATGCAAACTGCCATAAGTCTCACCTTTCCCCAGGGATGCCATTTCCGTGAGAATTGGGCCCTCCCATCCCTGTGAATAGTTAGGGAAAACATGAGATGGAGCTGCCTGCTGCCATGTCTAGTTTGGTCCTGGCATTGGCTCTTGGTGACAAGGCCAGTTCTGGTGCCACTTCTCAGTGGATTCCACGTGACCTGTGTATCATGTGGATGAGAATGGTTATCTCCTTCCAGGATGTAAGGGCAGTCTGTCAGCCAGGCTTCTCTTCCTCCTGAGCCGCTTTACCTGTGTAGGTGGGGGAAATGCCACTGTAAAGCAGTGAAGAGGAAAAGGAAATATTGGGGCGACCTGTCACCTGGAAAAGAGCTTCCTAGATGCTTCTCCCCAGTCCCTAGCAACAACTTTACTTCTGCTTTAACCTACAAGTTTCCCTATCTCCCTGCCTGACCAGTGCATTTTCTATACTTAGTATGCATAGAAATTGGGCTTTTAGTACCGCAGCTCCAACTGTCTGGAATAAGTTGCCAGCCGAAATCAGAAAAGCACCTAGTATTTTGATATTTAGGCACCTTATTTAAAAAAGGCTAACGCATGTAACCCTATCATTTTACTCAGTAACAACTGTATGATTTTAGAAATGGTTTTATGGGGTGGTATACAAGCAAGTTTTACTCAGAAATGGCCCATTCAAATTAAGGGCCCCAAGTCAGTCATGACTATTAATTTCAATGGTTCTACTCTGAGTAAAACTTACTTGAACATCCAGGGCCAACTCCAGAGGGTGGCAAGTTGGGGAAATTTGCCAGGGACCCGAGGTCAAGAGAAGACCCAGAGGTCTAACAATGTTTTATTTAAACTTTATTAATTTAATATTTCCCCCCTCAATCCAGAATTCTTCATGCTTGTCCTCAACACACTGCTTTCTGATTCTAGATCCTGCCGTCCACAAGCCTAGGGGTGGCTACTTAATATGTGAAAACCCTCCTCATGATTTTGTTTTTCATGCTTTTTCTTCTGTGCACATGCCCCAAATGAACATCAAGAAGGAAATGGTGATTGTGATCATGCTATACACACTTCCACAATGCCACTGGTCAGGTGTAGATACTTCCTGCACCACCAGTGCTGAGATAGTCTGTATCTGTTGTCAAATGGACACACTGTAGGGTAACTCAAGGTAGGGCTGGGAAAGATTCCCTCTTTGAAAGCTGCAGAGCTGCAGAGAACAAAATTACAGCAATACAACAAAATGGCTGCAGGAGAGCAGCATGGCAGCAAAAGATAGAACAAGACAACTTCAAGACAAAAGCACAAGTGAGAAAATGGCTGCGTGACTTGGCTCTTTTGTGGAGTCAGCCAGAGCCACGTCCATCTCCCAGGTCACATGCAGGGGGAGGATAATCCAGTCAGTGGAACAGAAAGTTACTTTCTGACTGGATATTCCCCTGCCTGTACCCACTCTAGGGAAATAGGGAATGTTGCATTTGACTGTACCAATGGATACATCCAACAGGTTGCCCTGTATGATGACCACTGGCAGTAGAGAGACAGGAAAAATGAGTCCCTGTTAATTTTCTTCGATCTCTCAGTGGCTTTTGATACCATTGATCATGGTATCCTTCTAGAGCAGCTGTCTAAGTTAGGTCTGGGTGGCACCGCTATGTGGTTTTTCCAGTCCTACTTGGATGGTTGTTCTCAGAGGGTGTTGCTTGGAGAGTGATTCAGTCCCATGGGGCCTTCACTGTGGGGTTCCATAGGGTTCAATTATATCCCCTATGCTTTTAAACCCCACTGCTGAGTGAAGTCCTTACCGGCATTAATGAGCGACTCTCAACCCTTCCAATAAAACTCACTAAAAACCAACAGGCTACGATTATAAGCACTTATGCACCAACACTGGATGCCGATGAAGACATTAAAGAATTTTTTTACTCTCAGCTGGAAACCATCCTATCAGAGAAACCTAAGGAAGATAAAGTTATCCTCCTGCATGATTTTAATGCAAGAGTTGGGCGAGATTTCAATCTGTGGCCAGGTACTACTGGGAAAGAAGGAATTGGCAACAGCAACCAGAACTGAATCTTACTTTTGATGATATGTGCAGCACACAATCTTGTTATTACCAACACACTCTTTCGACAGAAAAAATAACTTGAAAACTTCATGGAGGCTTCCTCAGACAAACCACTGGCACCTCTTAGACTATGTTATTGTCCATGCTAAAGATCACCATGATGTGCTCCTTATCAGAGCTATGATGAGATAGAAACTGTGCCACTAAGAAAAAGACCTATGCCAACGCTAAGGCTGAGGTTCAAAGAAGAACCAGAGAACTAAAAAACACATGGTAGATTAAAAAAGCTCAAGAGATCCAGCACTTAGCTGACACTCATGATGCACAGAGTTTCTTTAAAGCCACAAAGACCATCTATGGGCCAATAAATCATGGCATATGCCCCCTACGCTCAGCAGACGGTACCATACTTCTAAAAGATAAAGAAGCTATTGCATTACACTGGAAAGAATATTACCAACAACTCCCCCGTAGCTGCTGAGGTCCTCTCACAAATTCTGCAAAACCAAGTTAGAGATGAGCTTGCAGTGGGGGGCCACTAGGTGGCGCATCGGAAGATGGCTGACAATAACATCTCTCCGACCCACACGAGGTAATTTGGAGGCTATGATGGGGGTAATTAGCCTCCTTAACCCCCCCCAGGATTGTGGGGGACGGACGGCCCTTGCCTGCTGTGCCCTATACCACCCCCGAATTTGTGGGGGTGGGGGCACTAGGCACAAAGCCCTCCTGTGGGATTCCGGCACTCCTGGACGCCGTCCCTGATTCGCGCCGCTAGTTGCAAGCATCTTCAAAAGAAACAATTTGGACGAGATAAATTGCACATGCTTCAAGGAAAAAGGGGAGTAAAGACTGCTGACAGAAGAGATCTCTGATAACAAGACAAGAATAAAATATGAGAAGATACGTCAAGATACGGTATGACTGAGGGGGGAGAGGGGAAAAAAACCTGCCTTCCTTTTTCTTATGTGATTTAACAAGAATCCCCTCCCCTAATGAGTCAGAAACTAAGGACTTAAGCTGTGGATTTAAGGCTGTGTGGAGATAAACTTTCGAACCAAAGCAATGTTTCAAGATGAAGCTGGAAAGCTAAGAGTTTTGGAATGACGCAGTTAAAAATGCCGTCGCCATTTTGGGAGGCATTGTTGGAGCTCTTGGGTCTGGGAGGAGAAAGAGAGAAATAGAGTTGTTTACATATCGTGGATCAACTTCTCGGTGGGACTTAAGAGCGACAAATGCCAAATTTATGATGGAAAGAGCGATGTTATCTACGAAGGAGATATATGGAAACCATCTGGACTTAATGGAGGAACGGAAAATCCACACAGGATTATTATTTTGCTTATCGGCTTAAGGAGACTAACAGAAGAGATCGTAAAGGAAAAATAGAAATTATATGAACAAGATATGATGTGGAAACACCAAGATAAGACTGGATAGAATTATGAATTTTGTTTGGACTGATTGGGACTGATTTGGACATCTTAATAACTTTTATCACTAATTACCACTTATTACCCATCCAAGCACAATTTTAACACTCATTAATTTTATAATATTTCTGAAGATAGTCTTTGAATTTCTTCCAGTCTTCTTCCACCAACTCTTCTCCCAGGTCTCGGATTCTGTCAGTCATTTCCGCCAATTCCATATAGTCTATCAGCTTCATCTGCCATTCTTCCAGGGTGGGTAGCTCTTGTGTCTTCCAATACTTTGCGATGAGAATTCTTGCTGCTGTTGTTGCGTACATAAAAAAATTTCTATCTTTCTTTGGCACCAATTGGCCCACCATGCCCAAGAGAAAGGCCTCTGGCTTCTTAAGGAATGTATATCTAAAATTTTTTTTCATTTCGTTATATATCATCTCCCAGAAAGCCTTAATCTTTGGGCATGTCCACCAAAGGTGAAAGAATGTTCCTTCACTTTCTTTACACTTCCAACATTTATTGTCAGGCAAATGGTAGATTTTTGCAAGCTTGACTGGTGTCATGTACCACCTGTATATCATTTTCATAATATTCTCTCTTAGGGCATTACATGCCGTAAATTTCATACCTGTGGTCCAGAACCGTTCCCAGTCAGCAAACATGATGTTATGACCAACATCTTGTGCCCATTTAATCATGGCAGATTTAACTGTTTCATCCTGCGTATTCCATTTTAGCAGCAAGTTATACATTCTTGAAAGTATTTTAGTTTTGGGTTCTAACAACTCAGTTTCCAATTTTGATTTTTCCACCTGGAAACCTATTTTTTTATCCATGTTATAGGCTTCTCTTATTTGAAAATAGTGCAGCCAATCTCGCACCTTATCTTTTAATTTCTCAAAACTCTGCAATTTCAATTTATCTCCTTCTTGTTCCAATATTTCCCAATATTTCGGCCATTTGGCCTCCATATTGGACTTTTTAAGTGCCTTTGCCTCCATTGGTGACAACCACCTTTGGGTTTTGTTCTCCAATAAGTCTTTATATCTTAACCAGACGTTAAACAATGCTTTCCTGACAATATGGTTTTTAAATGCTTTATGAGCTTTGACCTTGTCGTACCACAGATATGCATGCCACCCAAAAACGTTATTAAAACCTTCTAAATCCAAAATGTCTGTGTTTTCAAGAAGCAGCCATTCTTTCAGCCAGCAAAATGCGGCCGATTCATAATAGAGTTTCAGGTCTGGCAGGGCGAAACCACCTCTTTCTCTTACATCGGTTAGTATTTTAAATTTTATTCTAGGCTTCTTGCCCTGCCAGGCAAATCTAGAAATATCCTTCTGCCACTTCTTGAAACAGTCCATCTTGTCCACAATTTGCAAAGATTGAAACAAAAATAACATCCTTGGCAGTACATTCATCTTTATAGCCGCAATTCTTCCCAACAAGGAAAGCTTCAGGTTTGACCATATCTCTAGATCTTTCTTCACTTCTAGCCAACATTTCTCATAGTTATCTTTAAACAAGTTTAGGTTCTTAGCAGTCATATTAACCCCCAAATATTTAACCTTCTTTACTATTGTTAGGCCTGTCCCCTTCTGAAACCTGTCTTTCTCAATCGGTGTTAAATTTTTCTCAAGAACTTTAGTTTTAGATTTATTCAGCTTAAAACCAGCCATCTGCCCAAATTCTTGAATCACTTCCAAAACTCTTTTCGAACTAGATTCTGGCTCCTGTAATGTTAAAACTAAGTCATCTGCAAAAGCTTTCAATTTATATTGCTTAGCTCCGACCTGAATGCCTTTTATCAGACGGTCCCTTCTAATCATATTCAATAATACCTCCAGGACTGTGATGAATAACAATGGGGAAATTGGGCAGCCTTGTCGTGTGCCTTTCTCTATCTTAAATCCCTCTGTCACCATATTATTCACAATTAATTTGGCCTTTTGTTCTGAGTAAATTGCACTTATACCATTTTCAAACCCTTGACCCACCCCCATCCCCTGAAGATTTTTCTTCATAAAACTCCAAGAAATGTTGTCAAAGGCTTTCTCCGCATCTATAAAGATTAAGACTGCTTTGGTGTTTATATTCACTTGCAACTTCTCCAAAATGTTAATTATGTTCCTCGTATTGTCCGACAAGTGTCTACCCGGGAGAAAGCCGGCTTGGTCCTTATGAATCTCTTCCAATAGTACTTTCTTTAATCTATTTGCCAAAATGTCCGCAAATATTTTGTAATCCACATTAAGAAGGGATATGGGGCGGTAGTTCTTAAGTTGCGTCTTTTCAGACTCAGTTTTTGGTATAAGTGTAATATAAGCTTCCTGCCACGACTCCGGCGCCTTTTTCCCCTCTAGTATCTCATTGCATACCTCCATTAGTGGTCGAATTAACCAATCTTTCAAAACTCTATAGTATTTGGAGGTTAAGCCGTCTGGTCCTGGAGATTTGCCCAACTGCATGTTCCGAATGGCACCCTCCACTTCCTGTTCTGTAATTTTGTCACTCAACATTATCCTCTTTTCTTGAGAGATTTTTTGTAATCCGTTTTTCCTCAGAAATTGGTCTAATTCGACCTCTTTCTGTGGCCCTTGTGTATAAAGTTGTTTGAAAAATCTCTGGAAGCAGTTTCTAATTTCCAATGGGTTCTGTATAATCTTTCCATTTACTTCCAAATTTGTTATGGTATTTAGTTTCTGTCTTTTCTTCATCTGCCATGCAAGCAGTTTCCCACATTTGTTAGCCGATTCAAAAGACTTTTGTCTCATCTGTTTAATTTTCCATTCCACTTCCTGATTTATCATTCTCATATATTGTACTTGATATAACTTAATTTCTCTCAGAATCTCTTGGGATTTTGGTTTCGCTCTTAATCTCTTCTCTCCTTCTTTTATTTTTTCCAAAATTTTATCTTTTTTCTCATTTTGAGTTCTCTTCTTTATTGCATTCTGTTGAATCAAAAACCCTCTCATGACCGCTTTGCCTGCGTCCCAGATTGTTCTTTTTTCCACCGTAGTGTTTAAATTTATCTCAAAATAGTCTCTCAATGTTTTTTGGGCCTTCTTAATCACCTCCTGATTTCTAAACAGGGCGTCATTCATCCTCCATCTGAAGGAGCCGATTGGCATTAGTTTCATCTCCATCTTTATTGCATTGTGGTCGGAGCAAGTTTTGGGGCAGATTTCCACTTTTCGAATCTTAGGTGCCAGTCCTCTAGTTATCCATATTTGATCAATTCTTGTCCATGTCATATTGGCTTCAGAGAAGAATGTTCCCTCTCTTCCAAGGGGGTTCTTAGTTCTCCAAGTGTCAATCAAATCCATATTGTCAGTCAATTCAAAGAAAGTTTTGGGTAGTCTTCCATCTTTAGTTACCACCTGTCTTTGCGACTTATCCATGTTAGTAGATACCACTCCATTCATATCTCCCATCAAAATGATGTTATAGTCCATATAGTCCAACAATGTCTCGTGCAATTTCTTAAAAAATTCAGATTTCCCCTCATTTGGTGCATATACTCCTAAAATCAAATATTTTTCACCTTGTAGTTGAATCTCAATTGCAATAAACCTTCCTTGTTCATCTTTAAAAACAAATTTCGGTGATAGGCTCTCTTTAGCGTATATAACAACTCCTCTCTTTTTAACTTTGTCCAATGAAATAAATTCTTGACCCAATCTTTTATTAATAAGAACTTTCCTATGGAGCCTTACCACATGAGTTTCCTGCAAGCAAATTAGGTCCAATTGGTCCTTTTTCAATATATGAAATACTTTCCTCCTCTTCTCCGGCGAGTTAAAACCGTGAATGTTCCAACTTAGTAATTGCAGAGACATGGTGTGATTATTTTAATGTCCTCCAGCCGCTCCCAAGAGCTCGTCAAGTTCTTGCGGTGGTATCTTCTTTTTTGATTTGTCAAATTCCAAAGGTGGTGGTGCTGTGTCAACTCCTGGTCTCAAGGCTTTTGGCAGATCTGTCGCTTCCTTTTGTAGATCTTCTTCAAAGTCTCTCAGAAATTTTTCCTTATCTTCCACTGATCTGATTCTGAACTTTTCCCCCTTAAATGTAAAGGACAGTCCCTGGGGGAACTCCCATCTGAAAACAATAGTATTCTTTCTCAACAAGGCCACCAAGTCTCCGTAGTTAGTTCTCAAATCCAAAAGGTGTTTCGGAATATCTTTAAAAATCTCCGCTCTGGTCTCATTAATCTCTAGGGTCTTCTGGAAGTGAGCACTCAATATTTTGTCTCGTTCCTCTTTCGATCGGAGGGTCACCAAACAGTCTCTCACCCTGTTTTTCCTCCCTCCTCTTCCAAGTCTGAAGGCGCTCACTATCTTAAAATCTTTATCCAGCTCCAAGTTCCAGAATTTCTGAAATTCCTGTGAAAGATAGTCATTCAAATTATCTCTCTCAAGTTCTGGCACCGCCCTGATCCTCAGGTTTGTCTGCCTCTCTCTCAATTCAACCATAGACAATAAGGCCTGGTGGTCCCCAATCTGTTTACGTATTGGTTTGATTTCTTCCTCCACAGCCACAGCTTTTTCTTTTGCCTCCTCAGCTATTTTCCTAGTAGTCGCAGATTCCTCCAACAGTTTTTCAATAGCTTTGGTATTTGAGTTAATGCTGGCTGTGTTCCCTTTAATTTCAGCTGACTGATCTGAGACCTGTTTACTTAGGCCTTCCAATTTTTCGTAAATTTTATTCAACACAGATGTAAATTCCCCTTCTGAGGCCATTCCTTTTGGCTCAATTTGCCCTGGGTCTCCCTCCTGAGTCACAGGGAGGCCAGGCACAGATGCCCTACGTTGCTGGGAGATTGAAGTAGATTGTTGGACTTTGACCTTGGATCTTGTTGTTCTTTGGTCAGTCATTCCCCTTTATCTTCAGTCAAGGTCAATTCCCACAGGCAAGCCTTGTAGTGGAAAGTCCCCAAAGTTAGCAGTGGAAAATTCCTCCAGTCAAGTACTAACTTCAATAGTCCTCTAGGGGGACACAGTAGCTACCATAAAATTTTCAATAGCCAAAACAAGCAAGTCTTTTTGTAACTTTCCGTGTCCCCTCTTTAATTGAAACTAAGTATTCAGATCAGTAAAACTCAGAATGTATCTTCTTGCAGAGTTAGATCAAATATTTACTGTATCCACAGTCAATGCGAGCTCAAATGTAGCAAACCTCGTTAATCTGACAGTCCGTTCCCATGAGAGTTCAAATAAAAAGTCTTTTTAAATTCCCAGAAGATCCCCAGAAGAAATACAGTCACTTTCTTAACTTCCCCTGCAGGGGAGTTCTCTCTTTTGGTGCTTAGAGTTAAAGTTGAACGATCCACATTAAAGTAATAGCACAAAAAGGTCTTTGCTTTGATCTTTTACAAAGCGGAAAGGCGGACTTCCTGTTTACACCTTTCCGCTTCGGAGCCCAAATTCACTCCTTTTTGTTCTCAAATCCAAATTTCTTAAGTCCCCCTACTCACGGGTGTTCTCTTTTAGAGCCGAATTTCACAGGAAAAAGGTCAGCGCTCTCCGGCAACAGCTACGCGGCTTCGCTCTGTAGACGCAGCAATCGACCCGTAGCACCGCGCCGCTCCCGCTGCACACCGGAACCCCTTTCGGGGCTCCCTCGCAAAAACGGGGGGCGCAAAAGGTGCCTGCTGGGTCCCACGCTCGCAGGCTCTTTCTGCCTGCGATTTCAGAACGGGTCCCCGCTTCGCCGTAGCGGAACAGACCCACTTTCTACAGGGCTTCTCCTCCTACTCAGAAGGAGACCGCCATTGCCGTTGGCACCGCCTCCGGAAGTCCATAAGCATATGAATTTGAGGTCATTGGGAATAATGGATTTGTTTTTATCTTTTGTTTTTTGTTTAAATTTAATTTTTCTTAATTAGTTGTGACTTTTTTTCTTGTATCTCTGTGTATTTCTTTTTTCTGTAACTTATGGTTTTTTTATTTTGAGAATCTTTATTTTTCTTTTCTGTAAAACTTTAATAAAAATTTATTAAAAAAACAAAAACAAACTAAAGCTCAATCCATATAAGAACTGAGGCACTGTTAGTGGGTAGTTCTCTAGACCTGATGGCGGGGAGGTTGCCTGCTCTTGATGGGGTCACACTCCCTTTGAAGAAGCAGGCACATAGCTTTGGGGTACTCCTGGATCCTTTGCTGTCACTCAAAGCTCAGGTGGTCTTAGTGGCATGGAGTGCCTTCCATTAACTTTGGCTGGTGGCCCAGCTGCACTCTTATCTGAGCCGGGACAGTCTAACTCCTGTTGTCTATGCTTTGGTAGCCTCTAGGTTAGATTATTGCAATGTGTTATACATAGGGCTGCCTCTGAAGACGGTTTGGAAACTTCAGCTAGTGCAAATTTAAGTGATCGGGTTCTTCATCGGGGCAAGATGGTTTGAGCATATTACACGGATCCTTGTCAGACTGCATTGGCTGCCAGTTAGTTTCCAGGCCCAATTTGAAGTGCTGGTTTCAACCTATAAAGCCTTAAACGGCTGAGGACCACAGTGTCCCAAGGACTGCCTCTCTCCATAATAAGAAGAGACAGGCCTTATAGCTGCCTCTGCACCTCCATACATTCCTTAGAGAAAGGGAAGGTGGATGAGTCATGCTCCGGATATTTAGTCTTGGACTGTTTCTGAGCCACCCAGTGCAGCTGGCATGCTAACTCTAGCTCTAAGCAGAATCCAGACATGGAGGATGGGCTATTCAAAACATGCCCCAAGCACTTAGCACAATTTCACCCATTTTTCCAAATTACACCAACAGTCTCTTTCAATTCTAAGGGAATTGCGTGGCTTTGGAAGGAACTTACAATGGGACATTTTAAAGCTCTAACAGCCTATATTTCCACACTTTACTATGCTGCATGTCTTGTGATTTTATGTCTCTGCCGGTGCTGTCTCATCATATAGTATGTGAGTAATGATAATTTTGCTTTTTTACAAGAAGCCAAAATGCTTCAACTGTTAGATAACCGCAGTAGATAGGGCAGCCTGCAGCTGGAATACGATTTCTTTGTACTCTTCAGCAAGAATAGAACTCGTTTACACCTGTTAGTGGTCAGGATGTGGTTGTAATAAGTAGACAAGTGTCAGCAGTCCAGAGCGACTCACACTTGTCAGCTGGAGATATTTAGAGTTTGTGGCCAGGATGTGGTTGTAATAAGTACGCATTTGTCAGCAGTCCAGATCGATTCACACTTGTTAACTGGAGATGTTAGAGCTTGATATCAGGAGGTGCCATTTTTGCTTGGCTTAGCAAGTAATTGCATAGGAATACCGACCAAATAAGGGAAATAATAAATAATGTTAGTAGGGAAATTAGGCGGTCTTGATAGGTTGTAAACCTTGTAGTATCCAGCCAATGGGGAGACAAGGGAGGGGACCTGCACTTTAGGTATAGGGGAGATAAGCTTATGCTTTCCAAAGCCTGGGTGTGCCTACTTAATACACCTGGTCTTGCAAGAACGTTTGGTAATCAATAAACTCTTTGCTGCTTCACCAATTTTGTTCAGATTTTATTTTGAGGGTCTCAAGACCCACTTCTAACATAGTACTTGCCCTAAACTTGGATCTAGGCATCCAGGGAATTCTCATTTTATTTTACTATATCCAGTATTTTTTCCCCCTTTCAACCAAATGACAAATATTAAAAACCAACACACACACTTTCATTCTATAGACTAAAAGAATCCCTAGCTACACAAAAGCCCAGAGAGTGAGTTCAGCAGTTTGCTACAGACTCACACTAAAGGAAAAGCGGGGGTGAAGAAGGAAGGAAGGAAGGAAGGAAGGAAGGTGGGTATACCTGATCTTGAAGCAAGAGGAGCACAAAGTCAGGGACCAGCAATCTGTGCCTTGAGCAGTAAGTTAAGTTGTCCCCTTTAAAATCCTGTGCCAGCAAGGCAGCAGAAGTCTCGCCTGTTCCTTTGGTACATGTGCCAGTGAAGTCTAGGGTTGTTCCTTGAGACTGATGTGTAGCCAGAAGGAGGCTGTGTTGGAGTTGTTAGCTAGCTAACTATGGCTAAGCTAATTTGAATACACTTGGAAGTTGGTATCTAACTAACTTCTATGTGTAAAGGGGGAGGTCTTGCTTAGTGAGTGAATAACCACAACACCAAGTCTTTTGGACTATGGTTGTTCCTTTCAGTTTACTTACTGTGTTCCATCTACCCACCCTTAACCAAGCATGTGTGGAGGGACCTTCCTTTGTTTTCTTTCCCCCTGTGGATCACAAGGGGGCTGGGTGCACTGCAAATCTCATCTCCAGTGAAACCATAGCCACCTGTCATCTTAACTTGTCAAGAGTGACTCTGGGAAAAGTACGACAATGTACAGCTGGGATCACACCTACCCTGAACTTTGAGTTTTTTGTTTGTTTGTTTGTTTTGTTTATGCATTTTACAACTTATATATAATTCATCATTCATAATTCATAATAATTCATCATTATCTTTTCCCTGGACTTCCCAGTCATTCTCTCCATGGCATTCTAGGTAGTCTTTCGTTGGCTGCATAATCTCTTATTCCACTCATTTTCATCTCAAATCTTCCTTTACTTAATGTTTTCTGCTGTTCATATGTACATTCCTACTTGTAGGTTAAATTGACTATTATACCCTCTAAGATACTCTTTGAAACTTCTCCTACCTGGGCAATTATCTTTCCACAAGGGCCGACATTGATGCCAAAATCCAGCATCACCTGAACTCTGTGAGTGCAGCTTTCTCCCGATTGAAGTGTAGAGTGTTTGAGGACTGGAACATTCACAGGGAAACCAAAATGCCTGTTTACAAAGCTATTGTACTACTAGCCTTACTGTATGCTTGTGAAACATGGTCCACTTATAAACGCCATCTTCAGCTCCTTGACAGATTCAATCAACAGTGTCTCTGAAAAATTGTACACATCACTTGGGAAGACAGGCAAACTAAGGCTGTATATTGGAAGAAGCAAAGATCACCATTCTTCAACATCAAGTTCGTTGGACTGATCATGTTGTGCAGATGCCTGATTATCGTCTTCCAAAGTGACTACTCTATTCTGAACTAAAAAATGGAAAGCGTAATGCCGGTGGTCAACAAAAGAGGTTTAAAGACTCTCTCAAGGCAAATCTAAAAAAATGTAGTATAAACACTGACAACTGAGAAACACTGGCCTGTGAGCGCTCCAGTTGGAGAACAGCCTTTACCAAAGATGTCATGGGCTTTGAAGACACTCAAACTCAGGACAAAAGGGAGAAACGTGCTAAGAGAAAGGCATGCTTGGTAAACCCTTACCGTGATCAAGTCCCACCCAGAAACCTACCGTACTTTTCTGTCTATAAGATGCCCCCTTGTGTAAGATCCCCCCATTTTGGGGGACTAAATTTTAAGAAAATGAGGGAAGATGGCCCAAAGTTGTTGAGTCTCTCTCCTCACGCAGTTGCGGGAAGGAAACAATCCCTAGATCGTTTCCTGCGCACAGCAGCATCGGATGAATTTGCCCTTCCTCCAGTCATCCGATTTGCAGGAGTGTAACCTCCCCTGATGCCGCCACACATGGGAAACGATCCAGGGAGTGCTTCCTGTGCACAGTGGCATCGAGTGAATTTGTGCTCCAGCCAAAGAGCTGGCTTACGGTACGCAGCTTCTCCCCCCCCCCCAGCTGTGGGCAGGAAGGGCCCCCCAGATCACTCCCTGCTTGCTGCGGCATCTGGGGAAGCCGTGCTCCCACCAGCTGAATGGCTGGCGGCGCGGCACTTCTCTCCTCGCCCCCCGCCATGCTACTATTTGTGTATTGGACAACCCCAGTTTTTTGACGTGATTTTTGAGTCAGTGTGGATCCAGAATAGGCCTCCACAGTCACTTACAGACTCACTGTTTTTTGTTGTTTTTTTAAAAAATATATTTTTGTTAAATTTTAAGGATCACTTTCAGTTCTGACAGTTTTCGAGGAAGTTCAAGTCTCCTGTGACTACTTTATCTGTCCTTTTTGAGTGTTTAGCAATCTGCTCTAGGAGGACATCATCCAAGCCTTCAGTCTGACTCCACAGTCTATAGCAGACACCCACAATAAGGTCACTGTTATTTCTCTCTTCTACAATTTTTGCCTAGATTGATCTTTGATTGATCCTTCCTTGTTCAATCTATCACTCATGTCATGTCATGGTTACAGAATCCCTGCTGCCTGCGGATTAAATGAAAAGGAGGTTTGCAGCTACGACAGCATACTAAAGACATGGTATTTACTGTAAGATCCTCTGGGTGACTATGTACGAAGGCTTCATGTGAATATGAATCAGCATGGCAAACAATCCTGCTGAATAGTATAGGAAAGTCCTTTGCAATAAGTTAATTGTCTACCAGAACCAACTTCTGGCACCTACCCATAACGTAGGTAGGGAGTCACTTCATCTCCGTGTCAGCCAGCGTAAACCTACACAGAGAGATGAAAAGGAAATATGGTTGATAGTACTGATAGCCATGGAAAGGCCCTAAGAAGATAGCTGTTGTTTTTTTTAAGGAATATTTATTAAGATTTCACAAAAACAAACATACAAAAACACATAATAACAAAAGAGAAAAAATAAAAAATAAAAAGATAAATAAAACATACAGAAACAACAAGAAAAATTAAAAACAATTGTTTTTCATAACATAAAACTCATTTGCTTGTTTCTTTGACTTCCTCACACCTCCACCTCCCCTTCTTGTATTCCCATTTAAATAATCAAATCAGCAAATCCTTACCCTCTTTCATTTATCTTATCTCTATAACTTAACATTTTATAACTCAGTATTTTCATACATTATCAATTCATTTTTGCATATTCTTATTAACTTTGTTACCAGTACCACTTATCTCCAATCCAACACCATTTTAGTTTTTTTTTTTTTACCTAATTAACCCTTCTTCCATATTCTTAAAGCATTACAGCTGGAAACCACTTAATTTCTATCCAACATCATTCTAACATTCATTAATTTTGCAATATTTCTGTAAATAGTCTTTAAATTTCTTCCAATCTTCTTCCACCGCCTCTTCTCCCTGGTCCCGGATTCTGCCAGTCATTTCTGCCAGTCCCATATAGTCCATCATCTTCATCTGCCATTCTTCCAGAGTGGGTAAATCTTGTGTCTTCCAATACTTTGCAATAAGTATTCTTGCTGCTGTTGTAGCGTACATAAAAAAGTTCTGTCCTTCTTTGGCACCAATTGGCCGACAATGCCCAGAAGAAAGGCCTCTGGTTTCTTCAGGAAGGTATATTTAAATACCTTTTTCATTTCATTATAAATCATTTCCCAGAAAGCCTTAATCCTTGGGCACGTCCACCAAAGGTGAAAGAATGTACCTTCAATTTCTTTACATTTCCAACATTTATTACCGGGCAGGTGATATATTTTTGCAAGCTTGACTGGGGTCATGTACCACCTGTATATCATTTTCATAATATTCTCTCTTAAGGCATTACATGCCGTAAATTTCATACCGGTGGTCCACAACTGTTCCCAGTCCGCAAACATAATGTTATGTCCAACATCTTGTGCCCATTTAATCATAGCAGATTTCACCGTTTCATCCAGAGTGTTCCATTTCAACAGCAAGTTATACATCCTTGACAAAATCTTAGTTTTGGGTTCTAACAATTCTGTTTCTAATTTTGATTTTTCCACCTGGAAGCCAATTTTCTTGTCCAAATTATATGCCTCCATTATCTGATAGTAATGAAGCCAATCTCACACTTTGTTTTTTAGTTTCTCAAAACTCTGCAATTTTAGTCTATCTCCCTCTTGTTCCAAGATTTCCCAATATTTCGGCCATTTGGCCTCCATATTGAGCTTTTTCTGAGTTTTTGCTTCCATTGGTGACTCTGGTTTCTCTTCAGATCGTATAAATCTTTCGCCTTTTACTAAGAAGATAGCTGGGCCTCCCTACCTTTGTCCTTCTCCCAGTGCTAGTAATTCAACCAGGAGGAAGAGGCACTTTAAATCCACAAAGCAACCCAGAAACCAGATTTAGAAGGATAAAAGAAACCTGTGCCATCCCGAGAAGGCCTATAGCTGGTGCGCACTACCTTAAATCAATATAGCAAATTGTAATCTGATCTATAATATGTGAGGTCAGATGAAAGAGGTGTAATAACATAATAAAAGCCTCTTTCAATTGCGGAAGTGCCACTTCACAGTAAAGCAGTAATCATAGGCAAATCAAAATAATCTTATTGACACTGACTGAACCATGAAGGGGAATGAGTCAAGCACATATGATGGGCACGAGTCCCTATGCCAGAGATTAATGAGGGTTTCAATGGCATAGCTGAATACGTCAGCCAGGCACTTACAAGGGCAGGTCTTAGCTACCCATACCCATGTAAATCAGCTTGGGCTTGAAGATGGCCTTAGAAGCTCCAAGGCTTAGATGTTCTGCTCTCTAGTCTACACCACTAAGGTCAATCAGATTCATGAGTTTCAGTGACAAATGACCTTTTCAGTGGTGGCCCTCCACTTGAACGCTGCTTAACTTACTTTCTTGCTACCCTTAAACAATCCTTGAAAACTGTTTTATCCCAGTAAACTTTAATAATAATAATAATAATTTATTTGTACCCTGCCCATCTGGCTGGGTTTCCCCAGCCACTCTGGGGGGCTTCCAACGAAGATTAAAAATACATTAAAATGCCAGACATTAAAAGCTTCCCTAAACAGGGCTGCCTTCAGATGTCTTCAGGTCTCTGTGGAAGTCGCCCAGAGTGGCTGGGGAAACCCAGCCAGATGGGCGGGGTACAAATAATAAATTATTATTATTATTATTATTATTATTATTATTATTATTATTATCAGGTAGTTGTTTATCTCTTTGACATCTGATGGGAGGACGTCCCACAGGGCGGGCGCCACTACTGAGAAGGCCCTCTGCCTGGTTCCCTGTAACTTCACTTCTCACAGTGAGGGAACCGCCAGAACGCCCTCGGTGCTGGACCTCAGTGTCCAGGCAGAACGATGAGGGTGGAGATGCTCCTTCAGGTATAATCAGTTTCATTTCCTTTATGTGGTTTTATTCTGATGCTGCTCTTCCATTTGTGTTTCTTCACTTGTTTTATTTTCAACGTTTTTAGATGCTGCCCAGAATCAGAAACTCTATCAAGGTTCCTGATTGCAAGTGTTAGGACATTTTTCTGGGTGCTGAAACAGAGCAGATCCACTTATTGTGTGGAAATTACATACAAGTTAATGAAGGCATTAGAACACACATAATTAAAACAGAAGATAAAAGACAATTACACTTTTAACAATTACAGTTATAGCTTATTTCTTTCAAGAAAATTCCAGTCCTTCAGGTTTTCTTCAAGCCTTCATCTTTCTCCTTGTTGCACACCCCCAGTCACAGTTCTGCATTCCAGCAACTTACCCAGTCCCCACCCATTGTAGGATGCAAGTTGGCGAATTTCCAACATATTTGCACCAGAGGGCAATCCTCAGTACCAGAGCTGCATAACACAAAGGCCTGGCTCATTATTTTCTTTGTGCTTTCAAACACAGACTCAGTTATCAGAACAATTCCTAAAAATGTCATTAAGAAAGGACAAATCAACAGCATTTCAAGAAGCAATGACAAAACTTTCAAGAAGGATCTGTACACAGGCCCAAATCAGCACACAATATAACCATTAACTGCCCTGTTTCTTCCTTGGCAGCCACAGAAACTGCTTAGCAAACATGCTTTCACACTGCGTCCCACCAAAACCCAATTTTTCCAAGCAGGGCAACGTGATGTTATTGAAGACAAGACCTTCCTCTCTGTCTTTCCAATGCCAATAAAACACAATGGGTGGAAGGGTGAAAAAAGTTTATTTGATCCTGCAGAATACAGACTTGATAGGATGTTTCCCAAAGACTGAGTGCTGACCTTTAAAGCCCTAAACAGCTTCTGTCCTGTATACCTGAAGGCGCGTCTCCACTCCCACCGTTCTACCCGGACACTGAGGTTCAGCACTGAGGGCCTTCTGGCAGTTCCTTCACTGCGAGAAGTGAAGTTACAGGGAACCAAGCAGAGGGCCTTCTCAGTAGTGGTGCCCACCCTGTGGAACACCCTCCCATCAGATGTCAAAGAAATAAACAACTATATGACATTTAGAAGACACCTGAATGCAGCCCTGTTTAGAGAAGCTTTTAATGACTGATGTTTTAATGTAATTTTAACCTTCTGTTGGAAGCCCCCCAGAGTGGCTGGGGAAACCCAGCCAGATGGGTGGGGTAGAAATAATAAATGATTATATTATTATTATGAACACACAAAATACAAAAGCATTTATACTATCCTAGCAAGTACACAAAAGCATCGTTTTTTCTGTTGGAACAGTGTTGAAGCAATGATTCTTCGACATCAACTTTGTTGGACTGGTCATGTTGTGCGGATGCTAAAACCCTGTTTTGGAAGACAATCTTACTCGGCTACGAGTGATTGCCAAAGAAGAAGAAGATTGGCTGAGAATATGCATGGACAAAGCATGCCTAAGCCAGTCATTCTCACAATTGGCTATAGAGGGGTTTTCCAAGCAGGGCAACGTGATGTTATTGAAGACAAGACCTTCCTCTCTGTCTTTCCAAGGAATTGAGAGAGAATTAAGAGCCTCGGATGTGAGGTCTCCAGGCTGATAGTAGATTAAGACTGATGGACATCTGTTGGGGATCGAAACCGGGAAAGGGGGTGTTGGGGTTTGGGAATCCAAAGGGTGTATAATTATAATCTGTTTTTTTATTTTGTTTTGTTATTAGTAAGAAAATTGGGGAATTTGTGGAAGGGAATTTGGGTCGACTTTAGAAAAAGGTTTTAAGAATGAGTACTGATGTATAAATATGGATGTTTATAAGTGAAAATTGGTTTTTTCTTTAAAATGAAATATAAAAAGGTTAAAAATTGGGGATAAGAACTTGTTGAACTAACAATTTGAATTGGAATATAAGAACGGGAGGTGTGGGGAAGTCAGGGAAATATGTCATTTAAAATACGGATTGTAAACTGTATGTGTTTTTTAATTTTTTTTTCTATTTTTTTTATTTTTTTACTAAGATGGAAAATTTTAATAAACATTTATTAAAAAAAAATAGAGTGGTTGCTATATTTTAGCTCAAGATATGTCCCCGGACTTCCCTTATCTTGAGCTTAGGCTGGGAATAACCTGCCTTGCGGTTGAGACTGTCAGAAAATGATTGCTCAGGCTCAGCAGCCCAGCAGGCTGTGTGTGATGTGTTTGCTTCAGGGTTATGGTGCTCAGATATCAGTGGCAAAGGCACGTAGCTTCTGGGGCTGCCCAACAAGTGCCACCACTATTTTGTGCAATGGACGGCAAAAACAGAGAGAAGCTGGATTTTGGCGTTACAGTGCGCCACTGAAATTTGTGCTTATGCAACTCAAAAGGACTGAAAGGGAAAGGGACTGGCAAGGAAAGCAGTCAGGCTCACTGCTGGCTGAAGTGAACCTCTGACAAGGAGTAGGAGGAAAGCGGCGGCAGCTGGACAGGGAATTACAGGAGCTTATCCTGACTGCAGTCCATCCCTCCTTCTCTCACCTCATATGGCCCCGGCTACTCTCGCTGAGCTGCTTCTCTCATCGCTGCTGTGCACCTCCCTCTGTATTCAGTAGCTCTTGCAAGTAACGCTTACACCCAGGTATCAATGGAACGTTTTCAGAACAAATGTAGGAATGTGTTGTGTGTGTTTTTTGTTTTGTTTTTTCAGATCAGAAGGGTACTGTGCCCTGTTGTAATAATTTGGGACTGCACATCTCATGCAGGTGCATGATGACTCACTTTTAAAGTATCCCAAGGCTCTTTGATGATGCTACAAAAAGATTAACAGGGCAACATCTCTGGAAATCAATGACGTAGTACCTAATTGCTCACTTAAGTGTGGGTTTAAGATACACTGGGACCTCGGTTTTCAAACGTTTTGAAACTTGAATGCTGTAAACCCAGGTAAACCCGGAAATAAATGCTTCCGTTTCTGAATGTGCCTCTGACGTCGAACTTCCAAGGAGGCTTCTGTATTGAGCTTTCTGTATTAATTTTTCTTTTTGAGGCTTCCGTATTGAGTTTTTGGTTTTGGAATGTTTTGGAAGTTGAACGGTCTTCTGGAACAGATTATGCTGGAAAACCGAGGTTCCACTGTACTAGAAAGCACAATGGAAGACGATTTTCCTTGATTTTTATTAACCTCCTCTTTGCTTTCCTTTTTGCAAAGGGCTTGGAGAACTTTTAACATGCCTCCAGAATAAGGCCATTGCTGACTTTTCACGCACAGCATTGCCTGCCAAAACGAAGCAGAAGCAGAGAGAGGAAGAATGCAAACTGCCATAAGTCTCACCTTTCCCCAGGGATGCCATTTCCGTGAGAATTGGGCCCTCCCATCCCTGTGAATAGTTAGGGAAAACATGAGATGGAGCTGCCTGCTGCCATGTCTAGTTTGGTCCTGGCATTGGCTCTTGGTGGCAAGACCAGTTCTGGTGCCACTTCTCAGAGGTCCAACAATGTTTTATTTAAACTTTATTTATTTAATATTTCCCCCCTCAAACCAGAATTCTTCATGCTTGTCCTCAACACACTGCTTTCAAAGTAGGCTGATTCTAGATCCTGTCCTCCACAAGCCAAGGGGTGGCTACTTAATATGTATAAACTCTCCTCATGATTATGTTTTATTTGAGAAAAATATTTAAGAAAAATATTTGAACAACGGTATTCATAAAAGTGAGTTTACAGCAAACATCCACATATACAGTAAGAACTATGTAAAAATGTAACATTGGAGATCAATTTTAAAAAGCCCCCTCCCCAGCAGTGATACAGACGTAGAATAAAATGTCCCTATTTTTATCTGAGGAATGTTGGAGGATATGGTACACAGTCCCCCAAAGCTCCACCACCGCACCATGCAGTTGTCCACATAGCTTTGTCTTGTGGTTCCACTAAGTTTTAGCTCAAGAAGATCAACAGCTACTTTGGGGCTCAAATCAGTAATTCGGTCTTTGTGGAACCCTTAATTTCCTCTTTGATCTCCCTCCTCCTGATGATGTGAGGTTCGCAGAAACCCTGCTGCATGTGGATTAAATGAGAAGAAGAGAAAATAAAAAAAGAGAGATGAGGGGGAAGGGAAAAAAGAAATAAAGGAAAAGAAGAGCAATGCATTTAACAGAGTAAATAAAACTCTCACAGCATTCCCAGCAAAACATATAGATTCAGATTTTCTTGCACTTCATTATAGCAATACTGTACATAATTAAAAAGGTCAATTTTTCAACAAAACAATCATATTCTTACAATGCCCCACTACCCTGAATCATATTTGTCATTTTAGCATTAATGCTATACAGTGGTACCTCGGGATGCCACCCAATCTTAAACAACTCCTAACCCACAATAAATACTACAACCAGACGTAACACGGACACTGGCACCAGAGCCTGCAATAAACCCAGATGCCAACTTTGCTGCCACATACACCCGGACAACACCATTACTGGCCCCAACAACATCACACATACCATCTCGGGACTATTTAATTGCTCATCGTCTAACATTGTATATGCCATCAAATGCCAACAGTGTCCCTCAGCTCTCTATATTGGACAAACAGGCCAAACCTTACGCCAAAGAATAAACGGACATAAATTGGACATCAAGAATCACAAGACAGAGAAACCAGTAGGAGAACACTTCAATCTCCCAGGACATTCTATACAAGATCTCAAAGTAGCTGTATTACTACAAAGGAATTTCAGAAATAGACTGGAAAGAGAAGCTGCTGAATTGCAACTCATTACCAAACTTAAAACCATGGAGAGACCTGGTCTGAACAAAGACATTGGATTCTTATCTCATTATACATGACAAAGCCATTTTTCACCTTCTCACCCCTTGCTTTTTCCTGTAAGACCTATTGCAGTCGTTAAGAGTCGTCAACAGGCTCATCACAGCTATCTGCCAACCACCCATTCCCACTACCCTTCTGAGTAATACCCCTCCCCACCTTCTCACTATATAGAAGGATCTGGCAACTTCTGTTTCAGTGTATCTGAAGAAGTGTGCATGCACACGAAAGCTCATACCAAGAACTAACTTAGTTGGTCTTTAAGGTGCTACTGGAAGGGGGGAAAAAATATTTTTTTTTTACTATGGCAGACCAACACGGCTACCTATCTGTAACCAGTTTTCCGAGTGCATGTTCTGGAAGTTGGGCAATAGGGGCAGTACAGGATTCCTTTTGGTGTACCGACCTCCCCGCTGCACCAAGGATTCCCTGCCCGAGCTGCTTCAGGTCGTGGCGGATGTTCTCCTGGAGACACCTAGCTTGGTCGTCCTAGGGGATTTTAACATCCATGCCGACACGACTTTACAAGGGGCCGCTCGGGACTTCGTGGAAAGCATGGCCTCCATGGGGCTGTCCCTGAATAAGTCTGGCCCAACCCATAGCCGCGGACATGCCTTGGACCTGGTGTTTACCTCTATGTATGTTGGTGATCTGACACTAAGTAAAAGCGAAACGAAAGAAGTGCCATGGTCAGATCACTTCCTGGTGCAACTGGACTTCTCTGTGACCCATCCCCTCTGCAGGGAGGTGGGACCAATTCGGATGGTCCGCCCCCGCCACTTAATGGATCCAAATGGTTTCCAGAGAGTGGTAGGGGATGCTTTATCCCATGTTGATGGCCTTTCAGCTGATTCCCTGGTGGCCCGCTGGAATGTGGAGTTAACCAGGGCTATTGACTGGCTCCGAAGCGCCCTCTCCGATTGCATGGAGCTCGGACAGCCCCGTGGTTTTCCACGGATCTGAGGGCAATGAAACAATCGTTGAGACGGCTAGAGCACCGGTGGCGGATAACTCATTCCGAATCTGACTGGACACAGGTTAGAGCTCAACGTCGAGCCTACCAAGTGGCGATAGCGACGGCGAAGAAGAATTTCTTCGCCGCCTCCATTGCATCTGCAGAAAACAGCAGCAGGAGACTTTTTCAGGTGGTTCACAATTTAGCGGAACCACCTGCAACATCGGGGCCCAGTACGGGCCACATGATCTCCTTCAATGATTTTGCAAAGTTTTTTGCAGATAAAATCACTCAGATTCGGGAAGAAGTAGACTCCACCGTGGGAGCAGGGCCGGGGCGGGAGAGTGCTAGAGTTCTGTCTAGTCAAGTTGAGTGGGATCAATTCCAATCTGTTACCTCCGAGGATGTGGACAGGCTGCTTGGACGAGTGAAACCAACCACCTGTCTCCTGGATCCTTGCCCATCCTGGCTTATAAAAGCTAGCCGGGAAGGACTGGGCGATGGGCTTCGTGGGGTGGTGAATGCTTCCCTCCGTGAGGGAGCCTTCCCAGACCCGCTGAAAGAGGCAGTTATTAAACCGCTTCTTAAAAAACCATCCTTAGAAGCGGCCACGATGGCCAACTATCGCCCAGTCTCAAATCTTCCATTCTTGGACAAGGTGATTGAGCGAGCGGTTGCCGAACAACTCCAGGCACGCCTGGAAGAAGCGGACCATTTGGATCCCTTCCAGTCGGGATTCAGGCCTCATCATGGGACTGAAACTGCCTTGGTCGCACTGGTTGATGATCTCCGGCGGGCTAGGGACAAAGGTGAGAGCTGTTTCCTAGTTCTGCTGGATCTCTCAGCGGCGTTTGATACCATCGACCATAACATCCTTCTGGACCGTCTTCAGGGGCTGGGAGCTGGAGGCACTGTCATACAGTGGTTCCGCTCCTTCCTCCTGGGCCGTGTTCAGAAAGTGGTGGTGGGGGATGAGTGTTCAGACCCCTGGGCTCTCACTTGTGGGGTGCCTCAGGGTTCTGTCCTCTCCCCCATGCTTTTCAACATTTACATGCAGCCGCTGGGAGAGATCATCAGGAGGTTTGGGCTGGGTGTTCATCAGTATGCGGATGATACCCAGCTCTACCTCTCTTTTAAATCAGAACCAGTGAGGGCAGTGAAGGTCCTGTGTGAGTGTCTGGAAGCGGTTGGAGGATGGATGGCGGCTAACAGATTGAGGTTGAATCCTGACAAGATAGAAGTACTGTTTTGGGGGGACAGGAGGCAGGCAGGTGTGGAGGATTCCCTGGTCCTGAATGGGGTAACTGTGCCCCTGAAGGACCAGGTGCGCAGCCTGGGAGTCATTTTGGACTCACAGCTGTCCATGGAGGCACAGGTCAAATCTGTGTCCAGGGCAGCTGTTTACCAGCTCCATCTGGTACGTAGGCTGAGACCCTATCTGCCTGCAGACTGTCTCGCCAGAGGGGTGCATGCTCTGGTTATCTCCCGCTTGGACTACTGCAATGCACTCTACGTGGGGCTACCTTTGAAGGTGACTCGGAAACTACAACTAATCCAGAATGCGGCAGCTAGACTGGTGACTGGGGGCGGCCGCCGAGACCATATAACACCGGTCTTGAAAGACCTACATTGGCTCCCAGTACGTTTCTGAGCACAATTCAAAGTGTTGGTGCTGACCTTTAAAGCCCTAAACGGCCTCGGTCCAGTATACCTGAAGGAGCGTCTCCACCCCCATCATTCTGCCCGGACACTGAGGTCCAGCGCCGAGGGCCTTCTGGCTGTTCCCTCATTGCGAGAAGCAAAGCTACAGGGAACCAGGCAGAGGGCCTTCTCGGTAGTGGCGCCCGCCCTGTGGAACGCCCTTCCAGCAGATGTCAAAGCGATAAACAACTACCTGACATTCAGAAGACATCTTAAGGCAGCCCTGTTCAGGGAAGTTTTTAACGTGTGATATTTTACTGTATTATTGGTTTTTATGGAAGCCGCCCAGAGTGGCTGGGGAGGCCCAGCCAGATGGGCGGGGTATAAATAATAAATTATTATTATTATTATTATTATTATTATAGGTACCTGTTATGTACTGAGTTGAATAGGATCCAAACTGCAGCAGTCTGATTGGTCCTAGAACAATAGGATCCAAAAGGCAGCAGTCTGATTGGTCCTAGAACAATAGGATTCAGAATGCAGCAGTCTGGACTTCCGGTCGGCGCCAGCGTTTAATGGTGGTCTCCCGCTGAGCTCCGCTCAGGGAGACTGCTCCACGAGTTCGGGTCTGACCGCTACGGCGAAGCGGGGACCCCTAAAATCACAGGCGCGGAAGCCTGTGAGCACGGAGACTCGGCGGGCACCTGAAGCGCCCCCCTTACTGCAAAGGAGCCTTTTTAAAGGCTCCGGAGCGGCATCGGGAGAGCGCGGTGCTGAGAGTCGCTACCCAGCCCGTGGAGTGAAGCCGCATCGCCATAGACGGAGAGCGCCGATTCCTTCCTGACATTTGGAACTTAATTGGATTACCCGTGAGTAAGATTGAACAACAATTTCAAAATAATTCCTGAAATTTGACTGAAAACGGGGAAGGTAAAAAGTAAGGAAGTCTGCCTTCCCCGGACTGCATGACAGCTAAAGCAACGAAATACAAAGCTGCAATTTGACAGAAAATAGCTTTAAAACTGACTGACTCGGACATTGGATCTGGACCTCCCCCTTAGCAAGCAGGAGCGGGGGGGGGGGGAGACTTTGATTTGTATTACCTGCATGAAAGAAGTAAAGAAGTGGAGTTTTCTACCGTTTTAAATCCTTGGGAAGGACTGCCTGGAAAGTAAGTCACCGGGACTGAGAACTGCCATTAGAGACTTGTTACAAAGTTGGTGCTTTGCCTATTCAGTATAAAGTGGGGACTTTATTTGTAATAAGTTTGGGACTCTGGAGAAGTTACTAATTGACAGTTCTACTATTGGAAACATATTGGAAAATTTGTTGCTATTTTTGAAGGGAATCCTTGCTTCTTTGTATTCTGAACTTTGGACTGCTCCCTCTAGAGGGTTGTAGAGAAACAGTTACTAATTACACTGTAAAGAGCAAGCTGGTGGAGTTTTCCATCTGAAAGTAATTCCCGTGGGAAAGACCTTGGGACATGAGTGGCACAGCAGAAGAGATAACAACAAGAGCTAAAAGTAAAGCTGCACAGAGGAAAAGGAGCTCAATATCAGGTTCAGCTGCAGCAGGCGTAGTTACAACTTTACCTATGGAGCCAGTGACACAGGCATTAGTTAAAATAAATGAGGCATTGGAAGCTCTGACAAAGCAGAGCACAGAGAACTCTAAACAACTGACAGAACTGTCAACAAAATTAGATTTAAATACTAAAAGTGTCACATCCAATACAGAGACAATAAATAAATTAATTGAAGAAAATGCTGTAACCCGAAAGATTGCTGAGGAGGCAAAAATTTCTGCAGAAACTACACAGGAAAAGTTAGTACCAGTCTGCAAAAAGCTGGATGAGCACGAGGCGGCCCTGTCTTTATTGGAACTACAGAGAAAAGATAGGAATTTGTGACTGAGATTGGTTCCAGAAAGTGAAAAGGATAATTTGATAGACTTTCTTACAAAAGAGTTTTTGGAATTTTGGCAGGAAAATTTGAAAGAGGAGGAATTCAAGATAGTAACCGCCTTTAGACTGGGCAGAAGACAAAATAGAAAGAGCCCAAGGGACTGTTTGATAACTTTAAGATCTAAGGAGGAGAGGGATAAAATATTAAATTTACATTTTCAAAGAACTCTGGAGATTGAAGATTCCTATGTGCAGATATACAAAGACATCCCTAAATATATTTTGGAAGTGAGAGCTCATTACAAGGACTTGGTCACTCTGCTGAGAAAGAATAATATACTATTTAGATGGGAGTTTCCACAAGGCTTGTCTTTTAACTACAAAGGAAAGAAAATTAAAATAAAAACAGTGCAAGATAAAGAACAATTTCTGGAAAGGAACGAGGAGGACCTTTTGAAGGAAGTGGTGGAACTTACAAATGTAAAGGGAGTAACAGATATTTCAAATTTATCTTTCAGGCTTAAAACACCAACAGAAGAAGAACTGCTTGGAGCAGTAGGGGGAACAATCACACTGGAAGAGTGGCAGACGAAGGTGATAGACTATATGGGACTGGCCGAGATGACTGGCAGAATCCGCGACCAAGGAAAAGAGACGGTGGAAGAAGATTGGAAGAAATTTAAAGTTTATCTTAAGAACTGTTGTAAAATTAATGAGTGCTAAAATGTCATGGGTAATGTAAAACAGAATTGCAGCGATAAATAATTGGGTAAGAGAAAAAGGATTAAAGAAAGTGAATTATAAGTAACTGAAATTAGGGGTTGCTGGAAAAATTTAAAACAGGGATGCAGAAAAGGGAGGTATGGGGAAGTCGTTGAAACAAGGTTAAGGAAAAGAGGTTACGAAATTATACGTGTTTTTATGTTTGTTTGTTTATGTATTGTCACTTGTATTGTGTTTTAATATATGTTGGAAAATTAATAAAAATTTATATATATATATTAAAAAAACAGAATGCAGCAGTCTGATTGGTTCTAGAACAATGCAGAAGTATGATTGGTTGGCAGGAACCACCCAATCATGCTCCAGATAGAAGTGAATCCACAACCTGATTGGCTTACAGTAGAATTCCGGAATTAGCCAATCATGTGCAGCCCATTGTGTAAATAATGTATATAAAGCAGATACCTTGAGGGGTATTTCATTCATTCCTCCTCACCACTATGAGCTGAATAAAGAGCATGAAATCACTTTGCGACTCTGAGTATATTTCAGTACCCCTGTGACTAAGGGTGCAACCCAATGCCTTTTTTTGCCAAAGTTGTGAAAACCTACAAGCTGGTCAATTTGCTTGCAGGATTAAATTCCTCCCTGGCCCCAAATATGCTGACCAAATAAACCATAGCAAGGTCCATAGGTAACGTGCCCGCTTCCCCCTCAGGCAGGCCCCTAAGGACTGGGTGGGTGGGGAAATCCCAGAATGATTGGCTAACAGGGCGGCCAACCCCTGGCCACCCCCTTAAATGCTTGCAGCCCCCAAGCCCCAGCCCTCAATTGGCTGAGCAGGCAATGCCTGCCCTTACCTGAGGGCCCGATGCAGCCAGAGGTGAGCAGTGCCAGCCATTCCCTCCCCTGGCTGCGCCAGAAGATGGCAGCCTTCCTGAACCCACCACGGCCATGTGACAGTGGCCGCCCATCCGGAGTCTCAGGTGAGTGGATAGAACGGAGACTTGGAGACTCATAAGTCAGTTTTTTATTCAAGAAAATAGTATACAAGCAGAATGCCCACAGGCATGGCTGACCTCAATGGCGATGTTGCCAAGACTTGGCCCCTCCTGCTTCCTCCTAAAACCCCTCCTCTGGATGTTTCCCAAGCAGGCGTAAACTCTAGTGGGACGGGTCCCCCTTGGGCTTTCTGAGCCTTCTGTTCAGCTACATGCAAAGACCTGCATGACATTGGAGTCAAGGGAGGAGGTGGGACCAGGTAGCTGCTGAGAAGCTGTTTCTGCTTTTCGGTTGCAGCTTCTTCCTCTTCTCTTTGAGGTCCGGGACCTGAGGTGCCTTCCTCTGCACCCTGCCCTGCCTTTGAAGGATTTTCTTCCTCTGGCTCTTCTCTTTCCCTTGAGCCTGTTGCTTCTTCTGCCTCCCAAACTCCCTCCTCCTCTGACATGTCTTCAGAGTCCCACCACCACAATCCTGGCTCTGAGTCTTCCTCCTCTGCTGCTTCCCTAAGATGTTCCCCAGCTGGAGCCTCCAACCACTCCTCTTCATCCAGAAAGTCCCTGGCACACAACCATGAGAAATTATTATTGGCTGTTAAAAATGAATTACATCAGTAGTCACGGGTAAACAATTGCGGAAAAATATCTGCTTCAAAAACAATTGTGTTCTCAAATGAATTCTTCGCTGGGGGTTTACTATAAAACCCTTGATGATTGTGAAAATATTTTTGTAGACTTTACTTGACAATAGAAAAGACTTGAAACAGAATCCAAGACTCTGTGTAATAAAACAAAAGGGTGGACTATTTTTTCCTTCAGTTACTAGATATTACAAGACTCACTTCAAAAAATGGTTTCACTTGGCCCCTTTAATTCTTGAGCAGATTAAGGCCTTGTTTTGTAAAAAACCACCACAAAAAAACCACAACCCTTTCTGGTACTGTATGATATCTGAGAAGGAAATACTTAAGTCATGAGTTAAAAAATAAATAAATTGAGATATATACATACACCCGTACAACTGAGATTTGGGCTACCATAAAAAATTGACCCTGAGGCGCCCCAAAGGGCTACGTCAGCATTTCCCTAGTAAACTATTTTATTCTAGGGAATAAATTCTGGGCGTAGAATCTGGCTACCAACCAGGACGTCTTGTGATCTTTACCTAAGAGGAGAGAATTAAGTTGTCTGAGAAACTGGCGAACCTCTTCTTTAAGGTCTTTAAGGTGCTACTGGAAGAAAAGAAAAAAAAATATTTTTTTTTGGAAAACTGGGTCTTCCCAATAGGACGCCTGGTGCAAACTAATGACTTCCTAAAAATCACTGCAACCCCCCCTCCCCGCCCACATGACCTGGGTTGCTGTGTGTAAGAGAAACCTGGTGGACAAGCAGCGGCAAGGACAGGCCCATCTGCTTCATCCAACCAAGTCTCTGTTACACATGCCAGGTCAAGTCCTCCATCCATGATCAAGTCATGGATGGCAGTGGTCTTATGAATCATTGACCTGGCATTGCACAGCAGCACCTTCAGGTCATGTGGGTATCCCTTGCTGATTCTAGTATCCATCCGGTCAAGACCAGACCCGGAGGCAGGAATAGTCCTCAGACAACGACTAAACCTGCCTCCTCTGTAATGACATGGTCTAGTCTTAGCGTAACTCCTCCTCCTACCCGTGATCACTGAGATCGGTTGCCCCAGTGCATCCCCCCCTGCGGGACATGCCCCAGCCATTTTGTGGGCTGGGGCCCACTCCCCGGCAGCCCTGACCCCTCCCATTAAGAACAAAATAACACCTTAAACAAACAAACAAACAAAACCAATAAAACAATACAAACAAAAAACTGTAAAAATTACAAAAGCAACAAAATAAAAAATAATTCCACAAACCCAACCAAACATCCATCCCACCCCCACCCCTCACATACAAAAAATCCAAAATAATTTTTTTAAAAAAACATTTAAAAAACACTCTGTGCCCCTCCGGCAGTAACAACTGTCCTAGTGAGGCTTGTCAGGCCCCGCCCTGGGCCAGGTGGTAAGTGGCAAGAGCAGGGCCCTCAGGCACTCACTCAGGGGAGTCCTCCTGGGCAGCAAGCAGCAAGCAGCAAGCAGTCCTTGTGAGGCTTCAGGCCCCGCCCCAGGCCAGATGGTAGTGGCAAGAGCAGGGCCCTCAAGCACTCACTCAGGGGAGTCCTCCTGGGCAGCAAGCAGCAAGCAGTCCTTGTGAGGCTTCAGGCCCCGCCCCGGCCAGATGGTAGTGGCAAGAGCAGGGCCCTCAAGCACTCACTCAGGGGAGTCCTCCTGGGCAGCAGGCAGCAAGCAGCAAGCAGTTCTTGTGAGGCTTCAGGCCCCGCCCCAGGCCAGATGGTAGTGGCAAGAGCAGGGCCCTCAGGCACTCACTCAGGGGAGTCCTCCTGGGCAGCAGGCAGCAAGCAGCAAGCAGTCCTTGTGAGGCTTCAGGCCCCGCCCCAGGCCAGATGGTAGTGGCAAGAGCAGGGCCCTCAAGCACTCACTCAGGGGAGTCCTCCTGGGCAGCAAGCAGCAAGCAGTCCTTGTGAGGCTTCAGGCCCCGCCCCGGCCAGATGGTAGTGGCAAGAGCAGGGCCCTCAAGCACTCACTCAGGGGAGTCCTCCCGGGCAGCAGGCAGCAAGCAGCAAGCAGTTCTTGTGAGGCTTCAGGCCCCGCCCCAGGCCAGATGGTAGTGGCAAGAGCAGGGCCCTCAGGCACTCACTCAGGGGAGTCCTCCTGGGCAGCAGGCAGCAAGCAGCAAGCAGTCCTTGTGAGGCTTCAGGCCCCGCCCCAGGCCAGATGGTAAGTGGCAAGAGCAGGGCCCTCAAGCACTCACTCAGGGGAGTCCTCCTGGGACCTAGGTAGGGGGGTCCAGGAGGGGTGACTCTGGGAGACCAATGGACCAAAACACCTCTCCCAATGGCAGCCTGTGTGGGATTGTGCCATTCAATTCACGTTGGGGGTGATTCCCCAACACAAGTTACTATCAGATAGCAGGCGGGCTGCCTGATGCAGGACATGTGCCCAATGCCTTAGCCAAACCTACTCTTTCCTGCAATCAATCACGTTGTGGCCTAATACAACCCAATACCTGTCTCCTGTGTCATTATTGTGGCCCTCCCTTCACCTGCCACTGCCATTATGCACCTGCCAATGACCCTGCTCTGGCATTGTGTTTGGAGAGGTTTGCTAGGCCTTGAGTCATCCATATTGCATTAATCAACAAGCTTTACCTGTGTGCCATATTTGTAGGCTAATTCACATCAGATATCATAGTATAATTATTATATCCCCAGGTTTCTTATCTATCTGATGCTAGCAAGTTATTATTCTTCAAGTGCACACTGTTTGGTTTCCGCTGCATAGAAGGAAATGCTTCCTTATTTATCCATGTGAAGGATGTTGGTTCAGGAGCTGCATAAGTGCAAGTTCAGTACCAGGCATCACCTGCACCAACAGTCATGGATTCCCCCAGAGAATAATAGGAAGTGTAGTTTCTTCAGGGTGTTGAGTTGTTTAAAAGGTAAGGGTAAAGGACCCCTGACAGTTAAGTCCAGTTGCAAACGACTCTGGGGTTGCGGCGCTCATCTCGCTTTACTGGCCGAGGGAGCTGACGTTTGTCCGCAAACAGTTTTCCGGGTCATGTGACCAGCATGACTAAACCGCTTCTGGCGAAACCAGAGCAGCGCACAGAAATGCCGTTTACCTTCCTGCTGGAGCGGTACCTATTTATCCAGTGGCGTAGCGTGGGTTGTCAGCACCCGGGGCAAGGCAAGTAATTTGCGCCCCCTAACCCGTGGATTTTAGCACTCGAGTCTCTTCCACTAGATTAGCGTGCCCCCCCTCAGATGTTGCGCCCAGTGTGGCTGGCCCCCCCGCACCCCCACGCTACGCCACTGTATTTATCTACTTGCACTTTGATGTGCTTTCTAATTGCTAGGTTGGACCGAGCAACGGGAGCTCACTCCATCACGGGGATTTGAACTGCGACCTTCTGATCGGCAAGCCCTAGGCTCAGTGGTTTAGACCACAGCGCCAACCACGGGCCTTTGAGTTGTTAGAGGTTCCCTATTCTCCTCACAGTTACAATTCCCAGAGAGTTTTAACAATCTATCATTTTCCCCAGGGAACCCTAGAAATTAAAAGTTAAGGGGGGAAACTATAATTAAATGTTTAAAAGCAGAAAAGATGCACTTATTTATTTACTCCTCCTTCACAAAGATGTAGTATATATGTTGCTACAAAGGTTGGGTGCCAAGTCCCCCAATCTCTGGTGAGCAAAGGCAAGATTCCAGCATGTCAGAGCTGGTTCTGTTGCAGGTCAGCACAGAGACTCGGAGATGAGCAGTGAAGTTGATTCTTTATTCAAGGAAACAGAATACAAGCAGAAAACCTACAGGCAAGACTAGCCCCAGTAAACCAGTTGACAATCTGTGCCTCCTATTTTCCCCTAAATCTCCCCTATGGCTGGATGTTTTCCCAGCAGTCTTAAACTCTGTCAGGAAGGGGACCCCCTGTGCTCTCTGTGCTATTGGCCCTGCTACATGCAAGGCCCTCCATGTCCTTGGAGAAAACGGAGGAAGGGAATGGAATACAGTAGGATCGGCAGGCTCCTGTGAAGCTGTCACAGCCTTTGTCCCCTCATCGTCCTCCTCAGCTTCCTGACCTATGTCTGCAGTGCTTTCTGCCTCTTCTTCCTCTCTCTCACTCAAGCCTGTTGCTTGTTCAGCATCCAACTATTCTGCTGCCCTTTCATCCTCTGACCTGTCCCACCACCACTCCCTTGACTCTAAGCCTGCCTCTTCTGAGGCTTCCCTAGGGGGTTCTCCAGCTAGATCCTCCCACCACTCCTCATCATCCAGCCACAAGGGTTCCAGACACCCACCCAGGGTCATGTTTCTGTTGGGAGTTGAGACATGGCAGAGGCTATAGTGTTTTAAGATTATGGCTTATTTTACACATATATACAACCTTTAGTATTCAGTGGAGGGGCACACAGCAGCAGCAGCCCAGAACGCGCCTCCTTTTTGCTCTGCTGCCTATCTTGGTCTCCAGGGCACATGAAATCAAGATTCCTTCTCCGCTTCCTGAAACCATCCCTCCTCATTCTGCTGTTCCTAAATAACTAATACCCAGTTCTTTTGAAGAACAGTCGTACCTTAGTTCTTGAATGCCTTGGTACTCATACGTTTTGGCTCCCGAATGCCACAAACCCGGGAGTAAGTGTTCTGGTTTGCGAATGTTTTTTGGAAGCTGATCATCCAACACAGCTTCTGCTTGACTGCAGGAAGCTCCTGCAGCCAACTGGAAGCTGTTTCTTGGTTTTTGAATGGTTTCAGGAGTCGAATAGACTCCCGGAATGGATTAAGTTCGAGAACCAAGGTACCACTGTACTAATGGTTAATTGCCAACACACCCAAGAAGACTCAAGACCAGAAAGGTGGCTAACTGGTTATATTTATTAAAATATAACAACTATAGAATTTGCAATCGGAATAATTCAGCCAAATTAACCAAAACCAATGAGGTCCAGGAGGTGAATGGATTGAAGGAAGGATTTAATCTCTCCCATCTTTCTGAGCTAGCTGCCAGCTGCTCAAAGCCCTTGGAAACTCCTCTCTGTTTATTGCATGCTTCCTGTTTATTTGGTATCTGAACCTGTCTTGCACAACGTAGCCCCATTGGCGAGCATTGACCCAGATGCGCCTGAGAGGCCTGAACACCACTCTGGCTCCAATATTAGTCAGATATTATCCAAAATCCACTCACCCACCTGGAGCTAAATTCTAACAAAACACCACTCCAGTCACACAGATGACACTCAATGATGTGAAGTAGGCAAAAAAGATGTGACACAGGCCAATTAGTGTCACCCCCTATATATATATATATATATATACTCAGTCCCCTCAAAGAAGTCAACAGCAGAGCCCACACTAGAAAATGAGAAGAGGTGAGTGTGCAGTATGGTACGAAGTGGGCTTAAATAGTCTGATCTCCATTTCTCCCCTATAGGGCAAATCACCCCATTTGGTTGCCCACATTACCCATGTGGGAGAGGCCGTCTCTCCTCTTCTTGCAGGAGATGAGGGTGTGGCAAATGTTGCAGCAAGAAGGAGAGACCCCCTGGCTTCTTCAGCAGCCTCCTTCATCTCTGACCCTCCTCTTTCCAGCCTCTGATTCTGGACTGTTCCCTGCCACAGACCCCTTCTGTTGTCTCTTCAGCTGCTGATACCTCCTCCTCCCCGTCTGCTCCCTTTTCTTCCTCTGCCCACTCATTGTCACCCTACCACCAATCCCCTGACTCTCAGCCTTCTTTCCATGGGGGTTCCCTCAGGGGTTCCCCAGCTGGTGCCTCCCACCAGTACTCTGCTTCCAGCCAGTCCATGACAGGAAAGATCTCAGCGATTTATGCTGAGATCTCAGTCAAAAATCACCTAGATCTCAATGAAGATCTTATCCAAAATCATTGTCTATGCCAGCATGACTTCTCTGCCACTGGCATGGGGACACCAACAACAGAGGCTTCCACCATCTGAGGAAATGGCTTCACCCCACTTAAAGGCTGTGCCAGACCTGCCTGTATGCATGGTTTGGAAAAGCAAGGCTATATGACAGATACCTCAGACTTGCCTAAGCATTTGAGAGATGAAGCAGAGAAATTAAAAAGAAAGAAAGAAAACATTCACACAACCATGATGCTACCAATTTAAATGACTTGAAAGGGATATTAGACAAGTTTGTGAAGGATACACTACTAATGGACATCATTCATGATGATTCTCTTCCATTTCCAGGAGGGATCACAAACCTTTTTAGGCCCATGGACACCTTGGGAATTTGGGATTAATCGCGGGGGTCAGCAACCTTTTCCAGCCGTGGGCCGGTCCACCGTCCCTCAGACCATGTGGTGGGCCAGACTATATTTTTTTTGGGGGGGATGAATGAATTCCTATGCCCCACAAATAACTCCAGAGATGCATTTTAAATAAAAGCACACATTCTACTCATGTAAAAACACCAGGCAGGCCCCACAAATAACCCAGAGATGCATTTTAAATAAAAGGACACTTTCTACTCATGTAAAAACATGCTGATTCCCGGACCATCCGCAGGCCGGATTGGGAAGACGATTGGGACGCATCCAGCCCCCGGGCCTTAGGTTGCCTACCCCTGCCTATGAGCACCATGCACTTGGCTCCCAGATGAGCCCCACCACCACCAAAGGAGAAGGAGAGAAGGAGAATGTGCCCATACACACTTTGCTTTTCCAAAGTTGGATCCAGCACACGTGGAGCAGAAAGAAGATGTGGGAAAGCCTGCCCGTGCCCCAGCTTCCTCCTTTAGCTCTATGTACTTTCCAAGGGAGAAAAATAGGGAACCACCTCGTGAACAAGGAGGCAGCAAGTGGGTGGGTGGGGGGCTCAGGCTTCCCATTGCACCCTTGGACAATGCCAGATTTCCAGGATCAGATGCTGCAAATACTGGAGAACAATAGTGGGTGAGGGATATTGCCTTCATGTCGTGCCTGAGGGCTTCCCATGGGCACTTGCACTCAATAGGACTTTGGTCTGACCCAGCAGGCCTTTTCTCACATACTTTTTTAATTTCATGAATGTCTGGTATGCATTTCCCCGACTGTGGCACAAATCAGTCTTACACTACCTAGAATTCTAATTGCAATTCATATTAAAAACCCAACCTGACATTTGAGTGACACACATAAGAATGATTATAGAGTCCGACTGTGGTGCGTGCCTCGAGGTCTCATTACAGGGCTATTTGGATGGGCTGTCAGAACCTTTGATGCTTAATTGCTTTTAGTAATGGAGTATATAAAGAGAGAGAGAAATGCCAAGGTCTCTGAGGAATCAAAAAGCTCTTGAAGAAGGAGAGTTGAACCTAACCAGGCATCCTAGAAAGAAACAAGGTGAAAGAGACAGCAAGAGAAGGATGGAGATAAGGGCATTTTTGATTGCTGTGCTGGTGGTTCTTCTGATTCTGCACTTCCTGAAACAACTCTGGTCACGCAGGCAATATCCTCCAGGACCTTTTCCGCTTCCTCTCATTGGAGGTTTGTGGAAATCCGGGGCGAAGCTTCGTGAAGATACTTTCATTAAGGTACTTCTTAGTAATAACTCAGTCTAATGTCAATAATTGTTTTATCAATTTTCCCCAACCATTCTGGTATTTAAGCTTAAACAGTACCATGGGTTTAAATGCTAACTGCAAGGGCCACAATTTAATACACAATTAAATGCGATGAAACTCCTACACTTAAAAATCATTGAATTAAAATTAAAACTGAATTTAATTAAAAATCATCCAAGGTTCCATTGCAAAAGTAACTTAATTCCTTTTCAAGTCACCCAGAATTTTTACAAACTACTTTCAGGTGTAATAAGGGCAAGTAAAAGTAACTAACAAATTTAATAAACAAACAAACAAAACAAAACAAAAACAATTCAGAGATTTTGGAATTAATTCTGTGAATCTGTTAATCTGAATTAGTTCATTCCTGCCACTGCTGCTGTGTTATATAGGCCATACACAGGCAGACCTAGAAGCTGCCATGCAGATAAAAGTTTGATAGAACGATGATGGAAGAAGAGGAGGATTTGGGGCTCTTGAATTTCAGTGGCTCCCTGTGCAGCACTAAAATTTGGCGCTGCCCACTCACCACTTGCTCTCCATTATACAGTGGTACCTCAGGTTAAGTACTTAATTCTTTCCGGAGGTCCATTCTTAACCTGAAACTGTTCTTAACCTGAAGCACCACTTTAGCTAATGGGGCCTCCTGCTGCCACTGCGCCACCGGAGCACGATTTCTGTTCTCATCCTGAAGCAAAGTTCTTAACCCGAGATACTATTTCTGGGTTAGCGAAGTCTGTAGCCTAAAGTGTATGTAACCTGAAGCGTATGTAACCAGAGGTACCATTGTACATCATTGTTGTGGTGCCACCTGAGGCACTGGCACCCAGTGTGGCCGAACCGGTCATGCTACCCTAAAACCACCTCTGATGGTTCCTCTGCATGTCTATCCCCTCTGCCTGTAAATAATCCAGGGTAGTTGTGCAGAATCTTTGGCCCTCCAGCCACTGCAGAACACAACTCCCATCTTCCATGGCCACCAGCCGTGCTTGCCGGGGCTGATGGAAATTGTACTTTATCAACTTCTGGGGGAGGGGGAGTGCACACTTAATGTAGTGGGTGTTGTAAGCAAGAAGAGGGGCAAAGCACCAAGGACAATTGAACACAGCCAAGACAAGCTCTGGTGGTTCTTGTAATGAACTGTTTATTTAGCCCAACTGTATGTTTAGCTGGATGCATTTTAGAGATAACCTTCCTTTGTTTCCTAGAGCAAATCATTCCTTTGTCAGAAGCTATCTGCAATACAAATAATAGTAATAATATAAAAGGTCATTTTTAATAATGCTGAAAACCACAAAACCGTATAAAAGATGAAAATGTCCATTCAAAAATCACAAATCAAAAATGTAAGTTGTATACTGTTACACTGAGGAAGCGCATAACACTTATGATTATAACCAACCAGAGATTTAACATGAAAATCTTTGCCCCCATTTTTCAAGCCTTTTGGAGCTATCACTTCTGGTGCATATGCACATCATATCTAAACCCCACAGCACCAAACAGATACATGTAAGAGAAGGCATTAAAAAAATGACAGGGAACGTAGGTCCGCAGCATTCATTCATGGCAACCTTTCAACAGATACTAACCTGCATATGCTATTCAATTTCTTAAGCCTTGGAAAATCTTCATATTGGTCACTCAAACTAGAAACACTTTTAATAAAATAGCAAATCATTCTTAATGGATCTCGGCAGTAAACACTAATCTCCAGGTAATAATCTCACCAAGAGCAACTCCTCCTCCTTCTTCTTCCATCACCTGTAGCCAAGTAAGTTTGTCTTCCATGAACATAGACTTAACAGTGAGTCTGTAAGTGACTGTGGAGGCCTATTCTGGATCCATGTAACCTTCCACAATGGGGACCTAGGTTTCTGGGTGTGAGTTGATCATGGCGAGGGTTTGCCAAGTGTGCCTTCCTCTTAGCAAGTTTCTCCCTTTTGTCTTGAGTTTGAGTGTCTTCAAAGCCCATGACACCTTTGGTAAAGGCTGTTCTCCAACTGGAGTGCTCGCAGGCCACTGTTTCCCAGTTGTCAGTGTTTATACTACGTTTTTAAGATTTGCCTTGAGAGAGTCTTTAAGGCTCTTCTGTTGACCACTGGCATTACACTTTCCATTTTTTAGTTCAGAATAGAGTAGTCGCTTTGGAAGATGATAATCAGGCATCTGCACAACATGACCAGTCCAATGAAGTTGATGTTGAAGAATCATTGCTTCGACAATGGTGATCTTTGCTTCTTCCGGCACACTGGCATTAGTTTGCCTGTCTTCCCAAGTGATGTGTAAAAACATTTTGAGACACTGTTGATGGAATCTTTCAAGGAATTGGAGATGGTATTTATAAGTGGTCCATGTTTCACAAGCATGCTGTAAGGTTGGTAGTACAATAGCTTTGTAAACAAGCATTTTGATATCCCTGCGAATGTCCTGGTCCTTAAACACTCTACACTTCAGCTGGGAGAAAGCTGCACTCACAGAGCTCAGGCGATGGTGGATTTTGGCATCAATGTCAGCCCTTGTGGAAAGATAATTGCCCAGGTAGGAGAAATGATCAACATTTTCCAACATTGCACCATTGAGTTGGACTTGTGGTGCTGCAGAGGGGTTGTTTTTTACTTGTTGGTGCAGCACTTTGGTTTTTTTTGTTTTTGGATGTTGAGCGATAGGCCAAGATTTTCGTAAGCTTCTGTGAAGATATTTAAGATGGTTTGGAGGTCATCCTCTGTGTGTGTGCACACTACGTTGTCATCAGCATACTGAAGCTCTATGACAGAAGTTACAGTAACCTTACTCTTTGCTTTCAGCCTACTCAGATTGGTTGGAGGTTGGATGCAGCTAACAGATTGAGGCTAAATCCTGACAAGACAGAAGTACTGTTTTTGGAGGGCAGGGGGCGAGCAGATGTGGGGGATTCCCTGGTCCTGAATGGGGTAACTGTGCCCCTGAAAGACCAGGTGCGCAGCCTGGGAGTCATTTTGGACTAACAGCTTTCCATGGAGGTGCAGGTCAATTCTGTGTCCAGGGCAGCTGTTTCCTATCTCCACCTGGTACGCAGGTTGAGACCCTACCTGCCTGCAGACTGTCTCACCAGAGTGGTGCATGCTCTAGTTATCTCCTGCTTGGATTACTGCAATGCACTCTACGTAGGGCTACCTTTGAAGGTGACCCAGAAACTATAACCAATCCAGAATGCAGCAGCCAGACTGGTGACTCGGAGTGGCAGCTGAGACCATATTGCACCAGACCTTAAAGACCTACATTGGTTCCCAGTACATTTCCAAGCACAATTCAAAGTGTTGGTGCTGACCTTTAAAGCCCTAAATGGCGTCGGCCCAGTATACCTGAAGGAGCGCCTCCGCCCCCATCATTCAGCCTCCACTGAGGTCCAGCACTGAGGGCACTGAGGTTGTGTGTGCAAAACTGAGAAGATCCTTAACTGAGAAGGTCTATTTGGGGGTGCCAAATTTTGTTCTCGCCCAGAGCATCGTATTACAAACTTTGCCCTTGACTGCCACTGTGAAAGAAATGGCACTGGGACAGGAAGTTCACAGGCTGATCTTGCTACCATTTACAATTCAACACTTGCCATATAGAAAATGCAGCAACTTTTTGGCATGTTGCTGATTTCACTTAGCTACCCATGCCCTAATTATTCTAATATAACTGACCTTGTTTACATGGTTTTGTGCCATTCAATATTAATAAGAACCTTGTCCTTTTACATTAGTTTTAATATTATTACTGTGTACCTTGCTTGTAGCTGCTGGATTAAGGAGGCTTATCTCTGAAACACATCTTGCAAAACAAAAGCTGAGCTAATCAAACAGCTTATTAGAATAAGCTCTGGAATTTGTCTTCCTTCTCATCCATTGTATTCTGCCTATGACCTAGAATGCTGGGAACCTCCCGCCTTCCAACAGATTAATGGGCACAACGTTCCCTTGGCAATGAAGTAGAAGCTCATCATCTCTTTCCAAGAAAATGAAGGAGCTTGTCGCTCACATGTAGCTATTATTAGTCATTAAATTTATAAATATCACCCTTAATCCACAGCTCAGGGCAGTTCACAACCTAATAACAATAATAACAATAATTAATAATAATTTTATTATTTATACCCCCACCCATCTGCCTAGGTATCCCCAGCCACGCTGGGTGGCTTCCAGCAGAATATAAAAACAAATCAAATCAAATTTTATCTGACGAAGTGTGCATGCACACGAAAGCTCATACCAAGAACTAACTTAGTTGGTCTTTAAGGTGCTACTGGAAAGAAAAAATTTTTTTTTGTTTTGACTATGGCAGACCAACACGGCTACCTATCTGTAACTCAAATTTTATTAAACGGTCACAGACCAGATTAACTCGTACAGCTAGTCAGCAAAGCATAACACCGGAAAAAACAAAGGACAATTTCAATACAGATTAGGCCATAACAGCAATTTAAAATTAGACAGCATAAATAAAATTAAGTATTTGCCTTCGCCTGCATATTGGCATTGGAAAGCTCTTGTTTCCTGCGCCTAATAGCGGCTACACAGAATTTGGCAACATTGATCGTAATTTCAGGAACCTTATCTTCTACCAAGGCTCTCATACGTTGGAGTTCTGGTTCATTTTTAAGCTTTTGTAGAACTGGGGCAATAAAGGTCAGGCGTAGATCCTCGTAGTAACTACAGTGCAGCAATACATGCAGACTTGTTTCCACTTCCGATGAGCCACATGGGCAAACACGTGACTCATATGGTTTGCCCTCATATCTGCCTAGCAGCAGGGCAGAGGGCAGAACGTTAAATCTGGCCAGGGTAAAGGAGTGTCTGTACTTAGGTATTTGTAAATCAGCCAGATAATTTGCGGGTGAGAACCCTCTCCCAAAGTCTCTAATTGTGGCGTGTTTATCCATTTTGCCCATATGACATTGCAGCTCTATGTCCCTAATGCGTTGAAGCACTTGACTTCTGGCTCTCTCATATCCTGCCGCTATCAAGATCTGCGGGGAGAAAACATAAAACATAAAAACATAAAAAACATAAAAACATAATACAACGTCAAATGTTAAAGACTTCCCAATACAAGGCTGCCTTCAGGGGTTTTCTATAAGTTAGAATGCAACATGCCTGTTGTCTTTGTCCATGGAGTTTTCTTGGCAGGGATACTGGAGTGGCTTGCCGATTCCTGCTCCATATTGAGGGCACAAGGAGAAGGGGATGGCAGAGGACGAGATGGTTGGACAGTGTTCTTGAAGCTACCAGCATGAGTTTGACCAAACTGCAGGAGGCAGTGGAAGACAGGAGTGCCTGGCGTGCTCTGGTCCATGGGGTCACGAAGAGTCGGACATGACTAAATGACTAAACAACAATAACAGAATACAACATACATAAAACACATGATAAAAACAAGAACAAAAAACTAACAAACCAGTAACCCTTCCCACAAACAAATTTTGAAAAGGTATAAGATGTTAATCAGCAAGAGGTCTGGTTGAAGAGCAACAGTTTCATCTTAAACACCTAAAAGTGTTTAAGCTGAACCTCCCTTGGGAGAACATTCCACAAAAAGGAGAGACTACAGAAAATGCCAGTTTTTGTGTTGCCATCCCCTGGACCTCTTGTAGAGGAAGCACACAAAGATGAGCCCCAGATGATGATTGCAGGGTCCTGATCAGATGATATGGGGAGAGGCAGTCCTTGAGGTATTGAGATCCTAAGGCTTTGTAGATCAAAACCAATACTTTTAATTGGGCCCAGAAACTAATTGGCAGCCAATGCAGTCAGAGCAGAATCAGTGTAATATGCTCAAACAGTCTTCTCCTGATGAGCAACCTGACCACTGAATTCTGCACTATCTGAAATTTCTGAACCATTGTTAGATGCAGCCCTATGTATAACACATTGCAGCAATCTAAGCAATAGAAAATCAAAACAGGTAGTTTTCCATTGCCTTCTCCGCAAGAATTCACTCCTTGTCAGTCCATATTTTCTTTTATTTATTTGTTTATTTAATCCATTTATAAGCCATTTTTTTCCCAGAGAAAACAATTCAAAGAATACAAGACTACTCAGCCATCAGATAAGAACATAACTTTTAAAACATCTGAAATTGGTAATAATCTCTAGCCCAGAGATATATTTGGGAGACCTCTTTTTAATTCCTTACCATATATTTGTCTGGTGGCGATGCTCCTGCTGTGACCCACTGTGGGTCAGAAACCTGACCCAATGCTCTAGCCCAGTTTATGCCAACCTGGTGCCCTCCAGACCATCTGCTCCAACCATCATGGCCAATGGGCAGGGAGTTGCAGTTCTACAATCACTGGTGGGCTCCAGTTTCCACATCCCTGCACAAAATGTTCAAGAGAGAGTAAAACAAATGGGTTGGGAAGGAAGGAAGGGGGGGAGGGAGGGAGGGAGGGAGGGAGATGTTGGCAAAAGAAGCTGTGAGAAGCTGTAGAAGTAAGGAAGGCTGGAGCTCATGTGTTAAGTTGAAATACTTACCTGTTTACTTTGAACATAACGTTCCTCTCCTCTCTTTTGACCCAAATGGTAGATGGCAAAGCAATATGGAAACGTTTACACCATGTGGACGGGACATATACCCTTTGTAGTCCTGTCTGGATTCCAAGCAGTGAAAGAAGCTCTCATTGACCACTCTGAACAATTTGATGAGCGACCAGTGCCGTCTTTCTTTAACACAAAAGGAAAGGGTGAGTAGTGAAGAATGAGACAATCTACTGGTATTTGCCCCAGAGAAAAATTTAAATGACTGTCTGGATAAACAGAACAAAGCTTCTCTATTAACTGCAGGAAATGGGTTGTTGGAGCCAATGCTAGTCCTACAGTAGACCCATTGTAATTAATGTGCATGGCTAATGAAGGTCTATTAATTTCCATGAGTCTTCTGTGAGTAAAACTTACCTAGATGCAACCCAATCCTCTAGCAAGTGTTTTATGGATAGCCTAACTACTGCCATTCATGCACTAGTAACCTTCAGGTTGGATTACTGCAATGTTTGTTTTTTGGGACTGCCCTTGCGATTAGTCCAGAAGCTGCAGCTGATGAATAATGCAATGGGTCAACTGCTCATGGGGGCAGGAACAGCCAACATGTTACGCCACTGTTGAAAGAATTCCACTGGCTGCCAATTAGCTACTGGGTTTATTTTATTTTATTTATTAAATTTATACACCGCCCTTCATCACAAAATATTGGGGTGGCTCACAGAATAATTTCATGATGTTGGTTTTGGTGTATAAAGGCATATACAACTTGGGATCAAGATGCTTAAAAGATTATCTCATTCCTTATATACCTAGTCAATAACCAGACTCTGTGGGTGAGGGCCTCCTGCAGATACCATCAAAAGCATCAATTCTTCTTCGATCAGCCTTCTTTATGGTCCAGCTCTCACTTCCATACATTACTACTGGGAAAACCATAGCTTTTACTATACGGACCTTTGTTGGCAAGTTTGGTGGTACTGAACAATAATCCTACTTAGGGTAGACCCAGTGGGCAGTCACCATCATCCTCACTTATTAATTTATCAATTGCCTTCTGCTTGAATGTCTCACAGCAACATATAGACATATAAAAACAGCTAAAATGGTTTTAAAACAGTGCAGAAACAACAACTAAATATGAGTGAAAAACAATACAAAGTATACACCTGTTGAAGAGACCTTGAGCAAGGAAAGTAGATTGAGACCATATGGGTAAAAACTGTATATGAGGGAAACATCAGTGACCTTACTGTGGGACTCTGCTATAGACTGCCAAACCAGACTGAAGACTTACCGTATTTTTCGCTCGATAACACGCACCTGACCATAACACGCACATCGTTTTTAGAGGAGGAAAACAAGGGAAAAAACATTCTGAATGAAACAGTGGATGTATCATTTTTGTGCTTCATGCTGTGGCCACAGACATGTGATCTGATGGTGAATTTGGGGTGACCCAATGCAAAAATCCTGAGAATCCCTGTGGATCCATGCTTTGTAACCACGTTTTTGCACCATTGCAGCCCCAGGCAACAGTGGGTGTGTGATTTTGGGGGGGGCAGGCTGTAGCCATGGACATGCTATGTGCTCTGATGGTGAATTTGGGGTGACCCAATGCAAAGATCCTGAGGATCCATGTTTTGTAACCACGTTTTTGCACCATTGCAGCCCCAGGCAACAGTGGGTGCGTGATTTGGGGGGGGCAGGCTGTAGCCATGGACATGCTATGTGATCTGATGGTGAATTTGGGGTGACCCAATGCAAAGATCCTGAGGATCCATGTGGATCCATGCTTTTTAACCACATTTTTGCACCATTGCAGCCCCAGGCAACAGTGCGTGTGTGATTTTTGGGGGGCAGGCTGTAGCCATGGACATGCTATGTGCTCTGATGGTGAATTTGGGGTGACCCAATGCAAAGATCCTGAGGATCCATGTTTTGTAACCACGTTTTTGCACCATTGCAGCCCCAGGCAACAGTGGGTGCGTGATTTGGGGGGGGCAGGCTGTAGCCATGGACATGCTATGTGATCTGATGGTGAATTTGGGGTGACCCAATGCAAAGATCCTGAGGATCCATGTGGATCCATGCTTTTTAACCACATTTTTGCACCATTGCAGCCCCAGGCAACAGTGCGTGTGTGATTTTTGGGGGGCAGGCTGTAGCCATGGACATGCTATGTGATCTGATGGTGAATTTGGGGTGACCCAATGCAAAGATCCTGAGGATCCATGTGGATCCATGCTTTTTAACCACATTTTTGCACCATTGCAGCCCCAGGCAACAGTGCGTGTGTGATTTTTGGGGGGCAGGCTGTAGCCATGGACATGCTATGTGATCTGATGGTGAATTTGGGGTGACCCAATGCAAAGATCCTGAGGATCCATGTGGATCCATGCTTTTTAACCACATTTTAAGTGGGGAAGGAAGGAAAAATACAGAATGGACAAGGAGCACGAGAGGGGTGTGCAGAGAAGCAGCTGGCTAAGAATGCAGGAGAGGGGTATAACGGGAGGGAGGAAAGGAAGGCAAAAGTTTTCCCTCACCTACCCACCCAAGCCACCCAGCTCTCTCTCTCTCTCTCTCTCTCTCTCTCTCTCTCCCTCTCTCCCTCCCTCCCTCCCCCCTCTGCATGTTTTCAGCAGCACCGGAGCACAGAGACTTCCCCTCTGCTTGCCTGGAGGGGAGGGGCTTTCCCTGCTCTTTGTTCCGTTTGAGCAAACACAGCAAGGAAACAGAGGAGGGGGGCAGTAAGACCCTGAGGCAGAATGCAGGAAAGCAGCCACTTCCTCTTTTCAGATTTCCCTTCTCCGAGACGCGCGATTTGATTTTTGCCTGATTTTTTTTGCCATTTGGCTCCAGGGACCACACATTCGCTCAATAACACGCACAGACATTTCCCCTTCCTTTTTAGGAGAAAAAATCTGCGTGTTATAGAGGGAAAAATACGGTAGATGCTGCCTCCCTAGAACAGAATACCAAACATTCAAAAAAGGAGAGTCATGGGAGACTTCAATTTCCCTGATATCTGTTGGAACTCAAACTCTGCCAAGAATGTAAGGTCCGGCAAATTCCTCCATTGCCTCACTGGCAATTTCATTTCCCAGAAGTCAAAGACAAAACCCCCCATTATATTATTGCAAGGAAGTTGCAAAAATATGGGATGAATGAGGTACTTGTTAGGTGGATTTGTAGCTGGATGACTGACAGAACCCAAATTCATTAATAGTTCCTCATCATTTTGGAAAGGAGGACAAGGGGGTGCTGCAAGGTTCTTACCTGGGCATGTTGTTGTTCAATGTCTTTATAAATGACTTGGATGGAGGAATTGAAAGGATGCTCATCAAATTTGCAGATGACACCAAATTGGGAGGGATAGCTAATGCCACAAAAGGAGTTCAGTTTATCTTTATCAACACTGGTTGTTTGTGCAACAAAGACTGAACTTGCAGGTATCACCTGAGTTTTCCATAATTTTAAACGCTAGACAAAATCCCCCATCGTAGATATCACATATCTGGAGATCTCACATTTTTCTGATACTGTAAAGTGCAGGGACTACTGGGACCACCTGATTTCTGTTCTGTTATCACACAATAATGAATAATGAATTTCTGAATGACAAAAGGCAATAGAAAGTGAGGTTCTGTTACGCCAATATCGTAGAGATTCCCATATAATACTCTGAGACGGATTCTGCATCATCTTCTAATTCTTTGCTTCAGAGAGACCAAGTAGTTATTAAATTCAAGGACATGAACTTCAGTGAACATAGTTTCTTCCAGGCTGGCAACTTAGTTATTTACATTAATTTCTGTAAATAATAATTTCTCAATAATTTCCCATAGGTATTATATTCTCAAATGATCACGTCTGGAAGCAACAGAGACGGCTTGGAGTGGTTACTATGCGGAAGCTGGGACTGGGGAAGAAAGGCATGGAGCACCAAATAGCAGAGGAGGCCCATCAGCTTGTGGAGGTCATTGCAAGTTCAAAGGGTACATGATCCTAGGTGATGGTGATGGGTTTTCTTATTTTCCAGTCTGCAGAAATCTATGTGTACTGCCTCTGTCCATTTTGGAAAGGAATGTAATATGCTTTAGAATCACAGAATGGTAGACTTGGAAGGGACCCAGAGAGTCATCTAGTCAAATCCCCTGCAATACAGGAATCCTGACCACAGCTGTCCCTGGGTTGGACTTGAACCACCAAACCTTCTGTGAGACACACTGCCCCATTGTGCTGGAGATCACAGCAGGTTTCTCTTGACCATCATAAAATCCCACTCTCAGCATGAACAGGAGCAGCTGAACTCACATTGGTATAACTTTATTTTGCAGGACAACCACTTGACCCCTCCATGCCCATCACTAATTCAGTCTCCAACGTGATATGTTCTGTAGTTTTTGGGTACCGGTTTGCTCTTGAAGATGAAAAGTTCCGGAAGCTGATAGAAGCCATAGATTTTGTCCTAAAATTTCAAGGCAGCATCCAGCTTTCTGTGAGTAGACATTTTCATTCCTACTGAGCCAGAGAGGTCTCCCAAGGATCTTAGGGCCCCCATTCAGCCTTCTGGAATCCATTATGATAGAGGATAGAGTGTTGGAGAAGATAGATTAGGTTTAAATCTAATTATATGCCACTGTCGCCACGAGAATCCTAATGGCGACTAACTGGAAGAGTGATAAAATCCCTTTCAGGTCAGAATGGTTACAAAAATTAGTTGAATATGCTAGCCAAATTAACCGAAAAATGAAAGATAATTCAAAACAAGTATTTACAGTGGTAACTCTGGTTATGAATGCTCCTGGTTACGCACGCTTCGGGTTATGAACTCCTCTAACCCGGAAGTAGTTGCTCCTGGTTGTGAACTTTGCCCCAGGATGCAAGTGGAAGTCGTGCGTCAGAGGCGTGCGCACAGTGGGAGGTGCCATTAGCAAAAGTGCACCTCAGGATAAGAACGGTTTCAGCTTAAGAATGGACCTCCGGAACGGGTTACGTTCGTAACCAGAGGTACCATTGTATTGCAAACTGGGAAGTTTTTAAAACATATCTTAAGAACAGTTGTTGTCAGAATATATGAGTTTTGGGGGTTTTTTGTTTTGTTGTTGTTGTGAACTTTGTTTCCCTTGTCACAAACAAGATAAATGTACAACTTTTTTGTTGTTGTTTAAGTATATATATATATATATATATATATATATATATATATATATATGGTATTCAGAAAAGGTATGCAATTGATCTTTAATGCAGAAAATAGGAAAAAAGGAAAAGTTTTCTTTTTAAAAGATGTTTTGTAGAGGAAAGGTGGGCATTATTTGACAGGGCAACTGGGGAATTTAATAAATAAAATAAGTAATAATAAAAATTGCAGAAGTGCACATTTCAAAGGATGGCTGTGTTTGAATTTGCGTATTAGACAAATTCATGTTTAAATGTCAACTGACTTGAAAGTCCCCCATCCCCCCGCCATATTCTCCACCCATCCCCACCTCCTGCAAAAAGACCACTCACTTGTTCCAGGAGGAGTCCTGGGATTATTCCCAGTTTTGGAATGAAGTCTGGGAGCTGGAAAATATATTGAGCAATGTTTTTCTTTCACATTTTCAGCTAGGGATAATTCCCAGAAGCAGTTGTTGTGAGATTCAGGAGAAGCTGCAAACACCTTCCTTCTTCTCAGTTAGACTCAAAGTAATATGCTAGCCCTGAAGGATTATGCAGATTATTAAAGTGCTAATCAAAACATGAAACATGTGACCAAGCTTCCTCATGGTAATGACAGCATTTTTGCTATCTTTCCTTTAGTTGTATGAAGCACTCCCATGGCTCATGAAACATCTCCCAGGGCCCCACAAGAAGGCCTTCTCCTGCATGGAGATGGTAGTTTCATTTGCAAAGGAGGAGATAGCGAAGCATAAAGAGAATCTGGCTCTGCATGAACCACAGGATTTCATTGATTTCTATCTACTTGAGATGGAAAAAGTAAGTACCTGCTTTGAAACTGAATCCTGCTCATCCAAAGAATCGTTATATTCCGTCCTACATGTGAATACTAACGTCTTGCCAAAACACCAATGTTTTTATTCTGAATCTCAGCTGAAAAGCACATTGAGTTTCACCAAATTTCCCTCATAGTCATTTTAGTTGCTAAAGTAGGTTGACTTCCATCCATAAACATCTATTGAAATAGGTAGGAAATGCCAGGTATTTCCATAACCCCTAATGTGAGTGTGAATGAGTAGAAATTTGTGTGTGTCAAGTAAGGGGTCTTCCCTTTGGAGCATTGCTTCTGTGCATAAATTATTCTGGATTGGTGTTCATCTCGCATTCAAACATGGGCAGAGACAACAGGAAAGCTCTACTGGTTCAATGGTTTCATTTTTTATCTCACTTTTCTTCAGTGGAGGATATGTTGGTTCTATAGTTCTAACTCATGCTATCTTTTGCAGGAATGTATACAACCCCCCCTGTGTGCCTTGTGGCCTCAATCTGTGGCTCTCAATTCAGGCCAATTTTCTGTAGGCCACCCCGGGGACCAGCTGTTCCGGACACATCTATGAAGCAATTTAGTGGGTGGGGCTAAGGCTTTTAAAATGTTTATTTTAAAACAACAACAACAACAGTATTATAACAAACTGTTCGAATGAGGTTTAAAAAGAAGGTTGGGAGGGGTGAAATTGCTAACAGCCTTGGGCAGTGGAGTGTGAACAGGAGACATCCCTGTTGATGCACCACCTACTGTATTTTTCGCTCTATAAGACGCACCCGACCATAAGATGCACCTAAGGAAAACAAGAAAAAATATATTCCGAATCAGATGTTGTTGAAGAGCCTTTGCGCGGCTATCCCTCTTGCTGTTCTGGCTTCAGCGAAAGCAACGCAAAGCCTCCCAAAGCTTCCTGGGGCTGCAGGGGGAAGTGGAGGCTGCCGGCAGAGCAGCGCGGTCCCCCCCCCCGCCAAAGAGCAGCCCAGGAGCATGCTGCACTCTGGCAATTTGGCTCCAGGGACCACACATCCGCTCCCTAAGATGCACAGACATTCCCCCTTACTTTTTAAGAGGAAAAAAGTGTGTCTTATGGAGCGAAAAATACGGTAGTCCACCACTGATGAAGAAGCAGTGGTGGCAGTGGTGGCAGCTTCGGTGAGATTTCATCAAAATCTCACAGGATCTTACTGGATACCACTGTTGCTGCTGTCACTTTGCAGGCACTGCTGTGCAATGCAGGTAAGGGAGGAAGCATCATCATCAGGGCAGTGGTGGTGGCAGCTTCCCATGTCACTTCAGGTGGTGTGATGGGTCCCTTGACCCCTTATTAAGCATTTCCTGGTGGTATGGTGCTCACTGGAAGGACAGATCGTGAAGCTGAAGCTCAGGCTCCAATACTTTGGCCACCTCATGAGAAGAGACGACTCCCTGGAAAAGACCCTGATGTTGGGAAAGATGGAGGGCACAAGAAGGGGACGACAGAGGACGAGATGGTTGGAGAGTGTTCTCGAAGCTACGAACATGAGTCTGACCAAACTGCGGGAGGCAGTGGAAGACAGGAATACCTGGCGTGCTCTGGTCCATGGGGTCACGAAGAGTCGGACACGACTAAACGACTAAACAACAACAAGGTGGTATGGTAATAAGTGGGTGAAAGTAGATAAAGTAAGTGCTGAAGGACAGGTTGTAATGCATGTAAATGACATGTCACCTTCCCTATTTTCAACATCAGAACAGGAATGACCCAGAGTCTAACTATAATGAAGAAAACATGGCTCAGTGTATCTTTGACCTCTTTGTAGCAGGGTCAGACACAACCAACGTTTCTCTGAAATGGGCGCTTCTCCTCCTGGCAAGTCATCCAGATATCCAAGGTGAGAGAGGGAGCTATGGGAGCCTGGGCTTCTCTTGACCTCTTGACAGTGGACTGTAATTCTTTAAAGGTTTCATTCATATCTAATGTGGTGCTAAAATAAGGAACTTAAAGGAATGGAAATAGTTAAAAGTAAGTGAGTTTATTATATAAGTTTTGGAAGACAAAGGGTTATCAAAATAAGTTAAATACTTTTGACTTACTCATCTAGAAAGAACCCTTTTCCCCACCAACATTTTCCTACATAGTTTCTGGAACCTAAAATCAAGGTCAACAGAAGCAGAAATGTAAAGTGCCCTAAATGCCCTGTCCCCATAGGAAGCTTCCAATCTATTATTACTGGGACAGGAAGAGATGGAGGGTCTGAATGTGTAAGAAAGTTGGAACAGGAGACGGTTGTGGGTAGTGGATGAAGCTAAGTGAGTCAATGAAAGTTTTTCTGAAGGAGAGGAATGGCTGTGCAAATAGAGGGAAGACAATTTGAAGATTGGGAAACGGCATGGCCAAAGGAAGGGAGAGAAAGATGCATAAAGAGGTCATTGTTTTTGCCAGGGGTATAATGATGAATCCTGAAGTCCAGGTACCTTCATGACAGCCCGCAAGCCATACCCCTTCTAAACCTCTGCAACAAATATGAAATGTTAACCAATGCACAGATTATGACTTCAGTAACAAGCCTCCTGTTTTCTTATTTTCTCTCTTCCCCTTTGCTCAACATTCAGCCTGGAAGAGTTCTGCTGGGCTCCCTCCCTCCCTCTTTGCATTTTCTTTGGCCATGATAAAAGGACTTTGGAATCTTTTGAAATATAAATGGCAGTTTAACACATAGCCAATGAAGCCACCTTTTCCTCTGCACAGCTTAGCGGGTGATTTTCTCTTTGAGAGAAGCTCATTTATTTGATATAAAGAGGCAGGGGTGCCAAATCAAATAAATTATTGGGGGGCAGGTAAGCCCCAGTCCACATTTGGATGGTAACATCCATCAACTTTGGGTTGGTCCGGGCCCCTCAAATATTTTAGGGGGGAGAGCAAAGGGACCTCAACCTCTAACAGTTGGATCCCATGCAGAGGACTGGCCAAGAGGTCCCCAGCAGATGCCATCATTGCCTCTGCTGTGAAATAAGTGCCTGAGCCCTTTCCCTGATTGATGTTTGCCAAGATCAAGTAAGGAAAAGAGGATTAGTGAAACAAAGTAGGAAATATTGTGGGGTGGAGGATATGTTTGTTTGTTTTTAAGTGTAAAACATGTCGGAATCAAGCCTTCAGTCAGAGGAATTGGCCACTCTCCAGGTGCCCGGCTTGAGTTCCTTGTTGACCTCCCCCGTCAGCGACTCTTGGCAAGACAAGGCGAGATCTCTATCGGCGATCTTCCTCAAACGTGAGAAGAACACACCACTCCTCCCCTGCCATCCCCAGGGAGGGGAGAGAGACAGACAGAAATGTATTTACATGCCTTTATTTCTGTCTTTCCAGCAGTACAGAGAAAACGTGTCTGCACTCTCTTAACATCAACAGCAGAGAGAGAATAACTCCTCCCATGTACTTCCAGTACAAGTCAGGTGACACTCTGAGCTAACATCTGGTGCTCAGTGGTGTGAATAGACTGTTCCTTTGCTCCCATGGTACAGTCCCATAACGTCAACATCCTGTTTGGCTTTCCAGCCATCTGGAGCACTCAGCATTGCTCCTTTTTCGTAACAGCCTTGGATCATAGCCCTTCAGCCAGCTCTAGTAACCGGAAACAGCTGAGAGGAGATTCACTTTCCCCTTTTTCACCCCTGGGATCTAGAGTAGAGAAGAACCATGTACATTGACATGAGCTCCTTGGAGGAATAGTTGGGCTATAAATGTAAGGAACAGGGACTCATTCACAGAATCTTATGGAATAAGTTCATGGGAAATAAATGTCCATCTGAAAAAAAAATGCAATATTCAAAATAAACCATATGTTTTTATTATTCTCTTCAGATAAAGCCTACAAGGAGATAGAAGATGTCATAGGTTCTGCTCACTCAATCAGCTATCAAGATAAGAAGAAATTGCCCTACATCAATGCTGTGATTCATGAAACACAGCGCTTTAAATATGCCTTACTTTTTGGGGTTATCAGGCAATGTACAGAGGATGTGAAGATTTGTGGTTTCCTCATTCCCAAGGTATAGAAGCATGATACAACTGCACTCCTGTATCCCAAGACCAAACAGAATCACTGGGCTGCAGCAGTGTTGCAGGCAGCCATTCAGGAGCTTGTGTTGTCTAAAACCCGAAGAGCAAGAAAACCACACAAGAGCAGGATTTCCATCTGCAGACTTGTTTCACCATTGGCTAGTGCTTTTTTTTTGTCAGGAGTATAGTGTCAACAGTGTGATGCAGCACAGTGGCGTAGCGTGGGGGGTGCAGGGGGGGCCGGCCGCACCGGGCGCAACATCTGGGGCTAGGGCAAATCCACGGGTTAGGGGGCGCAAATTACTTGCCTTGCCCCGGGTGCTCACAACCCACGCTACGCCACTGATGCAGCATAATAATAATAATAATAATAATAATAATAATAATAATAATAAAAGCTAATGCTATACAAGGCTGCACCAACAGAAGTATAGTGTCCAGAGCAAGGGAAGTAATAGTACTGCTCTATTCTACTTTGGTCACACCACATGTGGAGTCCTGTGTCCAGTTCTGGGTACCACAGTTTAAGAAGGATATTGACAAGCTGGAACGTGTGCAGAGGAGGGTGAGCAAGAGTATAAAGGGTATGGAAATTAAGCTTATGAGGAATGATTGAGGAAGCTAGTTATGCTAAAGCCTGGGGGAAAGGGAGACTGAGAGGAGATATGATAGTCATCTTCAACTATCTGAAGGACTATCACATGGAAAATAGAGAAAGCATGTTTTCTCCTGCTCTAGAGGGCAGGACCTAAACCAATGGCTTCAAGTTCTGACAGAGCTGTTGTGGACTTTCCTTCATTGGAGATTTCAAAGCAGAGGTTGGATGGTCTTCTGTAATTTAAGCTTTAGTTGAGATTCCTGTATCGCAGGTGATTGGACTTGATGTCCTTTGGAGTCCTTCCAGCTCTAGAATTCTATTATTCATGAATCAAGGAGGGGAAAATATGGTGACCAGCAGTCTTCCTCTGGTTTTGGGTCTTCCCTTTTAAAAGACGGATGGAGAGAACGAGACCGTCCTTTCCCCTGCCCATACAGGCAGCTTTTAAATGGAAAAAAGTTGGAGATGAATCTGGCCACTGGTAAATGCCACTCCCCCCACAAAAACCCCACCCAGTTTAAATTCAGTTTGAATTTCACAAATATTAGCCCTAGGGTAGTGAAGGACAATCCAGTGTTCTGAGTGCATTCCCTTTCAATTGTTTCTTCTTTGCAGGGGACTACTATTATTCCCGATCTGCGTTCTGTTCTTCTTGATCCAACACGATGGGAGAAGCCAACAGAGTTCAACCCAAATCATTTTTTGGACAAGAATGGACAATATGTGGCTAGAGAAGAATACCTGCCATTTGGTGCAGGTAAATGCCAATGTCCAAGCTATGTTGTGATTTGTAGGCATGCTTATTGGGGAGATTCCAGGAAATGACAACAGCAGCAGCAAGGGAGGCAGAGCAGAAATAACATCCTTCTGGCAGGAGTAGCACTGCTGGGCATGTTTAGGCTAAAGCTACCCTACATCTTTTCCTGGGATGTAATTTAGCCTGGTCTGAAACCACACTCAGAACTGAGTCTGCAATGAAATTACCCTGCTTTCTACTTCTTTCATCCTGACCTCTATAGGAGATTGGGGTATGTGTCAGTTTTCCGTTTTCAAAGAACAAAGGAGTATTTTTGTCCCGTATCTGTCAGGAGCTGGGTGTTTAATATCATCTGCCACGTGCTGTAAAGTATTGTTCCTGCAGAAATTCAGCAGACATCCTCATTGCTAACTTCCAAACATCTCTTAACCTTTTTATACAAATAATTACAGTGGTACCTCGGGTTACATACGCTTCAGGTTACAGACTCCGCTAACCCAGAAATAGTGCTTCAGGTTAAGAACTTTGCTTCAGGATAAGAACAGAAATCGGGCTCTGGCGGCGCGGCGGCAGCAGGAGGCCCCATTAGCTAAAGTGGTGCTTCAGGTTAAGAACAGTTTCAGGTTAAGAACTGACCTCCAGAACGAATTAAGTACTTAACCCGAGGTACCACTGTATGCCTATTCAATTGTTGTAGATGATGTTTTAAAGTAAAGATGAGCCAGCCATTTTTGTATGATAATACAGCATGGTTTTACAGGTTCTTCTGGTTGGTTGTCAGGCGAAAAAATAGGTATATAGAAATTCCAAGATCCAGGTTTGGGGCAAGTACTCTTTTGGTGAGAGCACCCCAGCAAAGATTTTAAATCAAAAAATATGCAGCAAAGTAAAGTGTGGAAATATAGGCTGCTAGACCTTTAATATATGCCCTTGTGAGTTCTTTTCAAAATTTCCCTCTTCCAAAGAAGAGGGAAAAGACCACACATTTGGTAAGTTTATAATGGTTCACATACAAACTCTCCAAAGGTCAGAGTCCTTTGCTTTTCCACACAGCATTCAGAAAACATTGCACAGGCAGTAAAACTTGACTTACAGTGCTGAAAGTTCCTAAATTATTGGTATGAGCAGGGCTTTTTCCCAGCTGGAACTCACAGGAACTCAGTTCCAGCACCTGTCAGGTGGTCAGGTGGGCATCATTGCCATTATAAAAGGTATTTGTGGTAAGTTTTAGCACCTCTTTTTCTAGGAAAATAGCACTGGGTATAAAGACTTAAAAATGGCTTGTAAGAGCCATGCAGTTTGAGCCTAGAGCACCAGCTCAGACCTCTTTTGCAATGAACTTCTCAGGTGGGCTGGCGGAGAACAATAGGCCTGATTACCTGGGTTGATGTATACTGTACACTGAACTGCATTGTTAATGCTGGGTTTTGTTGAGCCATAATTCTCATATTACACTTAGAATCTCGTCGTATTCTAAGACTATGATGATGAAACAGTTGAAAGGCAAATTAAAGTCCCTAATTCATCTTAGAGATAATGAGTTTTCTACTTTTCCAAAAGACATCAAAGAGTTTTTTTACTGAGTCTTATAGTGTCCCCTCTGGCTGACAGCAGCTCTCAGGCAGACACTTTGTCTCAGCCCGGTTAGCTGTGACCCTACAACTAGACATTCTATGAGCTGCCCTTGGAATATTAAACTTGCAAATATTATATGGCGCTTTCCTTATTGTCCCTGCCCACCAGCAATATACCCTTCCAAACATTTTATGTTGTTGGGTGGGAGGGAGGGAAGAGCGAATTCAGAGTACTATGATTTCTTTTTTAAAATAAAAAAAAAATGATTAGCCCTGTGCTGGACCTTCTTGCACAATGCTATACTATAGAAGAAGACTATTAAGCTCATAGAACATCACCCTTGGGGATTGTGCAAAGGCAGTTGAGTATTTTTTTAAAAAGCCTTGCAGCTCTCTTTCTGTTGAGCACCAAATAAACAAAGAAACCCAGAAACCTTGACACCGAAACCAGGGGTGCAAGCACAAGGTAATCAGCTTCTACAGCCTCTACTCCCTCTCTTCCCATCTCTTTCAGTTTTTTTCAATCTGGGTTTGTGACTTATCCCGCTATTGCTCAGGGCAGTTGACCAAAGTTTGCCTCTCATAATCAACTATGAAATGTTGGCACTCAGCAGGCTAGGGAATTGACAACAGCCTTGATTATTTCCCTGTCCTAACTATGTCTAGTTCACCATAGTATTGTGTAGAGTACAAAGAAATGGACACTGGAAAGTAAATTATTGCTCACTTGCTGCTTTCCCCTTGTCTCCTCCACAGGGTCTCGCATGTGTTTGGGAATGCAGCTGGCAAAGACCGAAATTTTCATCCTACTGACCAGCCTGCTGAGAATGTTCCGCTTCCAGCTGCCAGAAGGAGTTAAAGAAGTCAATTTGGAATCTATACCAGGGGGTACAACACATCCCCATCCTTATAAACTCTGTGCTGCTCCCCGCTGCAAGGCGTAATAAAATAGGAAAGTTACAGGAGGCTGCACTCATGCTTCCTCCACTTGCCAAACTCTTTGCCATTCCCGACACATTAACCCCCTAGAGCTTCCCCTTCCCATCTCATGCAACTGCTGAGGTCTCTTCTTTTTGCAGCTCTGCTTTGCACCCATTATCACCTTCATCCCATCTCCTGTTTTTCAGGTTCCTGCTTTCATCTTCAACCCTATCCCCAAGCCTCCTACTCCCTCCTTTTTGCAACTTACTTTGCATCCCCATTCTTGCTCTTACTTCCTTTTGTCCTCCACCCTCCTCATCACTTTCCTCAACTCTCTCCTACACACAGATCACTCCTCTTTCTGCACTTCCTTTTCCCTCCTGATTTGGCCACCCCCTTTCAACCCCCTCCATACTGATCATAGAACCAAAGAACTGTAGTCCTGGAAGGGACCCTGAGGGTCATCTGGTCCAACCCCCTACAATGCAGGAATCTCAGCTAAAGCATCCATGACAGGTGGCCATCCAACCTCTGCTTTAAAGCTTCCAATGAATGAGAGTCCACAACCTCCTGAGGGAGTCCATTCCACTAACAAACAGATCTTTCTGTCAGAAAGTTCTTCCTGATGTTTACAGCATGTTATGGTCTTAGAGAAAATTATATGAAAATGATATATCGATGGAATCTGACAACAAGTAAATTGGCAAAAATGTATAAATCTAAATCAAATAAGTGTTGGAAGAGAAAGAAGGTTCTTTTCATCATATGTGGTGGTCTTGTAGTAAGGTTAAAACTTACTGGGAAATGATATATAATGAATTGAAAAAGATGTTTGTGATAACATTTGTAAAAACAACAACCCCCAGAAGCTTTTGGGAATTAGAAGGACATAACTTCCCAAATTGTACAGAAACTTATTAATGTATGCTACTACAGCAGCAAGAATGCCCCCAAATGGAAAGAAGCAGAAGTTCCAGCAGAAGAAGAATGGATTCAAAAGCTTATAAAATATGCAGAAATGGCAAAACTTACCAGAAAAATAAGAAATCAAGATAACAGACTTTTTATAAAAGAATGGAAATGGTTTATTGAATATTTACAGACAAATTGTAAACAGATCAGAACATTGTAATAACCTGCAGTTTCATAAGAGTATATATTTAAAGTAGATGAATAAATTAACAAAAACAATAGTTAATAAACTATTCTACCTCTCTTGCACCTGCGATACATTGACAATATTTTTATTATCTGGACAGCAGACCCTGGACACCTTCCACCAGTCATTCAATAACTTTCACCCCACCATCAACCTAACAACGAACCAATCTATGCAATCTATGCATTTTCTAGACACTACTGTAAAAATACAGGATGGACGCATAGACACCACCTTATGCCGAAAACCAACTGACCAACAAGCATATCTACATGCTTTCAGCTACCATACCAAACAATCAATTGTACATAGCCAGGTTCTATGTTACAGCCACGTCTGTTCCAACTCTACAGACAGGGTTTCTCACCTAAGAGATCTACAGCAAACCTTTTTGGAACTATAATACCTGCCTGATGAAGTTAAACAACAGATCAACAAACAGACTAATACTCAGAGAGAATTTGCTGCAAGTCAGACCCAAAAGAGAATATAACAGAACACCACTAGTAATCACATACAGCGCCCAAGTTAAAACAGTTCAATGCATCATCAGAGATTTACAGCCTCTCCTAGACAACAACAGTTCTCTTTCTCAAGCTCTGGGAGGAAGACCTTTCATTGCCTACAGACAGCCACCCAATCTTAAACAACTCCTCACCCACAATAATACAGCAACCAGACTTAACATGGACACTGGTACCAGAGCCTGCAATAAACCCAGATGCCAACTTTGCTGCCACATATACCCAGACAACACCATCACTGGACCCAACAACATCAAACATACCATCTCAGGCTTATTTAATTCCTCATCTTCTAACATTGTGTATGCCATTAAATGCCAGCAGTGCCCTCTAGCTCTCTATATTGAACAAACAGGCCAAACCCTACACCAAAGGATAAACGGTCATAAATCTGACATCAGGAATCACAAGATAGAGAAGCCAGTAGGAGAACATTTCAGTCTCCCAGGACATTCAATACAGAATCTCCAAGCAGCTGTCTTATTGCAAAAGAATGACAACTTATTACTAAACTGAAAACTATGGAGAGACCTGGTCTGAATAGAGATATTGGATTCTTGTCTCATTACACATGCTAAAGCTATTTTTGGTCATCTGCATACTATCCCATGCTTTTTCCTGTAGGACTAATTGCAGTCGTTAACAGTCATCAACAGGTTTACCATACCCATTGAGTCAATCACCCATCTCTTACTACCCTTCTGAGAAAACCCCCACCCTCCCACTATATATAAGGGTCTGATGACTTCTGTTTCAGTGTATCTGAAGAAGTGTGCATGCACATGAAAGCTTATACCCAGAAAAAACTTAGTTGGTCACTAAGGTGCTACTGGACAATATTTATTTATTTATTTATTTCGACTGCGTCAACTATTCTAGGCACTCAAAGAGAGCTGTTTCTAACTTGGTATTGTCAGGAAGCTGTTAGTGGCTCCCAGTAGGTTGCCCAGGAAAGTATAAAGACAAGGAAAGGTCTCTTAGCGTTCTTCTTGATTTCAGTCTTTACAGAGAGAGGCTATAGAACCCAGCCTCTTGGATAATGACATTGTCCCAAGTGAATCTCCACCCCCTCTCCCTGTCTCGCCCACTCCCTCATTCGTCATTCTCATTGTCTCCTCTACATGTGCTGCTCCATGCCCTCTGTCTTTGACATCTTTGCTCTTCTACTTTTAAGGCTCATCGGGTTCTGGGAGATGGAGGGTCTGGAATGCATTCTAATGACAACGTATCAGCTGGGTGTTGTTCTGGCTCTCCCATGAGTTCCCAGCTTTCCCCCTCATCTGCCTCTGAGCTGCGACCTCCCTCAACCCCCTGTTGTAAATCTATACTGTCTTCCTCTTCCTCCTCCCTGGAAGGGTCAGCATGGGGAGGCGGTCTCCACCATTCCTCCTCTGCCCAGTCCCTACAGGTATACTCCAGTGAAATATCCCCCATGTCCGTTTCAATTACACACAGGCATTCCCCATTTTAGTGTCAATTAAATAATTATGCTTAACAGTGATGTTGCAAACAGACAGGACAGCACCCAGAGATGCATGTGCTCTTGGTTTTGTGTAGGAGTGCAAATATCCAGAGATGTAGTGATCAGGTGGGATTGCTATGAGGAATTCTAACAAATATAGAGTAAGCCATCTGTGTCAGCAATGAAAGCATTGCGTTGACTGGGTTTAAACTATTTTGATATGATTCTTGATCATTCTACACCTCTGCATCTCTGGCCATTTTCTCTACTGTCCATTTCTCTTGTCACGTACACAGCAGTTGCTTCGCCAGGCAGGCATCCTGGGCCATAAAGATAGTGGCCAAGTTTCTTTGATGTAGGATGTTAATCTTAGGGCCAGGAAACAGATCTCACATTAAGGGGATAATGGTCACTGTCCTCCTGGCCATCCTTCTTATCATATGTATTGCTTGTTTATTACCTCCGGGGTTGCCAGATGCTCTTATTTGTAGTTCTGTTCTTTGTTTACCCCAGAAATATTTGTGCTTAATTAGTTTTAGTAGTTTAACTTTGTCCCCACGTGGATTTGTGGAAATGCTCAGAGGAAATCTGATTGGTTCTTACAAACACTCTGTAAAAAGCTCTTTTGTGAATAAAAACTACCTGGGCCAGGGGGCTGCACTCGGACAAGCACAGAGAGACACGATTATACGCACCCTTCCCAGAGTCTTGCTGGTTCAAGCCTCTGTGTGTATTCTTATTAATCAGAGTTCACTCCTTCCTTTACTTTGCGAACGCAACAGTTTTGTTCCACTTACTTTGAAGCATATTACTTATGGAGCATATTAAATGCTTCAGCTAGCCGTGTGGTATGTTTTAGATGTGGTGCCTGATAACTTCACTAACTTGTAGTCCATCCACCTTTGGAGCCAACTGCTATTAACTGCTTGAGGAATGCTGGTGCAACAACATTTTAAAACAGATAAATGAATCAGCACCTGTGTTTATGAGCCTATAAGCCTCCTAGTGGGAAGTTACAGGGAACACATCATTGCAAAGAGTGTAAGTTGTGGCTCCACTGGATGTTATGCTTCTGAACTGAAACAGACACACTGATCACTAGCTCCTGATAAATTGCTTAGCTTTTTTCTTCCCTCTTCTGTAAAGTTTTCGGAGCCACTCTCATTGTGCAACCTCATGTTTCAATCCTGGCATGCCTCCATGGCTAACCTTTCCTGTCCCTTTAACTTTTTTGAGCAAGATGGGGGTTGCCCATTTGGCAGTGGTCATTCATACTGTGAATCGGATTTTAAAGTATTTGCGCATTTCACTTTTTATCTGGGCAGCTGAAAAAAGAAGAAGCCTATTTATTCTCCAGTCTGAACTAAGCTATCAGATTTTCTGTCCCTGAATCTTCATTCTGCCCACGTGTGTGAGAGTGCACTGGCCTCTGAGGACATTTCAGAGATCTTTCTGTAACCCAGAGATGCTAACAAGAAGTTAGTTCCAGAGTGGACCACCGATATACTTGTGAGAGATACTAGGATATTTGTTCCCTGGGTTGGGCACTTTCAAAATGTATTTCAAATTAGAACTATTAGAATACCCAGGCCTGGCGAGATGCTTTTCTTTGATGACTTTCCAATGGTCAGGAGTGTTGGACTGGGATTGGGGAGAAGCAGGTACAAAGCACAATTCTGCCCCAGAGCTCACTGAGTGACCTTGGGCTAGTCTCTAGCTCTCAGCCCAACCACAGGGTTGGTGTGAAAATAACATGAGTGCTTAAACTGCCTTTCAACACCCCCACCTCCCAGGAGATTGCACCCTAAGTCTCCTAGATATCACATACTGATTTCTCCTATAAAACTCATGCCAGAAGGTTTCACAAAGACCATAGTTATCCACAGTTACCACGAGAAGAAAATAATTCATGCTTCGCTGCATGAATTCTCCTTCCCAGCCAGTTATTTAGAAAGAAGTACCTTAGTGAATGTCTCTTGATAGAGCCTGATCACAGTCCGCCACATGCTTCCAATGGCAGGAAGTGGAAGGGGCCCTGGAGGGATGATGACCTGATTAGTCCCTGTGGAAGGGGCCCTGGAGGGTCTGTGTGACCACCAGAGCTGTTTCAGGAAGTACAGAATCAAAAGACCCACCAGCAGAGCAATCAAAAATAATCGTATGCCCAACATTTCCCTGCCTTCTCTCTCTTACTCTGGCTCTCTGTCTAGCACTTCTGGCTGTGTAGGATGCTCCTTCTCTGTCCACATACTTACAACACCCTTTTATACAGGGCAATTAGGCTAATGGTCTGAGACCATATAATAACAGTTTTGGAACAAAACCTTCTAGGCATTGATGCTAATGCTAACCATTCAATTTTACTGCGCCACCAGTATAGTTAATTGTAGTATGTGGAACTGTAATAATTGAAAGAAAGAGAATAACATGGAAGGCTGGTGTCAGTCCACTGTAGGCTATAGGAGGCAGGGACATAGCATGGTAGGGGCCATCGGGGCAGTTGCCCTGGGTGCAAAAAAATTAAGGGGGCAAGTTGGGTGAGGGATGCTTCCCCACTTCTGAGCCTTGGCTACAGCTGGAGTGACCCACCCTCCAGCCCAGACTGCTGAGGAAGGAGAAGCCAGAATCTTCCTTTCAGCCCCACAAAAGAGGCAGCTGTGAATGCAGCCCACTGAGCGAAGTGGTCTGGCTGCCTCCCCAAAGGCACCAGCTGAATGGTGGTGGTGACAGCAGCAACTCTTTCCTCCCCTCCCTGTTGCGGGGAGCATCTCCCAAGTGCACAGCTCCATCCCAGAGAGAAGAGGAGAGGAGAGGAATGTGGGAAGGAGGAATCATGCTGCAGAGGAATTATTATTGTCTCCCCCACTCCAGCCCCAAAGTCCTTTCCATGGCTTTGCATCACAAATAAATTCAACAAGTCTTATCCTGCCAGGCTCCTGGCTGGCTTTTTTCCCTCCTGAGCGCTGCACGCTAACACCTTCTCGAATCTGCTGAGCACCTAGCCCAGTCTTTGTGCATTTGGGCGAAGTGGGAGTCCTCAGAGCTGCAGGGGACGGTGTATAGGAGGATCTGCAAGGCAGGAAAGTGAGGAAGGGGCTAGGAGACAGGGGGTGAGAGATCAATCTCCGTGCATTTGGGTGAATGAAAGTCCCAGGGTTGTGGAGTGTGTGGTGTCCATAACAAGATCAGCACCTACCAGGGTTGCAGAACTGAGGTCTCCCTGAGGGGAAAATCACCTTCAGCTCACAATGAATGAGAAACATACCACATCCATCCTTCCCGAAAAAGTACAGGAACAGAGAGACAGCCATCCTTTGAATCCTTACTATTCTATGACTACCTCAGCATGGGTATTTTTTAGAGAAAACTTCTTAGCACCTATCTTATGATGGGTAGCTTTGGAAAAAAGGAAATACCACCTTATCCCACCTACAATTTTAGCAACTGCAAAGACATGGCATGTATTGTCTCATCAGTTATAATTTGGCCCATATGCTCATGGCAGATTAATTTGATGGGGCAATACAGATTTGAAGATGGAAAGTCAGCCTCTGTTCTGGAAAAAGTGGGTTGATATGTGGGATCTAGGTATATATTAGATCAGCAGATAGGTTCAGGTGGAGAATTTTGGTCATTTCCTACATTGAGGTTTAAATATCATTTACCAGCGAATGCTGAATGGCAATATCTACAAAGGCAACATCTGCTGGTGTCTGCTTTGAGCACTTTGGCATCTCCTAAATTGTTGGAGGGACTTTCCAGAACTTCTCAGAAAGCTACATCTATAACTGCTGTTTATAAATGCTCTTTGGATTTCTGTAAAGCAGATGTTTAAAAATGTAGAGAGTTGTGGAATAGGAAATTAAAATGTTCTATACAACCTTAACAATGGGAAATCACTTGAGGATCTATACAGAAAGGATTTGAAATGCAGATTGGTCCACCCAAATGGGTGTACAGGAAGCCATCATCTCAGGCAGGTAGATGCTGGATTTGTGATGCTGCAAGGGCCTCATTGAAGCATGTAGTACATGTATGTCCACTGATATATTCCTTTTGGTCTGAAGTTGTTGTCCAAATTAATATTTTTGATATTTTCAGATGTTCTGGTACGTTTAAACTATATTCCCATAGTATGGGGGTTAGTAGCAGGACAATACAAATGGATGGTATGCTCCCTCATGGCTGCCAGAAGACATACTTTGAGTCTGGAAAGTTAAATGCCCACTGTCTGTTACACAATGGTCTAGGGACCTTGTTAGTATAATTGTTTAATTGACACTGAAATGGCTAAATGGCTAAATGCGTTTTGCTGAAAAAGTTTAACATGGAGAAATTCCACTGCAGTATTCTAAGGGAGACTGAGTTTTAACTGAGTTGATCATTAACTATTGTTGTTTTCTGCTAGCTAACACGTGAGTGTTTAACCTTAGCTCACATGAGAAGGGAGCAGCCATTGTGTTTTTTTGTTCGCAGGCTCTGTGGAAGTAAGAAGGCTTATAGGTCTGTTTGGGGGATTTCATATTTTCTAAAATGCTGAGCCTATGCTTTGGACTGGCACATGTCTTGTGGAACTGTTTGGATGTATCATTTTCTGCTTTTTGTCATGTTTTGAAGAAAGTTCTGCAAGTAAAGTTTTAATTAAAGTTATTGACCTTGACAATGTTTTATTTCCAAAAAGGAGTCGGTTTTCATGCATCCAGTCGCTTCAAACTGTGCAATATTAATATCTGCAATAGACCTCACCATCCTTGCTAAAAACAGCCTATCTCAAAGAAACACATTGCTAAAAAAGAATCCACCTTCTAAAGCTGTTTATTCAGCAGGAAAGGGTGGGGTGTGGATGAAGCAGAGATCAGATTGCAGTGGGGAACGCTTGTAGTGGGAGAAGGGAGTGAGAGATCTGATCAGCAGCAACAATTTCTGAATCAGCCGGACTTCTGCAGTGGGGTGGAGGTTAAGCCTTGGCCGCTGATGAATTGGGTCCTCTTCAGGCACTGCAAAACAAAAGGCAGGATGGTATGTGGAAAAAGTATTGAACTGTGCAACTGGCACTGTATTAAAATTTTGTCCCAACTACTACCTCTTCCTCTTTTTCTTCTTGGGTTCTCCATTCACAAACCTTCTTCACAGCAACCAACAGATGGCAGATCTGCTCAGAAAAGCCCTGCAGCAGGGCTGGTCAATGTTTGGACTTCCAGATGCAGCTCCTGAACCACAACACCCATCAGCCCCAGCCAGCATGGCCAAGGTTTCCCCACACTTGCCCTGGTGTGATGCCAGCAAAATTCAGGGCCCTGTTTCCTTGGGGCAGCTGTTGGCAGGCCCTTCTTGTGGGGCTTGGTTTGCCATTGCTCCCACACAAAGATGCACACCTCACCTCCCTCCCCTTGACAACCTTGGAAGGGAAAAGCCCACATCTGCCTGTAAACAAGATTCCGGACTTGTCTGAGGATTACTTGGGCTTCCAAATGACTGTTGAATGACAGTCACTTTGTGCCCAGGAAAAAGGATTGGCTGCAAACAGGAGTGGGAAACTCTCCTGAGGTTTCTGGGTCTTTGATGCTCGTTGCCATCATCCCTGGCCACTGACCATGTTTGCTGAGGCTGATGGGAGTTGTAGCCCAACTGCTTCTAGGCAGCTGCTGATGTTTCCCATCCCCTCAACAGACCACGAGAGCCTCCAGTGCCTGGTATCTGAGTGTTGTCCTGTCTCTCTGCACCCAGATAGCTTGATTCCAGGTAGTCTAAACCACCATTGGACACTGGCTGCACATTGCTGCATTACCAACGGGGGGAGTAACTCTCTACCCTCCAGCTTCCAGTTTTCCAGATGTAGCAAACACCCCCTCTTTAGCCAGACTTATCACTCACCTGAGGAGCTTGTAGCAAACATCTGCAATGCAAAAAAGGGAAAGAAGTTCATGAGTATTAGAACACAGAGGTGTGACTTTAGGAAATCCAGTTGTCAAGCAAGCATGGGAGGCCTTAATGGTCAGGATTGACTCCCACTAGGCAAAACAAGTAGGTTGTCTTTTTGTTTTTGCTTTTTTAAAAAATATGTCTGGTGGCATGGCTTATACCCAATGGATATGCTAGCTTGGAAAATCTCACCTGGCCCATTCCTTTGCTGCCATTTCACTCACAACCCAACCTCTGGATCAATTTGTGGGAATCAGTGTTATCCTCGCAATGAGCAATTTTTTTTTCTGGGGGCACTCAAAGGTATGCAGCACTGGTACCTTTTTCTTTCAAATGTTAAAAGTGTGAGATTACTGTAGCAACTTCATGGTGAGTACCAGCACCATGCTAAACCAGACAGGCTGAAAGGAAAACAAATCACAAATGCTATACTCACCAGACTTGGGGAGGATTACCATCAGGTCGTCTGTGAGCCCCACCTTGTGGTAATGCTCCTTGAACTTCTCCAGCACTTCATTGCTGATGTCTTGAGTGCGGGCTGCATCCAGAGGAGGTCAGAATTAGACTCTGTTTGAGGTGGTGAGCAATAACTTCACCAGCCTCCAGTTTGTGGGCAGGGCAGGGTAGAGTCTTGAGAGGCTGCCATGTGGAGGGAACACCCTAAGGGGGTTCCAGTCTGTGGGCTGAGGCTGGAGGTAGGGAGGAGGAGGAGCTTTCAGAAGTGGTTTGAATGAGGGGTTGCACCTCATGGCCTGGACACTTGCCCCACTTTCGCATGACATGCTCTGGGCCCCCTCAGTCTTGGGAGCAACTTGGCACCTCTGTTTTCATGGCCTTCCCTCCAGCAACTTTTAGACTGTAAACTTATTGGGGCAAAGGCCTGGCCTCTTAAGCTTTATAAAGTGCCTCTTGCCGGCTGATGCTGCTGTACATATAACAAAACATCTGTCTCGTCCCGCCTTAAAAGTAGTGGTCCAGTCAAACCATTTAACAACCTTCTCCCTCCTTGCAAGGAATGCTGGGACTTTTGTTCTATGGAAGGCATCGAGTCCTCTGCATCCTCCACCAATTCCCAGGATTCCAGATAATTTAGAGTGTCATAAAATGAATGCTACTTTTTATTTTGGCAATGGAGCCTGCCCTATGGTATTATGAAGTGTGAGGCAGCTGGAGGGGAGGAGGGTAGCAGCAGCAGCAGCGTGGTATCAGAGGGGAGAGCTGTGCCACATAGCCTGCCCTGAAATTCTGCTGTCCCCATCACCAGTGCTAAAATAAGATTCAGCTGCCAGTATATGCGGGGAAGACGTGCCATCTTACCTTTCACTTCAGGCAACAAATTGCCTTGTGTTGGCCCTGTTTAGTACTGTACTGTACTGTACTGTACTGTATTGTACTGTACTGTACTGTACTGTACTGTACTGTACTGTACTGTACTGTATTATAATCTATTGTAGGGCAATGAGGGTTTGCCCCAACTTAGCAGCCCCAACTTAGCAACTCTGCTCTGCCATCAATGGCTCAGGAAGTAAGATGGCGGCTCTTGCCACCTCCACCCTCCTCTCTCTTGCTCAAGGATGGCTCATTGGAGCACATACTGTACAACTGGACGGTGGTGCTGCTGGGCTCATCTTCGATCTCCTTGAAGGTGTAGAGGAGGGCAAAGTTGGTGTAGTCGGTTTCCAGCACCCGCATATCTCTCTTGGCATTCTCTGAATGAAGGAGGAGACAGAACCCCGATTAGTTCTGGCCATGGAAGGAGGGTCGGAATCTGTTCTTCTGGCCTTTCAACTTTTCCTTCCTCCCATCCTTCCAGAGCCAGATCATATTGATAATCACCCACTAAGCCACACTCTGAAGTTATCCCATGCCACCCTAAATACATTCTGTCTTTCCCTCGTGTGGCATTATATAGCATCACAAAGATTGCCACCTCAAGGATTCTTGACTTCTTCTAGAGTGTCCGCGCCAATTTTCCTAGATGGGAGAGGAGGAAATGATCCAAGAACCACTAACGTGAATGGCAAGCTCTTTTGCCAGCTAGGCTGCAGAGAAACCAGAATTTATTTGGCAATTGCTAGGAATTTTGAAAAATGTGTGTTCAGTGTTCTTGCACTTAGCAGGCAAGGGAATATATATAACAAAACATGTGTGTTTCAACCTGCATTAAGAAGTACCCTGTACATGCTCAGGATCACTCTGTCTCAAGCCTTTTTATCAAAACCTTGGTTCTCTTAGAGAGCAAAAAAAGCACTCTGCACAGACTCAGGGGCACACAGCATTTTTTAAACACATAACCATTTGGCAGGCCAGTTTTGCAGAGTCCCACTGTCCCTGTTGCCACATTACTCATGTGTAGTTACCCACACAGGTAGCCCCTACTCAGAAAGAGGTCACGTGCCAGGCTTTCCTCTCACACAAGATGTAGTTGTGTCCTGGCTCTGGACCAAAATCCTGCAGAGGCAAAGTCCTCAGGCAACTGCAGCTCTGAGAAGGAGATTGCTCCATGCCCTTGTCCATCTCATGGCGGTCCACTGACACTTTCCCCTCTCTCCCTGAGTAGACACCTTGGCCACCAGACTCTGATGGCTGGTCCACAAACTCCATGAGAAATCAAGAGAGTCCTCAGGAGATATCCCTGCAGCTGAAAATCCTATTCCACAAAGGAACCAAGGGTTGCAGCAGAAAGCTACAGTTCTTTCACTCACCCTCAAGGAGCAAGGCCTCTAGTCAATGACTAGCTAGTCCTGCTCGAAAAGTCTGTGGCCCTAAGACCTTGCTGAGGCAACGTGGCTGTTTGACCTCAGGAGAAGGGGATCTCTCCATAGTCCTGACTTCCCTCCAAGATGCAGACTTTTGCCTGCCCTGGCCGTGCCTGGGAACCCCCTTGCTTGGTCCATCCCCTCATCTGAATCATGGCAGGCTGGGGCAGGAAAATGCAATTCCGGGGGCAAACCTTAATGCACAGCCCTGCTCCCCTCTCTCTACACCCTAAAGCACTTGTGCCGTACCGTCGTTTGTGAAGTGTGCAGGCTGGTCTGTCTTCTTAAAATACATCTCTACCTTCTTGCACTCCTCAGGGCTGAAAAGAGAAATGAGGGAAAGGCACATACTGGGTTTAGAAATCATAGAATTATATACAGTTGGAAGGGACCACAAGGGTCATCTAGTCCAACCCCCTGCAATGCAGGAATGTTTTGCCCAATGTGGGGCTCAGACCGACAACCCTGAGGTTAAGAGTCTCATGCTCTATCTACTAAGCTATCATTTGATTCTGAGTAGCTTTAAAGCCTCCACAAACTTTACAAAACAGTAAGTATACAGAGCTACTCTTACAAGGACCTATTTAATGTGACTAAGCAACTGGGCCCAGATAGTAAAATCTGCCTGTTTTTTTATTTTTAATATTAGCAAGAGGCTGAGCCCTGCCCCCCCCCAAATATATATAAAATCATAGAGTTGGAAGGGACCTTGAGAAACTCACGACCCTGAGATCAAAAGTCTCATGCTCTACCAACTGAGCTATTAGACTACAGAGGCTGCTTCCCCGTGGGGCATTTTCAGCAGAGGTGCTTTGTCTCATCCGCCCATATTTTAATGCGGATGAGGGGCACACTTGACATCGCAATCCCTTTCTCAGAGGGGAGAACAGGGAAAGGAGCATGATTGCCGTTGCTGACAATCTGTTGAGCTGGGTCTCTTCCTTCATATTGACCTGGGGAAGATTTAGCTGCCCAACATATTCACAGGCGTTTGGGGGCTACATGTTGCATCTGCCCCAGCCAGCAAGACCAATGGTCAGGGATGGTGGGAACTGGAGTCAGAAAGCCCTACACGGAGGAAAACTGCATTATGAGAGCCAGTGATAGTGTAGTAGTTGGTGCAACCACAAAGACCTCAGAGACCAGGGCTCTCACTGGGGGCCACTTGTTGCCTCTCACTCTAACCTACCTCACAGGTTGATTTAGAGGATTAGAGGAGGAGGCAGAAGCATATACACCCCCATGAGCTCATTTTAGAAAAAGGTGGAATAGAAATTCAATGAAATAAACAAATAAATTATAACATTTGCAGCAGGTTTCATTTTATCATCCCACTTGCGTATTTTAATTAGCATCAGGTCACTTTTCCAGTATGTATAATATTAGGAAAGTACTGATTAAATTAGTATTGGAACACTATAACACTTCAGTGTTGATTTGCAGGAGGAGTAGGGTGGCCGGGGGGTGGGGGGTGGAGCATTAAATAACTTCTTATAGGGAAATGGTCCAAATCCATCCCAGCAAATTTTGATGAGAATTTGGCACATCTGTTCTGAAAGAGGGTGCTTCTCCTTGCTGGCTCTATAATCCAGCCACCAGGGATCACCAATCCATTGTAGTCTACATGGCAACACCCCCAAGGGAAACCAGAGTGCTTGGTCTAATGAAGAGGGAACATTTTCATCCTACCCCCAGCGTTTTCAAAGGGTTTCACAGGGAGGGGCATATTTCCCCCTTGCAAAATGTGCCCTCCTTCCCCCATTCTTAATCATGTAAAGTGCTCCCAAGGGCAGCTAAGGGACTAGCAGTAGTTACTTACAAAGGGTAGCCAGTAAGTATTTTCATGTCGCCGTTTGGAAGGGGTTTGACTAGAGCAGCAGATGTTGTCATGAGGCTCTTCATGCCCTGGAATACGGGGCAGTTTGATGATCCGGCCATGATGTGCCACATCCCTGAAAACTGGAGGAAACCATTCCAGTCAGACCAGAGGTCTCACCCCTCCACTCCACCATCCAGACGAGGCCAAATCTGGCATTTCCCACATTTCTCTGCATTTCAGTTAACCTGCATTATTTGTGCCAAGGCTCGGAGTGGAGCACAGGAACCCCTCTAAGGAAAAGAAGCCCATAATAAAAAGGAGAATAAATGCACACCCAGATTAAATCTCAGGAGCTGGACTGAAGTGTAGGTCAGCAATAAACCAACAACTGTGTCAGGGAAGCTGACTCTGGCAAGTGCATGAGGTGATGACAAGGCTTTCAAATTTGGCAACCAGACAGCATTATAAAATCAAAAGACAACAGAGAAAATGGCCAGGAACAAATCGAGTATACATTTAGATGGTACTTGGTGGACTCCTGCTCCCATCATCCCCTTGCCACTGGCCTCTGGCTAGCTGGGACTGGTGGGAGTTCCTTCAGCACCAACTCCTGGAGGGCACTTGGTTGCAGAAGTGTGAGCAATTGGCTAGCTCTGGAACCAAAGAAAGGGGTGCAACTTCCACACAGCAGTGACCGCACCCTTTCTCTACAGCTCAGTACCTTCTGAAGATCGAAGTCTGGTTGCATGGCAATGTCTGCCCGAACGCAGAATGAGCAAAGCAGGAGCATCAAAAGGCTGTGCATGGTGGACCTCATCCTGCGGGTGCCTCCTCTTGCTCCTTGCGTGCTGTCAAGAGAAAAGCAGCTGGGCAGAGAAAGATGCTGTCTCCTTCGAAGGCGCCCAACTTTATACCTCTCCCCTTGGGTGTCACAGCAGCCAGGGCGCTCTGCAGCGTCTCCTCCCACGTCTTATGTAACACTTTGGCCAAGTGTGGATCTGCTATCTTGGATAGGTGGTATTGGGTAACACCCTATTAAGTGATAATTGCTGGGCTGCAACTGGATAGCAACCAGGGGCAAAACCAGGCTTTATTTCACCCGAGTCAAAGACCCAGTTTGGCACACTCCCCATCCATACTTGTGTACAGATGGGGTGGGGAGAGAGAGACTGGGAGCCTCAATGGCACCCCACTGGAGGCTTCAACTGGGCAAAAACCCTTGCTAGCTCCCCCGTAGCTACAGCTCTGAGTAAGCCCCTTCGCCTGACCCAACAACAACAAGAAAAGAGAACAGGCAGGTTGGATGAAGGGGCGCTTCAAAATGACTCCCCATGATCCAAATCGCAGTATACAAATATTCTGCCCTCGAGGGTATTCCCAACCAAGACCCCTTTTCCTGACTCTGCATGAGAGAATGTGCACTTTTGGTCCATTTGTTTGCACGGGCAGAAATGGGGAGCAATCCCCCCCCCAAAGACAAAGGAAGGAATGCATAAGGAGTTGCTTCATACTGAATCAGACCATTAAGGTCCCTTTGAATCAGTGCTGTCTGCAATGACTGGCAGTAGGTCTCCATGGTTTCAGGCAAGGGAGATAGATGCCTAGCCTCACCTGGGACCTTCTGCATGCAAAGCAGGTGCTCTGACCACTGAGCTGTGACCCCCAAACTAAGATCCCCCTGAAGAAGAAAAGCACTAGCATCCCTCACATTGCTGACTTTGCTGCCCCAAAGCCTGTGAGACTCCCCTGTGATATTTCCCAATCTACTAGCGCTCAGGAAGAGCAAATAATAATAATAATAATAATAATAATAATAATAATAATAATAATAATAATTTATTATTTATACCCCGCCCATCTGGCTGGGCCTCCCCAGCCACTCTGGGCGGCTTCCATAGAAACCAAAAATACAGTAAAATATCACACGTTAAAAACTTCCCTGAACAGGGCTGCCTTAAGATGTCTTCCGAATGTCAGGTAGTTGTTTATCGCTTTGACATCTGCTGGAAGGGCGTTCCACAGGGCGGGCGCCACTACCGAGAAGGCCCTCTGCCTGGTTCCCTGTAGCTTTGCTTCTCGCAATGAGGGAACCGCCAGAAGGCCCTCGGCGCTGGACCACAGCGTCCGGGCAGAATGATGGGGGTGGAGACTCTCCTTCAGGTATACTGGACCGAGGCCGTTTAGGGCTTTAAAGGTCAGCACCAACACTTTGAATTGTGCTCAGAAACGTACTGGGAGCCAATGTAGGTCTTTCAAGACCGGTGTTATATGGTCTCGGCGGCCGCCCCCAGTCACCAGTCTAGCTGCCGCATTCTGGATTAGTTGTAGTTTCCGAGTCACCTTCAAAGGTAGCCCCACGTAGAGTGCATTGCAGTAGTCCAAGCGGGAGATAACCAGAGCATGCACCACTCTGGCGAGACAGTCCGCAGGCAGATAGGGTCTCAGCCTACGTACCAGATGGAGCTGGTAAACAGCTGCCCTGGACACAGATTTGACCTGTGCCTCTATGGACAAATCTGTCCCTGTTAGTTTCTCTCTTTTTCTCATTTTCCCATTCTTAAATTTATTATTTCCATACCAGTTGAACATTTTTTTCAAGTCCTTATGAAAATTTGCCAGCATTTCAGTGCAAATTTCTTCTGAAATGCACATTTTGTATGCACTTTTGCCTAATAAGTGCAATCCGTTAGTTAGACAAGCGTTCACATAATGAGTCAACATTCTCAATTGGTTCCTATGGGGAAATTTCTAAGCATTCCTGACTGTGGAACTTTGACCTCAAAAAGGGGGGTGGGGGTGGGACAGAAAAACCCTCTGGAACCTTGTCCAAATTCTACCGCTCCCACCCAACACTGTTTCTGATGAAACGGCTTATGAGGACCAGTAAAGCAGTTAAAAAAAGAAGGCTTGTTTAAGGCTGCTTATCTGTTTATAGTACTTTATGCAGGCCTGGCTGCTTGGATATCTGAACTTGCGGTGTGTATAGCAATGTTTCAGTACTAATTCCTTGTGTTTAGATAAAGACTCTCCTCCCTGGAAGAGAGGGGAGTGGTTGTGGGCGGGAGCCCAAGCTCCGCCCCTAGCAGGGGGCATTAGCCCCCTGCCTCCTCCTCTCACCTGGCTGGCGCCCACGCCCCTCGGCAGGCACCCAACCAGGTGCCTCTGAGGGGGCGTGTACAGCAGCCTTTTGCTGCAGCGCCAGCCTCTCCTCGGCCTCATTCTTCTCCGTCGTCCCTTCGCGAGTCACCCACCCTCCACTCCCTTTGAGCTCAGGGTCTTAGTTCATTGGCCTTGCTATGGACCTTAGGTTGGTCGCCCTGGTTGTCCAGGGGGCCTGGTAGGAATTTTTCCATTTGGCATTAGGCTTTTTGGTTTTTTCGCCTACCTCGTAGCAATCGTCACAACTTTGGTGGTATTGGTGGGTAGGTTAGGCATTGGAATAATGTGTTGTGGTGTGTCGAAGGGCTAGGTGTGGCCATCGCCTATGCCTTCAATTTTTGGGTATTCCGTTAAAGGAATCTGGCAGTCGTGTATTCTGTCCGATGCCTGCTTGGCGGGAGGCCATGGCACGACCCTCGGTGACATCAGGGGAGAGCCTATAGTTGAATTATCATCAACAGGCTCCACCTACTGGTGAATAAACCCCATTGTTTTAGACATCCAATGCCTAAGCCAATACCTTTTCACTGCTGTAATCAATAAAGTTGTGGCCTTTTCTTGCCCATTAACCTTATATCACGTGTCCTTGCGTATTCATTTCACATTGCGGGGGTCGGGCCCTCGAACCACAAGTGAACTTTCATAGAACGAATTTTTGGATCACAAGACCTGCATGCATTCACATTCTTGCAAAGCATTTTTTTCCTAATACAATACATTTTTGTATATTGTTTTCAGAAGCATATGCATTCCATGCACACTTTGTACTAGCATGTGCATTTTTGGACATATTCCTTGACTTACGCTATCTGCGAAATTTAGAGAATTTCGAAGGGCAGCTGTGTTTCAGTTGGCACATTGCTCCAGAAAGTAAAAATTTGGAAGGTTTACCTTGAAAATGTGAACTGAATCAAAACTCTCCCCTGTTGTTAGCTGGAGCCCCTGGCTGTCTATTCGGTTGGGCCAGACCAGATTGGCAGGTGACCTGGGCAATTCACATTTGTGTTTTCGTGGCCAAAAGGCTTCATTGCATCCATGCACAAGTTAGGAACCTAGGAAGCAGCTTTATACAGAGTTAGACCATTGGCCTATCTCCTTCTGTATTGTCTACACTGATTGGCAGCAACTCTCAATGGGTTTTGGCAAGGGACACTCTCAGCCCTACCTAGAAATGTTAAAAATTCCAATTTTTAACACACACAAAGATACACACAGAGCAGGAGAAAGCAAGCTTGCTCCATCTTCCATGTGACAGCCCCTAAAATATTTGAAGATGGCTATCCTGTCTCCTTTCAGTCTCCTCTTTTCCAGGCTCAACATACTCAACTCCCTCAATCATTCCTCATAAGGCTTGGTTTCCAGACCCTTGATCATCTTGGTCACCCTCCTCTGCACATGTTCTAGCTTGTCAATATCTTTCTCAAATTGTGGTTCCCTGAATTAGACACAGTACCCCAGGTGTGGTGTGACCAAGGCAGAATAGAGTGGTACTATGACTTCCCTTGATCGGGACACTATATACATCTGTTGACACAGCCTAGAATAGCATTAACCTTATTTGCTGCTGCATCGCACTGTTGACTCATGTTAAGCTTGTGGTTCACTAAGCTTGTGGTGAACAAACTAAAGATCGATCCAAACTAGGTGGTGATAGTCTTTGGTTGATAATAATAGTGATCTAGGTGGAACCTATTTTAGACAGGAACCTATTTTAGACAGGAATGCACTCCCCGGCCCTAGAGCAACAGACTCACAAAGGGGTCTAGCTTTATCCAGGGATATGCTGGTGACCTCAATGCCCACAAGTGCCTTCCTCCATATTTACTGCCCTATACTGGGGGTGGGAATCAGACCCAGCCTTAGCTGTTTAGTCCAGGGGAAACCAATGTGGTGTCTTCTAGATGTGTCATTTGGTTGACAGATGGAGCTGGCTTGAAACCTGTGCCAAGAGCCATTGCTTTCTTGCCAGTGGGCAGACACTCCCAGCCAGCCGCAATCAAGAGAGAGAGGAAGTGGCCTGCAAACTACCGTAATTTTCGCTCCAAAACACGCACTTTTTTGCTCCTAGAAAGTAAGGGAAAATGCCTGTGCGTGTTATGGAGCGAATGCACGGATCGGAGCCATGGCTGCCATCAGTCAAGCAAAGCGGGAGCCGCTTACACACTCTACGAGGCTCTCGCTTTGCTTGCTTTAAAGCGACCTGGAGCCGGGGAGGAGGGAGGGAAGGAGAGTCATGCAGCAAAGCCGGCAGCAGCCGCTTACACGGGAGGAGGGACGGAGCTAGCAAAAGTCCGTGCGCTCTCTAAACAGAGCAGTGAGGCTGCAGAGGGATGGCAGGAAAGATAAAATTTAAGCAACCAGCAGCAAAATAAAACCAACCTCGAGCTCTGAGCCAGCGCAGTGAAAACCAGGAAGTAAAAAAAAAGGCTGGGGAGGGCATGAGGGAGAGGGGGAAACTTCGCAAATCCGCCCCCGCGTCTCAGCTGATCCGCGGGGACGGAGCAGCTTATTTTCAGGCAGGATAGATTTGAGCATTGTCTGGGTCCTAGTGCCCCTACCGCTTTTTTGTGCTCCATTCTATTGCTGCTGGTGGCTGCTTATCATTCAGGCTGCAAGGAGGAGCGCTTTTACACAGCTAATGGCGAATCCCCTGCAATCCAAGTCCTCCTCACTTGCTCAAATCTATTCTGCCTCAAAACAAGGAGCGGAAGGAAAAGGCTGCAAACTGTTAAATGGAAAAAAAACCCAGGCACAGGGCAAATACCTTAAGTATACCTTTAAAGCAACAGTGCTCTTCCCCCCCCCCCCCGCTCAGCTCGCAGAAAAGCTCCTTCTCCACACACCCCACGCGTGCTCCTTGTCCCTTGAGTTCTTTTCCTTCCCTCCCCACTTAAAACGTGGTTACAAAGCATGGATCCACATGGATCCTCAGGATTTTTGCACTGGGTCACCCCAAATTCACCATCAGATCACATAGCATTTCCATGGCTATAGCCTGCACCAAAAAACACACACGCACCCACTGTTTCATGGGGCCGCAATGGCGCAAAAACGTTACAAAGCATGGATCCACATGGATCCTCAGGATTTTTGCATTGGGCTACCCCAAACTCACTGTCAGATCACATGTCTGTGGCCACAGCATGAACCATAAAAATCATACATCCACTGTTTCGTTTAGAATATTTTTTCCTTGTTTTCCTCCTCTAAAAACTACATGCGTGTTATGGTCAGATGCGTGTTATAGAGCGAAAAATACGGTAATCCTGCCTTTATCTAAATCCTCCTGAAGCTTTCCTAAATCCCCTTGTGCAAAGGCCTTCCAGCTGAGCCAAGCTGCCTTAAGAGAAAATGTACACAATACGCCCCCTTCAAATTACTGGCTTCTTAAAACAAACAGCAAAACCTGAAGGACCTCAACTGCCTCCCAGTTGGTGTGCGCCCAGAGCAAGAAAAGTGGTAGAGGTTGATTCATAGATTCATAGAATTGTAAAGGGACCCTGAGGACCACCTAGTCCATGGGTAGGCAAACTAAGGCCCGGGGGCCGGATGCGGCCCAATCGCCTTCTAAATCTGGCCTGCTGATAGTCTGGGAATCAGCGTGTTTTTGCATAAGTAGAATGTGTCCTTTTATTTAAAATGCATCTCTGGGTTATGTGTGGGGCATAGGAATTCGTTCATTTTTATAATAATTTAATAATAATAATTTATTATTTATACCCCGCCCACCCCATTAGGGGAAATAGGAAGCCCCGAAAAAATATTTTTTAGATGTCCTTTTTATGTTGAGATTCGTAGAGACACCATTGATCCTTTGCTGAAGAGGCCCGCCAATCGTTCAGACAAGTCTAAACTTAATTCTCTCCTCTTAGGCAAAGATAATGAGATGACCTGGCTGGTAGCCAGATTCTGCGCCCAGATTTGTAGGCACAGATCATCCTCTAGAATAAAATAGCTCACTAGGGAAATGCTGAAGTCGCCTCAGGGTCAATTTTTATGGTAGCCGAAATCTCAGTTGTATGTGTATATGTATATATATTCATTTTAACTCATGAGCTATTGCTGCAATCTGCTCTGTTTGCATATTTTATCTTTATGAACACTGTTTTACCGTGTTATGTTATGTGAGCTGGTCTTTGACTGTAATAAATTATCTATCTAACCATCCCACCAATCTGGCTGGGTTTCCCCAGCTACTCTGGGTGGCTTCTAACAGAATATTAAAATACAAAATAATAATAATAAAAAATAATCCAGCCCCCCACAAGGTCTGAGGGACAGTGGACCAGCCCCCTGCTGAAAAAGTTTGCTGACCCCTGAATTAGTCCAACCCCCTGCAATGCAGGAATATGCAGCTGTCCCATTCAGGGATCGAACCTGCAACCTTAGGGTTGTCACTGCTATGCTTTAATCAACTGAAAGGCATGGGAACCTTGCTCAGGAAAGGAGCTGAGCATCCTATTTGGAAGGGGCGGGGAGCAACAATATTGAAATAATGGGAGACTATGGGCGGCATTTACACAGTTAGACCCACTGAATATAGCCAGGAAAAAGCTCGGACTGGGAAAAGTTGGCCACGGCAGTTCATGCACTGGTAACTTCAAGACTGCATTACTGCAATGCGCTTGAACAGGGAGCAGCAGTTAGTGCACAGTGCTGCAGCACAATTGCTATTAGGAGTGAGGCCTTCTCAGCATAGAACACCAGTGCTCAGGAATCTGCACTGGTTGTCAGTCTGCTACAAGGCTAGGTTCAAGGTGTTACTGTTAGAATATAAAGCCCTTAACAACTTGGGGCCAGTTTGCCTGTGAGTTGGAAGGAAGGTCTCATTTCCGGAGCTGCTGATCTCTTCTTTCTGCAGCTCTGCTTTGCACCCATTTTCAGCTTCATTCCATCTCCTGTTTTTCAGGCCCTTTCAGGCCCCTGCTTTCATCTTCAACCCTATCCCCAAGCCTCCTACACTCTCCTTTTTGCAACTTACTTTGAAGAAGAAGAGTTTGGATTTGGAGGTGAGTGGGGCTGAGAGACTTCAGAGAAATGTGACCAGCCCAAGGTCACCTGCTGCAGCTGCATGTGGAGGAGCGGGGAAGTGAACCCGGTTCACCAGATTACAAGTCTACCACTCTTAACCACTACACCACACTGGCTTTGCATCCCCATTCTTACTCTTACTCCCTTTTTTCCTCTACCCTCCTTGTCAGTTTTCTCAACTCTCCCCTACACGCACTTTTTCCACACTTCCTTTTCTCTCCTGATTCGGCCACCCCCATTCAACACCCCCCCAAAAAAACTGATAAGAGAACCAAAGAATTGTAGTGTTGGAAGGACCCCAAGAGTCATCTGGTCCAATGCCCTGCAATGCAGGAATCACAACTAAAGCATCCATGACTGATCGCCACCCAACCCCAACCTCTGCTTAAAAACCTCCAAGGAAGGAGAGTCCATAACCTCCCAACTGAGACAGTTCCACTGTCAAACAACTCTTTAGCTGAGATTTCTGCATTGCTGGGGGTTGAACTAGATGACCCTGGGTGTCCCTTCCAACTCTTGTTGTTGTTTAGTCGTTTAGTCGTGTCCGACTCTTTGTGACCCCCTGGACCAGAGCACGCCAGGCACTCCTGTCTTCCACTGCCTCCCACAGTTTGGTCAAACTTCCAACTCTACAATTCTATTATTCTAGCATCTGTGCCAGACAGTCACCCATACCCTCTAGCTATGCATGCAGAAGAGCTTGACACTCCCCCTGCTAAAAGGACCAGAGACCTGGGGGAGTGCCAAGCTCTTTTTGCTTGAGACAACCCTAGAATGCTGCTGCCAGCCAGTGTAGGCAGCAGTGGGCTACATGGATAAACAGGTTGAAGGATTAAGACAGCCTTCCTAATGCATTTGATAGACTCTTCAAGCGCCTTTGAGTAATAATAATAATAATAATAATAATAATAATAATAATAATAAAATTTAAAAATCTGGGGGGGGGGGGTATCAATAAAGGCAACTCTGGGAAGAAATGCAGCATTTCCTGATGGCAGGAACTGATACTTTTTGTAGGAAGAAATATTACCATATTATGACATTATAATAGTAGTAACAAATAATAATTAATGTACCTGTGGGCTGAGGATTAAGGGAGTGTGTTCCTGGAGATTCCCCCAATGACAAAACCAAAACATCAACACTACCATTTTGTGTGACATTTTTTATTTTTAATCAAGGATCAGCTTTTACAGGGGTGGGTTAGAGGTGAAAGATGCTCATGGCTGAACAGGGAACAGGTGCTACGTCAGTGCTGGAGAAGTCAAGGATTGGCAGACGGGTCAGAAAATGGGGCTTCCTTGCTCAAAGCAAAACCTGGATTTTCAACCTAGGAGCTTGAAAAGGAAAGGGGGTGTGTATACCACATATTTCTGCATTCTGGATATAATCCCAACCACCAACCACCAGATTTAGAAGTCTCAATTCCCCTTGGTGGTATCCAAGCAAGCTCAGCCCTCTTCTGGGTGCAAACTACACACAACTGTATTTGTTGACACACCATGACCACGGAACTCCCTGCCACCAGATGTGGCTCTATTAGCTTTAAAAGGAGACAAGACAAATTCAGATTCAGATCTATCAAGAGAGCATCCATGTTCAGAAACATCCATGTTCTGAGCAGCCCCTGCTGAGGACAAGCAGCTGAGCGCAACTATCACATCCATGCCCAGCTCGTGAGAAAACAGGAGACTGGGCCCTTGGCCTGAATCAGCAGCAGGGCAGTCATTGCGTCCTGAAGAACTACCATGGCTGATCATCAGGCCAACCTTCTGTGGGCCTTCCAGAAGCTAACCTGCAGCCCCACAGATGCTCCCAAACAATGAAGGCCTCTCTTGTTCCTTTGAAATCTCTTCCATGCCTCTTCTCTCCCTCCCTCCCTCCCTCTCTTTATCATCTAAGAAAGCACAGAGTTAAACTATGGAGGCACTGATGGCCACCAACGTTGAGAGATTTAGAAGAGGATTGGACAAACTCATGGAGGAGAGAACTATCGCTGGCTACCAGACATGATGGCTATGATCCGCCTCTGCGGACGGAGGCAGCCATGCTTCTGAATACCAGTGGCTGGAAACCCAGAAGACGAGAGGGCTATTGTGCTCAAATCCTACTTGCGGGTTTCCTACAATATGCATCCAACCAGCCACTGTGAGAACAGCATGCTGGACTAGATGGGCCATTGGTCTGATCCATCAGGCTTTTCTTATGTTCTTAAGCAAGCAGCCCTCGGCACTTGTTGCTCAAGACAGTGGCCTAGCTCATACATAACACACATATTATGTCTGACAAACCATGCTTTGGAGAGCCCTGTACACTCCTTCCCCAGCAATTGACACACATGCGCTGTCAGGGTTTATGAGGAAAGGCCTCGGGACAGACACGTATGAGCCCCAACCTTTTGATTTCTAGAAATGTAACACTGCCCCACCGCTTGCCTCTCCCACGAGCCACAGAGTAAAAGGCAACTCACCTACACATCGTCCGTCATGCAAAGATCTGTCCGGAGAGAAGGCAAGGAGAGGGATCAGGGAGTGATCTAAAGGCATTCGAGGGTGGCAAGGGTGTGTGTGCTGCATGCTGGTGAGCAAAGGGTTGTTTTGCTACCCAGGGCACAGTCCTGTGTAGCCACCAAATCACAGCTCTGGAACAAGGGCACCCAGAGGTCTTCTAGTCCAACCTTGGCCACACACGTACCACTAGGCAAACCCATCGCACACTTGCATTCCCTACTCACTAACCCCCCCCCGCCCCACAATGCAATTCAGAGTGTCCGGCTGCAAGAGACCAAAAGTGGCTTATTAACCATTAATCTATGTCTAGATGCAAACTCCCCTCTGTTGCTCACACTGGGAATATGGGATGCATGACACATAAGGCCAGATATCCTTAATTTTTAATTTCAGCAGGAAACTTGTTTATGCCTGTTTCTCCTCTCTACTCAGCTTTTCTCCTCCTCTTTCTTCATATACCCCCTGCTAAAAATCTAGAAACAGGACCAGCAGGCAGATCAATGGTCAGTGTGCTGTGGATCCTGACCCTACATCAGCTGAAAAGAAAGGATATAATCTGTTTTTTATGATATACATGGGCTATAGCATGACAATGGTGATGGGTTTTAACTGTGAGCTGCTTTGGGAACCAGTCCTGGTGAGGATACAGGTGGTGTGTCCCCGCATGGATCTGTGGAACTCAATTCCTTGTGAAATCAGGCAAGCTCCACCTGACTGGTATTTTCAGATGTTCTTATCTGATTCATCTCCTCTTTGTCATTTTCAAGAGTCCAATTTAAATTGGGGCTTTTCAAAAAATCAGTTGTGCACTTTGATTTGTTGTAGCATAGGTTGGCATGGAGCCCCATCATTCATTGATTTTTTGCCAGCTCTAAGACTGCTGCACATTTCTGATGTTTCTAAAAAGCTGTGTTCAAATGGCGTTTCGTATTTTGGGGGAGATTTTTCTGAGTTCCGTATTTGTACACGTCATGGAGATCTTTTTCTTTAAAAGGCATGTGATCAATGTATTAAATCAATGGGAAGGGAAAGAAAACAAAGCAAACTGCTGAGATTCTATGTTTTGGCAGCCAGAGCTTAAGAGTGAAGGAATATTTTGGGTTTCAGAATTCAAATCACAGACAGACCAGGCAGGGACTAGACCTGTCAGGGGACTGCCATCGGAAGGGAAGCTGAGGGGCAGCTGGGTTACAGGGAACCTCCGAAAATCTTGCGAAGCAGTTCCTCTTCCCAGTGGCATAGCGTGGGTTGTCAGCACCCAGGGCAAGGCAAGTAATTTGCGCCCCCTAACCCGTGGATTTTAGTAGGGGCAGAGAGCTGCGAGTGCGAGCGGCCCCCCCCAGATGTTGCGCCCGGTGCGGCCGGCCCCCCCTGCACCCCCCACGCTACGCCACTGCCTCTTCCTGTGGTGGGGAAAGCCACACCTCCGGTGGGGAAGAGGGGAAGGGACCAGAGGATGCTGCTGGGAGCCTCAGCACCACTCCTTGCCAAGCTGGCCAAGAGGGAAGCACGCCTCTTCCGTCTTCCACCCTGCGCAGTGGTGTAAAACGCAAAGAAGGAAGGAAAAGGCTGGGGGTGACTAAGCTATTATGTTGGGGGAGGACCTGGAAACGACCACTCCCAGATTCTGCTAGCAATTGAAGCAGACATGAATTTGTGGTTCTGCACTGTAAATAGTTTTGCACCAAAATAAAACCTGTAAAAGACAGGTTGGAGTCCTGACTGGTTACTCACGAGCAATCACCATTGCCATCTGACAGGACCCCTTTAAACCAAGGATGGGGAACCACATTGCCCTCAAGAAAACTTCTTTGGGGCCGGGTGCCATTGGTGAGGCAAAACTAAGTGCTGCAATGGACTAGACTTTACCTACGTCCTAGCCTAGTGGCTGCTCAAGTGGGCAGTGCAAACTTCTGGTGAGTGATTACCTAAGGTGGGGTGCTAAGATTCTCAGGGGCACCAGGGGGTGCTGGAGGTGTAAATGACCTTCAGGCTTTGAAACAGGTGCTATCGCTGGATCAAACATCATTTCAATTGCATTAATTAAACTAAATAGTCTTAAGTGGATTTTGAATCAATGCACAATCAATGGCTACTGCTCTAAATGTCATGGCCCTACTATCTTGCTTAGCGTACCTCCTCCACGAGAGGCGGCAACATGAGAACGGGGCCTTTTCTGCAGTGGCTCCCCATTTGTGGAATATTCTCCCCAGGGAGGCTCACCTGGAGCCTTCATTATACACCTTTAGGTGCCAAGTGAAAAAGTTCCTTTTCAACAAGGCCTTGGGCTGATTAACGCTCTATTTACATTTAAATGTGTTTGGGGGGGTTGTTGTTCCGTTGTTAGCGTTTTAATTATTTACTTGTGCTTTTACTTTGTATTTTTATCTTGTGAACCACCCAGAGATCTTGTGCTGAATGCCGGTATATAAATCTAATAGATAAATGAAAATGAAAAATAGTGTGTTGTACAAAGCACTATTCCAAATAATGCCTTGTCTTGGGATCGGGTGGGGGCACTGGGATGGGTTTTTATGGTACCAAGGGGAAGGGGCCTGAAAACTGTTTATGAATTGCTGCCCTCTGTCCAAGCAAGCAGGAGGCAGGTGAACCCATGATAAACCCCACATGGCAATCCCTAGAGGAAGAAACCTGAGCCCTGTCCGGCTCCCGCTCCCAGTTCTCCCACTTACCAGTGCTGGGCAAGAAGAGGATGTCCTCATTACCAAGTCCCTCTGCCAAGGCCAGCTGGGTGAACTTCTCCCGCAGTTCGGGACTCAGCTCCTTGCTTCTACCTGCCACCAGAAACACAAAGCGCTGTTGAGCAAGGAGAGTTGGTTAGAGCACGAGACTCTTCATCTCAGGGTGTGGGTTCGAGTCCCATGTTGGGCAAAAGGATTCCTGCCCTGCAGGGGTTGCACTAGATGATCCTCACGGTCCCTTCCAACTCTCCAGCTCTCCTGCCACCCAATCTATCTGGTGCAATAAAACCCAGGCCCCCCAGTCCTCTGTCCCCAAGGGGAACAGCGCAAGCCAGAAGGGCGGGGGTGGTGGAGCAGAAGGGAGGAAGGCTGCCCCCTGGTGGCAGAGCAGTGGGAGGAACAGACGTACCATACAGTGTTACCATTGTCAACTTCTTCATGTTTTGCTCCTTGGCATACAGCAAGGCGTACTCATCGTAGTTGGTCTCCACCACACGGACGTCATGGCGGTTTCCAGAGCCTGGCATCGAAGGAGGCAAGAGAAGAATTGAAATGGAGCCAGCAAGGAGACACAGTCACACACCCACACCCCATCACTGCCAGACACTGGCTTTGCACACCACGCAAATGATTCCTGGATTACAGGGGGTTGGACAAGATGAATCTCGGGGTCCCTTCCGACTCTACAATTCTATGATATAAATGGTGCTAGCCACTGGCAGGTTGCTTTGGTTTGGCACCCACCCAACCCCCAGCTGCTAGAACCAGTTTCCCTCTCCGTCTGGCAAGGGATGGCTCTTCCTTGCCCTGCTTGGAAACAACCAGGAGGGATTAAGTCAGAAAGGTGCCAATCTCTTTCCCAACCCATCCCAGACTGAGGGTTGCCTGGCTGCTGCCCAGCCAGATGGGAGATGATGTGGCTCTCACTTACGTGGGCTGGTGTATAGGAATCGGCCAGGCTGCTCAGTCCGGACAAAAAGGCTTTTCCTCGTCTCGCACTCGTTGAGCCTAGAGCAGAGAGAGAGCAGGACAGTGATGAAAGAAGGAGAAGCACTGGCAGCCAATTCAGGAAGCCTGCTGGCTTACGGGAACAACCTTCAGGGTTTTGAGTTTGAGGAATCTCAGCTAAAGCATCCCTGACAGATGGCCATCCAACCTCTGCTTAAAAACCTCCAAGGAAGGAGAGTCCATCTCCTCCCAAGGGAGACCGTTCCACTGTCAAACAGCTCTTACTATCAGAAAATTCTTCCAAATGTTCAGCTCAAATCCTCTGGAGGGCACCAGGTTGGCAGAGTCTCGCTTATGCAATGCTCTTGGGTCATATTTATAAACAAGTACATACTGTAAATCTAGGGATGCAGGTAGCACTGTGGGTTAAACCACAGAGCCTAGGGCTTGCCGATCAGAAGGACGGTGGTTCGAATCCCCATGACAGGGTGAGCTCCTGTTGCTCCTGCCAACCTAGCAATTCGAAAACACGTCAAAGTGCAAGTAGGTAAATAGGTACCGCTCTGGCAGGGAGATAAAAAACATTTCCATGCACTGCTCTGGTTCGCCAGAAGTGGCTTAGTCATGCTGGCCACATGACCAGCTCCCTCAGCCAGTACGCCAGCTCCCTTGGCCAGTAAAGCGAGATGAGCACCGCAACCCCAGAGTTGTCCGTAACTGGACCTAACTGTCAGGGGTCCCTTTACCTTTACTGTAAATCTACAACTGGGTTCCTATAGATGAAGGATTTGAACACAGACCCACAGAGCTGCATGAAAGGCAACCCATGAATATCCCCATTTTACAGGTGGGGAACACAGAGGCTGAAAGATGAGAAGCCAGTGCAAGGCCAGCCGTGGCAGAGGATTTATTTTATTTTCCTGCTATTGTTGAAATATTGGGAGTGAGAACTCTCCACGGATCAACTGCAAATCAGCCTCCTGGGAGATGCCAGCTTGCTTCTGTCCACATCTGCCCAACATCTGTCTATTGCAGAATCTCTATGGGCTGTCTAAAACAATAATAGCAGCTTCAAGCGGTGCATCATTAACCTGTGGAACTCCCAGTCACAAGGTTTGTGGCCATGGGGTTGGATGGTTTTTCTTTTTAAAGGGTTCTATGGATGCAAGAAGAAGGGTCCATTGCTGCCAACAGTGATCAGTGTTGAAAGCACTATGGAACCTCCATGTCCAAAAGCAGTGTACCCTTAGAGGTCAGTTGCTGGGAGCATGCAACAGGCAAGGGTCATTGCCTCATGCCCTGCTTGGGGACTTCCCCAGGTCATCTGTCTGTCCATATTTGGAAGCAGGAAACTGGGCTGGGTGGATCTTTTGCCTGATCCAGCCTGGCTCTTCTCATCTTGCCCAGCATCCTGACTCCAGGATCAGTTCAGCATGGAGCGCTTCCAAGCAAGGCAGCCGCAGTCTCCCATCATATCTGGGCATCAGTGTTCCCGTGCTCCAGTGTGGTGTAGTGGTTAAGAGCGGTGGACTTGTAATCTGGTGAACCGGGTTCGCTACCCCGCTCCTCCACATGCAGCTGCTGGGTGACCTTGGGCCAGTCACATTTCTCTGAAGTCTGTCACCCCCACTCACCTCACAGAGTGTTTGTTGGGGGGGGGGAGGGAAAGGAGAATGTTAGCCACTTTGAGACTCCTTTGGGTAGTGATAAAGTGGGATATCAAATCCAAACCCTTCTTCTTCTGAACATGGAGGTTCTGCTCCTAGCCTTCTGTGCTGACAAAAGACCCACCCCTCCATTAATCTTGCTCATCCCTGATTTTTGATGCCATTGTGACCAGAGGCCTGTGCAACATCCCACAATATTAATTCCATCTGTCGGGTGGGGGGGGGCACGCCAGCCAAGGCTTGGCAGCCCACCTGTGCCTCCTTACTTGGGGTAAGTGGAGGTGACATCCAGGTCCCCGTCCTCCGTGGTCATGACCACCGTGGTACACATCTTCATCACCTGCTTCTTGTCCTTGAACCAGCGGGCGTTGGAGCCCAGGGCGATGCTGTACCATTTCCCTGTGAACTACAAACACAGGGACCGCTTTAGCACAAACGTTTTGCTCTGGAATCTGCTGCCTGGCCAAATGGGTGGGGTGGGGTGGGACGCAATGCCTCGTGGGCTGATGGGAGACCCCAGTTCCCTGATTTATAAACCTTTCCTTATTGCTTGCCAGCCCACTGCGCTGCCCTTGGCTCTTCCTCCCTCACACTTGTGCTAAAAACAGTGCAAGCTTCAGAGTAACACAGGGATCTTCCTTGGCCTGGGCATTAAAGATGCAGGGAGAGGAGAGGCATACTGGCACCTCTCATTGGAGTAGCTTTGCCTAAAGAAGAAGCCTCTTCAGATTTCCCCTCCAACCACCGTAAATTAAGACACTTTGGTGGAAAACTCTCTCTTGGAGTTGGGAGCACATAAGCCACACAATTAACAAGGCTAAGTCAGAATTAGCCCTCTTCGTCTCTTTGTTGTGCCCCTTGCTGAACATATTTTGGTGGGGAGTGGGTGGGGCACAAACAAACAGATTATTTCCAGAATTTCAAAACACCTTCCCTATTTATTCCCAGCTTCTGAGATATGAAAAGCTCTAGCTTCCTGGGTAGAGCAGCTGTTTTGCAATCCCCACTGGCAGCATCTCCAGCTGGGGCTGGGAGACGCCTCCACTTGAAATCCTGGCTGCTGCCAGCCAGTGTTGACATTACTGGGCTTGCTAGATCAAGGGTCTGACTTGGTCTAAGGCAGCTTCCAAAATTCCTGTACATGCAGATCGTTGGCACAGGCATTGTGTAAAGAGGTAGCGAGTGAGTTTCCTTCTCATTCCTTTTGCACAGCCACTAGCCAGACAATGAGAACATTCTCACGTCGGTCATCCTCTCTTCTCGTCCTTCACAGGACTTGGCTTGGAGTTGAAGCATACGTTTTTCAATGCCTGGAACATTCCAGCGGAGACACTGAATGACAGGCAGAACGACAAGTCTCTCTCCCATGGGGGTCCCTTTGCAAGATCTTAGATCTGAGCTTCTCAGGGTCTAACTGAAAGACAGCCACTGTGGCATAATGGCTAGAGCACCAGACTAGGACCTGGGAGACCAGGATTCAGTTCCCGCCCTCAGTCGTGAAGCTCCCTGAGAGTGTAGCCTTGCGCCAGCAGCTGCCTCTCTCAGACTATCCTCCCTCACAGGGTTGCTGTTTGGATTAAATGAGGAGGTGCGTGGGTCATGCATGCCACCTTGACCTCCTGGAGGGAAAGCAGGATGGAAATGCAATAAATGAAATGAAATAAGTCATTTCATTTCAGATTCTGCAAGGGTCCCGGGCAGATGATCCAGGGACGGGGCTTGCTAGGTTTAAGCCAAGCTCCACGCAGACAAGTGAACCCAGCTCTTTGGCCCCTGAGCTGGGGGCAGGGGGGGGGAGGCGCGGTTACCTGATCCTGCTGGAAGTCAGGCTGCACAGCCACTTCAGCCTGTACCTGGGACAGGCAGCCCAGGGTCAGGGCAAGGACGCTGAAGAATTGTGTCCGCATTGTGCCTAATGCTCTCCTGGATCTGCTGCTGGCCTCTCTCTGCACAGCCTGTCCAGAAACCCAGGCCAGCCGGCTATTTATTGGCCAGTTGAGCAATGCTTCAGAGTGGGATCATGCTGACCTCTCTTCCCCCCACCCCCACTGATATAGTCTGTTACACAAAGCAGAAAGAGAGAGAACAGGGAAAGAACATGAGAGGGCGGAACAGCTGCTGCAATTTCCCACCCGCTATTCCCCCTCCAAAATGCTGACTCCCTACTGCGGCCTGGAGCAGGGAAGGGTTTTGAAGTATTGGGGTCTGGTGCACTCTGCTGGCATGCTGCTTGTGCATCACCACAGGAATGATAGAGATAAAGGAGAGCAGGCTATAGTTTCTAGCAAAGCAACAATGACCAGGTCGTCTGCAACAGGCGTCAGAAGAGGTGAAAAGCATCTATTTTTTCCATGTCAACAACAATAGATCACTTGACAGCATGGGAGCAACAAGTTCAGCCAGGGACAGCGTAGGAGGACAGAAAGCATGTCCTATTCGGAGTTGGCCTGTGCCATTACCAAGGGCAGAGCCATCAGTAAAAAAGAATAAATCAGTGTTGTGAAAAGGCTGATAAGCAACTTGGATCCATTTGGATGTAGGCATGAGCAGAGTTGCCAAGAAACTCACACTCATAAGTTGATACGTGTTGCACAGGGAAAATGTTGGGTTTGCAAGCACGGAGGAGTCTAAACAGCATGCAGAGCTTCAAGGATTAAGGATGGTTAATAATGATGTCAGCCACTTTCTCCACTAACAGAGCAACTGCAGCTACGACATGCAAACAATGGGAAATTGAGCAACCCAAAAGACTGAGTTAAAAAACCTGAAGCAACACCTGATTCTTAGGGCCTTCCTGGAGGCAAGAGCTTGTTTGAGCAAGGCAAAGGCTGCATGCGTACGCCTTCAAGAAAACTGCTACAAGGCGAGAGCAGCTGGAGAAAAAGGGGAAAGACTTTAGTCTCTAGTCCCTGTTTACCAGCTTTCACAAGAGCATAATGTAAAAGCAACAGATAACAGCAAGTTCATACATAAACCTTTAAACAATTGCTTTACTGTGAGTCTAGAGTTGATCAAGCTCAATTCCGAGTGTGCCATAGGGCTGACCTCAGTGTTGCAAAAAGGGCAGGTTTCACCCTCAGATGTTCCTGCAACAACTTGTTCTTCCAAACAGTTTCAAGATCCATTGCCAGTTGCAAGGCCTCCTGGTTGGCGAGGCTCTCCACCTTCTATCCTGGCAAACTGAACTAAAACTGAGTGTGCACATTGAACTTTGGCATCTTTTCAGCCAGCACACCCAATCTGTTCCTTGGGACAAAGGCGGGGGGCAAGGGAAACTGTGATGGGAAACTACTTCTGTCAGCAGACCTTGCAACTTGGGTGAATTAGATTGAAGGAATCGCTTATAGTTTTTGTAATTCAGAGGCTTTATTCATGCAGGAATTACTTACAGGATGAGTGGGGGTGAGAGAAAGAAAGCAGCAGATATATTGTCTAGAGAATAGCAAAACAAAATGGCTCAGCTTTTAGGGGCAGAGTTAACTTAGACCAGGCATCCCCAAACTTGGCCCTCCAGGTGTTTTGGGACTACAATTCCCATCACCCCTGACCACTGGTCCTTTTAGCTAGGGATGATGGGAGTTGTAGTCCCAAACAGCTGGAGGGCCAAGTTTGGGGGTGCCTGACTTAGACAAACAGCTGGATAGATTGTTGCACTACCAGTGCCCTCATGTGGTTTGAAGCAACACATGCATTAGCTAGAAGTTCAGTGAGAATGAAATACATTTGCTCTTCTCCTACAGCTTCTTCTCTCTGTAATACCTTCCATGTCCTTGGTCGTACCCAGTTGTTCACAACAACCTTGGCCTCACTCCTCCTCCGGAGCAGGTCTCTGTTGCTGCTCTTTCCACTTCCACTCTTCCAGTGTCCATCTTCCTCTGAGCTGCTCCTTCTCATTGGCTGCTAGGAAAGCCTGTCTCTGCAGCTGAGCACCCTTTGCATCCCTCTTTATGTTTAACTGAAAGACTTTTTAAAGATGTGACTTGTTTCGGTGGGCATTTTGAGTGATTTGGGGGGTTTACAGTTAATTTTATCAGATTTTAAGGTGCATCCTTTTGGTATCCTTCTGAACATCACTTAAACTATGGTATTAATTACAGGTAGGTAGCCATGTTGGTCTGCCGTAGTCGAAACAAAATAGAAAAATTCCTTCCAGTAGCACCTTAGAGACCAACTAAGTTTGTTATTGGTATAAAGTGGTATTAAGTGGAAGTAAATGAATCAAATAAGTAAGAAAGTGTCATTGAAATGAAGGCAAAAAGAGCCTCGGACCTGGGTCAGACCAGCCGCACATCTACTCCTTTTAGAGACAGTGGGGTGTTTTAATGTATTCCACCCCCTTGGTTTTGATGGATGGATGGATGGATGGATGGATGGATGGATGTTTTGATGGATGGATGTTTTGATGGATGGATGGATGTTTTGAGTTGCCATAGCAAAAAAAAAAAAAAAATCACCTAAGAAATTTAATAATAATAATAAGAAGAAGAAGAAGAAGAAGAAGTACAAAGATACAGCACCACTCCAAAGGTTAACTCACACAAATATTCCCTTTACAAAGTATATATCCACACTTTCTTTTGCTCTGTGCTTTCTAGACATAGGTCTTACATTCCCAGGTCCAGGTCTCAGTGGGTTTTGTTTTGTTTTTTTTTTGTCCTGGCAGACAAAAGCGGTCCAAAAGTGGTCCAGGCACTTTCCTGGGAAAACATGCATTTTACTGCTGAATCAGAGCAAACAGCAAAAAACAAAAACAAAACATACGATAGCTGTTTGCTCCCACTCAGTGGTAAAAAACCAGGGTTTCCCTGGGAAAGTGCCTGGACCAACCCCCCCCCCCAAAAAAACCCCTCACACTCAAGCACAGCTTTAAAACCCAGACTTGTGTCTAGAAACGCTGCACAAAAGGAAGTGCAGATGACCCCTTAAACAAGGCAGACACTTGCATATATACATATATACCCCCATCATTCAGCCCGGACACTGAGATCCAGCGCTGAGGGCCTTCTGGCGGTTCCCTCATTGCGAGAAGTGAGGCTACAGGGAACCAGGCAGAGGGCCTTCTCGGAAGTGGCGCCCATCCTGTGGAACGCCCTCCCATCAGATGTCAAAGAGATAAACAACTACCTGACATTCAGAAGACATCTTAAGACAGCCCTGTTCAGGGAAGTTTTTAAATATGTAACGTTGTACTGTTTTAAACACTTGATTGGGAGCCGCCCAGAGTGGCTGGGGAAACTCAGCCAGATGGGCGGGGTATAAATAATAAATTATTATTATTATTATTATTATTATTATTATTATTATTATTACATGGGTGACCATGTGCTTCGATATTTGTATAAAAAATTAAAAATTCTGGGGCCCTGCGCCTTCAGTTCTTCATTCCTTTGAACCCCCCCCTCCCAAATGTGAAAATGCAATAACTGAGAGGATGCCTGTCTGCTTGGCAAATGCCTTTAACAAGGCTGGAATGAGATTTTAAACACACACACATACAGTCCCACGGCATCCACTGCTGTGAGCTACTCAGAGGACAGTGATGTGGAAACACAAATGTCATGAGGCCAGTGTTTTCCATTTCCCTACTGCTAAGCCGGCATTGTGTAACAGTCTGCCTCCAGGCGGGATATGATCCTTAATTGCCACCCCTTCAAGTATCCCTCGCCACACTTAAAACTCCCAGTTGTTCTGCTTAGCCCTGCCAAAGCAACATTTTACGTAAGAGCGGCTGTTTACAATAGGGATTTTCGCCTCCTCAACCAATTCCAGTACCTGTTTTGCAGAGTGAATGAGGGCACATTCTTCCGCCCCAGCTTTAACCCACACACTGTCAGGGTAGTTCAGTTGCTTAGAGGTGCTGATAACATCAAGCTTGCGTCCACAGGGAGTTGGAAGAGACGATCCTCAGGATCGCTTCCAACTCTATGATTCTACAACACACACAACACACACGGCAACTGCGGGAAACTCAGTGCAAGCAGCAAGAAGTGGGAGGGAAAGGCATCAGTGCCTTTATTTGACCTGCAAATTCCTTCAGTCCTGGAACGCCGCAAGGGAGAAGTGCAGAGCCAAGAATTCTCTCCCTTCTATACAACTGCAAAGAATATACACAGAGACACACACCCCTATTTGCAAAGGGGGGGAGAGAGATGGATATTGCCCTTTTACTCATACATTGGTACCTCGGCTGTCAAACGTAATCCGTTCTGGAACGCCGTTCGACTTCCGAAATATTCAACAACTGAGGCGCAAAGGGCAGTCTGCAAAGTCAATGGAGAAAATTGTGAGGGGGGAAGCAGCAGAAGTTGTTTGGCTTCCAAGACGCTTGAAAACCAAGATACCAATGTATAAAGGAAGGGCTGGTGGTCTCCCTTGCCCCATTCACTGCCCATTGGTGCTGTGCTGAAAACGTCATTTTTATTATTATTTATTAGATTTATATACCACCCTTCATCACAAGCTCTACCCTGAAAACCAACCTTGATCAGTTAATGAGAAAATTATTTGTTTGTTATTTTATTACTACCCACCCATCTCCCTAAGGTTCCAAAGGCAGAGTACAAGAATGTAAAATACAGTTTGAAAACTCGCAATAAAAAAATTCAATCTCTCACATCCAAAAAGGGTCGATCTTTATTGCATATAGATAAAGGAGAGAAAAACTTTCAATGAATTAACCAGAAGCCAAGGAGGCTGATCCTTGTCCATAATAAAAATATTCATCATCATTAGCCAGTTTCCCACACTACAATGGAAGGTTTCCTGGGGGTTTTATTGTATGATTTTATGCTCAGTTGCAAACTGTTCTGGGGTTGTTGTTTTTAGAAATAGAAGTACTGTGTACAGAGCCAGCCCATCCATGAGGCAAGGGGAGGCAGGCAACCTCCTCAGGTGGCAGGATCCATAAGGGAAGCAGATCCTGATGTCAGTCTTTATTCCCCGCCCACCTTGTTTCTGATATAGATCGTCACTCCCCAGTTCTTCCCTGGAGGGGAGAGGGGGCACTATTTTGTGGTTCGCTTCAGGGGCCAAAGTGTCTTGGACCAGCCCAGGCAGTATATATATCCTGTTACAGAAGTTGGGTGCAGCCCCCGCTCCCTGCCAAGCAGTAGCAAGATTCCAGGGGGTTCCGGGTGCTCACCCATGTTTCGTGCTTCTTTGGAGAATTGAAGATGCTGCTGAGATTGTCATAGTTTTAAGAAATATGGTTTATTCACATATTTACACCTTCCGTCTCCGTGGAGGGAGTTAGGATCTTTGTTTCTTTTTTGTGTGAATAATTTTTATTCATTTTCCAATTAAAAAAAAATCATATTAGTAACAAATCAAACCACATCTTTCCACATTCTCTCACATTCAAAAACAAAAAACAATATAGCCAACTATATAATCCAAATGAATTAATTTCAACGGGTCTTCCCGTGTTCTGGATTTCAAAAGCCAAATATCCATCCTTTATCTTTCTGCTATCTTCTCCATTACTTCACAATTTTCTAATCCTGATATTAACTATCTCCTCTGTCAGTCAGTCGCTGGTATAACTCACTATCTTGTTGTATTTGACCATTCCTTATTTCTGTAATCACGCAGGGGGCTTTTTCCACGTTCTTAGTTTTAATATTTTGAAGCACAGTCCTCTTCGATGGCCCCTCCTTTTTCTGATGATTGTTGTTCTAGTAGGTTCTGGGCTTCCATCCAAGGCTGGAATTAATTAGTGACTTCTCACTGTCTTTGATGTTTCAAATACAGTGGAACCTCGGGTTAAGAACTTAATTCGTTCTGGAGGTCCATTCTTAACTGAAACTGTACTTAACCTGAGGTACCACTTTAGCTAATGGGGCCTCCCGCTGCCACTGCGCCACCACGCGATTTCTGTTCTCATTCTGAAGCAAAGTTCTTAACCTGAGGTACTATTTCTGGGTTAGCGGAGTCTGTAACCTGAAGCGTCTGTAACCCGAGGTACCACTGTATACTGTAGTGGTGTACTTGGCAATCAGTAAGTCACACAAAGATTGTTTCTGTTTCCTCATAAAAACCCACGCCAGCTCTCTGGGGCCCTTGGAGAGCTGGCAGGCATACAGAGTTCACCACCACTCTTTTCTCAAACTGTAATCTTCCATGGAAGCAAATGCATCCTCTGTAAAGTACACCCCTTTTGCAATTCCAATAAAAAAATATCTCCAATATCCCCCCCCCCCCCGATTGAAGGAGGCCTTTTCTGGTCATATCCTTTTTCTTACTGCATTAGAGCTTTTACTGTCACCATCTTCCTCCTCAGCCTGAGCTGTTCTGATCATATCTTATCTTGCTCTGCCAATTTTGATCAGGGCTCTACACCAAGGACTGCAATTGGGGTTCGCCAAATCATGAAATAGCAAATATAACCAATACAAAAGTATGGCAGCTTTTCACCTCATTCATCAAAACGACAAGAAATAAGTCTTTTTGAAGTCCGAAACTTGGCCTCCAATGACTGTGTAGTTTAGCAGATTTTTCTTTTAACTCTCTCCGTCCAGAACATGCCTGCCCCCCCAATCTTTTAATTTTTAGGAAACAGGGACTCCTGGCTGATGAGACTGACTTTGGAGAGTTGTCAAATTCGTGCCTTGGACATCACCCAGAGTCCCTGCCTTTGCATCTTGTTACGGAGCACAGATAACAGACTGTCTGGGGGTAGCACAGGCCCCCCCTTCCTGGGGGGGTCAGGGTTAATTACCCTCATTTAACCCTGATGGGAGCCAATGTAGATGTTTTAAGACCAGTATTATATGGTCCCGGCAGCTGCTCCCAGTCACCAGTCTGGCAGCCACATTCTGGATTAGTTGTCATTTCCGAGTCACCTTCAAAGGTAGCCCCATGTAGAGCGCATTGCAGTAGTCCAAGTGGGAGATTACTAGTACAAAGCTTATTCCTGCGATCGTTGATCATGGCACATTCTCATAGAATGGTAGAGTTGGAAGGGGTCCTTGGGGTCATCTAGTCCAACCTTCTGCCACACAGGAATCTCAACTAGATCAGACATGACAGGTGGCCATCGAACCTCTGCTTTGAAACCTCCAAGGAAGGACATCCACAATCTCCTGAGGGCATCCATTCTACTCTTGAGCATTTCTTGCCTCCAGAAAGGTCCTGCTGATCTTTAGTCGGGATCTCCTTTCTTGTAACTTCGATCCATTGTTTTGGGTCCTGTTCTTCTATGCCTGTGAAAGGCTACCTGGGATTCTGCCTCTTGCCCTGGATTTCCTCCATCTCCAATGGCAGTGCATGACCCCCCCCCCAAAGAGAAGAGCAGCCACTTCCACAAAACCCTCCCTCCCTCCAAGCCCCAGTACTGAAGAGAAGTAGGAGGTGATGCTGCTTTCACAGCTCATGGAGGAGGTGGACCAACTGTGCCGAGTGTGGGGATAGGTGAGTGCTCTCTGCCACCTGCCTCAGGATCCAAGGAGGAAGCTGGCCAAACGACGACCAACAAGTTAACACCCAGTAAGACATCAGACTCCACCAGTTCACAGGGGGCCTTTGACCAGCCGTGAGGAGCAATCTTCCAGCACATCCATGCGTTTCCACGTCCTATTTTTCAACAGAACTGCTTTATCAGCCTCTACTTCTTTGAAAACATCTAGCATCTAGCATGGCCTTGGGGGCAAAATCTCAATACATAAAGCCTTTGACTTCTCCCTCCAGCTTCAAGTAACACTCCATAGCGTAAAAAAGGAAACAGCCTCTAGCACCCGTTCCCTGCCCCCAGCTTTTAAAGGATTCTTTTTCCTGGCAAACTCCCAAGGTCACTCATGGTAGTCATGATGGGTATCAATCAAAAGGTGGGCTGTTTCCCCTTTATCACATACACAGCCCAACAAGGTAATGTCAAAAATCCACCAACAGCATACAAATCAATATGGCTAACCTGATCCAAAATACCCACCCACCCCACTCACACATGAAAACAAAGACCACCACAGCCAACCACAAATGAACAGCCACACCCTTGGCCAACCCCAACCTCTCTCACCACCAAAGGAACACAAGTGAACAGCAGAGAACCTGCACAAGCAACGCTGACACAAAACCCCACATATATTAAGTAAAATAGAAACATCGCCAACTGACCTCACTCCCACTCATCTCCCCCCTCCACCTCTTCCCCCTTTTCTTCCTAATGTCTCAACAAATGGAACCGATTTTTAAAAAAATATTACATGGGGAGGGGAAATACGAGAGAGACACATTGCACATACCTTTGTAAATCAAGAAAATCTTTAATAAAAATACATTAAAATAAACAGGTGGGCTGTTTGAATGGGTGCTGGTCCTTACTCCCAATGCTGCGCTCACCCAGCTTATCTTGTGCTCAGATCAGGAGGAAATTCAACAGGTGCTGCTTAAGTGACACATTTTAAAGGTTGCATCGGTGAATTTGGGGACGGGTTGAGCGGAGAGTGGGAAAGAAAGCCCTCCTGCTCTCCAGAGGCCGGCAGAGTTCCCAGCTCAGCACTCCACAAAAACAGGGTGGTACTGGAAGTGCAGCATACACTTACATGGGTAAACAACATGTGCTAGCCATTTGAACAGGAATAAAAAGGTGGGGAGGAATAAAAGAAAAAGGACAAAGCCCTCCATGCTTTGTTTGCTCACGTGCTCTGCAGGGAAGGCTCTTTGCTGCTCAAAATCTGCCTTTTCTGCAGAATCATTCCAGCCCCAGAGCTGATTCCAGCAGGAGCACCTGACAGGGTTGAAACTCCACAGACGGGAGATGAAGCCACCTTTTAAAAAACATAATTTCCGGCAGAGAGATTCCAAAAACAAAAACAACTCAGAGGTCGCTCGTACTCAACCTCAGCCGCTGTGCACAGTGAGAAGAGGCCAGCTGCCTGGGCTTTGCACTCCATCACAAGGCAGAGTGCAGGGGCCGATGTTTATGAGGGGGTTGTGTGTTTTCCTACACATACACTAGAGGGCTGTGTGCATGGTGAGCTTGACATCGATACCAGAGAAGGTCTTAGAACAGATAATTCAACAGTTGGTCTGTGAGCATTTGGAAAAAGTTGCTGTGATTACTAAGACCCAACATGGTTTCTAAAAAATAAGTCATGCCAGCCCAACCTGTTTTATTTTTTTGATGGAACTTGATGGATCAGGTAAATGCTGTGGACATAGTGTATCTTGATTTCACTAAGGCTTTTGACAAAGTCCAATGTGATATTCTCATGAGGCAGCTGGTAAAATGTGGGTTGAACAAGGTAACTGTTAGGTGGATTTGTAGCTGGTTGATTTACTGAACCCAAAGAGTAGTCATTAATGGTTCCTCATCATCCTGGAAAAAAGTGACAAGTGGGGTGCTGCAAGGTTCTGTCCTGGGCCCTTTATTTGTTTAATGTCTTTATAAACGAATGTAGGAATTGAGTGGATACTCATCAAATTTACAGATGACACCAAACTGGGGTAGCTAATGCCACAGAAGACAGAATCAGAATTCAAAATGATTGGAGAACTGGGCGCAATCTAACAAAATGAATTTCAATAGGGACAAATGTACATCCTTGTGCAAATTAATTGTAACAAAGCATATTTTCTATCTTACTCATAATCCTGTACTCAAAGCAAAAGTCATTTTGATCATTTTTTATGTTTTAATGATACAATCATTATGTCAGCAGCTACTGTATTGCACCAGATTGTAGAATCCTGTCCGAGTGCCGTAGTGTATGATGCAATCATTATATCAGCAGCTACAGCATTTCATCAGCTTTTGATTCGACCGCCGTTCAAGATGGTTGTGACACCTAGGAAACGTATGAAGATCATAACTCTGCATGAACACACAGCTAAGCCACATCGAGAGATTGCTTCAGTGGTTGGTGTGAGTTTAGCAACTGTCAGCCATGTCATCAAGTTGAAGCAGGAAACGGATTGGTTTCTCCTAAACCTAAAGGAAAGTGTGGTCATGAGAAGAAAACAACTTCTTACAGGAGATGATGCTTCCACAAAGCAAAAAGGATCCCCGCAAGATGAGTGACGCATTGAATATGGATTTGAAGGAGAAAGGAATCCAAATTGGTTCTTCTACATTTCGCAGGTGCCTTATTGCGGTTGGACGGAAAGGCAGAAGACCTGTCAATCAACAGCTTTTAACCAAAAAATGAAAGAAAAGCGGTATAAATGGGCAAAAAAGTACAAGGAATGGACGAAAGACTAGTAGAGAAAAGAATTTGTGGGCTATATGCAAAAGTCGCCTCCATGCTGTAGACTGTATGACTATGGAGAAGATAGTTCAGGTGCTGATTCAAGTGTGGTAAAGGGATTCAAAAATCAACAGTGAATGTTCAAAACTAGAAGACTCCATGCCAAACCATGTTCAAATGCTGCTTAAAAATAGCAGAGGTCATATCCATTACTAATGTACGTATATGTGAGTTTTGTACATGTACATGTGAATTTTGTACAATAAACTACTAAATTCATTGTTTGTTTCAATTAATTCGCACAAGGCTGTAAGGTTCTGCATTTAGGAAGGAAGAACCAGATACACAAATATAGGATGGGGGACACCTGGCTTACTAGCAGTACATGTGAAAGGGATCTAAGGACTTTGGTGGATCACAAACTTAACATGAGTCAACAGTGTGATGCAGCAGCAAAAAAAGCTAATGCTATTCTAGGCTGCATCAACAGAAGTAGAGTGGCCAGATCAAGGGAAGTAATAGTACTAATCAAGGGAACTAATAGTATCACTCTATTCTGCCTTAGTCAGACCACACCTGGAGTGCTGTGTCCAATTCTGGGCACCACGATTTAAGAAGGATGTTGGCAAGCTGGAAGGTGTGCAGAGGAGAGTGACCAATATGATCAAGGGTTTGGAAACCAAGCCTTATGAGGAACCCTTGAAGGAGTTGGGTATGTTTAGCCTGGAAAAGAGAAAACAGAGAAGAGATATGTTAGCCATCTTCAAATATCTTAAGTGCTGTCACATGGAGGAGGGAGCATGTTTGTTTTCTCCTGCTTTGGAGGGTAGGACTCAAACCAATGGCTTCAAGTTGCAAGACAGGAGATTCTGACTAAACATTTGGAAAACCTTTCTGACAGTAAGAGCTGTTCAGCAAGTGGAACAGACTCCCATGAGAGGAGATGGACTGTCCTTCCTTGGAGGTTTTTAAACAGAGGTTGGAAGGCCATCTGTCATGGATGCTTTAGCTGAGATTAATAATAATGATGATGATGATGATGATGATGATGATAATAATAATAATAATAATAATAATAATAATAATAATAATTTATTTATTTATACCCCACCCATCTGGCTGGGTTTCCCCAGCCACTCTGGGCGGCTTCCAACAAAATATTAAAATACAGTAGTCTGTTAAACATTCAAACTTCCAATAATAATAATAAACTAAATGACCCTTGGGGTCCCTTCCCAGATTCTATGATTCCATGTGCTTGGATCACTCCCCACTCTCCCAGATGACCCCCCCAAAAAAGAATCAGAAAGTGAGAATGTGCACCTTGCTTTCCCAAAGGGTCTGGGTAAAAGTTGGATACAGTACACGTAGAGCAGAAAGAAGTGGGAAAGACTGTCACTCTTCAAACTTTCTCCTTCAGTTCTATGTACTTTTCAAGGGAGAACAGAGTTAATCACCTCACCGCCTCACGACCAAGGAGGCTGCAAGAGGGGGGAGGGGTGGAAGGGCTCAGGCTTTTCATTGCACCCATGGACAACGCTGCACTTCCAGGATAAGAGGCTTAATGTTTTTCAGCACTAAATACTGGGGAGGAATAGTGGATGAGGTCTTTAGTCCTGCCTGAGAGTTTTCAATGGACATTTGCAGTAGATAGGATTTTGGTCTGATCTAGCAAGACTGTTCTCTCATACATGTTTATTTCATGAATGTACAATACACATTTGTGGCACAAAATCAGTCTCATACTAGCATAATTCTAATTCATATTAAACACAATTCCTCTCATTTGAATGACCTATTTAAAAAAGTTTACAGTGATGGACTCATCACACGGCTAATTGGATAGGGTGTCACAACACTTGTTGCTTGATTGTTGCTGAGTCACTTGTTGCTTGATTCTTTCTGTTCTACGTGTACTTTATATTTGTTGTTGTTGTTGTTTAGTCGTTTAGTTGTGTCCGAGTCTTCGTGACCCCATGGATCAGAGCACGCCAGGCACTCTTGTCTTCCACTGCCTCCCGCAGTTTGGTCAGACTCATGTTTGTAGCTTCGAGAACACTGTCCAACCATCTCATCCTCTGTCGTCCCCTTCTTATTGTGCCCTCCATCTTTCCCAACATCAGGGTCTTTTCCAGGGAGTCTTCTCTTCTCATGAGGTGGCCAAAGTAATGGAGTCTCAGCTTCACGATCTGTCCTTCCAGTAAGCACTCAGGGCTGATTTCCTTCAGAATGGATCGGTTTGATCTTCCATGGGACTCTCAAGATTCTCCTCCAGCACCAGAATTCAAAAGCATCAATTCTTCGGTGATCAGCCTTCTTTATGGTCCAGGTCTCACTTCTATACATCACTACTGGGAAAACCATAGCTTTAACTATACGGACCTTTGTTGGCAAGGTGATGTCTCTGTTTTTTAAGATGCTGACTAGGTTTGTCATTGCTTTTCTCCCAAGAAGCAGACGTCTTTTATTTTCATGGCTGCTGTCACCATCTGCAGTGATCATGGAGCCCAAGAAAGTAAAATCACTCACTACCTCCATTTCTTCCCCTTCTATTTGCCAGGAGGTGATGGGACCAGTGGCCATGATCTTCGTTTTTTTGATACTGCTCATTAAAGGAATCATTGCATTCCCTCTTATGAGTGAATGCTAATCTCTTGCCAGAACACCAATATCTTTTTTTCTGAACCTAAGTTGAATATGACGTTGAGTTCCCTCCCAAATTTCCCTCATATTCATTTCAGTAATTTTGTTGCTAAAGTGCATTGACAACCATTGAGATAGGTAGAAAAAGGTAGGTATTTTCATAAGTGAATGGTCAATAAGTGGAAACTTCCATATGTTAAGGGGTCTTCCCTATGAGGCATTGCTTATGCACATAAATTATTTTGCATTGGTGTTCATCTCACATTCAAACATGGACTGAGACAATAGAAAAGCTCTACTGGTTCCATGGTTTCATTTTTATCTCATTTTTTCCTCAGTGGAGGATATGTTGGTACATAGTTCTAACTCATGCTATCCTTCCCAGGACTGAATACAATGACCCCAATCTGCCCCATGGTCCCAATCTGTGGCTCTCAGATCAGGCCAGTTTTCTGCAAGGGGAGCCACCTGTTCCAGATCCATTTTGCTCAGTGGGGCTTTTAATTTTTTTTTAAACAACAACATTATTTTAACAAACTTTTTGCAGTAAGGCTTAGAAATAAGGCTGGGAGGGGTTGTGCTAGCACTGCAGATTACCAAAGCTTCCAATTTAACACCTGTTAAGCAGGGGATTTGATCCTGTGCCATACTGCTTCAGGGGGTAGGAAGGAGAGGCTTGGTGGGAAAGGCAATCTCCTACCTTCCCTACAAATATGCAGACACTTCATTGGTCCCCTTTATCCTTATGTTTTCCTTCTAGCTTGCGCTTGTTTCTCCTTCCTGCCTGACACCCTGCCCCTTGAAAACCCCTGATGGTTGTGGGCTCTGCAACGCAACCTGTAGCCATCTGGGGCTCTTTTGATCCAACTTGACAGCCTCTGAGTGGAGCTAAACAGGGTCAGGTTCAGGGTCAGGCCTCAGCAGAATCTGGTTCACAGCTCTAATTCTTACAACAACTATGTAACTTGGTCATCAGTCAGAGAGAGTCTCCAGTGAAGTCCAAGGCTCAGTCAGGGATGGCATCTCTGTTGCCTAAGCCTAAGGCTGTCACAATGTTTTTGCCAAATAAAAGGGCAAACTGTGAACTATACATATTTGTAACCAAAAGAAAAACATGCAGAGAGGAAAGAAAAAGAACAATCAACCAGACAAAAGGAAGAGTTGCGGCGGGAGAGTCAGAATAAGAAAGGAGGCTGGGCAGCTGAGAGACAGTGTTATGCCTGATTTTTGCAAGGATCCATGGCTGGGGCTATGGGAGAAGCAAGAACCTACTGGGGTGTTAATGCTAGGAGTCCCCCCCCCCATGGTAGGCTCAGGCTGTATATATGTGTAAATAAACCAAGACAGCACAGTCTCTTCTGTCCCTCAGTCCATGGAAACCAAACCCTGGGTAAACACCTGGAACCCCTTGAATCTCATGTTGCTCAAAGATTGGGGTGGCATGCAACAGTATGTTTTATTCATGTATTAAATATTTTTCTATCAAAACACACCAAATTTTATTGAATATTTTTTAAAAAATGTATCTCACTCAAATTGTGAATATTTAAATATTTCAAAAATACAAACAACAGAGATTAGAAATCTGAAATGTTAGAATCTGAAAACCATAGAGAAAAACCTGAGAATGCAAACTGTTCCCTTGTAGACAATGCTGACTATGAGATTCTATATCTCAGTTGTTCCCTAGGGATGGGTGGGATTACCTAGGAGCACTGAAGGTGTAAATGACTATCAGACTTTGAAAAGTCACTGGATCAAGGTTGTCAGTTTTGTTGACTTAATTAAACAAATAATCTTAATTGGATTTTCAAGAAATGTGGAAATAATTGTTATTTTTTCCAATTTTATTGAGTTATTATCTTCCTTAGTGAGTTGTGCAAACCACTACACTGACTAAAACTTTTATTAGGGTGGCAGGCATGGGGGTGAGTTAATGGAGTTAATGGGGCTGTGTCCAAAAAAGTTTGAAAAACACTGCTATAATGGCCAACTCACCAAGTGGATAGTGGCAGATGTTTTATTACATGTTACAATGCACGGCAGGAAAAAAATCATTCCTACCATCAACAGGGAACCAACAAATCCTAAACAAAATGCTCCTAAACTAGACTAAGACTTCAAACCCCTGCCTCAACCACATTCCTACACTAGAAAGTTTAAAATATATTTTCATCTTGCCTTCTTTGAGCAATCCTTGGACATTCTATGGTGACAAAAGAATGGTTAAATATGTTTAGGGATAAGTAATGCAAATTTTGAATATCTGCTGCCAGTGAGATTCCATTGGATCCTTCTCCTCCTTGCCAGTGTTGGATTATTACCCTAACACACAAATCCTCAAATGCAGCACCAACAGCTACTGCTGTGTACACAGGAATGTGTGCATGGATCTCTTGTCACAACCAGCTATGAAGCACAGGGCCGGCCCACCCATGAGGCAGCTGCCTTGGGCAGTAGAATGCCAACAGGAGGCATCCTTGTGGGTGCACCATCTAGCCCACCACTGATGAAAAAGTGGTGGTGATAGTAAGAGGATGCCCATCATCAAGCATGTGTTGGTGGTATGGTAATAAATGAGGGAAGGAAGATAAAGTAAATGAGGAAGGACAGATTGCAACGCATGTAAATGACATACCACCTTCCTCATTTTCAACATCAGAGCAGGAATGACCCAGAGTCCACCTATGATGAAGAAAACATGGTCTGGTGTATTTTTGACCTCCTTATTGCTGGGATAGACACAACCAGCTGTTCTCTGAAATCGGCACTTCTCCTCCTGGCAAGTCACCCAGATATTCAAGGTGAGAGAGAGAGACCTGTTCAATGGGAGTGAGGGCTTCACTTGGTTTCATACACAGCTAATGAGATGATAAAACAATTGACTTAAAGCATCAGAAAGTGTTAAAGGTAAAAACAAAAAAAATTTTTCCCTTCCAGTAGCACCTTAAAGACCAACTAAGTTAGTTCTTGGTATGAGCTTTCGTGTGCATGCACACTTCTTCAGATACCATTTTTTTTGTTTTGACTATGGCAGACCAACACGGCTACCTATCTGTAACTGTTAAAGGTAAGTGAGTTTATGATGGACGTTTTGGAAGATTCAGAGTTATTGAAATAAGCTAAATGTTTTTGACTTCCATGTCTAGAAAGATCACTTTTCCCCACCAACATTTTCTTACATATTTTCTGGAATCTATATTCAAGATCGACAGATGTAAAAATGGAAAATGCCCAGAATACCTTGTCCACACAGGAAGCTTCCAAACTATGGATACTGGAACAGAAAGAGATGGAAGATCTGAACATGTAATGAAATTGGGATTGGAGAAGGTTGGGGGTAGTGGATGTGCCTCTATGAAGGAGAGAGGAGAGGTAAAGAGGAGTGGCTTTGTAAATAGAATGAAGTCAATTTGAAGATTAGGAAGCAGCATGGTCAAAAGAAGGAAGAAAAAGATGCATAGAGAGGTCAATGTTTTGCCAGAGGTGTAGTGGTGAATCCAGAAATCCAGGTGCCCTTCATGACAACCCCCAAGCCATGCCCCTTCTAAAACTCTGCAACAAATATGAAATGTTGACCAATGCACAGATTATGACTTCATTAACAACCCACCTTTTTTCTTACTCTCTCTTTCTTCCCATCACCCTCCTTTGCTCAGCATTTAGACTGGAAAAATTCTGGAGGTGTCCCTCCCTCCTCATATTTTAGTTGGCCATAATAAAGGGACTTTGGAATATTTCAGAATATAAATGGCAGTCCAACACATAGCCAATGTAAGCCACCCTTTCCTCTGCTTAGATTAGGGGGTGATTTTCTCTTTGAGAAATTATTATTTATTCAGCATGCAAAGGACTGGTCAAGTTCTCCCCAGGGAGCACCATCATTGCCACTGCTGTGAAAGAAGTAGCTGAGTTGCATCCTGCCTCTCTCCTTGCTCCACTACATGACGGATGTTAGCCAAAGATTAGGCGAGAAAATAAGGACTTGTGAAACAGAATAGAAAATGCTGAGGGCTGAGGGGTGGAGGATATTAAAAATAAAAAGTGTGTAAAACAGACAGCCTTGGCTCACAGACCTTCAGCAAATCCAGTCAGCTCTGGTTATTGTTACTGTTGTTATACTCTGGGCGGCTTACAGCACATATAAAAACATAGTAAAACAGAAACATCTGAGATGAGGTTCACTTTCAGCCTTTTCACACATGGGATCTAGAGTGGGGAAGAACCATGCACACTGACTTGAGCTCATTGGAGGGCCAGGTGAGCTAAAAATGCAAGAAACTGGGACTCATTCACAGAGATTTATGGAATATGTTCAAGGGAAATAAATGTCCATCTGAATTAAAATGCAGTATTCATTTTTTTTTAATAAATTTTTATTAAAGTTTTACAGAAAAGAAAAGTAGAAATTCTCAGAATAAAAAAAAACCATAAGTTACAGAAAAAAGAAACACACACAGATACAAGAAAAAAAAATCACAACTAATTAAGAAAATTTAAATTTAAACAAAGAACAAAAAATAAAAACAGATCCATTATTCCCAATAACCTCGAATTCATATGCTTATGTTCTTGACCTCCTCACGCCTCCCCCCTTTTGTATTCCCGTTCAGATATTTAATTCAGCAAATTCTTACCCTTTTTCAAATATTTAAACTTTATACCATAACACATTCTATATCAATGTTTTCAGCCAATCATCAATGCCTTTTTTTGCATAATCTTATTAACTTTTATCACTAATTACCACTTATTACCAATCCAAGCACAGTTTTAGCATTCATTAATTTTATAGTATTTCTGAAGATAGTCTTTAAATTTCTTCCAGTCTTCTTCCACCAACTCTTCTCCCAGGTCTCGGATTCTGCCAGTCATTTCTGCCAACTCCATATAGTCCATCACCTTCATCTGCCACTCTTCCAAGGTGGGTAGCTCTTGTGTCTTCCAATACTTTGCGATAAGAATTCTTGCTGCTGTTGTTGCATACATAAAGAAAATTCTGTCCTTCTTTGGCACCAATTGGCCCACCATGCCCAGGAGAAAAGCCTCTGGCTTCTTAAGAAATGTATATTTAAATATTTTTTTCATTTCGTTGTATATCATCTCCCAGAAAGCCTTAATCTTTGGGCATGTCCACCAAAGGTGAAAGAATGTTCCTTCATTTTCTTTACACTTCCAACATTTATTGTCGGGCAAATGGTAGATTTTTGCAAGCTTGACTGGGGTCATGTACCACCTGTATATCATTTTCATAATATTCTCTCTTAAGGCATTACATGCCGTAAATTTCATACCTGTGGTCCACAACTGTTCCCAGTCAGCAAACATAATGTTATGACCAACATCTTGAGCCCATTTAATCATAGCAGATTTAACCGTTTCATCCTGCGTATTCCATTTTAGCAGCAAGTTATACATTCTTGAAAGTATTTTAGTTTTGGGTTCTAACAACTCAGTTTCCAATTTTGATTTTTCCACCTGGAAACCTATTTTTTTATCCATGTTGTAGGCTTCTCTTATTTGAAAATAGTGCAGCCAATCTCGCACCTTATCTTTTAATTTTTCAAAGCTCTGCAATTTCAATTTATCTCCTTCTTGTTCCAATATTTCCCAATATTTCGGCCATTTGGCCTCCATATTGGACTTTTTGAGTGCCTTTGCCTCCATTGGTGACAACCACCTTGGGGTTTTATTCTCCAATAAGTCTTTATATCTTAACCAGACGTTAAACAATGCTTTCCTGACAATATGGTTTTTAAATGCTTTATGAGCTTTGGCCTTGTCGTACCACAAATATGCATGCCACCCAAAAATGTTATTAAAACCTTCTAAATCCAAAATGTCTGTGTTTTCAAGAAGCAGCCATTCTTTCAGCCAACAAAATGCGGCCGATTCATAATAAAGTTTCAGGTCTGGCAGGGCAAATCCACCTCTTTCTTTAGCATCAGTTAGTATTTTAAATTTTATTCTGGGCTTCTTGCCCTGCCAGACAAATCTAGAGATATCTCTCTGCCACTTCTTGAAACAGTCCATTTTGTCTAAAATTTGCAAGGATTGAAACAGAAATAACATCCTTGGCAATACATTCATTTTTATAGCCGCAATTCTGCCCAACAAGGAAAGCTTCAGGTTTGACCATATCTCTAAATCTTTCTTCACTTCTGACCAACATTTCTCATAGTTATCTTTAAATAAGTTTAAGTTCTTAGCAGTCATGTTGACCCCCAAATATTTGACCTTCTTTACTATTGTTAGGCCTGTCTCCTTCTGAAACCTTTCTTTCTCGATCGGTGTTAGATTTTTCTCAAGAACTTTAGTTTTTGACTTGTTCAACTTAAAACCAGCCATCTGCCCAAATTCTCGAATCACTTCCAAAACTCTTTTCGAACTAGATTCTGGCTCCTGTAATGTTAAAACTAAGTCATCTGCAAATGCTTTCAATTTATATTGCTTAGCTCCGATCTGAATGCCTTTAATCAGACGGTCCCTTCTAATCATGTTCAATAGTACCTCCAGGACTGATATAAACAACAATGGGGAAATTGGGCAGCCTTGTCGTGTACCTTTCTCTATCTTAAATCCCTCTGTCACCACATTATTAACAATTAATTTAGCCTTTTGTTCTGAGTAAATTGCACTTATACCATTTTCAAACCCTTGACCCACCCCCATCCCCTGAAGATTTTTCTTCATAAAACTCCAAGAAATGTTGTCAAAGGCTTTCTCCGCGTCTATGAAGATTAGAACTGCTTTAGTATTTATATTCACTTGCAACTTCTCCAAAATGTTAATTATGTTCCTTGTATTGTCCGACAAGTGTCTACCCGGGAGAAAGCCAGCTTGATCCTTATGGATCTCTTCCAATAGTACTTTTTTTAACCTATTAGCCAAAATGTCAGCAAATATTTTGTAATCCACATTAAGAAGGGATATGGGGCGGTAGTTCTTAAGTTGCGTCTTTTCAGACTCAGTTTTCGGTATAAGTGTAATGTAAGCTTCCTGCCACGACTCCGGTGCCTTTTTCCCCTCTAATATCTCATTGCACACCTCCATTAGTGGCCGAATTAACCAATCTTTCAAAACTCTATAATATTTGGAGGTTAAACCGTCTGGTCCTGGAGATTTACCCAACTGCATATTTTGAATGGCACCCGCCACTTCCTGTTCTGTAATTTTGTCACTCAACAATGTCTTTTTTTCTTGAGAAATTTTTTGTAATCCATTTTTCCTCAGGAATTGGTCTAACTCGGCCTCTTTCTGTGGCCCTTGTGTATAGAGTTGTTTAAAGTATCTCTGGAAGCAGTTTCTAATTTCCAATGGATTCTGTATGATCTTTCCATTTACCTCCAAATTTGTAATAGTATTTAATTTCTGTCTTTTCTTCATCTGCCATGCTAGCAGTTTCCCACATTTATTAGCCGATTCAAAGGACTTTTGTCTCATCTGCTTAATTTTCCATTCCACTTCCTGATTTATCATTTTCATATATTGTACTTGATATAACTTAATTTCTCTCAGAATCTCTTGAGATTTTGGTTTCGCTCTTAGTCTTTTCTCTCCTTCTTTTATTTTTTCCAGAATTTTATCTTTTTTCTCATTCTGGGTTCTCTTCTTTATTGCATTCTGTTGAATCAGAAACCCTCTCATGACCGCTTTGCCTGCGTCCCAGATTGTTCTTTTTTCCACCGTAGTGTTCAAATTTATCTCGAAGTAGTCTCTCAAAGTTTTTTGGGCCTTCTTAGTCACCTCCTGATCTCTAAACAGGGTGTCATTCATTCTCCATCTAAAAGAACCGATTGGCATTAGTTTCATCTCCATCTTCACTGCATTGTGGTCGGAGCAAGTTTTTGGGCAAATTTCCACTTTTCGTGTCTTAGGTGCCAGTCCTCTAGTTATCCATATTTGATCAATTCTTGTCCAGGTCATGTTGGCTTCAGAGAAGAATGTTCCCTCTCTTCCAAGGGGGTTCTTAGTTCTCCAAATATCAGTAAGGTCCATATTGTCAACTAGTTCAAAAAAGGTTTTTGGTAGTCTGCCGTCTTTAGTTACCACCTGTCTTTGCGACTTATCCATGTTAGTAGATACCACTCCATTCATATCTCCCATCAAAATGATGTTATAGTCCATATATTCCAACAATGTCTCATGCAGTTTCTTGAAAAATTCAGATTTCCCCTCATTTGGTGCATATACTCCTACAATCAAATATTTTTCACCTTGTAGTTGCATCTCAATTGCGACAAATCTTCCTTGCTCTTCTTTAAAAGCAAATTTCGGTGATAGGCTCTCTTTTGCATAAATAACAACTCCTCTCTTTTTAACTTTGTCCAATGAGATAAATTCTTGACCCAATCTTTTATTAATAAGAACTTTTCTGTGGAGCCTTACCACGTGGGTTTCCTGTAAACAAATTAAGTCTAATTGTTCCTTTTTCAATATGTGAAAGACTTTTCTCCTTTTCTCCGGAGAGTTAAAGCCGTGAATGTTCCAACTTAATAATTGCAGAGACATGGTGTAGTTATTTTAGTTTCCTCCAGTCGCTCCCAAAAGCTTGTCAAGTTCTTGCGGTGGTATCTTCCTTTTCGATTTGTCAAATTCCAAAGGTGGTAGTGCTGTGTCTACTCCTGGTCTCAAGGCTTTTAGCACATCTGTCGCTTCCTTTTGTAGATCTTCTTCAAAGTCTCTCAGAAATTTTTCCTTATCTTCCACTGATCTAATTCTGAACTTTTTCCCTTTAAATGTAAAAGACAGTCCCTGGGGGAACTCCCATCTGAAAGCAATAGAGTTCCTTCTCAGCAAGGCCACCAAGTCTCCGTAATTAACTCTCAAATCCAGAAGATGTTTCGGAATATCTTTAAAAATCTCCACTCTGGACTCATTAATCTCTAAAGTCTTCTGAAAGTGAGCACCCAGTATTTTATCCCGTTCCTCTTTCGAACGGAGGGTCACCAAACAGTCTCTCACCCTGTTTTTCCTCCCTCCTCTTCCAAGTCTAAAGGCGCTCACTATCTTAAAATCTTTGTCCAGCTCCAAGTTCCAAAATTTCTCAAATTCCTGTGAAAGATAGTCGTTCAAATTATCTTTCTCAAGTTCTGGCACTGCTCTGATCCTCAAGTTTGTCTGCCTCTCTCTCAATTCAACCATAGACAATAAGGCCTGGTGGTCCCCAATCTGTTTACGTATTGGTTTTATTTCTCCCTCTACAGCCACAGCTTTTTCTTTTGCCTCCTCAGCTTTTTCTTTTGCCTCCTCGGCTATTTTCCTGGTGGTCGCAGATTCCTCCAACAGTTTTTCTATAGCTTTAGTGTTTGAGTTGATGCTAGCTGTGTTCCCTTTAATTTCAGCTGACTGATCTGAGACCTGCTTACTTAGGCCTTCCAATTTTTCATAAATTTTGTTCAACACAGATGTAAATTCCCCTTCTGAGGCCATTCGTTTTAACTCAGATTGCCCTGCGTCTTCCTCCTGAGTCGCAGGGGGGCCAGGCACAGATGCTCTGCGTTGCTGGGAAGCTAAGGTGGACTGTTGCACTTTGACCTTAGCTCTTGTTGCTCTTTGTTCAGTCATTCCCCCTTATCTTCCGTCAAGGTCAATTCCCAGAGTCAAGCCTTGCAATGGAAAGTCCCCAAAGTTAGTAATGGAAAATTCCCCCAGTCAGATACTGACTTCAGTAGTCCTCTAGGGGGACACAGTAACCGCCATTGGATTCTCAGTAACCAAATAACAAAGTCTTTTTGTAACTTTCCGTGTCCCCTCTTTAGTTAAAACTAAGTATCCAGTTAAAGGGAGACTCTGAATGTATCACCTTGCAGAGTTAGAGCGATATTTACAGTATCCAAGTCAAGTCAATGCGAGCTCAAATGTAGCAGTCCTCGTTAATCTGACAGACCGTTCCCAGGGAGTCCGAAAGGAAAAACTATTAAGTTCCCAGAAGATCCCCAGAAGAAATACAGTCACTTTCTTAACTTCCCCCCTCTCCTCTAAAGGGGGAGTTCCTTCTTTTAATGCTTGGAATTCAAATTTTGTAATCCACTTTGAAGTACTAGCGTAGAAAGGTCTTTGCTTTGATCTTTTACAAAACGGAAAGGCGGACTTCCTGTTTGCACCTTTCCGCTTCGGAGCCCAAATTCACTTATTTTTTCTCTTCAAATCCGAAATTCTTAAAATTCCCCTACTCACGGATGTTCTCTTTAGAGCCGAATTTCACAGGAAAAAGGTCAGCGCTCTCCGGCAACAGCTACGTGGCTTCGCTCCATAGACGCAGCAATCGACCCGTAGCACCGCGCCGCTCCCGCTGCACACCGGAACCCCTTACGGGGCTCCCTTGCTAAAGCGGGGGGCGCAAAAGGTGCCTGCTGGATCCCACGCTCGCAGGCTCTTTCTGCCTGCGATTTCTAATCGGGTCTCCGCTTCGCCGTAGCGGAACAGACCCACTTTCTATGGAGCTTCTCCTCCTACTCAGAAGGAGACCGCCATTGCCGTTGGCGCCGCCTCCGGAAGTCTAAAATGCAGTATTCAAAATAAACCTTCTGTTTCCATCATTTTCTTCAGATAAAATGCACAAGGAAATAGGAGATGTCATAGGTTCTGCTCACTCAATCTGCTATCAAGATAAGAAGAAACTGTCCTACACCAATGCTGTGATTCATGAAATGCAGCGCTTTAAATATGTCTTTCTTTTTGGGGTCATCAGGCAATCTTCAAAGGATGTGAAGATGCGTGGTTTTCTCATTCCCAAGGTAAAGATGAGCTAAGAGCATCCCAAGGTAGCATTCAGGAGCTTCTGTTGTCTAAAACCCAAAGGGCAACAAAACCACACAAGGGTTATATTGTTAACAGTGTGATGTAGCAGCAAAAGAAGCTAATGTTACTCTAGACTGCATCAGAGCACTACAAGTAATAGTACCACTCTATTTTGCCTTGGTCAGACACTATCAGAAGTCGTGTGTTCAATTCTGGGCACCACAATTAAAGAAGGATATTGACAAGCTGGAATGTGTGCAGAGGAGGGCAATCAAGATGATCAAGGGCCTGGAAACCAAGGCTTATGAGGAACGGTTGAAGGAGCTGGGGGTGTTTAGCCTGGAGAAGAGAGGACTGATAGCCATCTTTAAATATTTAAAGGGCTGTGGCATGGAAGATGGAACAATCTTGTTTTCTCCTGCCCCAGAGGGTAGACCCAAGCCAATGGCTTCAAGTTACAAGAAAGGCAATTCTGACTAAACACCAGGAAGAACTTTTTGACAATAAGAGCTATTCAACAGTGGAAAGGACTCTCTCGGTTTGTTGTGGACCCCCCTTCACTGGAGATTTTAAAGCAGAGGTTGGATGTCCACCTGTCATGGATGCTTTAGCTGATATTTCTGCATTGCAGGGGGTTGGACTACATGACCCTTGGTGTCCCTTCCAACTCTACAGTTCTATGATTCTATAAAGGAGAGGAGGAAAATGTGGTGGCCAGAATTCTTGCTCTGGCTTTTGGGCCTTCTTCTTAAGAGAGGGATAGAGAGAAGTCTGCCTTCCTGTCTTCCTGCCTCTACAGGCAGCATCTACAGGGGAAAATGTTGGGGATGAATATAGCCACACCTGTCAAAAAACCAAAGAAATGATTTTTGAATTCAGTCTGAATTCTGCAAAGTTTAGTTTTGGAACAGTGAGGGACAATCCAGAAATGTTTTAATCTGAGTTCATTCCAAGTCTTTTGCTTCTTTTGTGCAGGGGACCAGGATTTTTCCTGATTTGCGCTCTATTCTTATTGATCCCACGTGTTAGGAGACACCTGCAGAGTTCAACCCAAATCATTTTTTGGACAAGGATGGACAATTTGTGGCCAGAGAAGAATATCTACCATTTGGTGCAGGTAAATGCATAAGTCCAAGCTGTGTTGTGATCTGCAGATAATGCTTGTTCAGCTGCTTCCAGGAAATGACATCAGCAGCAGCAAGAGGACATAGCAGAAGTAGCGTCCTCGTAGCAGCAGTGGCACTGGCAGTGGCGTCGCAACGGGGGGGGGGGGAGGTGAGTCCTGGGTTCCATGACTGTGGGGGTGAGAAGAAGTCACCCCGTGGGGGCTCACGGCGGTGCAAGCAGCCATTGTGGCACTGCAGCTGGATGTGGAGGATCCGCCGTTCACGACTGCAGCTGCAAGTAGAGGATCCCGGCACTGGCTGCAAACCACTATGTACAGCACATGTGTGGTGTTGCATGCATGCACTGTATGTAGCAACGCTGCACATGCGCTGTACTTAGCGGTTTGCCAGTGCCGCCGCTCCAGCACTGTACAGATGGTGCGGGGATCCCTCTGTTGCTCTGTTGGATCCCAGCACCTCCGTACGGCACTGGAGCAGCAGCACCGGCAAACCGCTATACAGCGCATGTGTGGCTTCACTATGTATGGCGCATGCAACGTAAGTAGCAACGCCACACATGCACCCTATGTAGTGACGCCCGCTCCAGGGGTCACGCCGCCTTCCTTTGCCTCTGGGCACTTCTGGTCAGCAGGTCATGGCACTGGCAAGTTTTGGGGATATCTGGGTTGGCTGTTTGGACCCACAGGTACACAAACACTTACGGGGCCTCCATCACTGACATCCTGGACCTCTCCATATTTAATAATAATATAATAATAATAATAATAATAATAATAATAATAATAATAATATCTTTATTGTCATTGCCCCCTCTCAGGGACAACGAAATTACTTGACTGCTCCATAAAAACACTAATTAAAACAATACAGTATAGTACAGCAAGGAAGATTAGATGACTTTCAAAGTCCAGGCTTCCCATTCAGGGCTGAGATCGCTCTGGAGAAGAAGCTGTTCTTAAGACGGCTCGTTCTTGTCTTCATCGTCCTGTATCTCCGTCCCGACGGCAGGAGCTCGAAGAGACAGTGACCAGGATGCGATGGATCTTTTACTATGTCCAGTGCCTTCCTATGGCACCTTGTGGCAGAAATCTGCTCTAAGCTGGAAAGTGGGCAGCCAACAATGCTCTCTGCTGCCTTAACAACTCTGCACAACCCCATCCTGTCCTGGGTAGTACAGCTTCCATACCACACACATAAGCCATAAGTGAGCATGCTCTCAATGGCACAGTGATAGAAGGCAAGCAGCAGTTTCTGCGGAAGATGGTTTTTCCTTAGAATTCTCAAAAAGTACAGTCTCTGCTGCGCCTTCTTCACAAGCCCCCTTGTGTTGACACTCCAGGACAGATCCTCTTGTAATTCAATGCCCAAAAATCTGAACGTTGTTACCCTCTCCACACAGACCCCATCAATCAAAAGTGGCTGGATATTGCTCTTCTGTCTCCTGAAGTCCACCACAAGCTCCTTTGTCTTCCTTGTATTTATGAGCAAGTTGTTAGCTCTGCACCACTCTGTCAGCCGCTCCACCTCATCTCTGTAGTCCGTTTCACCCTCCCTTTCAGGGATGAGCCCAATCACGGTTGTGTCATCTGCAAATTTGACAACCCTATTACTAGGGTGAGCAGCGACACAATCGTACGTGTAGAGAATATAAAGGAGCGGACTGAGTACGCATCCCTGTGGTGTTCCTATGTTAGTCTTAAGCATTTTAGAGGTATAAGGGCCCAACCGAACCCTCTGGGAGCGGTCTGACAAAAAATCCAGTATCCACCCACAAAGTGATAACGGAAGCCCCAGATCTTCCAGTTTAGACATCAGACATTGTGGTAGAATGGTATTAAATGCCGAGCTGAAATCTAAAAAAAGCAGTCTGGCATAACCCTCCCCCCCCCCCCGCTGCTCCAAATGTGCAAGGACGGCATGGAGGGCAATCGCCACAGCGTCCTCTGTCGATCTTTTCGTTTTATAAGCAAATTGGAATGTGTCCAGTCCCTCTGGTAGGCAGGCAATGACATGATTTCGTACCAGCTTTTCAAAGCACTTCATGATTATAGGTGTGAGTGCTACTGGACGAAAGTCATTCAGATCTTCCGGGTTAGGTTTTTTTGCTATTGGAACAATAATAGAGGACTTTAGGCAGGATGGAACAATAGCCTGGGCTAGGGATCGATTTAAAATCCCAGTGAAAACTCCTGCTAGTTGATCTGCACAGTCTCTCAATACCCTTCCAGCTGCCCCATCTGGCCCTGTGGCCTTCCTTGGGTTGATTCTCTTCAACACCTTCCTCATCTCTTCTTTTTCCACAGAGACTGCTACATTCCTTTGTACTGATGATGGTGATGGTAGTGATGATGGCAAAGCCTTCCCAGGGAGTGGTGGTGGTGGTGGTAAAGCCTCAGCAGGTGTTGCTGCAGATGTTACTTCAAAACGGGCAAAAAAGGCATTCAAATCCTCTGCGAGGGATGCCCCTCCCTTGTCTGCCAGGGAATCCTTGGATATTTGCCACCCATTTCATTTTTCCGAAGAGAGACAACACTGCCAGCACTAGAATGCTGCTGCTCCCTGTCACTCATACCTGCTGGATGTCATTCCACTTCTTTTCAGGCAGCAGGGCTAAAGCTACCCCACATCTTTTTCATGGGATTTAAATTTTGGGTCTGAAACCACACTCAGAACTGAATGAAACCATTCCACTTCCTTACTTATTTTCCCCTTTCTGACCTGTAAAGGAGACTGGGGTATGTGCCAGGTTTTAGTTTTAAAGAACAAAGGAATATTTACTCTATTTATGTCCCCTATGTGCCAGGAGTCAGGCATTTAGTGTTGTTTGCCTCCTGCTGTAGAAAATTACGCCAGCAGAAAGTCAGCAGACATTATCACGGCTTGCTTACAAATTTTCCAAAGGTCAGATTCATGTACTTTTGCATACAGCATTCAGAAGACAATGCACAGGCAGTAGAACTTGGCTTAGTTACAGACAGTGGGAAAAGTTCCTAAATAATTGGTATAGGAACAGAATAGTGTCTTGTAAGAGCCATGTGGTCTGAGCTTGGAGCAACTAGTTTAGACCTCTATACACATTGAGATTCTTGGGTGGGCTGGGGGAGAACAATAGGCCTGATTACCCAGTTCCTTCCAAGGTGAGGGAAGCCTGGCAGGACAGCTTACTCTATGGTCTTAACCGCTTCATGCATTAATTAGACTTAAGCATGTTGGTTATATGAGGCTTGTTATCCCACACGTGTTTTATTGTATTTGTATATTGTGTTGTCTACAGCGGGTGGCACTGTTGGTTAAACCACAGAGCCTAGGGCTTGCTAATCAGAAGGTCGGCAGTTCAAATCCCCGCGAAGGGGCGAGCTCCCGTTGCTCGGTCCCTACTCCTGCCAACCTAGCAGTTTGAAAGCACAAAGTGCAAGTAGATAAATAGGTACTGCTCCGGCGGGAAGGTAAACGGCGTTTCCATGCTCTGCTCTAGTTTACCAGAAGCGGCTTAGTCATGCTGGCCAGATGACCCGGAAGCTGTACCCTGGCTCCCTCAGTCAATAAAGCGAGATGAGCGCCGCAACCCTAGAGTCATCCGCTACTGGACCTAATGGTCAGGGGTCCCTTTACCTTTCTATAGTATTGTACACCACCTTTATTTTGTGAGTGGGTGGTATAGAAATGCCTTTGTTAATAAATTGTTAGAATGTTCAGACTGCATTCCTTATCTGAGAACTCCCTCCTTGAAATCAAGCGGGCTTACTTCTGTGGGGATATATAACGTACACTCAGTTGCATTGTTAGTTCTGGTCTTTGGAGAGTCATTATTCTCAAATTACAATTTAGAGATTATGAGTTTTCATCTTTTTTCCATAAGAGAACAGAGACTTATTGTACTCCGGCTGACAGCATCTCTGCAAAGTCTGTGGGAGACCCTGCAGCTGGAGGTTCTAGGAGCTGTCCTTGGAATATTAAGTCTGCAAAAATTATATAGCTCTTTCCTTATTATTCCCACCCCACCAAAATGTATATCTGATGAGCAGCCCAACCTGAACACCCTTGCCCTATGCTGGTGCTAGAAACTACATTCCCCCTCAAAGGCAGATTCTATGGCTCATTCCACCACCACCCTTGAGAACCTTGCAGAGCAGCTGAAAATTAAAAGAAATCCCGCAGCGCTCAGTTTCAGTCAAACACCAAATAAACAAGTAAACCCAGAAACATTCACACAGGAACCAGGGGTGAGGGGAATCTGAGGTAATCAGCTGCTCCAGCCTCTGCTTCCTGCCTTCCCATCCTTTTTGTCCTCTTTTTCCAGGGCACCTCCTCATTTTCATGGATATGTAAAATGGGAGTCATCATAGAGATCCATAGTTAAAAGTCGGCAAATGTGTCCTCTTATCTGCTCTTCAGCTATTAGATGTTGGCACTATTCTAGTTAGGAAATGGACATCAACCTTGATTATTTCGCCATCTTAACAATGCCTTTGCCTTGTCTCCTCCTCAGGGTCTCGCATGTGTTTGGGAACGCAGCTGGGAAAGATTGAAATTTTCAACTTCCTGACCAGCCTGCTGAGGGCATTCAGCTTCCAGCTGCCAGAAGGAGTGAAAGAACTCAATAAAGAGCCTTTACCAGGGGCTACAACACATCCCCATCCTTATAAACTCTGTGCTATTCCCCGCTGCAGAGCATAATAAAATATGACAGTGCTAGGGGGCTTCATCTCTGCTTCCTCCACTCACCAACCCCTTTCCACTCCTGACGCATTTGTTAGTATTTGTATTGTAATTGCATTACACATGTATTTCACAAAGAATAAATGGTATCAGGGAAAGGAGGTGGCAATTGCAGCTGGGTGTTGGTTGGTTTCTTCTGTTAAATCTCTCGTCTGTGAACATGCCAACACTGTCCAGAGGTGCTGTGAGAACAAGCAACTATGGATCAAGGGAGAGAAACATATTGCATTCATTAATTTATATGTAAATAATGCTTGTTGTTTAACTGCTGCCAGCCTCACAAGTAAAGATTTATCTTCAACTATTTGTGTAAGACTGTTTAATTATTAAGATCACAAATAGCTAACAAATGTTATGGGCCCAGTCGTAGCCAGCAGGTGGCTCTAGAGTAGCAACAAGAAGATTTTGAAGTCAATCCCAGAAATCAGCAACTTAAACTCAGCACAGTAAAGGATATTTTTGCAGATTTCCCCCTTGATCCATGTCTGTTGAACTTCCTGGCACAACTTTGTCTCAAAGTTCAGTTCATTAAATTTTTCTTTTTACAGTTCATTAAATGTTTACTTTTTCCCTTAGAAATTCATTTCCCCAAAACCCTGAGGCATTTCTTTTAGGGATTACCGGGGTGGGGCGGGGGAGATCCCAAGAAATTTAAAGAAAGTTTTATGTACACCACCACAGCAGCAAGAGTTTTGACTGCACAACATTGGAAAAGCGAGACGATAGCATCAAAGAAAGATTGGCTGGTTAAACTGAGATGGATAAACTGACAGGACAGATAAGAGATCAAGCGAAACAAAAATTTAGTAAAGATTGGAATATATTTAAACAATACCTAGAAGATGACTGTGGAGAATTAAAATTTTTGACTGGTTTAGAATAGCTCTTGTAATGAGAAAATTAAAAAAATAGCGAAAAATTTGGTTACCAACAATCTAGATTTATTATGCTATGCATTCAACCAAGAACTCTAAAAGACCCAAGTAAGAAGGGGAGGGGAAGTCAGAGGTAATTAGAACATGAATGAGTTGAATGATTAAGAATATATTCTTGGTTTTTATTATGATTTTGAATATATGTACATCAACAAGAAATTGAAACTCTACATTGGGATTTTATGTTAAGAAAACATTTCTATTGTAAAAAAACAAAAGCAATGAAGGTGCAAAAGAAGAAGTGTCCAGCTCTTGGAAGGCAGGAAAGTCGAAAAACTGCATGGCAAAACACACTAAGTGGTGTCTCAGTGCTTTTTGCAAGGAGAGCAGTAACTGCTGCTCTTTTAATTCTTTAGTCACAGGAGTCAGTCTTTCAAGAGGTAGGTTGTTGGCCTCCTCTAACTATTCAGTTTCTGGATCAGTACTCCAGAACTCTGGCTTTCCCCCTTCTATATGCACATACACAGTTACAGTTCAAATATCTTCAGAGAATGTCTTCAAGGAGAAGGGGAATTCTGAGTGCTTGCTTGGGGCATCTTATCAGCTTTTCTAAACAAAGTTCTGGGCTCTGAAACCTATCCCCCTCCCCCCATCCCTTTGATGCTTCTCATGGAGAACAGGGCCGTCTTAACAATATGAGCCGCCAGGGTTCAAAGATCCACACACCCCCCGTTTGCCCAGAGTTGTCGACCTTTTTTTAGAGAGCTGACACCACGCTTGTCTCTGTTCAGGCAAGGAGTGTACACAACACACACACACACATATATATCGGTGGGGAGCACAGGGGGATCCAGCCAGGCACGGAAGCAGGTACGCAGCTTCCCTCCCAAGCCTACGCGGGAGGAGAGCGATCCCCGCAGAGGCTTGGGAGGGAAGCCGCGCAGCTCCCACACTCACGGGGCACCCCTGAGAGGCCAGTGCCCTGGCACGATGCACCACTAAGCCCTATGGGAAAGATGGCTCTGATGGAGAGAAAGCTAAGGGTGTAACAAAATGCTGGCTACCAAAAAACTTACACAGCTGTTTCGCCAATGCAACTTCCCTGTATGATGTTTACAATGTGTTTAACTGAAACACTTCTTTGATATGTATTGATCCAGCCCTGCTCTGGAGGGTAGGACTCAAACCAATGGCTTCATGTTACAAGAAAGAAGATTCAGAAATAAACATATGGAAAAAGTAAGAGCTGTTTGACAGTGGAATGGTCTCCTTCGGGAGGTTGTGGAATCTCCTCCTTGGAGGCATTTAAGCAGAAGTTGGATGGCCATGTGTCATGGATGCTTTAGCTGAGATTCCTGCATTGCAGGGGGTGGGACATGGTGGCCAAGACCCTCAGCATTCATTCATGGCAGCCTCTCAACAGGTACTAACCTGCATGTGCTGTTCAATTTCTGAAGCCTGGGGAAGTTTTCATCTTGTTTACTCCAACTAGAAGCACTTCTAAAGAACAATTCAAAGACTAATATACCAAATTCTTCTTAATGGATCTGTGCAGGGTTCCCATATGGAAACTAGGGTTCCATTTTTTAGGAAATTGTTGAGCTTTTTCCATTGGGTTGCCATAGATCTGGGTGTTTCCTGACATTTTGCCGATTCCTGTTAGGACATGTCAGGAATTTTCCTGATGTATAGCAAGCTAAGTGCTAATCTCCAGGTAATACTCCCACCAAGATTACAAGGCCAGGGCTGTGAAATCAGCTTCAAAGAGTCATTTAGAAAGCACCAACTGCAGGTGTGAAACTAATGGCACTGAGAAAGGAAGTCCTGCTACCACTTACAAGTTGACCTATAGAAAATACAACAACATTTTATGTTGCCTTGTGTATCTCCCTGATTTCATATAGCTACCGATGCTGTCATTCTCCTATTTTAGTGACGGAGCCTCAAGAACATCTTATAGGACGCTTATGAAAGCCTATGAGATGGCTATGAAAGCTGCTAAGAAATCTTACTTCGCAGCTTCCATTGCATCCGCTAGCTCTCGCCCGGCACAACTTTTTAGAATAATTAGGTCAATAACGTCCTTAGGAGGACAACCAAATTTAAGCACAAATTCGACCCATAGCTGTGAGGCATTCGTGAGCTTTTTTGTGGAGAAAGTCCTGTTTGCGGAGAAAGTGACCTCCCTGCCAATTTAGATACAGTGACTGAACTGGAGGCCCCTCAACTGACTTCAGGTCCAGTGTTGGACCATTTCAAACAGATACTCCCTGCTGATGTGGATAGATTCCTTCAAGTTGGTAGGCCCACCACCTGCCTCCCTGATCCGTGCCCGTCTTGGCTGATTAGGGAGTGTCCAGATGTCACGCGGACCCCCCTGGTTGAAATTATCAATTTGTCCCTTGACACAGGGACATTCCCAGGGGAACTGAAGGAAGCAGTGGTGTGTCCACTCTTAAAGAAAACTTCATTAGATCCCTTAGACCTATCCAATTACTGCCCAGTTTCAAATCTTCCATATCTGGGTAAGGTAATTGAGAGAGCGGTTACTGAACAGCTTGGTAGGTTTCTGGAGGAAACATCGGCTTTAGATCCATTTCAGTCTGGTTTCCGTCCTGGTTTTGGGACCGAGACGGCTCTGGTTGCCCTAACAGATGATCTCCGTAGACAACTGGATCGAGGCGGGTCAGGACTGCTGATCCTTTTAGATTTGTCAGCAGCCTTTGACATGGTCGATCATGATCTTCTGGACCACCGCCTCGCAGACATGGGGATACAGGGCATAGCCCGTAACTGGCTGTGCTCTTTTATCTCTGATCGGGGACAGAGGGTGGCACTAGGGAGGGAAATGTCGTCGTGCCACTCCTTAGTGTGTGGAGTGCCGCAGGGCGCAATTCTCTCCCCGATGCTTTTTAACATCTTTATGCGCCCCCTTGCCCAGATTATCCGGAGCTTTGGGCTAGGCTGTCACCAATATGCTGATGACACTCAGCGCTAACTGCTGGTGGATGGCCACACCGACTTGGCCCCGAACACACTGACCAGATGCTTGGAAGCTGTGGCTGGATGGTTTCGTGGGAGCCGTTTGAAACTAAATCCTTCGAAGACAGAGGTCCTATGGCTAGGTCGGGATGGCATGGGGATGAGGGACCAACTCCCTTCTCTTGCAGGGGCCCAATTAGTGGCATTGCCTTCCGTTAAGAGTTTGGGTGTAATCCTTGATGCCTCCCTTTCCATGGAGGCGCAAGTTACAGCAACAGCCAAGGTGACATTTTTCCACCTTCACCACATCAAGCGGTTGGTCCCTTACCTTTCGTGCCCCGACCTGGCCACAGTGATCCATGCGACGGTCATCTCCAGGCTTGATTACTGTAATTCGCTCTACGCGGGGCTGCCCTTGAAGCTGTCCCAGAACCTCCAGCGGGTGCAGAATGCTGCAGCGAGGCTCCTCACGAGGTCTCTGCCATGGGAGCATATTCATCCAGTGCTTTTCAAGCTGCACTGGCTCCCGGTGGAGTACAGGGTCAGATTTAAGGTGCTGCTTTTGACCTTTAAAGCCCTTCACGGCCTAGGACCCTCATATCTACGAGACCGCCTCTCCTGTTATGCCCCACGGAGAGCCTCAAGGTCCATAAATAGCAACACCCTAGTGGTCCCGGGCCCTAAGGAAATTAGATTGGCTTCAACCAGAGCCAGGGCCTTTTCAACACTGGCTCTGGCCTGGTGGAACGCTCTGCCTCATGAGACCAGGGCCCTGCAGGATCTGATTTCTTTCTGCAGGGACTGTAAGACAGAGTTGTTCCGCCTGGCCTTTGGCATGGAGCCAATTTGATTCCCTCCCTCTCTCTCTTTTTTCTTTTCCTTCTCCTCCTGCGAGGAGGCTACATTTTAATATTTTAATGTTTCAATATTTTAATTTTGTATTTTAATTTTGTTTTTAAGTTGTAATCATTCAACTTGTTTTTATTATTGCTTGTAAGCCGCTCTGAGCCCAGCCTTGGCTGGGGAGGGCGGGGTATAAATAAAAATTATTATTATTACTTTATATAGTTTTGTGCTTTTCAGTATTAATCAGAATCTTGCCTTTTTATACCAGCTTTAATGTCATTATGTGTGTTGTTTATAGCTGCTAGCTGAAGGGAATTTATTTTCAAAACACATTGTGTAACACAAGAAGCTAAATGAATAAAACAGCTTATTACAATATGCTCTTGATCTTTTCTTCCTTCTGTTCTATTGCATATTGCCACATGGCCTAGAACAGGCATATCCAACTTTCAAGAGACTGAGATCTACTCCCACTATAAAAAAAACACAAAACTGGCGGTGATCTACCAAATTTATCGAGCTTTTTTTAGGAAGCCAAAGTTCTTGAGCTTTCATGGGGGTTTGGGGACCCCAAGATCTACCACAGAAACACCGCGATCTACCAGTAGATCACGATCTACCTGTTGGACATCCCTGGTCTAGAATGCTGTGTACTTCTCCCCTTCCAACAGACGGAAGGGGAACAAGTTCAACTGGCAATGAAGCAGGAGCACATCAGCCTTTCTCAACAGCAGCTCACGTGTAACTAGAGAAGACAAGAGACAAACAGAACAGGCACCTTTCCATTGCCTCCTCCGCAAGCATTTACTTTTTGTCAGGCCATAGTTTATTTTATTTGTTTCTTAAATATAATTATGAGCCTTTTTTCAGCAAAAACTCTTCAAAACATACAAAATTACTCAATCATCAGATATGAACATATTAACTTTTAAAACATTGGAATTGGTAATATTCTCTAGCCCAGACATGTAGCATCTGAATTCCTTGCCATATATTTGCATGGTGGTGATGCTCCTGCTGTGACCCACCATGGGTCTGAAACCTGACCCAGGATTCTAGCCCAGCCTGTGCAAACCTGGTACCCTCCAGATGTTTTGGACTACAATGCCCATCTGCCCCAACCACCGTGGCCAATAGTCAGGGATGGTGGGAGTTCTAGTTCAAAAGCATCTGGTGGGCTACAGGTTCCACATCCCTGCACACACAAAGATTGTGGCAAGATCATTTTCTGGCAAAGATTTGTGCATCTTCTTGTCTGTCGCAGGAGGGCTGGTTACTATGAAGTTTCTCTGCTGCTCTGATCCTAGGCAGAGGCAACCTGGCTAGGAGGGAGTAATTATGGTTGGAATTATGGGAGGGAGGAAGGAAGGAAGGAAGGAAGGGGAGGAGGAGGAGGGGGGAAGATGGTAGCAAGAGAACTGCACATAGTGAGAAGCTACAGAGGTGAGGGATACTGAAGCTCGCTTCAGTTGAGATATGCAACTGTGTTTTTTGAACACATCATTCCTCTCCTCTCCTTTGACCCAAATGGTAGCTGGCAAAGCAACATGGAAATATTTTCACCCTATGGATAGGACATCTACCCATTGTAGTACTGTCTGGATTCCAAGCAGTGAAAGAAATGCTCACTGACCACTCTGAAGAGTTAGACAAGCGACCAGAGACTCCTTTCCTTAGGGCTATGGCAGAAGGAAAGGGTAAGTAGTGAAGAATAAGAATTTCTCCTGGTATTTTCCCAAGAGAAAACATTTAAAGGGCTGTCCAGAACAAAGGTTCTCTATTATTGTTGCACTCAACAGGGAATGGGTTACCTAGGAGCGAACAACTAGGGGTGAGGTCCCTTCAGAGCTTCCCCCTAAAATATTTGACGGGACCACCAGGCTCCCCCTAAGTTCATGGCAGTTGCCACTCTAATGGTTGGGCATGAGCCACAACATGTGATTGATTATGTGAGGTGGGGCTCACTTGCCCCCTTCCCCATATTTTATTCAAGTTGGCACCCCTGATGGATTGCAACTCTGTGGAAATAGCAATTGTACTGCACTGTGGTGAGATTCAACTGCAGGTAGAAGTTTGTTGCCTGTTGCAATTGTAATGCATATACTATCCTGGCCCTCAGTGCTGAATGAAGAGCTTGAACTCAGAGTTCTTTCTGTTGAAGGCTGTGACGCATACATCAGAGCTTGCAGGGCAGCAGCAAAAAGGGTTTTCTTGTGTGTGTTTCTTGTGGCTGATTAGCAGTTTGATTCATCTTTTAGATTTAGGGGAGCAAGTCTCAAACGTTTGTTGGGGGAGACCTAGGTTTTTTTGGGGGGGAGTTATTTGTCCTGTCTTCACGCTTTTTATGATGGAGGACCGCTGTAGTCACCCCCAACGACACGTTCTCAAGATGGAGGGTGAGGGAACAGCTGCAGTCGCCTGCGGTTCCTGCGCAATGTTTGCCATCTTGCCAAAGGTTGCAGGCAGCTTTACCTGCAGCAATTGCATGTTGATTGCCCTCTTACAAGACAAAGTCCAGCAACTGGAGGAACGTGTAGCTACGCTCCAAAGAATTAGAGAGCTGGAGCTCTTCTTGGAAGCAACAGAGCACACCGTCTCCACCAATCTGGAAACAGGGGACTCCCCTGAGAAGGAGGCTAGTTCACCAACACAGGAGCCAGATATATGGAGAAACGTGACTCAAAGAAGTAGGAGGCCCAGGGTTCGCTCTGATTTTTTAGAAATACACAATCGCTTTGAGGTCCTCTCCCCTAGCATGGAAGACGAAGAGCAGACTCCATTTGAGGATCTCTCCCTCATTACAGTTGATCAGGTATATGAAGACAAGCAGCAAAGTCAGTCCTCAGGGAATGTGCAGGTGACCTTGGAACGGACAGTTCACGGAAGAACCCCGACCAGACCTAAGAGGAGGCGTGTAGTGGTGATAGGGGATTCTCTACTGAGGGGAACAGAAGCAGTGATCTGTGGGCCTGACAAGATGTCTCGGGAAGTGTGCTGTCTCCCCGGGGCTAAGATCCAAGATGTAACTGAACGACTGCAAGGAATCATAAAACCCACTGACAAATACCCCTTCCTCTTGGTTCATGTGGGAACCAATGACACTGCAAGCAATAGCCTCCAGAAGATCAAAAGAGACTACGAGGCTCTGGGCAGGAAATTGAAGCAATTAAATGCACAAATTGTCATCTCATCTGTCCTCCCAGTTGAACGACGTGGCCCAGGGAGAGAGGGAAAAATAGAGGAAGTGAACAACTGGCTTCGCAAATGGTGTAAACAGGAACAGTTTGGATTCTTAGATCACGGACTGCAGTTTCTTAAAGATGGACTTCTGGCAAGCGATGGGCTGCACCTCACAACGGTTGGGAGGAATGTTTTTGCCAAAAATCTCAGAAACCTCATCAGGAGGGCTTTAAACTGACTAATGTGGGGGAGGGAGACAGTGCTCCTGAAGGTAGGAGTCTATCAATTGATGAAGATGATCATCCAAATGTCATAGACCAAATGGAGCAAACAGCATGCAGACCTAGGGGTGGGAGGAAAAAATCCTTAAATAAGAGACACGGGGGAATGATTAATGGACTTCAGTGTCTGTACACTAATGCGCAAAGCATGGGAAATAAACAAGATGAGCTTGAGCTCTTGGTACAGCAAACTAAATATGACATAATAGGCATCACTGAAACCTGGTGGGATAAGTCCCACGATTGGAATGTAATAATGGAGGGATACAATCTATTTCAGAGAAACAGACCAGACAAGAAAGGAGGAGGAGTGGCGTTATATGTCAGGGATGTGTATACTTGTGAAGAGATCCAAGATTTAGAACCTCAAAGCCAAAGTGAGAGCATTTGGGTCAAAATTAAGGGAGAGAAGAATAACAGTGACCTCATTGTGGGAGTTTACTATTGATCCCCAAGCCAAACGGAGGACATAGATGATGCCTTCCTGGAACAGATGGCCAAGCATGCAAAAGGAAGGGAGATAGTAGTAATGGGGGACTTCAATTACCCGGATATTTGCTGGATGCCAAACTCAGCCAAGAGCATAAGGTCAAACAGATTCCTCACTGGCCTTGCAGACAACTTCATTGTCCAGAAAGTGGGAGAAGCAACAAGAGGAACAGCCATTTTAGATCTGGTCCTAACCAATGTTGATGACCTGGTTAGTGGGGTAGAAGTGGAAGGATCATTAGGCGCGAGTGATCATGCTCTTCTGAAGTTTACTATACAGCGGAAAGGAGCAGCCAAGCATACTAGGACTCAATTTCTTGACTTTAAGAAAGCCGACTTCATAAAACTTAGGGAAGTGCTGGGTGAGATCCCATGGACAGTAATACTAAAAGGAAAGGGAGTTCATGATGGCTGGGAGTTTGTTAAGAGGGAGATAGTAAAAGCACAACTTCAGGCAATACCAATGAGACGGAAACATGGAAGGTACCTAAAGAAGCCAGGGTGGCTATCTAAAGAACTTTTAACTGAGTTAAGATTAAAAAAGGATGTGTACAAAAAATGGAAAAGGGGGAAAACCACCAAAGAGGAATTCAAACAAATAGCCAGCACGTGTAGACACAAAGTCAGAAAAGCTAAAGCACAGAATGAACTCAGGCTTGCTAGAGAGGTTAAAAGCAACAAAAAAGGCTTTTATGGGTATGTTTGTAGCAAAAGGAAGAACAAAGAAACAGTGGGGTCATTCAGAGGAGAGGATGGTGAAATGCAAACAGGGGACACAGAAAGGGCTGAACTCCTCAATGCCTTCTTTGCCTCAGTCTTCTCCGATAAAGAAAACAATGCCCGACCTGAAGAATTTGGAGCAAATGATTCAGCAGAGGAAACACAGCCCAGAATAACTAAGGAGATAGTACAAGAATACTTGGCTAGTTTAGATGTATTCAAGTCTCCAGGGCCAGATGAACTGCATCCAAGAGTATCAAAAGAACTGGCAGATGTGATCTCAGAACCACTGGCAGTCATCTTTGAGAATTCCTGGAGAACAGGCGAAGTCCCGGCAGACTGGAGGAGGGCAAATGTTGTCCCTATTTTCAAAAAGGGGGAAAGAGAGGACCCAAATAATTACCGCCCAGTCAGTCTGACATCAATACCAGGAAAGATTCTGGAGCAGATCATTAAGCAAACAGTCTGTGAGCACCTAGAAAGGAATGCTGTGATCACCAATAGTCAGCATGGATTTCTGAAAAATAAGTCATGGCAGACTAACCTGATCTCGTTTTTTGACAGAATTACAAGCCTGGTAGATGAAGGGAACGCAGTGGATGTAGCCTACCTTGATTTCAGCAAGGTATTTGACAAGGTGCCCCATGATATTCTTGTAAAGAAGCTGGTAAAATGCGGTCTTGACTATGCTACCACTCAGTGGATTTGTAACTGGCTGACTGACCGAACCCAAAGGGTGCTCATCAATGGTTCCTCTTCATCCTGGAGAAGAGTGACTAGTGGGGTGCCACAGGGTTCTGTCTTGGGCCCGGTCTTATTCAACATCTTTATCAACGACTTGGATGCTGGACTCAAGGGCATCCTGATCAAATTTGCAGATGACACCAAACTGGGAGGGGTGGCTAACACCCCAGAGGACAGGATCACACTTCAAAACGACCTTGACAGATTAGAGAACTGGGCCAAAACAAACAAGATGAATTTTAACAGGGAGAAATGTAAAGTATTGCACTTGGGCAAAAAAAATGAGAGGCACAAATACAAGATGGGTGACACCTGGCTTGAGAGCAGTACATGTGAAAAGGATCTAGGAGTCTTGGTTGACCACAAACTTGACATGAGCCAACAGTGTGACGCGGCAGCTAAAAAAGCCAATGCAATTCTGGACTGCATCAATAGGAGTATAGCATCTAGATCAAGGGAAGTAATAGTGCCACTGTATTCTGCTCTGGTCAGACCTCACCTGGAGTACTGTGTCCAGTTCTGGGCACCACAGTTCAAGAAGGACACTGACAAACTGGAACGTGTCCAGAGGAGGGCAACCAAAATGGTCAAAGGCCTGGAAACGATGCCTTATGAGGAACGGCTAAGGGAGCTGGGCATGTTTAGCCTGGAGAAGAGGAGGTTAAGGGGTGATATGATAGCCATGTTCAAATATATAAAAGGATGTCACATAGAGGAGGGAGAAAGGTTGTTTTCTGCTGCTCCAGAGAAGCGGACAAGGAGCAATGGTTCCAAACTACAAGAAAGAAGATTCCACCTAAACATTAGGAAGAACTTCCTGACAGTAAGAGCTGTTCGACAGTGGAATTTGCTGCCAAGGAGTGTGGTGGAGTCTCCTTCTTTGGAGGTCTTTAAGCAGAGGCTTGACAACCATATGTCAGGAGTGCTCTGATGGTGTTTCCTGCTTGGCAGGGGGTTGGACTCGATGGCCCTTGTGGTCTCTTCCAACTCTATGATTCTATGATTCTATGATTCTATGGTACTTTGTCAAGGCACAGGTTAAAAGACGTGGCAATTCCATAAGAGGCAAAGATACACACCTCAATACCAGATGACTCTCGGGGTCCCTTGTAACTCTGCAGTTCTATGATTCTATTATTCTGTTGCTCTATTGCATTTGAATCTGGAGAGCCCATGCAAGCCCTGGACTGGTACCTGCATGGGCTGCATGAGGTGGTGGGCTGGATGAGGGCCAATAAGGTGAGTCTGAATCCTGGTAAGATGGAGGCATGTTGTGTGGACTCTAGACAATTGTTCAGTTTACTGCTATGGATGGGTTGAACTCCCCCTGAGAGAATAGGTTCATAGGCTAGGGGTGCTCCTGGATCCATCTTGGCTGCTAGAGGCAGGTGACCTCAGTGCCTTCTACCAGCTTCAGCTAGCAAGGCAGCTTTGGATAGTAAGACAGCGAAAGTAGTTTCTGGATCAGGATAGCTTGGCTACTGTCATCCATGTGCTGGTTTTCTCCAGGCTGGATTATACAATGTGCTGCATTTCAGGCTGCCCTTGAAGAAGCATCTGGCAAAAAATGCAGTGGCTTGACTGCACATGGGGGCAGGACATAGCCAGCATGTTATACCACTGGCTGGCAATTAGCTAAGTTCAAGGTGCTGGTTGAACAAAGAGCCTAAACAACTTGAGATCAATATATCCTCTTCCAATAAGCTTTTCAGTTGAAACCTTTCTCAGTTTTGCTTCTTTTCAGTCCTCAGCCCGAATATAGACTGCACCTTTAAAATTCAAGGGGGGGGGGAGAGAAAGACAATACTTGAATATAAGCCGCTCCTTTAAAATTAGGTTACAGGCTGAAAATCGCTGCGATTGGTAGAATTGTAACTCCAAGCCAATTTAAGCCTTTGATCTTGCAAGCCTGAAAAAGTTACCGTACAATAGCAAAAATCACTAATCGTTATTCAATTGCTACAATTCCACAAGCACTCACACCTGTAAATGACAAATGAACAGTCTCAAACTCTCAAATTTGGCAAGAAAACATTTTTTTCTTCCGTTTTACCACATGTCTGTTTCAGCAACAATATCATAAAAGCTAATTTTTGTAAGGTTGTGAATTTAAGCTGCACTTTAACTTTTCATGGGCGGAATTTTTTTGGGGGGGGGAGGGAGGGAAAGTGTGGTTTATATTCGGGCCAATGTGGTAATTGGTAATTACATTTATTATGATGATGGGTTTCAAGAGTAACTCTCACTGGCTTGAAATCAACAGGGGGGCAGAAGACAGGTGCAGGATTTGGAAACTAATCGGAGGCCAGAGCAGGGAAACTGAGGGGAGTAGAAAAGAGGCACGTAGGTATTTGTGTACAGCATAGTAACAGCTAACTGATATTGCACCATGTGCAAGTCTTTAAGTACATGTGGGAGGATAATAGAGAGCATAATCCTGCTTAAGGGGAGACATGACGAAATTGTCTGACATGACTAATTTAGGTTCATTAATTCCAATGAATGTACTGTGAGCATGATCTTGTGGTTCGAGGACCCAACCCCCGCAAAGTGAAATGAATACGCAAGGACACGTGATATAAGGTTAATGGGCAAGAAAAGGCCACAACTTTATTGATTACAGCAGTGAAAAGGTATTGGCTTAGGCATTGGATGTCTAAAACAAGGGGGTTTATTCACCAGTAGGTGGAGCCTGGTGATGCTAATCCAACTATAGGCTCTCCCCTGATGTCACCGAGGGTCGTGCCATGGCCTCCCGCCAAGCAGGCATCGGACAGAGTACACGACCGCCAGATACCCAAAAATTGAAGGCATAGGCGATGGCCACACCTAGCCCTTCGACACACCACAACACATTATTCCAATGCCTAACCGCCACCCGAGCCGAAAAAGGCTCGCCGCCAATACCCTCACAGCTGTAACCAATCCCAAATGCTGTTGATGACACTATCTAGCCAAATGTCGTTCCGGTATAAGGCCTGGTCGCCGATCCAGATACGGTCATGATAAATGACTCGGCCGTTCATGAAGTGCACCCAACGGGCCACTGCCCGATTTACGAGTTTCCTGGTTTTTTCAATGGCCATACAGTTCTGCGCACCGCGCCAAAAAATTCTCTTCAGGAAGGAGGACCAGAACACCGTCGTTCTGGGACACAAGGCAGCAAACGCATCCAAGTCTCTTTTTATGTTCCACAACAAGTCCGCACTCCTTCTGTTAGCAAGGTCATTTTCCCCTAATTGAATGACAAGGATGTCGGGAGGGCCGAACGTGGCTACTTTCTCCAACAGAAATGGCATAAGCTCTTCCCAACGCATGCCTCTTCTCGAAAACCAGGAAACTCGAACTCCAGGTGGCAAACCAAGATTAGGCGCGAGGCGACGAGACGACGAAGAGAAGAATGAGGCCGAGGAGGAGCTGGCGCCATAGCAAAAGGCTGCTGTAAACACCCCCTCGGAGGCACCCTAACCCAGCTACAAATCCACCTAACAGTTACCTTGTTCAACCCACATTTTACCAGCTGCCTCATGAGAATATCACATTGGACTTTGTCAAAAGCCTTAGTGAAATCAAGATACACTATGTCCACAGCATTTACCTGATCCATCAAGTTCCATCAAAAAAATAAAACAGGTTGGGCTGGCATGACTTATTTTTTAGAAACCATGTTGGGTCTTAGTAATCACAGCAACTTTTTCCAAATGCTCACAGACCAACTGCTAGGGGCGGAGCTCGGGCTCCCGCCCACAACCACTCCCCTCTCTTCCAGGGAGGAAAGTCTTTATTTAAATAAGCCCCCAAAATCCCAAATTTTGTTGTTAGACTTGCTGCTTCTGTCACTCCTGTGATTGAATCACAATAGGCTGAGAATCCCCCAACTGTCTCAGGATGTCTATTCCTCATCAACAGAAGCATGTAGAAACCTTTTTGAAATTATGATTTAATCATAGACGTGCATTACAACTCAGTTGCCAGTAATGGAAATAATAATATCAGCACCAATCACTCTGTGTAACTTCAAAGAGCAAGAAGGCATGGCAGAAAGCCTGAGGAGCAAGTGCAGGATGATAATTGTTTCTTACCCATGAGAAATGTTTACAAAGAATTGACTAAACATTTAACTGCTAACAAAATAAGGTTTTGATGGGAGTACCCAGAAGAAGATGTGTCATTTTACTACAAAGGCAAGAAATTTAAAATTAAGAGAGTACAAAAAATGCAGAAATTTGGGAGAAGATACAAGGAGTTGGGGAAGATGGAGAGAGGGGAACAGGAAAGTGAAGAGGACAAACAAGAACAAGAGGGAGAAGAGGGAGATATTTAAGCGTAAATAATAAAATAAAATTGTATTTAATTAAATAAATCAAAATGACAATAAAAATTATATCATGGAATGTTAATGGCATGAATAATAAAGCCAAAAGAAATAAAATCGAACATGAGTTAATTTTAAAAATGTAGAAATAATCTGTTTGCAAGAAACACACGTAACATGGAAACATAATCGAGTCTTAAGGAATAAAAAAATTGGGGAATGAATTTATTTCTTCAGATGTACAAAAGAAGAGAGGAGTTGTTATATATGGCAAGGTTGTCAGGCACAAAGCCAGATTGGTCACCAGAAGTTTTTCACAGGTACCAGGACAGAATTACCATGAAACCTACTTACCCACCATCAAGTATGAGAGCATTAGGCTTCTGCTCAAGATTGCTGCAGAGGAGAAACTGCACGTTTCTCATCATGATGTTGTCATGGAACTGCAGGCAGCGAGGGAGGAAAGGATTAGAGGATACAGGGAACGATCTCCACTGCTCAGTACTGAGTCCTCCTCAGAAGACAGAGGAGAGGATAGTGAGTCTGGGGAGGAAGGGGTGCTTCAGAGAGAGGGGGATCTACGTCACAGGGAAAAACGGAAGGGACTGAGCCGTTGGTTGTGTTGGTCTCGAGGGAGAGGGAAAAGAGAAACTAGTCAGAGCAACGCGTCATGAGAGACGGATCACTTTGTTTATTCTGCATGTAATCTTGTCAGAAGGAAATAAAGAAAGGAATTTATGGCTGGCTGCCGGGAGTGTTTTCTCTGCTAAGTGCAGCAACGCGTGCTGCTGGCTAGCTGACAGTTTGCTCTGACTCACACACCCAGCTAATGAGCACTTGAGAGGAGAGGCTCGGCAAGGAGAAAAGCAGGATGGAAGCTCGCCTTGCACAGCTGGAAAAAGAGAGGACTGATTTATTGGCCACATCACAGGAATTAAGAATTCGTTTGCAAGAAGCCAGGGCCAGATCTGAAGGGGCTTCTGGAGGGGGCTTACTGAACCGGTCTTTGACGCTGGTAAGCAAATTCAATGGGGACCCCAGACTGTACATGGGCTTCAAATTCGACATGCAGTACGCTCTTGAACTGCAAGGAGCTGCTTTTGCTGGGGATGCTGACAAGGTGGGGTACCTTATAGGCCATTTGACTGGGGCAGCATGAGACTGGGTACGCCCACTGCTTGCTAGCCATAATGCTGCGCTCAGCGATCTCAAACAATTCTGGGAAGCATTGGACGCTATGTTTTCATTTGGATCTGAGGAGAATGTAACTCAGCAGCAGCTATTGGATCTACGGCAGGGGAACTCGACTGTGAGGGAGTACTGGTCCCAATTTGCTATGCTGGTGCACAAGCTTGATTGGAGCTTAGACTCAAAGCCTGTGCAAGCTCTATTTAAGGCTGGACTGAATTCTCAGGTGAAAGATGAGCTTGCCAGGGGCCCCCGACACCAGGACTTGGATTCCCTCGTTAAGGCTGCTCTGGCAGTGGGCAGCAGGCAAGAGCTGAGGCAGCTAGAGAAGGCTGAGAGCAGAGGCCGGCGTTCCCATGGTGATCGCATTCCTGGCATACCAAGTGAGGGAGAGCAAGGTCAATCTCGCTCGGAGCTGATGGAAATTGACTCTGCCCGTGCGCGGGAAGATTCAAAGGCTCAACGGCCAACTCACAAGGCGGCAAAAGACGGGCAAGCTGCCAAGAAATGTTTTATCTGCCAGAAACCAGAGCACTTTGCCAGAGTGTGTCCTGAACGTCGCAACTGGCAGGGAATGGTGGGGGCTTCCTCCCAGATGGGAGAGGGGGGAGTCCAAAAGCAGGGAAACGCCAGTGCCTGGCTGGGAATGGGGTGGGGCAGCAGCCAGGCAGGAATGGAACAGAACCAGAGCCCCGACCAGGACGTCCCCAACCAGGCATAATTGTGAGGGTTTTGCTGGACCTCCCCAATGGACAGGCTATGGAGGTCCATGCCCTGTTGGACTCAGGAGCGAGTGCCAATTTCTTCAGCAGGGACTTCGCTGCACAGCACCAATTGCATTTACTACCTTTGGACTTTCCGCTACAAGTGACCACCATTGATGGGCGGGAACTTTTGGGAGGGGAAGTGACCCATCAGACCCCCCCATGAGCATGAGGATTTCAACGCATTCCGAAACGATTGCTTTCCATGTGGCCACGCTGGCGGACCCACCCATCATTTTGGGCATGAGTTGGTTGGCCCTGCACGATCTGGTGGTCTCCTGGCATCAGCGTAACCTGACGTTTGGATCGGCGCATTGCTTGGAGAACTGTTCGGGAGTAAAGGAGCCGCGAGTTGGTAGTGCCAGAGTGGCGGCTACGTGTGCGGGAGAGAAAGGCAGCATTCCTCCAGAATATATGGACTTGGCAGAGGGTTTCAGCGAAAGAGAGGTGGACACGCTGCCACCGCACAGGACTTACGATTTTCAGATCAACTTGGTCCCGGGGGCCAAGTTACTGGCAGGAAAACTGTACTCTATGTCCGATCAGGAGATGGAGGACTTAAGAGCTTTTATAGACAAGAACTTAAGGAGAGGTTTCATTAGGGAGTCCAGGCCAGTAGGCGGAAGCCCCGTGTTCTTTGTGGACAAAAAGGCCACGCGAGAGAAACGTCTCGTCGTAGACTTCCGGCGAATCAACGCCCAGATGCTCCCCATGGCTTTCCTGATGCCAAGGATTGATGACGTATTGGCGAGGGTGCGAAAGGGGAAAATTTTCACCAAACTGGATTTGAGAGGAGCCTACAATCTCATCAGGGTGCGAGAGTGGAGAAGGATTATTTTGAATTTAACATGAATCAAGGAACGGAAATAAGGGTGATTTGGGAGGCCAGCAAAGCAGTAATGAGAGGGTTTCTGATACAACAAAATGCAATTAGGAGAAAGTCACAGAATGAGACAAAAGATAAAATTATGGAACAACTGAAAGATAAAGAGAAGAAGCTTAGAGGAAACCCAAAGAATTTGCAGATCCAAAAAGAAATTAAAGCCCTACAGGTTCAATATTCACAGTTAGTAAATCAAGAAATTGAATGGAAGATAAGAAGGATGAGACAAAGAAATTTTGAATCTGCAAATAAATGTGGGAAATTATTAGCCTGGCAACTAAAGAAGAGACAAAAACAAAGTACTATGGCAAACATTGTTACAGAAGGAAAATCTGTAGAGAACCCTGCAGACATTAGAAAATGCTTTTATAAATATTATAAACAACTGTATAAAAAGGATAAAGAAGATATAGGGGAAATCGAGCAATTTATAAAGATTAATGGGATGCAACAGATTCTGAAGGACGAAAAGAATCTACTAAAAGGTTTAATTACAAACCAGGAAGTGGAACAGGCAATAAATTCAATGCAAGTTGGCAAGACACCAGGACCCTATGGTCTATCAGCGAAATATTATAAGACATTGAAAGAATGGCTCATTCAACCTCTGGTAGAAGTATCTAATTCGATTTTGCGAGGGGGCAAAGCACCTGAAACCTGGAAGCAAGCTTATATTACTCTGATTCCTAAACAGGGTCAGGATAGATCCAACATTAAAAACTACAGACCAATCTCCCTACTCAATGTGGATTATAAAAAGTTTGCAAATATACTGGCCAACAGGCTAAAGAAGGTTTTATCTGAGTATATTCATAAAGACCAGGCAGGATTTCTGCTGGGAAGACATATGAAAGACTACATTAGAAATGCTGTGGATATTTTGGAAAAGTTAGAAGCAAGAAAGAGCTGTGAAGCAATGTTAATGTTTATTGATGTGAGAGAAAGCCTTTGACAATGTTTCTTGGAGTTTTATGTTACATAATTTAGAGAGTATGGGTTTTTTAAATGGTATTAAAGCGATCTATCTAGAACAAAAAGCTAAAATTATTGTAAATAATGTGGTTTCAGGGGAAATTAGAATTGAGAAGGGAACCAGGCAAGGGTGCCCCACTTTCCCCTCTGCTGTTTATTTCAGTACTGGAGGTCTTGCTAAGTATGATTAGAAAAGATGAACAAGTTAAAGGTATTACAGTAGGTTCGAAACAATATAAATTAAAAGTCTTTGCTGGTGATCTAGTTCTGACATTACAAGATCCAGACTCCAGTGCAGTCAAAGCACTGGAGCTGATACAAGAGTTTGGTCAGGTAGCAGGATTTAAATTAAACAAGAGCAATACCAAAGTAATTGAGAAAAATCTGGATAATGAAGAAAGGAAACTATTACAAGAAAAAACGGGCCTAGACTTTGTGAAAAAAGTTAAATATTTGGGGGTGAACCTGTCTGGGGGAAAAATTGAACTTATATAAAGACAATTATGAGAAATTATGGAATGAAATTAAAAGAGATTTAGAGGTATGGTCAAACCTAAAATTGTCATCAATGGGCCGGATTTCTGTGATTAAGATGAAGATGCTTTTCCTGTTTCAAGCCCTCCCAATTATAGATAATGCAAAATGCTTTAAAGAATGGCAGAAAGCACTCTCTAGATTTATCTGGCAGGGGAGGAAACCCAGAATTAAATATAAATTACTAACGGATTCTAAAGAAAGAGATGGATTTTCCCAGCCAGATTTAAAAATCTATTTTGAAGCTGCTGCACTTTGTTGGATTAAATAATGGATGCAATTAGAAGATACAGATCTATTAGATTTGGAGGGATTTGACAATGTGTTTGGTTGGCATGCATATTTATGGTATGACAAGGTAAAGGCCCATAATGCATTTAAAAACCACGTAATTAGGAAATTGTTGTATAATGTTTGGATAAAATATAAATATCTCTTAGAAAGAAAGACGCCCAGGTGGCTTTCACAAATGGAGGCAAAGGCCCAGAAAAAATTAAATATGGATACCAAATGGTTGAGATATTATGATTTATTAATGGAAGAGGAAGGTTACAAATTAAAACCATTTGATCAAGTTAAAGATAAGCTAAATTGGTTACATTACCACCAGATCAATGAATTGTATAAATTGGATAAGAAAAATGATTTTGCTTTTGAAAAATCTAAGTTGGAGACAGAGTTGTTGGATACTAAAGGTAAAAATTTATCTAAAATGTACAAGCTATTGTTGGAGTGGCATACAAAAGATGAACAAGTTAAATCTGTGATGATAGATTGGGCAAGAAATGTAGGACATAATATAATGTTTGAGGATTGGGAAAGATTGTGGAAGAAAGAGGTCAAGTTCACCGCATGTACTTTGTTAAAGAAAAATATAATGAAAATGATGTATAGATGGTATTTGACTCATGTAAATTTAGCAAAGATATATCACAATTGTGACAATATATGTTGGAAATGTACAGAAAAGGAAGGAACCTTTTATCATATGTGGTGGACCTGTCCCAAGGTGAAAGACTTCTGGGAAAAGATTTATAATGAATTGAAAAAAAATGTTGAAATATACATTTATAAAGAAACCAGAGGCCTTCTTGGAATAACAGGTTTGGAATTGCCCAGGAAAGATGTTAAATTATTTTTGTATGCCACAACTGCTGCTCGTATTTTGTTGGCTAAAAAGTGGAAAACCCAAGAATTACCAACAATAGAAGAATGGCAGATGAAGATGATGGATTTTTCAGAGCTAGCCAACCTAACCGGAACAGTCCGCGACCAGAAGGAGGAGGAGTGTCAGGAAGAATGGAATAAATTTAATGATGATTTAGTTAAATTTGTTAAGTTAAACTAACTGAAAATAGCTTGCAGATACTTAATGGGCTTAGGATTTTATTTATGTTGAGTGATGAATTAATATGTTTAATTCTATAAGGTGAAGATCTAAGGATGTTAATGTTTAAGTTAAATTTCATAAAAATTGGGATTTGGAAAACCGTTAAAAGGACATGCAATGAAATTCAACCAAGGGGAAGCGAGGAAATCACTTAACAAAGTTAATAACGGTAATTTTCAATAAGGCTATGATTTATGTTTGTCTTGTGTGTTTGTTTGTTTGTTTATAATATTGTGAAAACTAATAACATTTTTGAGGAAAAAAAGAGAGGCAGAGATGAGTCAGGCTAGTGAAGGAGCCAGGGTGTCTCCCTCTCCTGCTGCAACAAGCTCCCCTCTCCTGGTGTCTCCCAGGACCAGAAGAGGGATGAAGAGGGAGGAGCAAAGAAGGGTGATTCAGTGGAGTTTCATTCCTTTTTTATGGTCTTATCTGATGCTGTTCTGATATTATGTTAGTTCACTTGGCGCTCTTGGAGGAAACAGATTTTCTAGATCCATTTCTAATCCAAATTTAGGCCCAGTTTTGGCACACCAACTGCTTGGGTCGCCCTGTATGATGATCTCTGTCGGGAGACAGACAGTGGAAATGTGTCTCTGTTAATTCTCCTTGACCACTCCTTGACTTTCTAGGTCATCAAGATTGCTTCCTCCACCCTTCCCCTCCACTGCAGGAGGAGGAAGAGTCTCTCAGCCTTCTGCACCCACAATTGTTGTCATCATCATCATCATCATAATGATTATTATTATTAAATTTCTATACGACCCTACACCCAAAGGTCTCAGGGCAGTTCACATAAAATATCAAATACATTAAATGAAAACAAAACCAACAACCCAATAACCCCCCCACCAAAAAAAAAAAGATCCAGCATTTTTCAAAAGGGTTTAATATATAGATCAAGTCAGGCAAAGGCCTGGTTGAAAAGGAAAGTTTTTGCCTGGCGCCTAAAGGTGTATACTGAACATGGGTGGGGAAGGTCCCCCCAAATATTTTATTTGGGGGTCCAATAGAAGTTGGCACCTACACTTCTTACCTATTGTTTCCCTAAACTATTTTAATATCAGCAAACATTTTCTTCTATTTTGAGACAGAAGCCTTGACAAATAAAGAATATTCAGAATCTTGGTGTAAATCATGAAATTCTATAAGGAGTTAAATTATTCAGGGGTGTTACTCTTTCACTTACAAGCAGGCACCATACATTTGCGTGAGTCCTCACTCTCCCAGATGAGCCCCCTGAGAGAGGGGGGAGGGAGGGAGAGAGAGAGAATGTACACATGCACACTTGGCTTTTCCTAAGAGTCTGGGTAAAAGTTGGATCCAGTACATATAGATCATAAAGAGGAAGCAGGAAAGACTATCACTCTTTCAAATTCCTCCTCCAGCTCTATGCACTATTCAAGGGAGAAAAGAGGTAATCCCTCTATTTGCACAAGAGAGGATTTCGGTGTGATCCAGCGGGGCTTTTCTCATATTCATTTTTTATTTTATGAATATTTGGTACAAAATTCTTTCCCAAACATTTGTGTCACAAAATCGGTCTTAAGATAGCTTGGATTCTAATTACAATTCATCAAACACCCTCTCATTTGCATGACCCATATAAGTATGATTATAGTGTTCAGTTGTATTACATGACTTGCAATCACATTCCAAGGCTATTAGCACATGGTATCACACCCCTTGTTGCTTATTTGTTTTTAATAACTGAGCATATATAAGCAGAGAGTACTGCTGATGTCTCTGAGGAAAGCAAAAAGCCCTTAGAGAAAGAGAGTTGAACCTGACCAGGCAACCTAGAAAGAATTAAGGAGAAAGAGACAGCAAGAGAAGGATGGAGATATGGGCACTTTTGATTGCTCTGCTGGTGGTTCTTCTGATTCTGAACTTCAAGAAACTGCTCTGGTCAAACAGGCATTACCCTCCAGGCCCTCTTAAGCTTCCTCTCATTGGAACCTTGTGGGTCCTTGGATTGAAGCTTCATGAAGATACTCTCATTAAGGTACTTACATCTTAGTTATAATTCAGTCTGATTTCAGCAATTGCTTTATCTATTTCAGCTTAAACAATAGCATCAAATGGTAAATGGTAAATGGCATAAGCCTCCTTTGTAAGAAACAGTAAGATATACAAATAATAGGGATAATAGAAAGAATATTATTATTAATACTGAAAAGGACCTTCAAAGAAAGAATGGTTTATGAAAATCTTGGAACACCTCATGAGGTGACCCAATACTGTACCACATGGTTACAATATCACCAAATTGCACAAATATTCAACCAGGATAAAGTAATAGGATTTGAAAAAGAAGAATCAAAATTACAAAAAGTATTATTACAAAACTCAAAAAAATATATATCCAAAATGTATAATTTATTATTAGAATGGGAATTAAAGGATGAAGAAATAAAAGAAGTTATGATTAAATGGGCATGTGATATAGGATATGTAATTCGGCTGGACCAATGGGAGAAATTATGGAAATATGATATTAAATTCACGGCATGTTATACAATAAGAGAAAATTTTATGAAAATGGTGTACCAATGGTACTTAACTCCAGTAAAAATGGCTAAAATTTACAAATTAAAATCGAATACCTGTTGGAGATGTAAAAAAGAAATAGGAACAATGTTTCACATGTGGTGGGAATGCCGACCTATTAAACAATTCTGGAACGAAATCTATGAAGAACTCAAAAAGATGTTTAAAATATCTTTCAGAAAAAAACCGGAGGCATTCCTTTTAGGTTTAATTACAAATGATATCCCCGAAAATCAAAGGAAAGTATTCCTTTATGCAACAACAGCTGCCAGGATGCTTATAGCTAAAAACTGGAAAGGCAGAAAAATTCCATCAGTGAAAGATTGGCAAATTAAATTTTGTGAATACATAAATCTGGCAAGACTCACAGCTTACATAAGGGGACAATCGGACCAGAAATTATTAAAAGAATGGGGTTGTGCTAAAGAGTATATGAAAAAACATTGTTCTGGAGTTAGTATATTGGTATGTAATGAATGATGCTTTACAGGGTTAAAGGGGAAAAAAAATGGTGTAAAAAAAAAAAAGTACCAAGGTGGAAGTAATCTAATTAGACACAACAACACAGTAAGAGTAATTTTTTTGAGGTCTTAGAACAAAGAAAGGAAGTCAATTTGTGTTTATGTACGTAATGATATGGTTTTTTTTCTGTAGATGTGTGCTTTTTCATTTTTGTTTAGTTTAGTCTTGTTTTCTTGCTTTTTTTCCCCTATATGTTCCGGGGATTTTTGTTTGTATAGTATTATTTTGGATTCAATGTTTGTAATTTTTGTTATGATTCTGCATTGAAAATTAAAAAAAAAATTCAAAAAAAAAAGAAAAGAAAATCTTGGAACATGCAGAGATGGCAAAAATTGATAAAAGATACTAATTTAGAATATTTTAAAGAAGACTGGAAAACATTTGCAGCCTATATAAAAAGTTATTTCCCATATGTAAAGACCACAGTGTGGTTTTAAGTGTAAGAAAGCAGCAGAATATATTAAGAAACATGTTGGAGAGGATGAAATTAGATAAGATGGAACTTTAAAATGCAATTGTATGTAATTCAAGTTATAAACAATGATGTTGGGTGAGTGGGAAGTCACTTGTTTTGTTGAATTGGAATATAATTGTTGCATAACAAATATAACTTTCTAAATGGAAAAAAGAATAAAATATTATTATATTAAAAAATAGACTGACCACATAGGTCCTCAGCATTCATTCATGACAGCCTCTCAACATGGAATTAACCTGCAGGTGCTATTCAATTTCTTAAGCCTGGTGTCAGCGATGTTGCTTCACTGATAGGGAATGAGAATGCAGGCATAGAGAGCAAACATATAAGAGTGGTATGCAGAGGGAAGGGAGAAGCAGCAGGGAGCAGCCATAACTTGAGCTCTGAACATACGGAAGAAGCTGCAGAGGGGAGGGAGACTGAAGCTCTTGTATTAAGTTGAAATATCCAACTGCAGTTTTTGAACACATCTTTCCTCTCCTCTCTTTTGACCCTAATGGTAGCTGGGAAAGCAACATGGAAATATTTTCACCCTATGGATGGGACATCAACCCATGGTAGTATTGTCTGGATTCCAAGCAGTGAAAGAAGCGCTCACTGACCACTCTGAAGAATTAGACGAGCGACCAGAGACTCCTTTCCTTAGGACTATGGCAAAAGGAAAGGGTAAGTAGTGAAGAATAAGAATTTCTCCTGGTATTTTCCCAAGAGAAAATGTTTAAAGGGCTGTCCAGAGCAAAGGTTCTCTATTATTGTTGCACTCAAGAGGAAATGGGTTACCTAGGAGTGAACAACTAGGGGTGAGGTCCTTTCAGTGTCCCCCTAAAATATTTGAGAGGACCACCAGGCTCTCTCTAAGTTCATGACAATTGCCATTCTATTTTTTTCCCAAAATTTTTTATTGGTTTTTACAATATCAACAACAAACAAAAACATGAGACAAACAAAACATAAGAAACATAAATCATAACCTTATTGAAAATAACAGTTATTTACTTTGTAGGATGACTTCCTCATTTCCCCTTAGTTGAATTTCATTGCATACTTGCGATTCTAGTGGTGGGTGTCAGCCGCATAAAAATAATAATAAATTTTATTTATACCCCACCCTCCCCAGCTAACTCCAGATATAAAATAATTGATTGAAATACAACTTAAAAAAACAAGATTAAAATACAACATTAAAATCCAGCCTCATTTCAGCAGAAACTCAAAAACTATTTTGGGGATGAAAATGTCAAGTCTGATTGGAAAAAAAAAAAATCCAGACTGATCCTATGTGGGCCAGAAAAAGCCAGGGAAGTCCCCAAGTAGGAGTTCCATCACAGAAGGAGACAGGGGGAAAGAAAGAGGGGGAGGGGATCAAGTTAATTCCAAGCCAAAAGCCAGGCAGAACAACTCTGTCTTATAGTCCCTGCAGAAAGAAATCAGATCCTGCAGGGCCCTGGTCTCATGAGACAGAGTGTTCCACCAGGCCAGAGCTAGTGTTGAAAAGGCCCTGGCTCTGGTTGAAGCCAATCTAACTTCCTTAGGGCCCAGGACCACTAGGGTGTTGCTATTTATGGACCTTAAGTTTCTCCATGGGGCATACCGAGAGAGGTGGTCCCATAGGTACGAGGTTCCTAGGCCGTGAAGAGCTTTAAAGGTCAAAACCAGCAGTTTAACCTAAGTCCATCGGGAGCCAGTGCAGCTGGAAAAGCACTGGGTGAATACGCTCCCACAGCAGGGACCCCGTGAGGAGCCTCGCTGCAGCATTCTGCACCTGCTGGAGTTTCTGGGACAGCTTCAAGGCCAGCCCAATGTAGAGCGAATTACAGTAGTAAAGCCTGGAGGTGACCGTCACATGGATCACTGTGGCCAGGTCGGGGCGGGAAAAGTAAGGGACTGCTTGATGTGGTGAAGGTAGAAAAATGTCACCTTGGCTGTTGCTGTAACCTGCACCTTCATGGAAAGGGAGGCATCAAGGATTACACCCAAACTCTTAACGGAAGGCAATGGCACTAATTGGTCCCCCACAAGAGAAGGCAGTTGGTCCCTCATCCCCATGCCATCCTGACCCAGCCATAGGACCTCTTTATTCGAAGGATTTAGTCTCAAACGGCTCCCACGAAACCATCCAGCCACAGCTTCCAAGCATCTGGTCAATGTGTCCAGGGCCAAGTCGGTGTGGCCATCCATCAGCAGATAGCGCTGAGTGTCATCAGCATATTGGTGACAACCCAGCCCAAAGCTCCGGACAATCTGGGCAAGGGGGCGCATAAAGATGTTAAAAAGCATCGGGGAGAGGATTGCGCCCTGTGGCACTCCACACCAAGGAGTGGCGTGACAACATCTCCTCCCTGGTGCCACCCTCTGTCCCTGACCAGAGATAAAAGAGCACACTATGCCCTGTATCCCCACGTGGGTGAGGCGGTGGTCCAGAAGATCATGATCAACCTTGTTGAAAGCTGCTGACAAATCTAAGAGAATCAGTGGTCCCGACCCGCCTCAATCCAGTTTTCTATGGAGATCATCTGTTAGGGCAACCAGAGCCGTCTTGGTCCCAAAACCAGGACGGAACCCGGACTGAAATGGATCTAAAGCCGATGTTTCCTCCAGAAACTTATCAAGCTGTTCAGCAACCGCTATCTCAATTAGATATGGAAGATTTGAAACTGGGCAGTAATTGGATAAATCTAAAGGATCTAGTGAAGTTTTCTTTAAGAGCGGACACACCACTGCTTCCTTCAGCTCCCCTGGGAATGTCCCCGTGCCAAGGGACAAGATGATAATTTCAACAAGGGGGATCCGTGCAACAACTGGGCACACTCTAATCAGCCAAGACAGGCATGGATCAAGGAGGCAAGTGGTGGGCCTACCAGCTCAGAGGAATCTATCCACATCAGCAGGGAGTATCCGATGGAAATGATCGAACACTGGACCCGAAGACAGTCGAGGGGCCTCCAGTTCTGTCACTGTATCTAAATTGGCAGGGAGGTCATGGCGGAGCAACAGGACTTTCTCTGCAAAAAAGTTCACGAACGCCTCATAGCTGTGAGTCGAATTTATGCTTAAATTTGGTTGTCCTCCTAAGGATGTTATTGACCTAATTATTCTAAAAAGTTTTGCCGGGCGAGAGCTACCGGATGCAATGGAAGCTGCGAAGTAAGATTTCTTAGCAGCTTTCATAGCCATCTCATAGGCTTTCATATGCGTCCTATAAGATGTTCTTGAGGCTCCGTCACGAGTCCGTCGCCATACTCGCTCTAGCCGTCTGAGGTCCCGCTTCATTTTCCGGAACTCCTAGGTAAACCAAGGTTTTGGCGGGGTTGCAGAGGACGCTTATGCACGATCTTATTGATGGCCGCCAAGAATCGGTTATTCCAGTCCTCGTCAACGTCATGTAATGAGTCATCAGGAGAAGCAGAGTCCCGCAAGACCTGACGGAATCTATCAGGTTCCATCTGTGGTTCGATTCAAACTGCAGGTAGAAGTTTGTTGCCTGTTGCAATTGTAATGCATTTACGATCCTGGCCCTCAGTGCTGGATGAAGAGCTTGAACTCAAAGTTCTTTCTGCTGAAGACTTTGATGCCTACATCAGTCTGAATCCTGGTAAGATGAGGACATGGTGGTTGGAGTCTAGTCAATTGTTCAGTTTATTGCTATGAAAGGGGTTCATAGAATCATAGAATCATAGAAAAGGGGAAAAGAGAGGACCCAAATAATTACCGCCCAGTCAGTCTGACATCAATACCAGGGAAGATTCTGGAGCAGATCATTAAGCAAACAGTCTGTGAGCACCTAGAAAGGAATGCTGTGTTGGAGAAAATAAAAGAAAGTGAGAAGAAATTGAGGGTAAAACCAAAGTCGCAGGAGATCTTGAGAGAAATAAAATTATATCAAGTACAATATATGGAAATGATGAATCAGGAAATAGAATGGAAAATTAAACAAATGAGACAAATAACATTTGAATCAGCTAATAAATGTGGGAAATTGTTGGCTTGGCAAATGAAAAAAAGACAAAAATTAAATATTATTACAAATTTAGAAGTGGAGGGAAAGAACATACATAACCCAAATGAGATTAGAAATTGTTTCCAGAGGTATTTTAAACAATTATACTCACAAGGGCCACAGAAAGAAATGGACATAGACCGATTTTTGAAGACAAATGGATTACAAAAAATCTCTCAAGAAAGTAAATCAATGTTGAACTATAAAATATCTGAACAGGAAGTAGAAGGTGCCATTCAAAATATGCAATTGGGCAAATCTCCAGGACCGGATGGGCTGACTTCTAGATATTATAGATCTTTGAAAGAGTGGTTATTACAACCTTTGAAGGAAGTCTGCAATGAAATTCTGGAAGGGAAGAGGGCACCAGAGTAGTGGAAAGAGGCGTATATTACACTTATACCGAAAACAGAGACTGAAAAGACTCAGCTTAAGAACTACCGCCCTATATCGTTACTTAATGTGGATTACAAAATTTTTGCTGACATTTTGGCCAAGAGATTGAAAAAAGTATTGATGGAAGAGATTCATAAAGACCAAGCGGGCTTTCTCCCGGGAAGACATTTGACTGATAATTTGAGGAACATAATTGATATTCTGGAAAAATTAGAAGTGAATATAAACACTAAAGCAGTTCTGATATTTGTGGACGCGGAGAAAGCTTTTGACAATATCTCTTGGAGTTTTATGAAAAAGAACCTACAGGGGATGGGGGTAGGCCAAGGTTTTGAAAATGGTATAGGTGCAATATATTCTGAACAAAAGGCTAAATTAATTGTAAATAATGTGGTGACGGAAGAATTTAAGATAGAAAAAGGGACACGACAGGGGTGCCCAATCTCCCCATTGCTTTTTATATCGGTCCTGGAGGTTCTGCTGAATATGATTAGAAGGGACCGGTTGGTTAAAGGTATACAGGTCGAAGCCAAACAGTACAAATTGAGAGCATTTGCAGATGATTTAGTATTGACGTTACAGGAGCCAGAATCTAGTACTAAAAGGGTTTTAGAACTAATTCAAGAATTTGGTCAAGTGGCAGGATTCAAACTGAATAAGTCAAAAACTAAGGTTTTAGAGAAAAATTTAACACCGATTGAAAGAGAGAGGTTTCAGAATGAGACAGGTTTGACTGTGGTCAAGAAAGTGAAATACTTGGGGATTAACATGACAGCAAAAAATGGGAACTTATTTAAAGATAATTATGAAAAATGTTGGACGGAAGTGAAAAAAGACTTAGAAATTTGGTCAAATTTGAAGCTTTCCTTGTTGGGTCGAATTGCAGCTATAAAGATGAATGTATTGCCTAGAATGCTGTTTTTGTTTCAAACACTGCAAATTGTGGACAAGATGGATTGTTTCAAGAAGTGGCAGAAAGATATCTCTAAATTTGTCTGGCAGGGCAAGAAGCCCAGAATAAAATTTAAGATATTAACTGATGCAAAGGAAAGGGGTGGATTTGCCCTGCCAGACTTTAAACTTTACTATGAATCAGCAGCATTCTGCTGGTTGAAAGACTGGCTGCTTCTTGAGAACACAGACATTTTGGATTTAGAAGGTTTTAACAATGTCTTCGGGTGGCATGCATATTTGTGGTACGACAAGGTTAAAGCACATAAAGCATTTAAGAACCATATTGTCAGGAAAGCTTTGTTCAATGTTTGGATAAGATATAAGGATTTATTCGAAAATAAAACCCCAAGGTGGCTGTCACCAATGGAAGCAAAAGCCCAGAAAAAGTTCAATATGGAGGCCAAATGGCCGAAATATTGGGAAATTTTGGAACAAGAGGGAGATAGACTAAAACTGCAGAGTTTTGAGAAACTAAAAAACAAAGTGTGAGATTGGCTTCATTATGATCAGATAATGGAGGCATATAATTTGGACAAGAAAATTGGCTTCCAGGTGGAAAAATCAAAATTAGAAACAGAACTGTTAGAACCCAAAACTAAGATTTTGTCAAGGATGTATAACTTGCTGTTGAAATGGAACACACAGGATGAAACGGTGAAATCTGCTATGATTAAATGGGCACAAGATGTTGGACATAACATTATGTTTGCTGACTGGGAACAGTTGTGGACCACAGGTATGAAATTTACGGCATGTAATGCCTTAAGAGAGAATATTATGAAAATGATATACAGGTGGTACATGACCCCAGTCAAGCTTGCAAAAATATATCATTTGCCCAATAATAAATGTTGGAAATGTAAAGAAACTGAAGGTACATTCTTCCACCTTTGGTGGACGTGCCCAAGAATCAAGGCTTTCTGGGAGATGATTTATAATGAAATGAAAAAGGTATTTAAATATACCTTCCTGAAGAAACCAGAGGCCTTTCTCCTGGGCATAGTCGGCCAATTGGTGCCAAAGAAGGACAGAACTTTTTTTATGTACGCAACAACAGCAGCAAGAATACTTATTGCAAAGTATTGGAAGACACAAGATTTACCCACTTTGGAAGAATGGCAGATGAAGGTGATGGACTATATGGGATTGGCAGAAATGACTGGCAGAATCCGAGACCAGGGAGAAGAGTCGGTGGAAGAAGATTGGAAGAAATTTAAAGACTATCTACAGAAATATTGAATCCTGGTAAGATGAGGGCATGGTGGTTGGAGTCTAGTCAATTGTTCAGTTTATTGCTATGAAAGGGGTTCAACTCCCCCTGAGAGAACAGGTTCATAGACTAGAGGTGCTCCTGGATCCATCTTAGCTGCTAGAGGCCCAGGTGACCTTAGTGACTTCTACCAGCTTCAGCTAGCAAGGCAGCTTTGGCTAATAAGACAGCTAAAGTAGTTTCTGGATCAGGATAGCTTAACTACTGTCATCCATGTGCTGGTTACCTCCAGGCTGATTATAGCAATGTGCTGCATTTCGGGCTGCCCTTGAAACAGTGTCTGGCAAAAAAAATGCAGTGGCTTGACTGCTCATGGGGGCAGGACATAGCCAGCATGTTATGCCACTGGCTGACAATTAGCTAAGTTCAAGGTGCTGGTTGAAGAAACAGCCTATACAACTTGAGATCAATATATCCCCTTCCAATAAGCTTTTCAGTTTAGATCTTTTTTTAAAAAAAATATTTTTTATTCAATTTCCATTACAAGATTTAAACCTACATTTTCAATATTATCACAAATACATAATTTTGACTTCCTTCAGCTCATCCGCGAATCTTCCGTTTTCTAATCTTCTATCCGCAATTCTAAATTTAACATTGCCTTTTATTTTAAATAAACCTATTCCTTTATTCCCTTTTTTACAGTGCTTCTAATATTATTTCTTCACAAAGCTTCCTGTAAACCCACAAACGTTATTTGTGTATCACAAATGCTTTTCATATAGTCCACAAATTTGCTCCAGTCCTTGGTAAACTTGTGATCTCGTCGGTTTCGGATCCTTCCTGTTAGTTTATCTAATTCTGCGTAGTCCATTAATTTCATTCTCCATTCTTCTATCGATGGTAATTCTTCCTGATTCCATTTTTGGGCCAGTAGTATTCTTGCTGCTGATACTGCATATAAAAATAATTTATGGTCCTTTCTATTTATTTCATTTCCAACCATTCCTAACAAAAAAGCTGCTGGTTTTTTAACAAATGTATATTTCAACATTTTTTTTAATTCATTATATATCAGTTCCCAGAAGACTCTCACCTTTTTACACTCCCACCACATATGATAAAATGTTCCCTCTTTTTCTTTACATTTCCAACACTTATTACATACTTTATACATTTTTGCTAATTTCACTGGAGTGATATACCATCTATAAACCATCTTCATCATATTTTCTTTTAATGCAGTACAGGCTGTGAATTTTATCCTTTCATTCCACAATTTAATCCACTCATCTAATTGTATATTATGCCCAAAGTCTCTGGCCCAATGGTTCATAACCGATTTTACCTCTTCGTCTTTCGTATACCATTCTAGCAGCAGTTTATACATTTTAGACAAATTTTTAAATTCATTACTCAATATCTCACTTTGAAACTTTGATTCTTTTTCTGAAAAACCCCTCTCCTTTATCTCCATGTTAAACCTTTCATTAATCTGATAGTAATGCAACCAATCATTTACATGTTCTTGAACTTCCTCATATGGCTTTAACTTCTCATATTGATTTTCTTCACACTCATCACTTCTAATGGAGATAACCAATCAGTATTTTTGGTTCTAATAGGTTTTTATACTGATCCCAGACTTCCAAAAGAGATCTTCGAATGATGTGGTTTTCAAAACCTTTATGTACTTTTTTCTTATCTTACCATAAATAAGCGTGCCAACCGAATCTATTATCAAATCCTTCCAAATCCAACAATTCCTTATTCCAGTGTGGTGTAGTGGTTATGAGCGGTGAACTCGTAATCTGGTGAACCGGGTTCGCGTCTCCGCTCCTCCACATGCAGCTGCTGGGTGACCTTGGGCTAGTCACACTTTTCTGAAGACTCTCAGCCCCACTCACCTCACAGAGTGTTTGTTGTGGGGGAGGAAGGGAAAGAAGAATGTTAGCTGCTTTGAGATTCCTTAGGGTAGTGATAAAGCGGGATATCAAATCCAAACTCCTCTTCTTCTTCTCCTCCTCCAATTTCATCCACTCCTTCAACCAACAGAGGCAAGATGCTTCATAGTATAGTTTCAGGTGCGGCAGGGCGAAGCCTCCTCTTTCTTTCGCATCAGTTAACAATTTAAATTATATTCTTGGCTTCTTTCCCTGCCATATATACCTTGGAATTGTTTTTTGCCATTCCTTAAATATCATTGCCCTTTTGACTACTGGAATTGTCTGAAAATAAAATAACATCTTCGGCAAAACACTCATCTTTATCGTCGAAATTCTTCCCCAAAAAGATAATTTCATCCTTCCCCACACCTCTAGATCTCTTTTTATTCCATTCCACATTGGTATATAATTATTTTGAAATAAATCAATATTTTTGGGGGTCACCCAAATTCCCAAGTATTTAACTCTTCTCACCACCTCTATCTCTGTCTGTTGTTGCATTCCATTTATCATATCTTGGTCCATATTTTTAGCAATCATTTTAGTTTTCTTCCTATTCAAAATAAATCCTGCCATTTGTCCAAATTGTTCTATTTCCTCCAGTACCTCCTTGACACTTTTTACCGGTTCTTCTACTGTTAATACCAGATCATCGGCAAAGGCTTTAACCTTATATTCATTTCGACCAACTGTTACCCCCTTAATTAACTCATTTTTCCGTACTGAACTCAGGAGTATTTCCAGTACCATGATGAAAAGTAACGGTGAAAGTGGACATCCTTATCTTGTGCCTTTAGCTATTTTAATATTTTATGTTAACACATTATTTACTATCAATTTTGCTGTTTGTTCTGTCTAAATTGCTTTAATTTCATTGAAAAACCCTTGACCCACCTCCATCATTTCTAAATTTTTTAACATAAATTCCCATGATATATTATCAAAGGCCTTTTCTGCGTCTACAAATGTTAGCATAGGTTGTTTATCATTCCTGGCATTCAGATATTTTCAGTTTAGATCTTTCTTAGTTTTGCTTCTTTTCAGCCCTCGGTTCCTCTGGGAGGATGAGTGGAATATAAATGTAATAATAAATACAGTCAAACCTCAGATCTCGAATGCCTCCATTTTGGAATGTTTTGGCTCCCAAATGCTAAAAAACACAGAAGTAAATTCTCTGGTTTTTTTAATGTTTTCTGGAAGCGAATGTCCAATGCAGCCTCCAATTTAGTGCAGGAAGCACCTGCAACCAATCGGAAGCCATGCCTCAGTTGAATAGATTATGTTCGACAACCAAGATTTGAAATAATAATAATAATAATACCATCCCCCTTCATGGATAACTGCCTTGCTGTGGGGAAGGGGTTTGAAGTGGAGAGTCATAGTGGAGAGTTTTGACCAAACGTGATCCACCTGGAGCAGGAACCAGCAAGCCACTCCAGTACACCGCCAAGAAAACTCCATGGGCAAAGACAACAGGCACATAAGAGTTATGATGCTGGGAGATGAGCCCCTCAGGTCGGAAGGCGTCCAACATGCTACTGAAGAAGAGCGGAGGACAAGTGCAAACCAAAAGGTCGCTCAGTTGCGGATATGCCTGGAAGTGAAAGGAAAGTCCAATGCTGTAAAGAAAAATATTGCATAGGAACCTGGAATGTAAGAACCATGAACCTGGGTAAGTTGGATGTGGTCAAAAATGAGCTGGCAAGAATAAATATTGACACCCTGAGCATCAGTGAACTAAAATGGACGGGAATCGGCAAATTCAGTTTGGATGACCATCATATCTACTATTGTGGGAAAGAATCCCGTAAAAGAAATGGAGTGGTCCTCATAGTCAACAAAAGAGTGGCGAAAGCTGTACTGGGATGCAATCTCAAAAATGATAGAATGATCTCTATATGAATCCAAGGCAGACCTTTTAACATCACAGTGATCCAAGTTTATGCACCAACTACTGGTGCTGAAGAAACTGAAATTGACCAATTCTATGAAGACTTACAACACCTTCTAGAAATGACACAAAATAAGGATGATCTTCTCATTATAGGGGATTGGAATGCTAAAGTAGGGAATCAAGAGGAACAAGTGGCAAGTTTGGACTTGGAGATCAAAACGAAGCAGGGCAAAGGCTAATAGAATTCTGTCAAGAGAACAAGCTGGTCATCACAAACACACTTTCCCAACAACACAAAAGAAGACTCTACACATGGACATCACCAGATGGGCAGCATCGAAATCAGATTGATTATATTCTCGGCAGCCAAAGATGGAGAAGCTCTATACAGTCAGCAAAAACAAGACCTGGAGCTCACTGTGGCTCAGATCATCAGCTTCTTATAGCAAAATTCAAGCTTAAACTGAAGAAAGTAGGAAAAACCACTGGGCCGGTAAGATACAATCTAAATCAAATCCCTTATGAATACACAGTGGAAGTGAGGAACAGGTTTAAGGACTTAGATTTGGTGGACAGAGTGCCTGAAGAACTATGGATGGAGGCTCACAACATTATACAGGAGGCAGCAACGAAAACCATCCCAATGAAAAGGAAATGCAAGAAAGCAAAGTGGGTGTCCAACGAGGCCTTACAAATAGCGGGAGACAGAAGGCAAGCAAAATGCGAGGGAGATAGTGAAACATACAGGAAATTGAATGCAGATTTCAAAAAAAACAGCAAGGAGAGACAAGAAGGACTTCTTAAACGAGCAATGCAAAGAAATAGAGGAAAACAACAGTAAGGGAAGAACCAGAGATCTGTTCAAGAAAATTGGAGATATGAAAGGAACATTTCGTACAAAGATTACCATAATAAAAGACAAAAGTGGAAAGGACCTAACAGAAGCAGAAGACATCAAGAAGAGGTGGCAAGAATACACAGAGGAATTATACCAGAAAGATATGGATGGCTCGTAGTGTGGTTGCTGACCTTGAGCCAGACATCCTGGAGAGTGAAGTCAAATGGGCCTTAGAAAGCACTGCTAATAACAAGGCCAGTGGAAGTGATGGTATTCCAGCTGAACTATTCAAAATTTTAAAAGATGATGCTGTTAAGGTGCTACACTCAATACGCCAACAAGTTTGGAAAACTCAGCAGTGGCCAGAAGATTGGAGAAGATCAGTCTACATCCCAAACCCAAAGAAAGGCAGTGCCAAAGAATGCTCCAACTACCGCACAATTGCACTCATTTCACACGCTAGCAAGGTTATTCTTAAAATTCTACAAGGAAGGCTCAAGCAGTATGTGTACCGAGAACTCCCAGAAGTGCAAGCTGGATTTAGAAGAGGCAGAGGAACCAGAGACCAAATTGCAAACATGCGCTGGATTATGGAGAAAGCTAGAGAGTTCCAGAAATACATCTACTTCTGCTTCATTGACTATGCAAAAGCCTTTGTGTCGACCACAGCAAACTATGGTAAGTTCTTAAAGAAATGGGAGTGCCTGATCACCTCATCTGTCTCCTGAGAAATCTCTATGTGGGACAAAAAGCCACAGTTAGAACTGGATATGGAACAACTGATTGGTTCAAAATTGGGAAAGGAGTACAACAAGGCTGTATATTGTCTTCCTGCTTATTTAACTTATATGCAGAATTCATCATGCGAAAGGCTGGGCTGGATGAATCCCAAGCCGGAATTAAGATTGCCGGAAGAAATATCAACAACCTCAGATAGGCAGATGACACAATAGTGATGGCAGAAAGTGAGGAGGAATTAAAGAACTTTTTAATGAGGGTGAAAGAGGAGAGCGCAAAATATGGTCTGAAGCTCAACATCAAAAAAACGAAGATCATGTCCACTGGTCCCATCACTTCCTGGTAAATAGAAGGGGAAGAAATGGGGTGCAGTGAGAGATTTTACTTTCTTGGGCTCCATGATCACTTCAGATGGTGACAGCAGCCACGGAATTAAAAGACTCCTGGTTCTTGGGAGAAAAGCAATGACAAACCTAGACAGCATCTTAAAAAGCAGAGACATCACCTTGCCAACAAAGGTCCATATAGTAAACGCTATGGTTTTCCCAGTAGTGATGTATGGAAGTGAGAGCTGGACCATAAAGAAGGCTGTTCACAGAAGAATTGATGCTTTTAAATTCTGGTGCTGGAGGAGACTCTTGAGAGTCCCATGGACTGCAAGAAGATCAAACCGATCCATTCTTAAGGAAATCAGTCCTGAGTGCTCACTGGAAGGACAGATCGTGAAGCTGAGGCTCCAATACTTTGGCCACCTCATTAGAAGAGAAGACTCCCTGGAAAAGACCCTGATGTTGGGAAATTTGAAGGGCACAAGGAGAAGGGGACGACAGAGGACGGGATGGTTGGATAGTGTTCTTGAAGCTACCAGCATGAGTTTGACCAAACTGTGGGAGGCAGTGGAAGACAGGAGTGCCTGGCGTGCTCCGGTCCATGGGGTCACGAAGAGTCTGACACGACTAAATGACTAAACAACAACAACAACAAAACTGTCAGAGCCTGCTTCTTGTGTGGGAGAGCCTACCAACCTGACAGCTTGCCAAATCTCTCTTCTCTCACACACCGAGGGACGATAGAGAGCAGAATGCAAGGGCAAGTACCTGAGGGTGTGGACACAGTGGGGGCTGGAGCAGCGGGAGTGGGGGCAGGAGAGCCCAGGGGTGCCATAAATGAACTGCTGCAGTACAGCTGACAGCTGAAATCACAGCTAGATACCCTCACCAGGCCCTCGGCGAACAAAGACTGCATTTAGAGGCAGAAAGGACTCTCAGAGCCTGTAAAATGCCTGTTTCCAACCCCTCTAAATACGCAGGTTACCTGGCGGACTATCTTGCCTTTAAAACGAAGCTCTCTATTTTCTGGACATGAGAGCAGTGGATTTTAAATCTGATAAGGAGAGAGTGTTAGGATATTTCCGTTCCACCTTAAAAAGGGAGCAGGTTGTTGTGTCACAGCCTGCGTATTTCCTGTTCACAGGATGTTTTCTGTTTTGTTCTCTCTCTCTGTGCCTGAGACATCGAAGCAGGCAGTCATGTTTTTTCTTTGTTCTGACCAACGCTGAATAAAGTTGTAGATAATGCTCTCCTGAGTGCATCTTTTGTTGTGCGAACTCTGCTGAAAGAGCATGCACTAGCCTTGGAATGTGGCATGTTATTTCTGAGGCTCGTGTCGCTAATTGACTGATACTGTATCTACGGGAGATCGATGGATCGTCCGGAGACGAAGTGGGGGCATGATGGCCTTTGTCTCCCTGGCAGTATCCCAACAACAGGTTTCGGGCCCAGATTCACGGCACTTACAGGAGAGTAAGACTGCGACAGACTGCTGTGAGGTATGTGGGAAAAGCGAAAGTAAGGCTTTTCTGTTGCCACGGCAGAGAGACTTTGATGTCCGGCCGGCTAATTGGCCTGGGAGTCGAGCCAAGCAGGCTTCATGATTTATGAGCTGCCGAGATAAGGTGTTTTTGAAGGCATAAAGGCTCATGGCTCAAGTAAAACCCTGGAATAGAGTTTTTCCAAGCCTCAGATGATGGCACTCAGTGCCCTAAGTTAAATGGCCAAAATTATAAGGCCTGGGCAAGCTGGTGTGAGAGCCTGCTTCGACAGTTTGGAGTGTGGCATACTGTGTGTGAAGCCCCTCCAGTTCCTCTGACAGATAGATGGAAGGCCCAAGATTCAAGGGCCATAGACGTAATAGTCTTATCCGTCTCTCTGGAGGATATATCAACACTGGCTGGCAACACGACAGCACGTCAGATGTGGAATGCTTTGAAGGTAGCCCATCTGCCGGTCATCCCAGCCCAGAGTGTGACTGCGTCGTAGGTCCTGGCTGTTTCCCAAATTGAGAGTGATTGCAGGGATGCCGAGGGCACCGGTTGCAAGCTGCAGGGGGAGCTGACTGTGATGTCATCCCAGGCAGCATTCCAGCCTCCAGGGGGAGCCAAGGAGTTGGCAGCTGAGAGCTCTGTTTCTCATGATAGCCAAGGTCATCCTCACAGATACCGGAAGGCCAGAAGTAAACAGAGACAGAAGCCAGCAGATGGCCCAAAGCAAAAGGGGGGAGGAAAGCCCACGCCAGAGAAAAACAAGGCTTTGTTAGCTGGCACTGCTTCACTGAAGGCCAAAGGCAAATTTGATGGCCAGGAGCAGGGGGGCAAGCAGCAGCAGCCCAAGCTAGTGGAAAACAAGGTTCTGTTTGCTGGCACTGCGTCCCCAAAAGCCAAAGTAAGATTTATTGTTGACTCTGGTGCTACCCGCCATCTATCAAAGGATCGGCACCTGTTTATCTCCTTCACGCCTCACGATGGAGAGATCCACCAGGCTGATGGAAAGACGTTGTGAATTGCAGGAGTCGGGAATGTGAGACTGGCAAGTCTGCACGCTACCATCAGAGATGTACTTTATGTTCCAGATTCTGCAGACAATTTGCTCAGTGCCCCACAGCTGACTGGGCATGGCTTTGAGATTTCCTTCAAGAGGAGCATCTGTGTCATCAGGAAAGGCAAAGAGGACATTTTGCATGCAAAGTTTATGGATGGCTTATTCTGCATAACTTATGATGACAATGCTGTTGCTGTGCCTAATGTTGATTCTTGTTGTGTTGCACAAACTAACAAAGTTCTTCATGCAGGATGTATTCACGAGGCGCACAGAAGATTTGGACACATGTCTTGGCAGGCACTGGTGAAGATGCCTGAGTTGGTTCAGGGTTTGAACATCAAGCCCTGTAAGTTTCACATGAAATGTGTATCTTGTGCAGAGAACAAGGTGAAGGTTGCTCCAAAAGGCAAGGAGTCTAGCAGGCAGGCTTCCAAACCCTACCAGCTAGTCCACGCAGACCTGGTTGGTCCACTTGAGCCCTCTTTGGGTGGAGCAAGGTAATTCATGGTTTTAATTGATTCTTTTTCCAGGTACATTCATGTGTTTATGCTCGAGCAGAAATCGCAAGCGTTTCCTAGGTTCAAGGCATTCTGTGCAAGGTTGGAGAATGCTCACCGTAAACGTATCGGCTGTCCCTTTACTGATTGGGGCGGGGAGTTCACTTCTCAGCAGTTTGAAGCTTTCCTGACTGAGAAGGGAATCCAGCATGACCTCTCAACACCTAGATCGCCATGGATAAATGGACTTACTGAGCGAGAAAACCAAACTTTGCTTCAAGGCCTAAAAACCTTGTTGCATGATGCCAATCTCCCTGAGAAGTTTTGGGGGAGGCTTTGTCCACATTCGTTTATTCCTATAACAGGAGACTGTCATCACCTATTGGTTGTACTCCCTATGAGAAGATGCTTGGTAAGAAACCTTACGTCAAGCACATGAGAATCTTTGGTTCTGACATGTGGGTACACACCCCACAGAGCAACAAGCTTGGGAAGCGTGGGGCACATGGTTTGTTCATGGGGTACGAAAAAGGTGCATACAGGGTATGGATGACTGATTCTAAGTCCATTAAGTTCACAAAGAGTGTTGAGTACAATCCTAAGTGGGGGGAAAATGTGGGAATTTTCCAGAGTTACCCAGAGGAAGATGAAGGTGATGTGAAAAAAGCAGATGATGTTCAGGGAGAAGAGGAAGCTGAGGATGATGATGATGATGATCAGAGTTCGGATTCCAGCTCAGTGGGCGGCGGTGCTGCTGATGTCAGCTACAGTGATGACACAGCAGACTACAAGAGCGCAAAGGCCTCAGTCAGACCATCTGATGCGTCTGACAATGAACTGGAAGAACCACTGTTCACCATTGGTCACTTTTCTCCTAAGAAGGAGGAGATGAGTGAAGAAGACTTGCGTCTAGTACGCAGATCTGAAAGGGCGACAAAAGACAAACCTCCAAAGAGATTTGCTGATGAGTTTGCTAAGATGGCAACTGCTGTTCTTAGTAGCTCAGAGAAGGTGTGGGAACCTTCAAGCTTCAAAGAGGTTCAGGAGTTAACCTCTAAAGATGCTGAGCCTTGGCTTAATGCCACGAAGGCTGAAGTTGATTCCTTGAACAGGAACCAAACTTGGGAGCTGGTACCGGTAGTCCCAGGAATGAGACTGGTTGGCAGCAAATGGGTCTTCAAGGCCAAGACAGACCAGAATGGCAAGGTTGTCAGACACAAAGCCAGATTGGTTGCCAGAGGTTTTTCACGGGTACCAGGACAGGATTACCACGAGACCTGCTCACCCACCGTCAAGTATGAGAGCATTCGGCTAATGCTCAAGATTGCTGCAGAGGAGAAACTGCATGTTTCCCATCACAACATTAATACAGCTTTTTTGTACGGGATTTTGGGGGAGGAGCTGTATGTGCTTCCACCTGATGGAATGCAGATACAGAAGGGAATGGTCTGTAAACTGCGGAAATCCTTATATGGTCTCAAGCAGAGTGCCAGATGTTGGAACACAAAAGTCACTTAGACATTGCTTTCTCTAGGTTTTCACCAAGGCAAAGCTGATCCATGTGTGTTTGTCAAGGAGGAGGGGCAAAACAAACTGTATTGTTTATGTTTTGTTGATGATCTTCTGATGTTTTGGAAGAATCAGGCTTTGTACCAAAGCACCCTAGCTTAGCTGAAGGAGCACTTTGACATGAAGGATCTTGGTGAGGTATCCAACTATCTTTCTCTGCAGGTGGAGAGGGACCAAGCAGGTAATTTTCTGGTACACCAAACACAGAAAATTGCTGATGTATTAACCAGGTTGAATTTGGTTGATGCAAACCCAGCAGACACACCGATGGTGACAGGTTACCAGGTAGATAGTACTGCTGAAGCGTTTTCTGACACTACGCTGTACAGATGCATTCTAGGCAAGTTGAATTTCATTGCTAGATGCTCAAGACCTGACATAGCTGTAAGCACTAACCTGCTTAGCAGACATGCTAACAATCCTACTGTTCAGGATTGGAAAGCTCTGAAGTGCATAGCCCGCTATTTGAAAGGGACTTTGCACTACAGGCTGAGGTTCACCAGTCAGAAGACTGGAGGTCTTGAAATCTTTGCAGATGCTAGTTTTGGAAGTGACACCACGGATGGTACAAGCACTTCTGGAGTATGCTACATGTACAACCACTGGTTGTGCAAAAAGCAGACGACAGTAAGCCTAAGTTCCTGTGAAGCAGAACTCAATGCTATGTCATTTTCACTCATGGATTGTGAATGGTTGATGCAATTGTTTAAGGACATCAGAGTTTCTGTGAAATGTCCTATACAAGTGTATCAAGACAATAGATCCTGTTTGGCTTTGCTGTACTCAGGGAGTTGCAAGCAAAGAACCAAGTACTTGCAGATTAAGCTACATTGTGCAAGAGAGTGTATTCAGAAAGGACTCATTCGGGTGTCCTACATGCCAGGAAATGAAATTCCTGCTGATCTGTTGTCTAAGGTTGTTAACAGAGAACAACTTAAGGTTTATGTACAGAGGTTGCAATTGGGTTGGACCACAGGTACTACAGGTTACACGGAAAGGGGGAGGATGTTAGGATATTTCCGTTCCACCTTAAAAAGGGAGCAGGTTGTTGTGTCACAGCCTGCGTATTTCCTGTTCACAGGATGTTTTCTGTTTTGTTCTCTCTCTCTGTGCCTGAGACATCGAAGCAGGTAGTCATGTTTTTTCTTTGTTCTGACCAACGCTGAATAAAGTTGTAAATAATGCTCTCCTGAGTGCATCTTTCGCTGTGCGAACTCTGCTGAAAGAGTGTGCACCAGCCTTGGAATGTGGCATGTTATTTCTGAGGCTCGTGTCGCTAATTGACTGATACTGTATCTACGGGAGATCGATGGATCGTCCGGAGACGAAGTGGGGGCATGATGGCCTTTGCCTCCCTGGCAGTATCCCAACAGAGAGTGCCATATTTAATTGGCATGTTAGAAGGCAATGCTAAAGGATGGACAATTCCTCTAATGGCAGCCAAGCACCGCACCCTCTCAAACCTGGGGGAGTTTCTGGAAACTATGGATGGAATTTTTATTGATCCCCTGCAGAATGTTACCTCTGCACAACAACCGTTAAACCTCCACCAGGGGAGTGATTCTGTCTCCACGTTATGGACTGCATTCAACTTGTTAGTTCAAAAGCTTGGGTGGCAAGCAAACAGTCAGCTTTTGGCAGCCATGTTCTTGGTGGGGTGGAATGAATTGATATTAGATGAACTGGCGAGAATGCTGCCCATGGACTCTTTGGATGATGTGGTCCGAGCTTCACTGAAGCTTGGACTGAGGCAGTAGCAGTGGAAGTTGGAGAAGAGGGGGCAAGTATGACCCATGTTTGTGAAAAGCCACATTCCTAACATGCCTGAGCAGAGAGTTGGCAGCATGCCCAGACAGGGAGACTTTCCAGAGCAGATGCAACTGGGCTCAGCAGGGAGGGGGAACCCTGGAACAGCTGGAATGGCGGGGGGCCAACGTCACAAACGTTGCTTTGCAGGTGGGCGATCTGGACATTTGGCAAGACAGTGTCCAAGCAAGAAGAATGGGGGTTTTCTGTCTGGGGCTTGTGTCGAGGGAGGTCCAAAAACTAAGGAAGCACTGGCGGGAAACGGGAAGCCCCAGTCCATGAAGGAGGCTGGCAGCTGGGAAGGAAGTCAGTAAAGAGCCCTCTCATTGAAACGGCGGTTCCTGGGATCGCGGTGCCAGTGACACTACAACTCCCAGACAGCTGCAGGGTGCAGGTCCAGGGACTCATAGACTCAGGGGCTTCCCTGGACTTTTTAGACTCAGACTTCGTAGAGCAGCAGAAGCTGGGCTCGCAGCGACAAGAAGCCCCATTGGAAGTGCAACCAATTGATGGCAGGCCGTTGGTGGGGAGGCAAGTTGCCTATGGCACATGGCCCATGGGGGTGGAGTTGTCAGGCCGCAAGGAGACAATGATGTTAGCTCACAAAACATGATCCAGTAATAGCATGGGGGCAGCGTTCTTTAACGTTTGATTCAGCTTACTGCCAAGAACACTGCCTAGGGTTCGAAGCGCGAATAGAGGTAGGAGCCAAGGGGGCATAGGTAGGGGGGGAAACTCATGGGGGAGGAGAGCTCCATACCCCCACAGTATAAGGCCTATAGGGATGTGTTCTGTGAAAAATGAGGCAGATAAGTTACCCACCCCACAGACCTCATGACTGCAAAATAGACTTGGTGCCTGGTGCCAGGATACCCACCTATACCCATCTATATTCCATGTTGGAAGCAGAATTAGCCAACTTGCGGGAGTTTCTGAAGAAGAACTTGGAACGTGAGTTTATTAGGCTGTCTTGAGCACCTGGTGGGTCACCAGTGTTCTTTGTGAACAAGAAAGACACCCCAGAAAGATGTCTCGTGGTGATCTACAGAAAAACCAACAGCCTCATGATTCCTAGTCAATACCCCTTGCCACATATTGGTGACCTGCTGGAGAGGTTACAGTCGGTGAAATTTTTTACCAAGCTGGACCTGAGGGGGGCATACAATTTGATACATGTGAGACAAGGAGACAAGTGGAAAATGGCTTATAATACCAGATTTGGAAGCTTTGAATACTTAGTTATGCCTTTGGGGCTACAATTGGGCACGGCCACATGCCAGGTGTTCATCAATCATGTACTGGCAGATTTATTGGACAATACAGTTTTGTGTTACCTAGATGACGTGCTGATCTACTCTGAGAGCCCAGAAGAGCACGTGCGACACGTGACGGAGGTGCTGCATAGACTAAGGACACACCACCTCTATGCGAAATTGGAAAAGTGCCAGTTTCATGTCAAGGGGGTGGAATTTGGGGTTATCACATCTCTCCTGAAGGGGTGTACATGGACCTAGCCAAGGTGCAGGCAGTGTTAGATTGGCAGAAGCCAAAGACTAAGAAAGACGCACAGAGATTCTTAAGCTTTGCTAATTATTACCACAAGTTTGTGCCCAATTATTCTTGGCTCATGGCTTTCCTTACAGACTTGCTTGAGGAGCAAGAAGCCGTTCTTCTGGACAGAGGAGGCACAAGATGCGTTTGAGAAGCTCAAGATGCGTTTGAGAAGCAGCGGAGGAGTACCTGCACCACACAGATCCACATCGGCCGATGGTGGTGGAGAGGGGTGCGTCAGAAAGTGCCATAGGAGCTGTGTTGCTACAAGAAGACCGTAACGGAGATTTGAGGCTGTGTGCCTTCTACTCCCAAAAGTTGAACGCTTCAGAACGGAATTACACCATTTGGGAGAGAGAATTGCTCACCATAAAAGAAGTGCTGGGGGTGTGGAGACATTTCCTCAAAGGAGCCCAACACCAAGTGGAGGTACACGGACCACAAGAACTTAGAACACTGGCTAATGGTGAGGCATCTGAACCAGAGGCAAATTAGATTGGCACAGTTCTTTTGCTCTTTTCAACTTCCGAATCTGATACATGCCGGGGCACCAGAACCAGAGGGCGGATGTCCTGTCCCGGAAGCTGGAGTATCTGGAGGGGGAGTCAGCCACCGGGCTGAGGCATATTCTGAAACCAGAACAGTTACAGCTGGTGGCAGCTCCCATAGTTGAAACTGCAGACTTCAAGATACAGATGGAAGTGGATCGAATAGTACTCTTCCAATCCTGTATGATGACCTTATCCCCCCCCCCCAAAAAAATTCCAACCATTCTTCCATGTTTAAAAACAATAAATCCTTCATTTTTATTTTAACAGAAAACTCTCCTCTGTAGTCTTTTATTTTAAAATAATCCATAGTTATTTACTTGTATATTCATTATTTTACACCCAGTTGTATATCTTGCGATGGCATTTCCTGTAGGGAAATTTAGCAAGAGAAAAAGAAAGGAACTTCCATTTCTACCACTTCCATTCTTTTCCCAATAGCATCACCAGAAGCTTGATAGATTTCCCCTCTAAATTCCCTCCAATTTGTACCCAGAATCCTTTCTGCATCATCTTGTAATTCTTTGCTTTAGAGAGACTAAGCGGCTCTTACATGCAAGGGTATGAACTTCAGTAAACATTGTTCTGAGATGGCAACTTTTTACATTGATTTCTGCAAGTAATAATTTCTCATTGATTTTCCATAGGTATTGTATTATCAAATGGTCACACCTGGAGGCAACAAAGACAGTTTGGTGTAGTTACTATGCGGAAGTTGGGGTTGGGGAAGAAAGGCATGGAGCACCGAATAGCAGAGGAGGCTCATCAGCTCGTGGAGGTTTTTGCACGTTCAAATGGTATGTGATGAGGGGTGATGGTGCTGAGCTGGCGTATGAAGATTTATTTGTGTACTACTTATGTCCATTTTAGAAAGGAATGTGATATGTTTTTCTTGGTTCCTAAAGGAGATCCCAGCAGTTTCTCTTGGCCACCATAAAATCCTACTCTCAGTATGAACAGGAGCAGCTGAACTAACATTAGTTTAATTTTATTTTGCAGGACAGCCACTTGATCCCTCCATGCCCATCACTAATTCAGTCTCCAACGTGATATGTGCTGTGGCTTTTGGGCACCGGTTTGCTCTTGAAGATGAACAGTTCCAGAAGCTGATAGAAGCCATTGATTTTATCCTACAATTTGTATGTAGCTTTGTTCATGGTGTGAGTAGTCATTTTCATTTCTACTATGCCCTAAATACCACAAATCAGTATTTTGAAATTGATCTGAGATAAGGGCCACTTACTGTCTCACAGCCTGATCAATTTCTCATGATTACCATTGAGATTTTTTTTAAAAAGGAGTAGGAAGAATTTGTCCACTACAGAAGACTCTTTGGAGGAAAGATGGGATAAAAATGGAACAATGGCCTTCAGAACAGGTCATCAAGAGCCCACCAAAGGGGACAGAGGTGAACAAAATAATCTTCCCAAGAAGGGAATTACATAGTTTTGTTGCCATCATTGAAAACTAAATGTATCTACTCTCTAGCCACTTAGCAATGACAATGATGATGGCGTCCATGGTGAGGCCCCTGCAGCCAGCCTTGGCTGGAATTTTTTAAAAGTAAGAGAGACCTGCAACTCAAGCACTGTCCCTACTGCTAAGGAAAGCAGCTCCCTTCTGCATGACCCAACTAAACCCTTTTTCCAAACTTAAGTTCGGTTCTCCACATTTCTACATACATTCCGGATCTTTAAAAAAAAAAGGACTCATGAAACTTCATCAGCATTTTTCTGCTAATTTATCCTAATGCACACATTTGTTTGCAATTTTGCCCGATATACACATTTCTGCAAAGCAGTATATTGTAGGACTGTATGTTATTTTCACTATTATATGCATTTTAAGGCACACAAAACCATATCATTGCATTTCCATTTTTGTAAGCATCACTTGACTGGGAAACTACAGGCAAATTTATATCAGCATTCAAGCCACATTTTGCAAAAAGGAATTTTATTACTGTGAGCAGTTTCTGAGCTCTGGGCACAGTACTAAGCCTAAATTTTCCGATTAAAACTGCAGAATGGAAGGAAAGGAGGACCTTTTTCTGCCTCCTCACTTCCAGCTTTCATATCTCAGTTTTTAACATTGCTTTATATTAGTCCAATTTTTATTTTCTAGCTCCTTATGTATTCAGAAAATATAAGTAATTGATCTTTAATGAGAAAACAAGGAACGAGAAAAAACATCCTTCTTCAAGGTTTAGTTTTTTGTAATGAAAGATCAGAATTACTTGACTGGCAAACTGGAAGATTTAATAAATACAACTAAAAAATTAAAAAATTGGAGAAGTGTACTGTCAGAGCTGCCCGAGATCCCAGCTCACAAAGGACCAATGCCGCTTCGTTGTTAGGTACGAAAGTCTTTATTGAAGTTCAGTTTCACTTCCACAGCCGCAGCGTGCAGCTCTGCGTCTCAAACCCTAGACCACTGAAGCTCCGTCTGAATCTCCTCCCCCCAGACACCAGTTTAAGACTCAAGCCTTGCTCCACCTCTTCCTCTGCTCTTTCCTCCTCTGGTTCCGCCTGTCCGTCGGGGTCTCGCCCTTTCTAGACTCTTCTGACGCTGAATCCCCTGAGTCTTCCCCCTCCCTCCGGCGGGCTTTAGGAGCTGGTTCCCAATCCGGGTCTCCTGCTGTCCCTCGCGCCCGTACATTTGAACTTGGCGCGCGCGCCCAGCCGGCAACTTTCCTCCTGACCGTTTCACTGCTGCTGTCACTGCTTCCCCCTTCGGGGAGGCTAGCTGCAACTGACCTCCCCTCCGTTCCCCCACTCTCCGATGGAGGCGTGGTCAGCCCTGACTCATCTTCTCTCCCCGCTGGAGGAGACGCTGGTCCTGACACATGTGACTCTTCCCCCCCACTACCCTCTGGTGGGGAAACTGGTCCTGATCCCCCGCTGCTGCTTTGGGGGTCCCCGCTGGCTCCTTGTTTCTGGTGCGTCCCCCCCTGGGACCCCCCTTGCCCTGATCATCGGCGCCCCCTTCTGGGAATCTTCTGATTCGCTGGAGAAGCTCATGGAATCTCTCGGGTCACTGTCATACTCCCCTACGCTGCCCTCGGATTCTTCCCCTTCGCTCTCCATTTCCTCTCTCCCCTGTGCTCCTGCTCCTGTTTTTTTGTTTTTTTCCCAAAATAAATTTTTATTGGTTTATCATTATATATACATATAAACAAATACAAAATATAATACATAAATTACATGTGTCATATCCAGTCCATGAATCATACATATATTACATAGTTGTTTTAAGCTTTAGGCAAATTTGCTTTTAAATGTGAACTTACCTGAATTCCCCCCACACCCTGTTCTCCACCCACACTCACCTACCATAAAAGGCCACTAACTTGTTCCAGGAGGGGTCCCCTGATTGTGCCCAGTTTTGGAATGATGCCTGGGAGCTGGAAAAATATTTTGAGCCATAGTTTTCTTTCACATTATCAGCTAGGGATAATTCATAGACTCCAATCATTGGGAGATTCCAGAAAAGTGATAGACACCCTTCCTTCTTCTTAGTGAGAAACTAATATGCTAGCCTTGAAGAATAATGCAGATCATGTTTTTTAAAGTGCAATTCCAAAGCACAAACGGTGTGACCAAGCTTCCTCATGGTAATGGCAGCATTTCTGCTATCTTTCCTTTAGCTTTGTGAAATTCTCCCATGGCTCATGAAACATCTCCCAGGGCCCCACAAGAAGGCCTTGTCCTGCATGGAGATGGTGCTTTCATTTGCAAAGGAGGAGATAGAGAAGCATAAGGAGAATCAGTCTCTGCATGATCCACAGGATCTCATTGATTTCTATCTATTTCAGATGGAAAAAGTAAGTATCAGCTTTGAAGCTGAATACTGCTCATCCAAGGAATCATTACATTCCCTGTTATAAGTGAATACTAATCTCTTGCCTGGAAACCAGCATCTTTTTTCCTGAATCTCAGTTGAAAATGGCATAGAATTCCCACCAAATATTTCTCATAGTCAATTTAGTTGCTAAAGTGAGTTGATACCCATCCATTAGCATTGTTAAAAATGTGAGTGGAAAGAGGTGGAAACCTAAGTGTGTTAAGGGGTCTTGCCTATGGAGCATTCCCTCGGTACATAAATTTATTTGGATTGATGTTCATCTGACATTCAAATGTGGACTGAGAAAACAGAAAATCCTAAACAAAATGCTCTTAAACTAGAGTATGACTTCAAATCCCCATCTCATCCATCTTCACATACTAGAAAGGACAAATGTAAATTCATCTTTCACTCTCTGAACAATGCTTATCATGATGACAAATGAATGGTGAAATATGTTTAGTGTTAAATACCATATTTCACCATAATTTTCACATTTTTATGCCAATTATTCCTTTCAAAAAAAGGGGGGGTGCGACGATTATTTGGTGAAAAACCAAGGCACGACCCTTATGTGAGGAAACTGTTTTTTTTAACAAACATAATTATGTTTCTATTGCTTATTACTTGTTACTAACTGTTTTTGGTGTGATTAGGATTCATGGAATACGCATGAACAGGTAAAGGTAAAAGGTAATTCAAATTGGGGCAAGGCAAATGCATGCACAGGGCCGGCCCATCCATGTGGCAGGCTGTGAGAGCTGCCTTGGGCAGTGGAATGCCAACAGGAGGCATCTCTGGGGATGTGCTGCCTAGCCAGCTGCTAGTGGAGAAGCAAAGGGGGCAGCTTCTGGCAAGATTTCACCAATATCTTTCAAGATCTCACCCAGCCCCCAGTTGCTGTTGCCACTTTGTGGGAACTGCTGTGCAACCCAGGTAAGCAGGCAGCAGCAACAGTACAGCGGTGGTGACAACATATTCTCATTTCACCTCAGGCGGTGTAAGAGGACACCCCACCCCTCATGAAGCATGTGTGGGTGGTATGGTAATAAGTGTGTGTGGGGGGGGGAAATAAAGTAAGTGCTGAAGGACAAATTGTAAGGCATGTAAATGACATGTCACTTTCCCCATTTTCAACACCAGAGCAAGAATGACCCAGAGTCCACCTATGATGAAGAAAACTTGGCTCAGTGCATTTTTGACCTCTTTGTAGCAGGGACAGAGACAACCACCGGTTCTCTGAAATGGGCACTTCTCCTCCTGGCAAGTCATCCAGATGTCCAAGGTGAGAGAGGAGAGCCAGGACTTCTCTTGATCACTAGGGTGGAGCATAGTTCTTTAAAGGTTTCATATTGAAAAGAGTTAAAAGTGAGTTTATGATATAAGTTTTGGAAGCCAAATGTTATTGAAATAAGCTAAAAGTTTTGACTTACATATCTGGAAAGATCATTCTCTCCCCCCCTCCACTTTTATGGAACCTATAATTGTAGGGTTGGAAAGGACCCCAAGGGTCTCCTGCCTCTCCGTGCTCCACTACATGAGGGACACGGGTGGCGCTGTGGTCTAAACCAGTGAGCCCCTTGTGCTTGCTAATTACAAGGTTGGCAGTTCAAATCCATGTGACAGGATGGGCTCCCGTTGCTCTGTCCCAGCTTCTGCCAACCTAGCAGTTTGAATGCATGCCAGTGCAAGTAGATAAATAGGTACTGCTGCGTCGGGAAGGTAAACACCGTTTACTCTGGCACTCATCATGGTGTCCAGTTGCACCAGATGTAATATATATATATATACATACACACACACCCCGCCCTCTCCAGCCAAGACCGGGCTCAGGATGGCTAACAACCAATAATAAAAACAAGTTGATTAAAATACAATTTGAAAGATTAAGATACAACATTAAAACAATTAGGGAGCAAAATCCTCCTTCATAGGAGTAGAAAGGAAAAAGAAAGAGGGGGAGGGAATCAAACTGATTCTGAGCCAAAGACTCTGTCTTACAGGCCCTGCAGAAAGAAATCAGAACCTGCAGGGCCCTGGTCTCATGAGACAGAGCGTTCCACCAGGCTGGAGCCAGTGTTGAGAAGTGTTGAGAAGCCCCTGGCTCTGGTTGACGCTCATCTAACTTCCTTAGGGCCCGGGACCTCCAGGGTGTTGCTATATATGGACCTTAAGGTCCTCCATGGGGCATACCAGGAGAGGCGGTCCCGTAGGTACAAGAGTCCTAGGCCATGAAGGGCTTTAAAAGTGAAAACCAGCACCTTAAATCTGACCCTGTACTCCACTGGGAGCCAATGCAGTTGGAAAAGTATATATAACTCCCGCTGGGCTCCGAAGGCTTGCGGATAGCTTCCTGAAGCCTGGAGAGTGAGAGGGGTCGGTGCGCACCAACCCCTCTCGCTCTCCAGGCTTCAGCAAAAGCCTGCATTCGCCCCATAGGACGCACACGCATTTCCCCTTTATTTTTGGAGGGGGGAAGTGCATCCTATAGAGCGAAAAATATGGTAAGTAGGAAATATTGAGAGCCAGGGATGGAGAATACACACACACACACACACACACACACACACACACACACACACTACAGACAGCCTTTGATCCCAGCCCTTCAGCAAATCCAGCCACCAGAAACATCTGAGATTAGCTTCACTTTCAAAAATTTCACACCTGGGAACTAGAATGGGGACGAACCATGGACACAGACTTGAGCTCTTTGAAGGACCAGGTGAGCTGAAAATGCAAGAAACTGGGAGTCATTCACAGAGATTTATGGAATGTGTTCAAGGGAATTAAATGTCCATCTGAAATAAAATGCAGTATTCACAATAAACCTTCTGTTTCCATCATTCTCTTCAGATAAAATGCACAAGGAAATAGAAGATGTCATAGGTTCTGCTCACTCAATCTGCTATCAAGATAAGAAGAAACTGCCCTACACTAATGCTGTGATTCATGAAATGCAGCGCTTTAAATATGTCCTTTTTTTTGGGTTACCTAGGCAATGTACAAAGGATTTGAAGCTGCGTGGTTTTCTCATTCCCAAGGTATAACAGTGTGCTACAACTGCACTCCTGTAGCCCAAGAGCAAAGAGCAGCAGAAGGTTGCATATTGAGAGATGCTGCCAGGCATACAGGAACTTCCTGTCTAGTCAAAAATCTGAAGGGCAAGAGCAGGAGCTCCATCTGCAGACATGTTTCACCATTGGCAAGTGCCATTCCATTGGGCATTTGTGGCAGGGGAGGAGCCTGAAGTATCCAGAGGTATCAGCCTGGTTGTGAGCTTTCATTTTAAAAGAGGTGGGGGAAAGTCCTCTTGTGTTCCTGCCTATTCAGAAAGTATTTTAAGGTGAAGAATACAACCCCCCTATATATATATATATATATATATATATATATATATATATGTAATCACACATGTCTCTGTAATGATTAGTCTTGGAATAGTGTGGGACAATACAGAAATGTTTTGATCTGAATGCATTCCAAATCACTTGTTTCTTATTTGCAGGGGACTGTTATTGTTCCTGATCTACGCTCTGTTCTTCTTGATCCCACACGATGGGAGACACCTGCAGAGTTCAACCCAAATCATTTTTTGGACCAGGATGGACAATATGTGGCTCGAGAAGAATATCTCCCATTTGGTGCAGGTAAATGCAGAAGACCAAGCTACGTTGTGGTCTGTAGATGGGCTTACTAGTCTGCTTCCAGGAAATGACATCAGCAGCAGCACATGAGGGAGTGGGCCGGAGCAGAGGCAGCGTCTTTCTGGCTGGAGTGGCAGCGCTGGTCAGCAGAATGGGGCAGGGCAGTGGCAAGTTAAGGGGATCTCTGGTTTGGTGGCTTGGGACCCATACATGCACATACACTTATGTGGCCTCCATCTGGACCTCCCTACATTTGCCACCCCTGCCCTGTCCCTGAGAGAGGCAGCACTGCCAGGACCAGGATACTGCTGTTCCCCATCTCACATCACACTGCAAGCCATCCAACTTCTTTTCAGGCAGCAAGGCTAAGGCTATCTTTTCATGGGGTACTATTTAGCCTGGTTTGAAAGCACACTCAGAACTGATGAAAACATGCCACTTCCTTACTTCTCCTACTCTGAAATCAAAAGAATATTATTCCTGCAGAAATTCAGCAGACATCATCACTGCTAAGTTACAAATTCTCCAAAGGTCAGATTCATGTGCTTTTCCATACAACATTCAGAAACCTAGTTCCTACCAATGTGAGATAAGTCTGACAGGAAGATTACTTTATGCTCTTAACCCCTTTCTTCATTGCAGATTTGGACAGTTGACAAAAGTTTTCCTTTCATTTTTTTAAGTCAAGTTTTAGTGAAAGTTTTATACATAAGACACAATAAACATCATGCCAATCTAAAAAGGAAAATAGAAAAAAGATGAGGAAAGGAAGAAAAGAAAGAAAAGAAGAAAAGCAAATCACCTCTGTCTAAATTAAATATTCACCCTTATTCTACACACAGAAAAGTGAGCCCTCCCAGCTCCCACTTGGGACCTAGACCCTCTTCCCCCAGTTTCTAGCCCTTCATTTTCAATCCATCCCCTTCCTCAGTGTATCTTCCTTGATATGAGATAGGGAACTTCAAATTACAGAACAAAACATAAGTATAACAAGAGGAAAGAAAGGTTAGCACTGACCAGGCTGGGAAATTGATAGGAGCCTTGATGATTTTGCTATCCTATCTATGTCTAGTTTTCCAAAGTATTAAGGAGAATGTTTATAACTACAAAGCAATGAACACGGGAAAGTAAATTATTGCTCACTTGCTGTCTTTCACTTGTCCCATCATCAGGGTCTCGCATATGTTTGGGAATGCAGCTGGCAAAGATCGAAATATTCATCTTCCTGACCAGCCTGCTGAGGGCATTCAGCTTCCAGCTGCCAGAAGGAGTCAAAGAGCTCAATCAAGAGCCTTTACTAGGGGCTACAACACATCCCCATCCTTATAAACTCTGTGCTGTTCCCCGTTGCAACACATAAGAAAATAGGAAAATATTAGCAGCTGCACCCCTGCTTCCTCCACTCGGTGACCCCTTGGCCACTCCTGACACATGAACCCCCTAGCATTTCCCCTTCCCTTCCCATCTCATCCCATGCAACTACTGAGGTCTCTTTTCACCTTTGCAGCTCCATTTCTGAAGCCACTTCTCTCTTATCTTCTGCAGCTCTGCTTTGCATCCATTTTCCCCTTCACCCCATCTCCTCCTTTTCTTCGGGCCTTTCATGCCCCTGTTTTCATCTTCATCCCTCTCCTAATGCCTCCTTACTCCCTCCTTTTTGACAACTTTCCTTTGCATCCCCATTCTTACTCTCACACCCTTTCCCCCTCCCCTCTACTTTCCTCAAATCTCCCTTACACACACATTCCCACACCTCCTTCTCTCTCCTGCTTCTGTAGCCCCCTTTCAACCCACACTCCATGCTATGTTATTGTATCTTTAAGATGAGCAGACTACTAAGAGCAGGACTGTCTGTTTGTCCAGTTGAAGAAGGTTAAGTTCCTTTGATGGATACTGTACATGTATGCTTGTTAATAAAATATCTCTTCTAAATCAGTACATTGAATCCAGAACTTCATGTTGAAGACAAGACATGGTATCAGGAGTGTGATACATTGTGTGGAGGCACTATGGAATATTTGAAGGCTTCACATGCTTTATCACAGCTAAGAAATGAAAGAGGGAGAAGCTTAAAACAGACGTTCCCCTGACTTTCACTATCCTTTTTTCTTTTTCTTTTAAAAATAATTTTTATTTGGTTTTACCAATATAAAATTATAGTATAATACTGCAACACACATCCACAATTAAGATTCCTCCAAATCTCTGAACTTTCCACCTTCCCCTCCATGGGTTCTGTTATTACACCTTCACTTGGGGTCTTGGTTGACAACAAGCTTAACGTGAGTCAGCAGTGTGATGCAACAGCAAAAATGCTAATGCTGTTCAAGGCTGCATCAACAGAAATATAGTGTCCAGATCAAGGGAGGTAACAGTTTTCTCATGGGACTCGGCTACATTTGTAAAGATAAAGCTCCTTATATGCATTATAACACTATGGCACCAGATCCCGGAATGGAGTCCCATTTTTCTCCAAAGGAACTTCCCTGTATGAAGTTTACAATGCATTTAACTGGGGAAGGATATCAATAATAAAAATGAAAAAAATTGAGGATATAAGACATTTAGTAACTGATTGTTTACAGCATCACCAATTAAATGATATATTCAAAATGGATAAAAGAAATGGATTTAATATTATATGATGCAGTTGAAAATGATTAACAATTGAACCCATGGGGAGGTGGGGGAAAGTCCAAGGATTCAGAGAATTCTATATGTTTATGATTACAACTATTATTTGAATGTAAATGTTAATTGTAATATTGAATAATAATTTTAAAAATACAATGTGTTTAACTGAATTGCTTCTGTGACATGTATTGATCCAGCCCTGCTCTGGAGGGTAGGACTCAAATCAATGGCTTCATGTTACAAAAAAGAAGATTCAGAAATAAACATATGGAAAAACTTACTGACAGTAATTTGGAGAACTTTTCTGGCAGCTTCCTTGCCCCATTTGGAGCCCACACGTTTCCGTGGCGTGTCTCTGCTCCCTCCGGGCTTCCAGCTCCAGTTAGCAGAGCTTAGCACAGCGTCAGAAGCAAGAGTCAATGATTGCCTTGTGTGTAGCAATAAATCAGGCAGACGCTCGGTGTCTTCCTTATCTTACAAGTAGCTTTAATCTCGTACAAAAACAACAGATCGTATCTTTCCCGGTGACACGCAACTCATCTTGATCCTCTCCCGGATCTGGCTAGACTCACACTGCGTGTGTCTCTCTCTCTCTCTCTCAGAGATACTGACCACTCCCACTTCCGTGTTCTAAACACACCTCCAAGAATGTGAGGCGTCACTCAGAACTTCTTAACCCTGTAAGTTCTGACTCTCTCAATAAGTAAGAGCTGTTTGACAGTGGAATGGTCTCCCTTGGGAGATTGTGGACTCTCCTTCCTTGGAGGTATTTAAGCAGAAGTTGGATGGCTGTCTGTCATGGATGCTTTAGCTGAGATTCCTGCATTGCAGGGGGTTGGACTAGATGACCCTCAAGGTCCCTTCCAACTCTACAATTCTACAATTCACTGTGACCCAGGTGAATGGCATGACCTAGAACCAAATGTAGACACCCACTGGGGTCAGCACAGCATGTAGGCAGTTCGGATCATACATTGCTTTCAGAGAGTGATTATAGTATGAATATTTCTCCTCTAAGTCGGTTTCTAAGAAGCACTGTCCTTGTCCTTCTCCACTGATGGAACTCTAATGTGGAGTCAGAAGTACTTTCCACCCACAACCCATCCCAAGAACCAGATTTACAAGGATTAAGAAGACCTGTGTCATTCAAGAAGGCCTGTAGCTGGCCACACTACCAAATCAACATGGCAAATTACAGTAGAATCTGATCTATAATATGCAAGGCCAAAATGGAGGAGGTGCAATAATAATAATCAAAATATCTTTCAAACAAGGATGTCCCGCCCCACAATGAAGTAGTAACCATAGCCTGTTTCTCATTGGAACATAATGAACCAGCACATATGTTATAGCCACAAGTCCATATGCCAGGGACCATTGCAGGTTTTGAGGCATGATGGCATGCACTGGTTGAACACCAAGGAATGGTGGGAAGTACGACCTGGGGAATTTCCAAGGGATGAAGACTGAGAGCCCAGGGATTGGTGATCAGACAGGGACAGTGTGTGGCAGAGAGAAGTCCAGAAGCAGAAGCAGAGGCAGAAGTAGGAGATAGGAGAGGCCAAGAGGCAGAGATGAGTCAGGCTAGTGAAGGAGCCAGGGTGTCCCCCCTCCTGCTGCAACAAGCTCCCCTCTCCCGGTGTCTCCCAGGACCAGAAGAGGGATGAAGAGGGAGGAGCAGAGAAGGGCAATTCAGTGGAGTTTCATTCCTTTTTTATGGTCTTATCTGATGCTGTTCTTATACTATGTATGTTCACTTGGCGCTTGGCCCTATACCCAAAGGTCTCAGGGCAGTTCACATAAAATATCAAATACATTAAATGAAAACAAAACCAACAACCCAATAACCCCCCCCCCCAAAAAAAAGATCCAGCATTTTTCAAAAGGGTATAAGATGTAGATCAAGTCAGGCAAAGGCCAGGTTGAAAAGGAACATTTTTGCCTGGCGCCTAAAGGTGTATACTGAACATGGGTGGGGAAGGTCCCCCAAAATATTTTATTAGGGGGTCCAAAAGAAGTTGGCACCTACACCTCTTACCTATTGTTTCCCTAAACTATTTTAATATTGTAGCCTTATTAGACTTTACCGATTGGTGGGCTCTGCGTTGCTCCCGGACAGGAGGAAGGAAGTCAAATGACACCGAGGGTTGGTTCAGAGAAAGAGTTCTTTTATTCTGCTCTCCGGATAGCAGAAGGCACTTGCGTGGTCAGTCCACAGCAAGTCCAAAGAAATGAGAGATTTCATGCAGTATATATATCCTCCAGGCACCCTCTCCCCCTTCCCCAGGAATCCAAGCACGTCAGCTTGTACATGCAGGTTGACATCACAGATGTTCCTCCTCCAGCACTCTTAACCATAAAAGGGTATTCCTTCCTGTACATCTGACCATAAAAGAGTATTCCTTCTTGTACTTCTGACCATAAAAGGGTATTCCTGTTCTTATACTCTTATCTTGGAGCAAGAGGTCACCAACTTCAAGAACACACTCTGGCACTGTTCCCGGACTAGGTCTGTGCGTCTTTGTGGTCTTTGTGGTCAGGATGTAAGATAAGGCCCAGAGTGTCATCCCTGTTCCACTTTGGAGTGGTCAAGGCCATCCGTCATTACCAGCCTTCATGGACTGATAAGGGAGAGAGCTTTGAGCCCTAGTTTATAAAGCTGGGTTTTGGCTCAAGAGCTCAAGTTAAAGCATATTAGAAACGCTCCCTTGGAAAAGGAAAAAAGTGGATTTTAGGTCCCGTTTCAAACTGACTGCACAGAAACCCATTCCTTCAATATCAGCAAACATTTTCTTCTATTTTGAGACAGAAGCCTTGACAAATAAAGAATATTCAGAATCTTGGTGTAAATCACGAATTTTTATAAGGAGTTAAATTATTCAGGGGTGTTATTCTTTCACTTACAAGCAGGCACCATACATTTGCGTGAGTCCTCACTCTCCCAGATGAGCCCCCTGAGAGAGGGGGGAGGGAGGGAGGGAGAGAGAATGTACACATGCACACTTGGCTTTTCCTAAGAGTCTGGGTAAAAGTTGGATCCAGTACATATAGATCATAAAGAGGAAGCAGGAAAGACTATCACTCTTTCTTTCTTTTTTTTAAAGAAATATTTATTAAGGTTTTACAAAAAACAGAAGTTTACAAAATAAAAAGAAAGCATAAAAAAAGATAAGAAAAAATACAAAAAATACAAAAATACATAGAGAAGAAAAAATATACAAGATACAAAAAGCAAATAGGTAAAAAAATAAAATAAAATAAAATGTCCCCTCAAAGTATCTGCTTTATATACATTATTTACACAATGGGCTGCACATGATTGGCTAATTCCGGAATTCTACTGTAAGCCAATCAGGTTGTGGATTCACTTCTATCTGGAGCATGATTGGGTGGTTCCTGCCAACCAATCATACTGCTGCATTGTTCTAGGACCAATCAGACTGCTGCTTCTGAATCCTATTGTTCTAGGACCAATCAGACTGCTGCCTTTTGGATCCTATTGTTCTAGGACCAATCAGACTGCTGCAGTTTGGATCCTATTCAACTCAGTACATAACACCGTTGTTAAACTTCGCAGGTCTGTCACTCCTTTTCTCAAACTTCTGAGGAGGTTCTGCCAGGAATCCAGTATAATAACAAATACTTAACTTCCTCCTCAGCCATCAGTTTTTCGATATAACCTGCCAACATGGCGACTCTCTTTTTATTGCTGCGTCACTCCAAAAGCCCCCACTCTTCTAGATCTCCATGAGCCAAGCCTTTGGTTATTAATTCATTTTCACACAGTTTTTACTCATCCCGCTAATGTCAATTATGCAACGGTTCTTTCTTGGGGAGGGGTTATTAGGTAATCACATAAAAGAGCAAAAGAAAAGTTCCCCCCCATCCAGTCCCGTTCTGACATACCGACCCTTTGATGTTTTCTTCTTGATAGATTCCTGTTAAATCCAACCCATCGCTCTACTTCACAGAGGTCACTTCAATTAGCAGTCTTAACTCCCGTTCTTCACTTGAAATATGTGCATTTGCTTCTCCTAATTGTTTATATCGAACTCCTGCAACCAGTTCGCGCAATCAGAGACAGCGTCCGGGAGAGCCAATCCACGCGGGGGCTATGTGCCTAGTGCCTTCACCCCCTTCTTATGAACTCGGGGGTGATTTATGGCAACAGCAGGCAAGGCAGTGTTTCCCCATTCCCTGGGGTAAACAAGGGAGGCAGCATACTCCCATATCAGCCTCTTAATTGTCCCGTGTGAGCTGGAGAGATGGTATTGTCGGCCATCTTCCAATGTGCCCCTGGCGGCCCCCTATTCATTTTTTATTTTATGAATATTTGATACAAAATTCTTTCTCAAATATTTGTGTCACAAAATCGGTCTTAAGATAGCTTGGATTCTAATTACAATTAATCAAACACCCTCTCATTTGCGTGACCCATATAAGAATGATTATAGGGTTCAGTTGTGTTGGAATCACATTCCAAGGCTATTAGCACATGGTATCACACCCCTTGTTGCTTATTTGTTTTTAATAACTGAGCATATATAAGCAGAGAGTACTGCTGATGTCTCTGAGGAAAGCAAAAAGCCCTTAGAGAAAGAGAGTTGAACCTGACCAGGCAACCTAGAAAGAATTAAGGAGAAAGAGACAGCAAGAGAAGGATGGAGATATGGGCACTTTTGATTGCTCTGCTGGTGGTTCTTCTGATTCTGAACTTCAAGAAACTGCTCTGGTCAAACAGGCATTACCCTCCAGGCCCTCCTAAGGTTCCTCTCATTGTAGTCTTGTGGAAATTTGGATTGAAGCTTCATGAAGATACTCTCATTAAGGTACTTACATCTTAGTTATAATTCAGTCTGATTTCAGCAATTGCTTTATCTATTTCCCTCAACAATTGTGATATTTCAGCTTAAACAATAGCATCAAATGGTAAATGCCATAAGCCTCCTTTGTAAGAAACAGTAAGATATACAAATAATAGGGATAATACAAAGAATATTATTATTAATACTGAAAAGCACAAAATCATATAAAAGTTGAAAATATGCATTAAAAACTACTGATCAAAAATATTTAATGTATACTGTTAAACTGAGGAAGGAGGAGAGAACACCCTCAAAGAAAGAATGGTTTATGAAAATCTTGGAATATGCAGAGAAGGCAAAAATTGATAAAAGATACTGATCTAGAATCTTTTAAAGAAGATTGGAAAACATTTGCAGCCTATATAAAAAGTTATTTCCCATATGTAAAGACCACAGCGTGGTTTGAAGTGTAAGAAAACAGCAGAATATATTATGAAACATGTTGGAGAGGATGAAATTAGATACGATGGAACTTTAAAATGCAATTGTATGTAATTCAAGTTATAAACAATGATGCAGGGTGAGTGGGAAGTCACTTGTTTTGTTGAATTGGAATATAAGTGTTGTAAACAAATATAACTTTCTAAATGG